>NC_072031.1:10351629-10963629 GCF_027791375.1 Indicator indicator | reverse complement strand
CCCCTGAGTTCTTTCTGCAGCATTTGAAAAAATCAAAGTCTAGTGACCCTTCCTTAGTGCTTTACAGGCAGCCAACTGCACTTCTAAACCACCACCCAGGTATGTGTTTGACCACATTTGGCAGTGCTTGCTGCAAAAAGGAACTATTAAGACTTGTTGAGGACCAGGACTGAATTGCCCTCTTACCTTAGACTGTGGTTCCTGTGATTCGGGGTTAAGTGGAGGGGGATGTCAAGCAAACCCATTAGGAGTAAATTGTTGAGTTATACATTTTGTCTTTGAACAGGGTAAGGAGCTGCTGCAGAGCATTCCAATGAAAATATTAAGGGGACACTTAGTGTAATGTGTAGCTGTTACATGTGCTCATTCATGCACAGGAACTCGATTACTACAATACCTCCACAATGTAGCCAGTGTCTCCGAGCAGCAAGGGCTTGTCTGACACGTTTCTGTAGGGGTGAAGAATTGAGAGCCACCTACATGAAAGAGAAACCTGCATAAAAGTAGCAACAGAGGTCATTACTTCTATGAAAAGAAAAGAAAGTCTCCCTGGATTAACTGGCAAACTGTTGAAGCACTAGCAAACCACTGCTACATTTGCACCACTCAGCTTTGTGTTTGTTGCTAAAGGGTTGGGTTGAAAATTAATAAATAACCTCCCCTATGAATTTTATAGCAAGGTTGTTAATGTGTGGGCTCTGGGAAAGCATTCCAGCCTTTACCTTCCAGACACACAGATTTAAATCTAGGTTTAACATGCACTGGAAATGAACACTGTCAATTATCCACTTGCTGCCTGATAACAGGAATTAAAAAACATAAATCCACAGAATCTATGTGGCTGATGGCCTTTACATGGACTGGATGTTATTAATCCAACTTCTGCTAAGATGCAGTGTACCCAGCTAAGAAAAACCCACAGGCAGTGCTGTGTGGCATGGAAGTCTTCAGTTTCTCTGCCTGCTACAGTCTCATGCATTTGTTAGAGAGTGTTCCATCATAATGTTTCATCTGGTAGCAAGACAAAGGTGAAGTGGGAGATCTGAGGTCCTTTCCTGGCTCTACAGCAGTCTTGGATGACTTTGAAACAAAACAGCTGAGATGGAGAACAGAGGCTCTCAGGAGCCTGGCATCCTCAGTCTCTTTTAAGTCATTAGACTGTGGGAGCTGTAATGCTCCTGCAATTCAAATAATAGCAGTACATTAACTTGCAAACAAAGCTTTCTGTCGCTGAGGTTAAACTAACTTCCTTTCAGAAGCTTTAAAGTTTCACCTCCTCTTAAAAGAAAAACACATCACATAGGGGCTTGAGAGTCTTTGGTAAAAGCTGCAATGTTTTTCTTCCTTTTTTTTTTTTTTTTTTTTGAAGTCAAAGAAGAGATGTTTCTTAAGGAATGAAAGATAACAGGTGTCAGAAAAGCTTCAAGCTAGGAAAATGCAAGTTAAAGAAGTGCATATGGGCCCTCACACCAGTGAGTTTGTCCTTCCTGTAATATCTAACATCCCCTTTGCTGGGTGTATAAGGACGTTTTTGTATATAAATGTATACAATACACCTTTTCCTCCAAAGATCTCCAATTACTAAAACATTTCTTCAAGGCTATAGTGAATATTAACACTCCTGTAAGGAAGTGTTCTCCTTACACGACTCTGAGTCAGATTTCTCTTGCCTGCTCTAGTTCCTTTCTGGCTTTTGAGCAGCAGGTAGGAGCCAAATATCCAACAGATCTCTCCATCTGATATTCATGGGATGATACAGGGGGAGGAAATCTTGCAAATGGGATACGGTGCAGCCAGGGCCAGAGGTATGATGTTAGCTGCATGTCAGTTGTTTCTGGAGGCATTAGGAGGTTGTACATCAGTTCTGGTTTTCCCTGAATGCAAAGGGTTGTAGAGTAACATTATTTTATTGCAAAAGAACCAGGGACCCTGCAGGCTCACAAATAGCAACGACTCCAGGGCTGCTGGCTGGCTAGCTGCACACTCTGGCTTTCTGGCCCTGAATTAGCACAAGCCACTGCTTCAGTCAGTGGTGGGGGGAAGGCTTTTCAGGTTGATCTGCTGTTGCAGAGCCAGCAAAAAATCAGATCCAATCTGAAAGTAGGGCAGGAACCAGAGAATCAGAGCTGGCACGTTGCCTATTTTCCTTCTCTTTCTGCCTTCCCCCTATGAGCAATGGACCTATCCTGATTGTTATCATACAGGTAAAGAAAAAGGGGCTGCAGTGAATAGTAAAGCCTAGTGCCATAGTTTTGCTCCACTTTGTGCCTTTATTCTCATTTCTCTTCTTGCTGCTGGATCCTGTATCAAACTGCCTTTGTCAGACCGATATTAAATGTAAAACTGGAGCAATTCTGGTCCCTAAAGAGCCCAGTGGGAACTTTGTTTCCTTTCTAGCAGCTTCTCACCCCGATGCAAAATTTGGGGAGTATTAATTTTCAGGCTTCCTCTTTCAAGAATCACAACTTTTTTCTTTTTTTTCTCTCTCTCTTTTTTTTTTCCATTACCTGTCAGCAAAATCACATAGCACTCATTTCTGATCTAAATTTCAGACATTTCGCCTTAAGACCTGAGGATTACCTCAGCAATCAGAGCTTTAGAGACCTTTTGTCTTAAGTGATTATTACTGTGGCCTTTTTATTCTAAAACTTTATCTAGCTTTGCCCAGCCCATACACATCTGGACTGCATTCCAGGAATGCCATTCCCTCTCCATTGTTTCCCTTGTGTGGTTGTTTTTTTTTTTTTATAATGTAACTACTTGAGTCCAGAGATGCACTCACTTTTACATTGTAGACATGGTTTTAACTGGCACAGCAAACATATTCCTACCCTTATGTCTAAAAAAAGAAAAAAAATCAAAATATATATGTAAAAGATAATCTTATCTTAAATTTAAAGTTTAACACAAATAGAGGGAGAGATGACAGCTTGTGAAAATATTTCTCTCCAAGGCATGCAAACATGGGTGATAGGACAGAGTACACACTATTTCTCAAATGGGGGAAAAAAATGAATATTTAAGACCTACTTAGGAAGTGCAGCATTGCTGTTGACAGCAGTATTGTGTCTGAGGATGATCAAATCGAGCTCATTGAATAATTCATTACGCGCATTTTGCAAAACTGTTCAAAATGTTTGTTTAAATTATTTATCCAGTTCTGCCAGGGTAAAACTCAAGAGGAATGAGCCCTCCCTAAAATGCTGCAAATGTCTGATTGTATTTCCAAAACTTCCCCATAACAGTTATTAGGGCTTGATGCTATTTAACTTACCCTTTGTGCAATGCCTGATACTGAAACCAAATGTGATCTATCACCACCTTTTATCATGCATGTCTGTGAAATGGCCATTTGGCCCAATGCAGCGATGTAAATGGGTTGTGGAAAGGTCTGGCTTAGCACATTCAGTCCTCTGAGGGTATAGGTGAATGAGTGAGCCTCAGACAGGAGCTGCACTATCTCAGTAGTAGTGATGGATGAGGACAATAGGCACAGAGGTCTGTTTTTCACCTCCAACTTTGCCCATGACCTTGCCCAGCCATCTAGACCTATGCACTTAAAAACACTGAGTTAGAGCTTGGGGCCAATCTCTTCTCAGTGGTCCATACTAATAAGACAAGGAACAATGGGTTCAAGCTTGAACACTGAAGATTTCACCTCAACATGAGGAGAAACTTCTCTACAGTGAGGGTGACAGAGCACTGGAACAGGCTGCCCAGAGAGGTTGTGGAGTCTCCTTCTCTGGACACTTTCCAACCCCACCTGGATGCATTCCTGTGATAACTACCCTAAGTGACCCTGCTCTGGCAGGGGGGGGTTGGCCTCAATGATCTCTTGAGGTCCCTTCCAACCTCTAATGTACTGTGAGACTGTGGTCTGGAACACACTGAATACAGAAGATTGATTTACAGAAGATGTAAAAAAAAAAGTGTGGCTTGGTAGGTGCTCATCAGGTGCACAAATGAAAAACACGTTTGGATTGCAGAGGTCCCCTCTCCTCATCTCTTGGTTGCACTGCTCTAATTTTCTGGTGATGTCTCATGCAGATTCAGGAATTAACACCCAGAATGTGTAAAAAATGGCATGCTCATGTTCTGTATGGAGCCTTCAGCAGCAGAATAGAGAAGAACAGCATGAAAACATCACTGCTAAGAAATGCAAAATGTGTATTGATATGACTTGAACTGCACAGTTATTAAAATACAGACAAATGCATTTGGCTTGTCAATGTGATGCTCTCTTTACCCCCTCCTGGCAGGTCCCATCTCAGTCTGGCAGAAGCTTTCGTTTGCCATCACTGGAAAATAAAATAACTCCCAGGAAAACAGAGTCAGGCTGATTGCAAAATGGATATTAACAGGGACATGTTGGCTATTAAATCCTTTTAAAATACCACTGAATGTTCTTGCAAGTGAAAGAGAGGGCTATAAATATTTGCTGCAGAAAGAAACCAAAATAAGAATTGAAGGCCTGAAATGCAGCAAGATCTTAAATTATGTAGTGAGCACCATCTTTGCAGTGGGCAATCCTGAAGGATGGGTTTGTGACCCCTCTTATTCCTCTTCTCCCTCCCCCCCCCTTTCAGAACAATGCTGTAATTGTATTATATTATCATAGAATCATAGAATCAGTCAGGGTTGGAAGGGACCACAAGGATCATCTAGTTCCAACCCCCCTGCCATGGGCAGGGACACCTCACACTAGATCAGGCTGGCCAGAGCCTCATCCAGCCTGGCCTTAAACACCTCCAGGGATGGGACCCCAACCACCTCCCTGGACAACCCATTCCAGGCTCTCACCACTCTCATGGGGAAGAACTTCTTCCTCACATCCAGCTTGAATCTCCCCACTTCCAGCTTTGTTCCATTCCCCCTAGTCCTATCACTACCTGATATCCTAAAAAGTCCCTCCCCAGCTTTCTTGTAGCCCCCTTCAGTTACTGGAAGGCCACAATAAGGTCACCTCGGAGCCTTCTCTTCTCCAGACTGAACAGCCCCAACTCTTTCAGTCTGTCCCCTTTGAAGAAGTGCTCCAGCCCTCTGATCATCCTGGTGGCCCTTCTCTGGACACGTTCCAGCATGTCCATATCCCTCTTGCAATAGGAGCTCCAGAACTGGACACAGTATTCCAGATGGGGTCTCACCAGAGCAGAATAGAGGGGGAAGAATCACCTCCCTTGCTCTACTGGCCACACTTCTCCTGATGCAGCCCAGGATCTGGTATCTTTCCTCCTGTCTACTGCTATATTTTTCTGTATGGCTATCAGAAGGTATGTCTCATTAAATCAAGAAAACTCTGTGAACTCCATGATTTTGCATGATTAAGAACTTTTCAGAGGTATTTAGTCCAACAGAAGTGGGAATGTTGCAAATAATGATTAGTGCCATTAGTAAACAGCAGAACTTAACTTTCCTTTGAGTTATTACTTTAATATTTATCTTCAAGACAATGAGGTCTACTCAGGAAAGGTTGCAAGCCCATAGGGTAAGGTGGACATCAAATCATGCAGTCAAAATTATTCATGGCTTGTCCCATTTTTATATAGCTAAATAGCTTAAAGAAGAAATGTAGAGAAAGGTTACACCTGCAGAACTTGACAGCTTGTAAGCCTCTTCATTTGCTGTTTGTTTGACCAGTTTTCCTGGTGGCTCTGCCTACAAATGTCTCCCAGGTTAACTTTTGAATGATTGTCTAAGCACTCCAATGCTCAGTAGTGGCTCAAATGCTGGAGGTATGTACACCCACAGGGGGTAGAAGACATTCTTCCAAGTGAAGACTGCACTTCATTCTCTGCCCTGCAGAAGACCAGGCTTTCTGCAGCTCCTTCAACAGGGCTGGAAGCTGGCCCCAGGCAGTGGTTCTTCATGTCTGGAAACCTTGGTTGAGCCCTCCCTGGTGAGCAGGTCTCATACATCTCATTGTATTGCTTCCCATCACAAAAGGGAAACGAACTATACTGCAGATGACTTCACCCCTCTGCCAAAATCTGCTGTACTTAGGGTTCATGCAGGGCAAACTGGAAGTGCCTCATACCCAGGTGTGTCCTCTCTAAATACATGGACCAATCTTCCTCTGTGGGATTAAGCAGAGAAGAATTTGATTCTTTGCTTTAGACTAAAATTCCCAGGCTATAATCACACCACAGACTAGCTCTGTATTCCCACTGTCCTCCCACTCACTTCAACACTAGTGTGGAATAATTTATAAGTACTACACTGCTATGGAAATAAAAAAAAAATGTCTGTGTAATGCCTTTAGGAGAGCAATAGAATAATTATTGCTTCAAATCCCTTAAAGATCAATTAATTTCTGACTTGGCCTTCAAAGTTATGTGGACTGGATCTATAGTGTTTTGCTACAGGATATTTTCCCATGCCCATTTCATTCTTGTCTTACTTAGAGACATAGAAAACAGACTGGAAGGGACCTCAAGAGGTCACCTAGTTCATCCCTCTGCCCCAGGGGAGGATTACTCATCATCTGTGCTCTGATAGCAACCAAAAAACCTCCAATAAATGGGAAATTCACAGCTTCTGTAGGCAATCTCTTCTGGTGCCAGTTATTCTTACCAGTGGAAAGATGCCCTAATCCCTAAGCAGGATGTCCCTTGCTGTAAGTCATGAACATTTCTTCTTGTCCCACCTGTAACAGAAGAGGACAAGAATTGTCTCTTCCCTCCTTATAGCTCTCCTATAATTGAAGACTTTCTGTCTCCCTCTCTAGACTAAACAATCTTGAAATTCAGTGGTCATTGTTTTTAAGACCTTTGTGCATCCCTGCTGTCCTCTGGATTCTCACCAAGTGCCCACATTCTTCTTTATCAGTAGTGTTAAAACAGGATGAAATCTTCCAGCTGAGGCCTCCTCAGCACAAATGTGGATGGAAATGATTTTGTGTGGGGACGTGCTAGAGACAGGACTGCTGGCTGTAACATCTCATGAGTGTGTTTGTTGTGACAACATGAACATTCCCAGCCATGCTGAGCTTGTCATTTAACATGAAGATTCCCAGCCCATGCCTATCTCATCACTGAACATGAAGATTCCCAACCCATGCCTATCTCATCACTGAACATGAAGATTCCCAGCCCATGCCTAGCTCATCACTGAACATGAAGATTCCCAACCCATGCCTATCTCATCATTTAACATGAAGATCCCCAACCCATGCCTACCTCATCACTGTACATGAAGATTCCCAACCCAATCCTAGTTCATCACTGAACATGAAGATTCCCAACCCATGCCTAGCTCATCACTGAACATGAAGATTCCCAACCCAATCCTAGTTCATCACTGAACATGAAGATTCCCAGCCCATGCCTAGCTCATCACTGAACATGAAGATTCCCAACCCATGCCTATCTCATCACTGAACATGAAGATTCCCAACCCATGCCTATCTCATCATTTAACATGAAGATCCCCAACCCATGCCTACCTCATCACTGTACATGAAGATTCCCAACCCAATCCTAGTTCATCACTGAACATGAAGATTCCCAACCCATGCCTAGTTCATCACTGAACATGAAGATTCCCAACCCAATCCTAGTTCATCACTGAACATGAAGATTCCCAACCCATGCCTATCTCATCACTGAACATGAAGATTCCCAACCCATGCCTAGCTCATCACTGTGCATGAAGATTCCCAACCCATGCCTAGCTCATCACTGAACATGAAGATTCCCAACCCATGCCTAGCTCATCACTGAACATGAAGATTCCCAGCCCATGCCTAGCTCATCACTGAACATGAAGATTCCCGACCCATGCCTAGCTCATCACTGAACATGAAGATTCCCAACCCATGCCTAGCTCATCACTGTACATGAAGATTCCCAGCCCATGCCTAGCTCATCACTGAACATGAAGATTCCCAACCCATGCCTAGCTCATCACTGAACATGAAGATTCCCAACCCATGCCTAGCTCATCACTGAACATGAAGATTCCCAGCCCATGCCTAGCTCATCACTGAACATGAAGATTCCCAGCCCATGCCTAGCTCATCACTGAACATGAAGATTCCCAGCCCATGCCTAGCTCATCACTGAACATGAAGATTCCCAGCCCATGCCTAGCTCATCACTGAACATGAAGATTCCCAACCCATGCCTAGCTCATCACTGAACATGAAGATTCCCAACCCATGCCTAGTTCATCACTGAACATGAAGATTCCCAACCCATGACTAGCTCATCACTGAACATGAAGATTCCCAACCCATGCTTTGCTTTGCATTTGCTCTAAAATTCAGGTCCTTGCAAGCAGAACTGCTATGCCAGTGGGCAGTCACATCTTGTATTTTGCAACCAATTATTCATGTCTATTTGTAGAAAATTCTATTTGTCCTTCCTGACTTTCATCCTTTCTTGATAATTTCCCCAATCTGTGAGATCTTTATGAGTTTCCAGCTTATTGCAGACCTTCTAGCTTGATGCCATCTCCAAATTTAATATGCATGTTATCTAGTCAATTAGATGAGTTATTATTTAAAGTACCATATCAACCACAGGCTTTCAGAATATCCTCACCCTTACACTTTCCTTCTAAGAGTAATCTGTAGATAGGTCTTTCTGAGACCAGTTTTTCACACTTTGTGTTCCCATCTTGCATATTTTCAATCTGTTTCTCAAGCTTGTTGATAAGAATATTGTGAGACTGTAGAAATTTCACTAAAGTCAAGGTATATTTCCAAACAGTCTGGAAGACTTAAAAACCTCTTCTTTCTAATGTCTCTGTAGGGCACATGATCATTTTGGGCTCCAGAACTGGTCTTCTGAGCTTAGACTGAAAGCCCTGTCCCCAGGGTGATGACTCTGCCAAACTGCATAAAAATCCACTTAGCTATAATTCTGCTGCAATATTAACAATTTCAACCCACACATTTAATAGGACTATCATTAATCTGTCCTTCCTGAAGAGAAATCATTTTAGCTCATTAAGGATACCACTGAAATTCTGAAATAAGCCCTCCCTTGACTCTTTCTTCAACATAGTGTGTTGTAAGGGATCAATTCAGGGTTGTCTAGGAGTTCTCTCCCTGGAGGGAGGTCCTACATATTGCAGGGTCCAGAGGGACATGGACACCTGAGTTTAAGGGAAAGCTGTGCTGATCCATAGCAACTGAAAAACATAAAGGTGAAAGCCATCTCACAGCCAGCCTCCTAGCTGAAGAGATTAATTGCACTCAGTGAGACTTATTTGATTACTTGGTCCCATGAGTAATAATGGGTTTCCCGAAGACTAAAGAGAGTAATACAGAAAAGTCAGAAAGAAATATGGGGAGATATTAAAAGGTAACTATGAAAGGGAGGAAAATATATATGAAACCACAAGGCATGTAATTAACTTAGCATGGGACTAGATTTGTTTGCTTAATTATTCCATGCAGCTTCATAAAGCTCTGAAGGTAGATCATAAGTGGCTTTAAAAAAAAAAAAAAACAGAATTCACTTTAACAAAAGGTCATTAAACTTGTGAATGAAAATCCTGGTCTTCTGAAGGTCAGTTACTCCTTTTGGTTCATTCATCCTGGGATTTCTCCTTATACTGAATGTGGAGTTCTTGTACACTTTGGGAAGTATTCACATGGCTTAATTTAGGACTTTTTAAGCTTAGGTATCTTGAATTGCTCTCTGGAGGCTGGCTTGACACTACAGGGAGCTTGGCCTCGAGTTAGACCTAAAGTTAGAATGTGTCAATGCTGTCTTCTGTTTGTACAAATCTTAAAAGCAATACTATGCAACAGAGCAATGCCTCTGCAAGATTAGGCATTCCCCTCAGAGGTGACACTGTAAACAGGAAAGCAGGGAGGCAACTCAGATTTCCATAGATATGGCACATGTCAAGGGCCTCGTGAAAGGTGTTCCACATAACTTTGTTACTTCTGGGCCAAATAAAATTCATGGGAAAGCAGCATAGTTTGACAAGGCAGAGGACCTAAAGAGGTTGCACATTTTGTACAACTCCACCAACTGTGTTTTCCATGTGGGAGTCTTCAACTTTCTCTGCAGTCTTTAGCTCTGTGTAGTAGTAGAAGTGATGCTGTGAGCACTTGGAAGTGCTACTGGCTGGGGAGTCCCCCAGTGAAATCAACATGCCTGTAAATGTGACACTAAATACTAGATCACATCCCTGGAATCTAGGCAAAATCGTTGATGCTGTTTAGGGTGAGAGCTGAAGAGAACATAAGCATAGAAATTATCTTACAGAGAAGACCTCAGGCAAAGACAAACGAGGCTGTGGGAGGGCTGGGTTGACAGAAAAGTCCTGTGCAGGTGGAGAGATCACAAGCACCCTTGAGGATTCTGACCAAGGAATGCTAAGTAGTGATAAAGAAACTCTGGGTTTACAGGTGCACTGGGGAGTTTGGATTTTTTGTTATATCTGCATATTTCTGTTGGTGTCTGGCTTGCAGCAGAATTGTTACTAAGTCCAGGTGTTATGTGCTTCACTTCCTACCTGCATCTGGAGAGGTGAGCTGGGAACCAGAGAGTTTGCAACACCCAGAATCTGTGAAAGGACAGTAACCAGCATGTGGGGGGGTGTGGGAAGGTGGGGGCAGTCACTGGGCTTGGTGTGGCACCTCTGCTGTAAGACTCAACTTCTTGCAAAGGGAAATGGAGCCTGTTGCAGAGGTAATGGTAGAGAGACAATGGGGATGTGTCTAAAGCCACTGGGTTCCTGGGCTCAGTGTGGAAACAATCAGTGATCCAGTCAGCCATTAGAAAGTGAGAATGGCCCTGAGATAATGCACAGCTTCAGAGCAATGAGCAGTGGATCCCATTGCCACTAGCTCTGTGCAAATACAGGTGCTAAACCCTTCACAAAATCCTTGTTATTCATAGGGAAAAAATAAAAAGAAAAAGAAAAATAAAAAGAAAAAGAAAAAGAAAAAGAAAAAGAAAAAGAAAATTAAATGAAAAAATAAAAAGAAAAATAAAGAAATGAAAATGAAAAGTAAAAGGAAAATGAAAATTAAAAGGAAAAGGAAAAGGAAAAGAAAAAGAAAAAGAAAAAGAAAAAGAAAAAGAAAAAGAAAAGAAAAAGAAAAAGAAAAGAAAAGAAAAAGAAAAGAAAAAGAAAAGAAAAGAAAAAGAAAAAGAAAAGAAAAAGAAAAAGGAAAGGAAAGGAAAAGAAAAAGAAAAAGAAAAAGGAAAAGAAAAAGAAAAAGAAAAAGAAAAAGAAAAGAAAAAGAAAAGAAAAAGAAAAAGAAAAAGAAAAAGAAAAAGAAAAGAAAAAGAAAAAGAAAAGAAAAAGAAAAAGAAAAGAAAAAGAAAAGAAAAAGAAAAGAAAAAAAAGAAAAAGAAAAAGAAAAAGAAAAAGAAAAAGAAAAAGAAAAAGAAAAAGAAAAAGAAAAAGAAAAAGAAAAAGAAAAAGAAAAAGAAAAAGAAAAAGAAAAAGAAAAAGGAAAAGAAAAAGGAAAAGAAAAAGAAAAAGGAAAAGAAAAAGGAAAAAGAAAAAGAAAAAGAAAAAGGAAAAGAAAAAGAAAAAGAAAAAGGAAAAGAAAAAGAAAAAGAAAAAGAAAAAGAAAAAGAAAAAGAAAAAGAAAAAGAAAAAAAAGAAAAAGAAAAAGAAAAAGAAAAGAAAAAGAAAAAGAAAAAGAAAAAGAAAAAGAAAAAGAAAAAGAAAAAGAAAAAGAAAAAAAAGAAAAAGAAAAAGAAAAAGAAAAAGAAAAAGAAAAAGAAAAAGAAAAAGAAAAAGAAAAAGAAAAAGAAAAAGAAAAAGAAAAGAAAAGAAAAGAAAAGAAAAAGAAAAAGAAAAAAAAAGAAAAAGGAAAAGAAAAAGAAAAAGAAAAAAGAAAGAAAAAGGAAAAGGAAAAGAAAAAGAAAAAGAAAGAAAAAGAAAAAGAAAAAGAAAAAGAAAAAGAAAAAGAAAAAGAAAAAGAAAAAGAAAAAGAAAAAAGAAAAAGAAAAAGAAAAAGAAAAAGGAAAAGGAAAAGAAAAGAAAAAGAAAAAGAAAGAAAAAGAAAAAGAAAAAGAAAAAGAAAAGAAAAAGAAAAAGAAAAAAAAAGAAAAAGAAAAAGAAAAAGAAAAAGAAAAAGAAAAAGAAAAAGAAAAAGAAAAAAAAGAAAAAGAAAAAGAAAAAGAAAAAGAAAAAGAAAAAGAAAAAGAAAAGAAAAAGAAAAAGAAAAAGAAAAGAAAAAGAAAAAGAAAAAGAAAAAGAAAAAAAAAAAAAGAAAAAGAAAAAGAAAAAGAAAAGAAAAAGAAAAAGAAAAAGAAAAAGAAAAGAAAAAGAAAAAGAAAAAGAAAAAGAAAAAGAAAAAGAAAAAGAAAAAGAAAAAGAAAAAGAAAAAAAAAGAAAAAGGAAAAGAAAAAGAAAAAGAAAAAAGAAAGAAAAAGGAAAAGGAAAAGAAAAAGAAAAAAGAAAGAAAAAGAAAAAGAAAAAGGAAAAGAAAAAGAAAAAGGAAAAGGAAAAGAAAAAGAAAAAAGAAAGAAAAGGAAAAAGAAAAAGGAAAAGAAAAAGAAAAAGGAAAAGAAAAAGAAAAAGAAAAAGAAAAAGAAAAAGAAAAAGAAAAAGAAAAAGAAAAAGAAAAAGAAAAAGAAAAAGAAAAAGAAAAAGAAAAAGAAAAAGAAAAAAAGAAAAAGAAAAAAAAAGAAAAAAGGAAAAGAAAAAAGATAAAAAAGAAAAAGAAAGAGAAAGAAAAAGAGAAAGAAAAAATTAATCTTCCCTTTTACTCAGAGGACATGAAGTGCTTGTATGCACACGTGCTGGTGATGAGAAGGTCCAATGGATGCAACATCAGTGCTGCCCAAATGAGCATCAGCACAGCAAGAGATCCATCATGCTGCTGGCCGTGCTGAAACCAGCTGTCAGGGACTGCTCATCCAGAAGAATGCCTTGGCAGCAGGCTGACTGTTTTGTCAACACTTCTCCTTGCTGAGGCTGAGATTACTCAAATCTGGCCTTGCCCTATTTTTCATATTCAGTATCAACCTCTCTCTCCCTGCCCCTTTCTCCCTTGCCTGTGCCTGGGGTGAATGTGTTGAGGATCTCTTGCTGGAAAGCCCCATCTGGGTCACTAGCAACTGACCAAAGTGGCATCCTGATGATAGCCAGGAATAGGATATGGGCAGAAAGAAGGCTTAGTTTTTACTCTCCTGGAAGGAAACTCAAGAGTCTCACTTCAAATTGAAGTCACAGTGAATTTGGCTTGCTGACTAGGAGTGCAGAATCAAGTCCTCCAAGAGACAGGGAGTTTGTATGATGTAGTTAAAAGATAAGAAAGAAAAAAAAAAGAAGAAAAAAACCAAAAAGAAAAAAAGAATGACAGGTTTAATTCATGCCATTCCAGAATTATCACTATTTTTCAGCTGGGGAAGGAGGAGACAGGATGTGGAGGAAAAACATTTACAGGAGTTTGGCATGTAAAAACTTGAATGATGGATTAACAGCTTGTGCCAGATTTTACCTGCCTTTAAGCAGGTAACATTTCTTAAAGCTCAACAAGCTCCTGCTTGCCTACAGCTATACTTTTCTTCTCCAGACAAGTGAAGCCAAAGAACCTTGTGCAGCTTTCATTAGCTCCAACTTTCTCTCTCAAATGCTTTCTTCTGCAAGTTTAATGTCACTTGGGGAAGCAGTAGCACTTGAGAAGGATATATCAGCATGAGGATCCTTTTATTTTCCTATGGGTTTGGTTCAGGGTTTTATTGGAGAGGGGGACTTGAGCTGTCTGGGACATGCAGCCACTGGAGTTGCATGCACACAATCCCAAGGCTAAGGGCAGGAGCTGGAATGCAAAGGATAAAGCAGAATGTAAATCCATTCAGTGCAGTAATTTAAGGTGTGGGAGGTCTCCTCTTATGCATAGGAAGGTCCTGTCAGTAAACTAAGCAGGAATCTTTATCCTGCAAAAGAGAGCTGTCTTTTGAACCTCAGGTTTCCCCTCTGCATTGTCTGTCTGAAAAAGAAACTTAAAGCAGCTCTTTCCCCCCCTCTCTGCTTCTGCAAAACGTCTACAAAACAATTCAGGACTGCAAATGGCTACTGTATGTGTTGGTAACAGCACAGTCCTTCTCACTGCACTGGAAGTAAATGGTTCCTTTTCTGCCTTTTTTGGCATGTCTTGTGGTATCTCTCACAGGAATGGAAGTTTATCCTCCATGTCTTGCCTAATTTTCCCCTACATGATTTTAGTTTTCCCACGGTAAGATTAAGCTATTCTATATACCACCAGACCCATAACAGTCAGTGAACTTTCAGTGAACTCTAACATCTAGACTCAAGCCATTGCATTACCCTAATAAGTTCATTGGGTAGCTGAGTATTTTAATATGAATCTCTCTCCTAAATGCCTAGCTACACTGCTCAGACTTTCATACAAATGGCTCTCTCCTTGGAGCACAGGGGCTCTGAAAAGGCCAACTCACTCTGAATGTGGCACAGAGAGATTTAGTAACATAGCCCAGGAATAGAGTGGAATTTGTCATCTGAACCAAAAAAATCCTTGCAAACCTGGGTGAGCAAGGAGCAGGGTCTGGGCTCTGCTGGGGTGAGGCAGTGCAAGCAGTGTGCTTACACCATGTTTTTAAGGACAATTTCCTTTCCTTCGCATTCTGCAGACTATTTCTTTGGCACCCTTTTGTTCTTCAGCAGATGTTGGTGTCCTCTGTTTCCTGAAAATGATGTTTAAAATTTCTCCCAATTTAGTAAAAATCACAAATAAAGGAGAGTCTCCCTGGGTTTCACAGCTGAGGTCTTTTCTTCTGGGGGTGTGGTAGCTAAGTGCTATTGAGACTTTGCACAAACATAACTTCTTCAAACAAGATCCCTTTATGAGAGATGTGAACAGTTGATCTCAGCACTGTTTGGTAAACAGGACAGCTTCTCACCTCCATCATCTTCACTTGTGCTTCACATGTGTGCTTCACTTCTCTTCCCTCCTCCTAGCTTCTACAGAACAAGAAAACGGAGGGAAATACACAAGACCCAGCCAGCACTGGTTCTCCTCCATCCCCTTTGTGGTCTTATTGCAGAAAGGATGGTCTGAGACATGACCTTTTGTATCCTCTTGGCCTAGGGTAAATATTTGCACAAGAGGCAAATGAATGGGTATGGAGAGATAGCAGCACTGTTTGGCCTTGGCCAAACACTCCAAGTGGGGAGCTCCCTCCAGCACTGAGTGATCCTCTTCCTCCAAGTTGGGTAGGAACATGCCAAACTCTACCTGCTAATGAGCAGGTTTGAAATTAATGTCCTCTCTTCTGCCTTCAGAAACTTCAGTATGGTCTCCAGAACTTTTTATCCAGCTACATAAAGAACACAGTCTCTGCAAATGTGAAAGGTTAACTTTCAGCCAGCCAAGGAGTGGTATTACTTTATAAATATTTTGGAAAAATCCAAAACTCAGATAAAGGTCCAGAAAGATATATGGGCCTGATCCAAGACCCAATGGGATTTATTTTTTTTTTTTTCTGTTGCTTCCAATGGGCTTTGGATGTGGTTGTCTGTAACAGCTACTACAAACCAGCTCATGAATGAAAGTTGGATGAAAAATTTCCTGTCTGCTCCATTTTGGTGAAGCAGCAAAGGAGGAAGGGAAACATTGCTTTTAAAGAGATAACTGTATTAAATCCCATTTGGCTTCAGATGAAAGACAGCACAAGTGTATCAATATAAGTATGTGCAGGACTTAGCAATTGCACTGTAATACTGGCAGGAGCTGAACTAACACAGAAATAACCAGAATATCTTTGTCACTAAAAAGCAATTAAAAAAGATAAGGTGCAAGGAGGTAAAAGAGGTTAGGCACTGCAATTCTGGAAAACACAGAGATTTTTCCTGGAATTAAAGGATATGTCTGTGGACAATCTAGTTAAGACTGTTTGTGTTCATTCTTGGATGAAACAAAGAAGTTCTCACAGGATATGGGCTTGTGATGGTTTGTGATGATAAGCAACAATACCTGGCACTTGGTTTATATGTATTTTTTTATTCCGTGATTCCTTATGTGAGGATCTTGATCTGCCCTCATAACAACATATTTTATGTAATCCAGAAAGAAGAAATAAGCCATGGGAGGGCAAATATTTTCCAGTGGAGGCAGCAGTAGAATTGGTCAAGGCAGAGTAGATGTTCTCCCTTTTCAACCTGAATGAAGGTCTAATTTCCCTAGTTCCCTGCAATTCCACATCACCAACCCATACATAACCATCCTTTCAAAAGTCCTCCCAGGTTTGGATTTCACTATGGCTTGGTGAAAATTTAAATCTTTCAAGTGAATACTGGCCCAGTTTGAAAGAAAAGAAATCCAAACCCTATTTGCAGGTGCTCGTCAAAAAAATCCCTTTGCAGCACAGACTGGACCATATCATGCACAAAGCTTAGGCCATATTATTTCCAGCAGAAGCTTAACTTTTTTGGCACTTTAGTTCAATCCCTCTGCTTCAGTCCTTGGCTCAGCCCAATTAGAACTGCAGAGTCTGGTTTATGCCCATGGGAAGTCATAGGATGGGAATATTTCCCTGGAGAACAGTCAGCACGATGGTGTAAACAAACGTGAGCAGAAGCAGGACAGGGATCAATTTATCACAATTTGTTCTTATAGCCCCAGATTGTGGACATTACAGCAGTGCAGCCACAGCTCTTGCTGTACCAGACCAAGAAGATACAAGGATGCCTATGAATTCAAGTTAATCTTAGGCAGTCTTAATGATATCATTTTGAACATCTGTGGTGGGTTGAAAATTTCCCCCCAACACTAAATTTGCCAGACCAGCTCAAGTGGAAGCAAATGAAAGCTGTATTTACAATCAAAACTACAATCTACAACGAATATGTACAAAATGTACAATATTTACAACATTTACAGATATTTACAATTAATAAACAGCACAAGGACCCTCCTGGCCAAAGACCAGGGGAGCTGCAACAGCTTCTCCCTTCCCTGCCTCCTCCCCTACCCTGTTGTACACAAGGAGCAAGAGACAGAAGCAGAGAAGTTAGTACCAGTCAAAACAATGCAGCCAGGATCAAGCAGAAGCCAGTTAGTCTCTCCCAGCCCACGGAAGTGAGAAGAGAAATTGTTTGGGGAACTAAATCTTATGGGAGATATCTCTCCAATGGGATTGTTCAGAATTATCTTTATTTTCCTTTTTACACCCAATAGGGATTTATTTACATTTTACTACTTTTCTGTTCCAGATCTGTGCAAAAAATTTTAAAGGCATAGCCTAAAACTACCACAACACCTCCTCAGATGTGGCTTTCCCATCATTGCTCCTGCTCCATCTCTGGGCAGCCAGGCTCAAGCGAGTGTCCCAGCGCCGTGTGCCACCACTGCCTTGTGTCACCTACCAGCTGAGGGCTGAATTTCACAAGGGCACATTGTTACTCCTTTCCTGTGACAGGCTCCAGGAGGAAGGGGAGGAAGTGACTAACATGGCTGATGCACTCCAGCTAAAAGTTTAAGAGCACAGTAAGACACAAATTGCCATTTTGGGTAGTTGCAGCCCTCGCAGGGCGTATGGAGCCATATCCTGTTCCTGATGGTGGGCAGAGGCAGATGCTCAGGGGGGCTTAGAATCATCTCTGTCACTCTGGATATCCCCCCCTGTGCAAAAGCAGCAGGGATTTCCTGAGCTGGAGGGTGCTGAGGCTCTTCCTCAGGTTCCCTGTGAGCACAGGGCTAGCAAACCCCGTGAGGAAACCTGGATGGGTGCATTGTTCTGTGCAGGCTGCAACAGGAAAGCCAGCAACTTTCCTGGAATTAAAATATAAATGAACACAGTGCTTATAAAAAAAAAAAAAAAAGAAAAGAAAAAAAAGGACTTCTGAGATAAGCAATTTGGAAAGCATAGAGAAGTTGATGACATATAAGGCAATCTGTACAGAGGCAGCTGTGAGAAATGCAATTAGCTAATTGGCAATGTTTCTCCTAATTGCTGCTTTAGGAGGAAAGCTATAGCTGTTAGACAGGACATGGTGCATGGCTAAGAACAAACTGGATCATCCCCAAGAGAGTTATTTAGGGTAGGAAGTGGGAGTTCCCTCATCACTGGTGTCATTATACATTTAGAGTGAAGCCTATTACAAACCACCATAGATCTTCCACTCATGGGGGAAGGCACCTGGGCATGGGTGTAAAGCGCGTTATCAGTCTCCAAAGGAAGCAAGCCAGGAGAAGTCAAGGAGAAAACATCCAGAAGTCTGAATGCAAAGGTTGCTTTTAAGCCAGATTTCACCTAGAGTTTCCCATGCCTGGGAATCTTCTTGCCTTTAACAAGTGTGCTGTTCCCAGTGCCTGCCTAACCCCCAGACTCTGTAGCTCAGACTAAATACCTAAACTGAGAAGTGGTATTGAAGTGTTCCTTGCAATAACTCACCAGGGAGGTTTCTGTGCGGTAGGCATCAAAAGAAAAGATTCAAAGGCACCAACAGGAAGATAGCTGATTTGAGGCTGTTTTTATTGCTTGTAAAACTTTATTGGAGGTAGAGAGAGGAGGAACAGATAATGTTTTCACTGTGAAATCATAGAGCATTATCTTAGTGTCAAAACAAAAATGAGTTCACGTCTCCAAAGATTAACACTTGGTACCAGCTGGAGCAGTATCTAGCACCTCAAGAGGATACTATTACTTTTATTTTTTTAGTTAAAGAATTCCCTTTTAAATAGTGTCTCCTGGAATCTGCAGACCACCTATGCCTGGAATGCTTGCACAGAAGTTATAAATAAAATTATTTGCTAAAAATGTTTCCTAGTACAAACAGACTGGGCTTACCAATGTAAACATGCTATATGTATTCATGCATATTTTAAACTGGTTACTGTGGCTCTTTTAGCATTTGCTTGTGAGATAACATGATGTGAGTACAGCCTATATTTCTCCCATTTGCTTAGTGTAGAGGGACACCAATGAAATAAAGAGTTTTAATCCTCCTTCCTTTTATTCATTCACATACTTGCCTAAGCACCTCACATCCATCATCAGATTTCAGCCAGCCAGTGGTGCCATGAGATAGGAAAACAGAGAAAACTCAAACTAGACAGACAAGAATCATGCAGAGTGCATGCTGCTCAGACTGAGCTTAGCCACAGCCCTGTGTGCCTTGTGTCTGTTGCAGCTCTGGAAGAATTGCTCACATCACTTACTGCTGCTGCTATCTGAAACAAGGCAAGGATGCTTTATCAGAAGAGTCTACATTTAATTAGATATGACCCACATGGTTTTTCAAAGTATAGAGCTGAAAATGGAGAGCAAAGGGAAAGCAGAGTGGTGAATATGGATTATTTTTTTTTTCCCCCACAAAAGAATGCCACACATGATTTCCTTAATTTGCTGAAACTGGTTACATTGCATACCAAATTAATTCTCATGGGTTTGTGAGGAACTCTCTGTTCTTTTTAAATAGGAAGAAAAAAATGTACAATGATTAGATGAGCTGCCTCTTGAAACGTTTTAATGAAGCTGCTGAAGAGATAACATTACATATACAAGCTTATGTTTTTTCCCTTCTTATTCGTGTTCCTCTTTGTTCTGCCCTGCTTAAGCCTCTATCTCTAACCTTGCAAGGGCTTTAAGAAGCAGCATTGGTTTCACTCAAGGGAAGCTCTGCTGACTAAAGATGAGATCTCACATAACCATGATCAATTAGAAAAGGAAAGCTCAAAAATAATCAGTATGCTGTGGTAACTTCCTGTGGAAACAGACTCCGCAGTGTCCAAATCGCTGCAGAATTTCCATCCCATCCTAGGGAGGTGGTGGAGTCACCATCCTTGGAATGCTCAGAAATCCTGTAGACATAGCACTTCAGGCCATGGTTTAGTGGGCATGGTGGTGGTGGGTTGACAGTTGGACTTGATGATCTTAGGGATCTTTTCCAACCAGATCCAAACAGGTTGTATGGTTCTGTATCCCTACAGTTTAAACCAAATCACCATACTATGCTTTTTCTTGGTGAGATGCCTGCCCTACTACATTACTTCCATAAATGGCTACATTTTCAGCTGTATTTTTTGCCTTTCCCCCCTCACTAAGCAATGATCCCCAAAAAAATGCCCCTAATTTTATTTCCCTTATGCACACAATGAAACAGCCAAAGATTTATTCCTTTCTGGTTAATGTAGTGGATACTGGAGGCAATATAACTTTGCTAGTTTTCACTGGCTTAATGCAATCACATTGTACATCCCAATAAAACTGAGAGGTAACCAACTGTTTTATTCCAACTATTACTATGTGGGTTGTTTTGTTGTTTTGGTTGGGTTGTTTTTTTTTTTTTTTCTTTTCCTGGAAGAATTTTGCAGTATGTGATTTGTAAAAATTACTTTTATATGTAACTAGTGGAGCAATGAATATTTTCTGAACTGGTTTTCTAGGCTAGTCTAGCCAAGTCACAGCAAAGAACACAGCATCAGAAGAAAGCTGTTGCAAGAAATCTGGAATCAATGTCAATAAAATAATGCCAATATAATTTGTTAGGAGTAGAAATGCATAAGAATTTCCTCCTAAATCTTGGGGAAAGAAAAAAACAAGAAAAAAGTATTTGTTAGAAACTGGAGGATTCAAAACTAACTTAAAACATTTTATAGAGGACTTTTAGGGTAATACTGAAAAGAATATCAGTTTAAGAAATCTGAGTCAGTTCCTTATATGAATAAAATTCATTCAGCATACACAGCATGCCTTACTGCAAAGGGAAAGGATCCCTAATACACTGCCTGCTAGTTTTCATGTGGAAAGAGACAAAAGATGTTGACGGCAAATCATATATATTGTAGTAAAGCAAACACACAGCCCCACTGTATGGACTCTAAAGGGCAACAGCTTCTCTGATTTATGCAGCAAGTTCACTGGGCTGGTCACTGTAGGGACAAGAACACAGACAGAATGTGCTGTGTTTCAGAGATAACATAGATCTCATAGACTGTGATAGAAAAGCAGCTGCTAACTGTGTGTGAGCTGCAAGAGCATTGCCTGGTGGGACAGCCCCATCTGTGGACCCAGGTCCAGCCTCGGCTAGCCATGAGCCACATGGTAAAAAGAGACCTGCAGTGGGTCAGACCAAAAGGGCCATCTTGCTCTTGGTTGTGTTCTGCAAGCATAGATGTAGCAAGGGCATAGCAGAGCATTATTAGTTCTGGGCCCCCCAGTTTAGGAAAGATATTGAATTGCTGGAGCATGTCCAGAGAAGGGCAACGAGGCTGGGGAGAGGCCTTGAGCACAAGCCCTATGAGGAGAGGCTGAGGGAGCTGGGACTGTTTAGCCTGGAGAAGAGGAGGCTCAGGGGTGACCTCATTGCTGTCTACAACTACCTGAAGGGAGGTTGTAGCCAGGTGGGGGTTGGTCTCTTCTCCCAGGCAACCAGCACCAGAACAAGAGGACACAGTCTCAAGCTGCGCCAGGGGAGGTTTAGGCTGGAGGTGAGGAGAAAGTTCTTCACAGAGAGAGTGGTTGGCCATTGGAATGTGCTGCCCAGGGAGGTGGTGGAGTCACCATCCCTGGAGGTGTTCAAGAGGGGATTGGACGTGGCACTTGGTGCCGTGGTTTAGATAGGCATGAGGTGTAGGGTGACAGGTTGGACTCGATGATCTTTGAGGTCTCTTCCAGCCTTCTTGATTCTATGATTCTATGATTATTGTTCCTCAGTTCTCTTTCAGGTTTTGGCTGAGCCATGGTTTTGGAACCTCTGAAACTGCAGGCAGCATGTGAACTCTGTGTTTAATAGTCACCAGTGCACAGATCCTCTGTTAGCTTCCTGAATTATTTTCAGGGTCTATAGCCTTCATTACTTAATGTGACACTAGGGACTTGTTTCTGTATTTGATTATTAGCACAGAGAAACTATGTATAGACCAAACTTTTTTTTTGCTGATCCAAGTGAAACAGCTCCTGGGCTGTAATTTGTTTCTTCATGATTTAAACAGGCACTAGTGGATCTGAAACAAAACACTACAAAGATTTCTCTAGATGGCATTTTCAAGACACGTCCAGCTTTGAACATCCAGTAACTTATGCCTGAAGATATAAAAATGTGTGTGCCCATGAGAGATGTGTCCTGGCATTGGGCAGGGTGGTCAAATTGCCAAGCTTTATATTCAAAAGCCAAGTGCTACATCTGAAGCTGGAGGTGAAAGGCAGCTCCATGAACTCAAAGCAGGAGTCCATCCATCAGCTAGGATTCATCAGTAGCTTGAGAGATCACAAACCTTGATGGGGACCTATGCCAATTTCTGATAACCAGGCTCCATTTGATGGCAATTTTCACTGACATGAGTCTGACAAACAGAATGGTTCCTTTTCTGGTGGTATCTGCTCTAATTTCAAAAAGAAAAATATAATTGACCAAGTTTTGAATGATGTCAAAGATAGATAGGCACGGAGAAAATAGATCAAGATGAAGTTTATTTTCCAAAACGTTATGAAGTGTTGGGGCGTTCAGAAAGCTTCATTTTCCCTTCTGACCCATTACAATCCATTAAGTCAAGGCCTCAGTATCTAAAGGCTGTAAGCAATCAGGCATTGGCCAAAACAAACCATTTTGCTGTTGTGTTTTTTGTGTCAGCAGCATTCACATTAACACAGAGGGACCCACCAGAAAAGCTGATCCAGTCAACCTGTCGTGAACTACAATACTTCCTTCTCCCATAATTGCTCCTTTATGTTAGGAATCTGCATTTTAATAACTCCCTAATTATTTGTTTACTTAGTATGGCCCATGGTATGCAATTTAAGGTGTTTCAACTGCATGTGTAATTGACTGCACATAATAGCTGTTGGTGAAATATATGTAATTAGGCAGAATAGAAAAAGTCTATTACATGTAGGTAGAAGTCACTGTTCTATTTCAGGGCTCTTTGCAAGGAAGACTGCAAAAGTGATTAAAAAGCTAGTGGAATCTAATCACAAGGACATCTACACTTTGAAGTGTCATCATTTGCAAAACAAGATCTCTGTTTATGTCATTGCACCTCTTTCCCCCCCAGCCATTCTAATGGGCAGAGCTTGGGTCATCAGCCAGGACTTTTAACTGACTGTCTTTGCTATTGTAGTCTTAATCCAACCTTTTAATACTACCTGAAATGCACTCACTTGTGGTTGAAGTAATGATAATTATGAGCTCCTTGGCATCAGATATATTCTAGCTCAGTGCTACTTTAGTGTCTGGAAATTTGAATTCCTGGCGTCAAGGAGCTCCAGTCACTTCCACAATTTCTAGAAATAGCTGTGACCTGTTTTTTTGCACCATTTCTATCCTTTCAGGCTAACCTGAGCTCCTAGAAACAGAACACTATTGAAGCATGAGCCTTTTTAGTGCTTACTGCTTGGTAACTTCGTTTTCCCTATTTAATTACAGGTTTCATGTTTAGAGAACAGAGAAAGGACATCTTGTAAAGGCACCTTTTCATCTGTGGACAGCCCATAAAAATGTAGGTAGGGGCTTCTTTTCCACAGTGGGTGCCCTGTGGCATTCAGAAATGACTCACTGCTCTGTTATCAAGAGGACCTGTTTAGGAAAGAAAGAGAGAAAAAGAAAAACAAAACAAAACAGAACAAACCAAAACAAACAAACCAAACCAAACCAAACCAAACCAAACCAAACAAATCAAACCAAACCAAACCAAACCAACCAACCCAAACCAACCAAACCAAACCAAACCAAACCAAACCAAACCAAACCAAACCAAACCAAACCAAACCAAACCAAACCAAACTAAACCAAACCAAACCAAACCAAACAAAACAAAACAAATCAAACAAACAAACAAAGAAAAACAATTCTAAAGTGCAACCAACTCCTTGATTACCTCAGACCAGACACTATTTGGTGGTGTGGGACCAAATGTCAAGCTAGACAAAGGCAGCAAGTATACAGTGAGTTAGGCTATTGTGGAGAAGGAGAAGAAGGAGAAGGAGAAGGAGAAGGAGAAGGAGAAGGAGAAGGAGAAGGAGAAGGAGAAGGAGAAGGAGAAGGAGAAGGAGAAGGAATAAAACCAATGGGGACAACAGTGACATTTCTGTCACTCCAGTGGGTGCAACACACCCACTTGCTTAGTCTGAAGAACTTGTGGGGTGCAAGTTCTCATCATTAGCATGGCTGTTATTAAAAGCCACTACAGCATATATGAGCCATTAGCTTTCTTGTTGGTAATACCTGCAACGGTGTGAGTCAATCTCAAATGGAAATAGTTTAATTAAAAGTTGCCCTAATTAGTTTGATTGTTGCACCAAAGAAAGAGGATAACACCTCAATACTCCTCTGAAGCCTACTTCTTCTTCACCTCTCCCCTTCTTTTGAAAGATTTAGCATTTGACTGACTCAGTAAATTACTGATTCATTAATTTATGCTTGGGGGATGAGAAAGTTATTTTCAACAGAATTAAATCCACAACCCCCTGATGTAAGAGAGTTCTTGTGAATTTCCTCATACTCTACATCACTCCATTTCTCCCAGATCAGAGCTTTGGAGCACCAGCTAAACTTGAATTTGTTCCATGAGGGCTCAAGAATTGTTTATTTTTCTTCGAGATAGGGGGGGATGGTGCTTGTCATAAGTCAGCTGAGATGAGGAGCTGAGGAGCAGGTACAGTGAATGTATAGGATAGGAAAGCTAATAAACCCCCTTCTTTTGCACAGGACCAGGAATTGTTTACAGTGTTAAGATCAAATGTGCAGAGAGCCAGGGAGATTCCTACTCCCATCACAATGACTCCTGTTTATTTATTTTGTGTTATCAGCATCCCCTTATTTAGCTTTACACTATAAAGGTATTTATCATACTAATCCCATTAGGTAGACAATATCCCTGCCAGTGTTCCTGAGGAGAGCTAATTACCACTCCTATTGTTCCACTCCTTTTGATTGCTTAGGAGACAAGAAGTAGAAGACTATTCCAGCCAGTAGAATCACTCACTGAAATTTAAGACCTAATTAGATCCTCACACCTTTGGTCCAAAGCAACTTAGAAATATTAAACCACTAAGGTACTTAATCTGATGACTCACTTAAGTCATGCTCTTCCTTTGCAATGAGGGTGCACCTACAACACAGCTACAACACAAGCAAAGGATCTACTCAGAACAAAGTTGTTACTCCACTAGGTAAGGAAGTAGTTAAACATGTAGGGTGGGTGAGATCTGTCTAGTTTGGAATTCCTCTCACCCACCAAAAAAAAAAAAAAGAAAAAAAAGATACTATTTCCATTTGTTTTTGCTGAAAACCTTTCAGAAGAGAACTCCAGAATTTAAATGCACTTGGAAAAAGCTAGACAAATCTGGGAATTTTTCTGCTCCCAAGGACTTCTGTTTACTGTGCAGCATTCAGTCCCAATCAGCTTCAAGTAGCAGTGAAAGCGTGCAAGTTCATCACCCAGCTACCTATCACAGTCAAGTCAGTGAAGATAATGCATCTTTCCCTGCTTTCATGTATGGCACTACAGGATGAGGTGCTCAAAGGTCAGTTGTTTTGAAGCACAATCACATCTTGTGTCATTTTCCTTTCAGACAATGTACTGATTTATTTCATATACAACCCAACTGTGTTTTCTTAGACCCTTCTTAAAAGGTTGTGCTGAGATGAGGCTTTATTTTTGTGTTTAGCACCACGTCTATTCTGTTAGTAGAGTTCATAATCTGGTGGTAAACCCCTGCAAGGATAAAGCTGGTCCTGCATCTAGATTACATTTTAAATCAGAAAGCCAAAGTGGTCTGCAAGTTGCAAAATAAATAAACTTTATCCACACGAATTGCTCTGCAGCTCAAACAATACCTGAAGGGAAATTTATTTCGGCAAAGTCCCAAGGAAGGAAATGAATGAGGGCAAAAAGATCTCTCTAGCTGAGCAGAGGACAGGGCTATTGCTGCTGCTGGATTTGCTGGAGGAATTGCAGTCAACTCCTGTGGATAAATCCCAATCAGGCCCCAGGAAGGGCAGGGGTTGGGAGGTGAGTGGTGGTGAGTCTAGATTTATGGCTTGGATTCAACACATGTCCCCATACCGGACTGAAAATATCCCAGAGACGTGGCTGTGAAGACCTTACAGATTGGTCAGAGAATACCTGTAGTGTGTTGAGGGTTTGGCATGGCTGTAGCCTGAGGTGAAAGGGGATTAAGTGGTTTGTGCAAGCTCATGCATGAAATCCCTGCAGGTTTGGAACTTTTTGGTCCCTATCCATTGAATTTGACTACGAAGCCAACCGCTTCCTTCAGGTAGTCCAGCAGACACTGCACTCGTGGGATGCTGGTCTGCTTGCAAACTGTTTGCAGGCACTGAAAGGAATGGTGGAAGTGTCTCTGAAGTGTGCTGGAAAATTAACATCACATTATTGAAGGCAAGCAAATTTATCAACATAGTGGACTTCAGAAGGACAAAAAAAAATCTGCCCGATTCTTTCCCCTGGACAATTACTCTGAGTCACTTAAGCTCAGCAAGGAAACACGTAATCAGTTGAAGTTTAATGCCTTGTGGTTCACAAAGAAAGACAAAAATGTGACAAAAGACATTTTAAAACTTGCAGATTTCACCTTCCCTCAAAGTTCAGTTTCCCAGTAAGGTCATAGCAGATGTTTAGTCCTGTATTTGTAAAGGCTCTTAAAAGTGCTGGGCTGAGGACAAAAATGGCCAGGTACTGATGGAAAGCTTGCATCAGCTGCTTCACAAACCACTTTTTTTTTCCAGAGACGTTGGGAGGGAGGACTGCAGGAGATGGAGTAGGTGGCTTCCACCTCAGTCTTTCTCTGAAGTGGCCTCACAGAGCTGTATTCATGTGGCAGCTCTTACAGCTTTGTTGTCTTAGTGATGAGAGATAAAATTAAATTTTTGTCCACTACCTCAGTAAAGCTCCAATATCCCTCCTCCTCCTTGGAGTCTCATGTCTGATATACCTGGTAAGAGGAATCTCTTTGAAGGTCCATCAGTGAAGAAAGCTGTGGTGCTTCTTATTGTGGCTGGGCTCCATTTTCAAGGCAAGGGAAATTCCAGTCAAACTTCAAGAACCATCAAGGTGGTTTAGCTCTTATTCATCACCCTCCTGGCATCCAGGCTTGAAATTCTTAATGTGATTAGTGCTGGGGAAACAATTCTCATCCTCCTCAGCTTCACTCCCATCCGCTAGTTGAGCTCAAGACTTGATGATGGAGAAGGGAGGGTTCACTAAAAGCTCCCCTATTTATAGCTGAGGTGAAATGGCAGGATTCTGTCCTCAGCTTGTGATTTCATGGAACATGAATGTCTATTATTTGTTACGTGGCAAACAGAGTCACAACAGTTACATGCATCCACAAAACTTGGACTATTGGGGCAGAAATAATGTCTCATACACTAGTGATGTATTCTCAGATCAGGAGGAATGCCTGCTAACATTTTGACACTGAAGTTCTAACTAATTCCACTTTTCTGTAAGTTGCTGGCATCTGGTATGTTATTAAGTAACACAGCAGAGATCTGTTAAATGCATAACCTCCCTGCACAAAGGAAACTTTCTTTTACAAGATTTCTCCTTTTAACCCTTACTTCCCTTTGATTCTTGCATGATTTTGCAGACATGGTTGAAATGTTTCACTGGGGCAAATCATCATCCTCACAAGTTTAGTCAGGACCTCTGTTGCTTTCAGTCTGAAATTTCCCTTTGCGCTTTCCTATAAATCCTAAAGATCTTCAGCTTACTTCATATGATACACCTAGAGACTTCACTCCAAAAGAACAAAGTCCTGACAAAAGGTAAGGATTAAGTTCAGTCAGCCATGGCAGGGGACCATAATGGTAGAAAAAGAAAAAGATTAAGCAGATGACAGGACTAAGCTGTGTTTCATTCCCACTGAAGTATGATTGGGAGGTTGGGGGCTAGAATTCAGGGGAAAAAAAGGCAAGATAACTGTCATGAGGAAAACTGTAGCAAATCACTAGATATAAACTCAGTTTACTGAGTTTTCCTTATCTTTGAAAACACTCTAGCAGATGCCAGAGGTGTCACTTTGACTTGGATTTAAGCTGGTCACAAGGGTTTACAGAGAGCTGGGTTCAGGAATACTGCAGCAGTCTGCAGCCTGTCTGAACACCATAACAGAGTGTACAGTAGAGGACCACCTTACTTAACTCTGAGGTCTCAGTTGGGGCTGTGGTGAAAGCAAATCATAGTGTTAGGAGCATGGTGTTGATGACTCATGATATTAATTTAGGATTAGCTTTGCCAGAAAGGTAAAAGGTCTTGCATCCAGGATGGGTCAGCTAGCATTGATGCAAGAATCTTCCAGCTAAAACCATGGTCAGTGTCATAGACAATGTGACTACAGCCACATGACAGCTTTGGACCTGAAGTTTGAGCTAGGGGTATAACATTCCTGTCACTGTGCTAAACACTAAGCAAATCCTTCTGCTTGTCTCCTCATGATGCCTCCTCTCCACGTTTGCACTTGTGTTACTCACATAGCCTGAGAGCATCCCCACTTCCTCCCAGGCTGGAGCTTGGGTGCTGCTGGTTCCACAGCTCTGCGCCTTCCTCTCCTTGATGCTGCAAAACCTGCTTTAAGCCACACTTTGTACCAGTTGTGTTATCTAAATGAGGGACTCTCACAATTAAATTAGAGACAAACAAAAGCTAACTGCGTTGTAAAGAAACACCTTCCCTGACAAGCAAAGAGGCAGCACGCTCCTGACATGGGTAATTCTTCCTCCTCTTCCCCTCTTCCTGCCACCTCCTGATTTGCTTCAAGGTGTGGGAAGATTGGCAGGGTCCTCAGAACAGAGGAACCAGTTATTGTCACAAGGAAAATTCTTCCCAAGCATGGGAAAAGTCAAATGCAAGAGCCTGTCTGACATGAATATCAGGATATCAGGGAGTGATAGGACTAGGGGGAATGGAACAAAGATGGAAGTTGGGAGATTCAGGCTGGAAGTGAGGAAGAAGTTCTTCCCCATGAGAGTGGTGAGAGCCTGGAATGTGTTGTCCAGGGAGGTGGTTGGGGTCCCATCCCTGGAGGTGTTTAAGGCCAGGCTGGATGAGGCTCTGGCCAGCCTGATCTAGTGTGAGGTGTCCCTGCCCATGGCAGGGGTTTTGGAACTAGATGATCCTTGTGGTCCCTTCCAACCCTGACTGATTCTATGATTCTATTATTCTAATAACTGAATCAGCCAGCAAGCAATGGAGACTTTGTGGTCTCCTTGGCTTTTACCTATTTTTACTTGCAAGAAGTCTTGCAACAGAGGAGGACTTTGGATTTTTACTACATCCCTAACTTCCAAAGTCCTTTGCATGTGGCATCTCCCACCATGGTGAGTGAAAAAGACAAGTTGCAGACCTCAGTATTATCTGAAACGCTGCCAGGGGCAGCTGGTGCCAGAGCAAGTGTGTAGCAGAAGTTGTGTGAGTGGACACAGCAGCTCAAGACTTGGTTTTTCCTGAGACAGAAAAAGCAGAACATTAACATTCAGCCCTTGCCTCATTCCCTTCCTCACAGGAGGTAAAGCTGATCTTACTCTCACGTGTTCATTATGGAGAGAGAGAATGTTGTAAGTCTGTAGCTGGTCGGCTGCAACAGTGACTCAGGGAGTGGAACTGATCCTGAATTATGCATTCATTTAAGATCTGTCTTAGTACAAATGCTGCTGATCTGGCTGTAGAAGAAAGAAAATTAAGATCATTAACATCAAGAATAAAGAAAAGAAAATGAAGAAATTGCCTTTTACAGCCCCGTACTCCTACTCCGTAACACCTCCTGCAGCAACCAATGCTTGTATTTATAAGAGTTATCTGCGCAAGTATGAAGTGAATCAGAAAAAACCCCCATAATATACCTGTTAACAGCAAAGGTCTGAATGTATGCATAGTTGATGTAGGGAGGTAACTGTGCAATTTAACTGTGGAGTGATTGGAAACAGCTTGCTCAGTGTTTCAAGTGCTTTTCCAGCAGCATGGTATGCTTCCTTAATAAGGAATTTTGTACCATCCCATGTCTGCCAGATCTTCTTCGTTCCACCACACTTCAGGGTTTTAATGCTTCCATTTGCATACCCTAGAAGACCTTGATATAAGGAGATGGAAGTTGAAGTGATCCTTTTTACTCACTTCCCTAGGGTGTAAAGCAGGCCCTAGATAGCTTCATCTCCCTGAATTTGCTTTCACAGAATATTTGGTTTTTTGTTACTCCCTTGTGTGCAGCAGACCCAGCTAATGTAGAAAGCTCAGCTTCCCCAGTCAGGGGAGACCCACCTTCTGGGACTTTATCTTAAATAGAAATGATCATCTGGGTTATTCAGCAATCTTTCTGTAAATAAAAATCCTGACAGATGTCTGCATAATTAGAGTCCCTCATGACTGTGATATCTTGTGGCTTAGGATAAAGTATTAACAGCTCTATGAAAGATTTTAAAATCCAGCTGGACTGTACTTTATGTCCAAAGAGTTCCTCTTTGTGTTTTACTTCTTGCATTATATTCAGGTAAATTCATCACAACCTTACCAATCAATGTCTCCTTCTAATGCTTCAAAATCCACAGCAGTAGCAGTAAAAGCACTCAGATAGCTTTGACTTGTACCCTCTACTGCAGGGCATCCATAATTTACTCATTTAATAATGATTTTAAGATGTTTCAAATCTAAACAAAACAACAAGCTCCTGCTCTTGTGTTCAGGTGTGATTTATCTGTTTTTCATGGCGAGACAGGCATAATAATTATATAAACCCTTGGGCTAGTATATACGAGCATTAAAGTGAATTATGGCATGATCAGACTGCTAAGGAAAGCCACAGTTGTTTTGTAGAAATGGGGCCAAACTCTGCTCCCCTGGAACTGGCTGCAATGCTGCAGAAGTCAGCAGAGTTACCCTCCTGCAAAATCTGCCCTGTGCAGCCTAATGCAAACCTGAGGTTTTTTAGCGCTGTCGTACTCACACACTCTGCTGCCAAGGTAATAACACTGAAACAAGATCATAATTGTTCAGTTTTACATTGCAAGTGCACCTCTAACACTCTGTGAAACAATGGGAACAAAACAAGAGGTGACTTGAATACACAGATTTAAAATATGTGTGGTTTCTGGTTGCAAAGCATAAAGGGAGAAAGCAAGAGAATGCTACGGTTACAAGAGTCTAACCAAAGATCAGAGAAGTCAGTGGGAGTCTTTCTATTTTCCTTGCAATGCTGTTTAGATCAGATCCCTTTGGGGAGTCATAATGAAATTTATTTCCACTCTAAATATGCAGTTGATGTGCCCAATTATTCCACCATCATGAGAAAAGGATTGCACAGAGAGTCACAGCCCAGCTGAATTTCACACGACAGACATCTACATTAAGTTACTATTTCCAAATTCTAAAGGGAATGACATTTGACAAGGAAAACATTCCGACTTCTTAGATGCAATCACTAAATTCCCCTCTTTCTGGGGTGCTAAGTCTGTTCCACTCACTCCTGGCAAATCTGTCCCTCTTAAAGATTTATCCTTGTTGACCTTTCTCCATATCTTCCTCTTGATCTTAGCATATGTCTTAGCAGGAGGGAAAAAAAATGTTACAACACCTAAATAGCCAACTACTAGTGGAGATTGGGTAGATGCCACTAACTCATTTTTAACTACATTCGTTTTTTGGTTGTCTCCACAGATTTCCTGTTTCAATAACCACCTTGATTTCTAAATTAACTGCTTTTCACCTGCTAGTGAGGACAAAGCATCAGTGCAAAGGTAATCTTTTTTTTTTTTTTCCTTTTACAGTCATAAACTAGACTCTACTTTATGCTTTTCATTCTCTGAATGTTCTATGTATATGTACCATACCCTACTTCAGGATGAACCACAACTTCTCTGCATTTAAAGAATGAACAGACCCAATCAACGTGTTGTTCATTACACAGAAAAAATGATAAGGAAAAAAGCCTTTGACAATATTTACATCAGAATTTGTTCTTTCTCTTTTGAAAAATGAAGCAATCAACACAGTTTCATTGAGCATACAAATGCAGAATTTCCAACCCTATCTACTCACTATAAACATAATTTGGTCTGCTTGGGTAGAATTCTCATTAGGCTCTGAGCTGGTTGGCATGTTTTGATAACTGAAAAACAAAGTCAAAATCTCATCAACGTGCAAACCAGCACAGTTGTTTATTTTCCCAAATGACCCCACTGAAAGTCTCTCTCCAGATTAAAAGCATTCTAATATATACTGATGTTTCACATGCCCCTCATTTTGAGGGATATAATGAATTTTGATTCGAATTTACTAAGCTCTCCCTGTATTTCATATTCTCCCATTGCTGTATGCACTGACAGGTTGTAAAGGGGGCATAACAAAATCAAGTCTGAGAAGGAAATTACAGCAAAGGAGTGAAGGAGGGTTTTTTAATCAGTCTGTCTCCTGCAGTCTTCAGGTGGTGACTAGATGCCTACAGATAAGACATTTCTTTAATCAAGGAGTTAGAGAACTCCATAGTTGAAATGACACTGAGTCATACAGTAGATCAGACCAGATCATCTTATGAAATCTTCAGTTTTCAGGATATGCATCCTTTTGAAGGTAATTTTCCAAGAGCCAAAGACCAAATCTTCCTAAATCAGTTATTTCAGTTGGAAGAGGAGCTTCAGGGGCACCTATATGTCATTTAAGAAATACCTACATCTTAGAGCTGACCCTGGGCAACGTGACAGAAGGCACTGACTGAAATTCTGGCTCCAAGGAGCCTTAGAGGGAGTCTGAATTTGGTGTTGTCACATTACCACCCAGTATGTCAATGGGAAAACTGCCAATTTAAACAAGAGAATATCACACACACATAAACACACACATATATAAAATATTTTCTAGTCCCCAGTCAACCATCTTCCCTAAACTAATTATACAGGCCAAATGGAGAGTGACTCCATTTGTCTGTTCCAGCACAAGATAGGTGTGAGGAAAGCCTCCACAGAAGATGTGGGATTCAGAAAGTTCTTATGTCTTCTAACACATAAAAAGAGTAACAAAGGAAGTGAGAAACTGCATAGATTGGACAAACCAAAGTTCATCAGTGGATTCACAGCATCTTAGAATGGTTGAGGTTAGAAGGGAGCTCTGGAGGCCAGCATCCTGCTAATCCAGGATTGCCTAAAGGAGGCTGCCCAAATGTCTAAAGGATTCCATTTCCCAGAAGCAGCCAAGGGCATCCTCCACCCTTCATCATCAAAATTCAGTGATGATGTCATCAGACTGACCTTTTAGTTAGAAACTCTTCTCCAGCTCTCGCAGTACTGTGGCTTCTCATTTATCCATGGATCTTCCATCAGGAATTGCTTGACGTGCTAATAAACACAGGTAGCTACTTGAGGTAGCTAATAAACACAGATTAGTTACAGAAGTCAGGGCAGAACATAATTCTGATTGCAGGAAACGGAAGGAAGAAGTGAGAGCTTTTAGAGTGTTTTATTGTAATTTAAGTAGGCTAAGATATGAGAGGCTAGAAATCATGTCAGAGGTTAAAAGGAGGTTTTGTGCAACTGCAAATCCATGTTCCTCTGCTCTAACACACCACCTGGGAGAAGGGCAGCCAGAGGGAAGTGGCAGAACCAGGAGGAGGAAGAGAAGCTGTTAGCCATCTCTGGTTTGTCTCTCCCTCTTATCAGATTCTAACTTCACAGCAGCAGCTTCCAAGGTAAACTCCTTGTAGTCCTTCCAGATTAACTGTCAAGCCTGACTCCCTAGAGAGGGGCAATTTCAGACACACAAGAGCAGCTAAGGAGGCAAAGGAGCAGTTCTTTCTGGTTGCAACAAGCTGTCCAGGATGTCTCCCTGATGCAGTTTGGTTTCCCTTGTGTACAAGCCCTGCAGGTTCCCTGATGAGATGGCATAGGTTGATTTGTCCTTTGTTATTAGGAAAATTCTAACACAGATCAAGACCATGCTGTGAATAATTGGCTAACATTTTCTCTGCTAGATACCTATTCCAAACTGCTATGAAACCAATCCCCACTCAACTATTTCCTGCCAGTAGACATCCAAAAGGATGTCATTGAATGAACTGAAGTAATTTGGGATACAACTTGGCATAAGGGAATACAATTGCTCTGCTGAGATTATTCTGGTTTTACATCCAGTTATAAAACTCCAACAGAAATCTGCCCACTGCTCAGGTAGGAAATTTTTTTTCTTTTTCTTTTTCTTTTTCCAATATTTTAGATAATATTTCCTGTTTTAATCCATCCAGGGTACAATTGCTTTTTTCCCCCCCCTTGCCTTGCCCTTCCAGGGCAAAAAGAAGAAAATAGGCATCAGTTTAGATTGTCTCTGCCAGGAAAGATATAATAATGCTGTCATTCTTAAGAAAACTCTGCAGCAGCAGGCTCAGGCAGCTACAAAGTAGAGCACATGCATGGATTTGTCATCCTGCCTTACTCTTAAACAACATTGGCTTCTTTGTCAATTGTGAGGAAACAAGGGGGAAAGCCCCTTGGAGGTGAGCCACATTTTTATTTGTTCCTGGGCTCTGATGGCAATGTTGGCTTCAGCACAATCCTTTTTTTAGAAAGGAGAGGTAAGCATCTGTGCAACTTGTGCAGAAAAGTCAACAGATAAGTTTGACAAATGCGTTTGCTTGACACATTTTGACTTGCACCATCCAGGGACAGGATGTATGTGACTGCATAAATCCGATGTTCCTGACAGGTCCTGAGTGCTACCTGTCCCCTGCAGCTCCACTTCTGGTATGAAGAAGCCATCAAGTGTGGGAAGTCATCTATGGTGCAGAGGTGGCTTTACCACAGTAATGATGGGGTGAAACAAACCTTGGTGGCTAGGCAGGCAGAAACATCCTTTTTGCTCTTCTGCATCAGTGCTCACCGTCATGGTTCTATCCAAATTAGTAATTTACTATGATTGAGTCTTTCATTAATTTTAGCTGAGTGTGGTAGGTCCTTCTGAGAGGGGACACATCTGGCTTTACTCCATCACTCTTTTTCGCTGTGCTTAGACTATGAAGAGATTCAACTCCCCCTTTAGCCTGTGGCCAAGTGAATACTATTCCTACCAGTTCCCCCAATACCAGTTTCCAGTGTGCCAGTGGGAAGAATATGCCTTCAGAAGCTGCATTATCCAGTGCTGTAGATGGTTCAGCAGTTTTGCCTTCATCAATTACTTGGGAAATATCCTAAAACACATTTGTTCCTAACTGCAGAGAGAAATGCCTTTTCCCAAGAGATTCTGCATTTCCCTCAGACCATGTGTGAGAAACAAAGGCCAGTGCTTAAAGATGCATTCTCCATCCTTACCAGTGCCAGAGGCTAAGCAGTGCACTGCTGACCACATAACACAGGCTGGTGGTAAGTCTGTGGGTCTTTATGAAAAGGTACAAGCAGTCAAAATCCTATCACAGGAGCACAGAAACACTGTTTCAGGAACCATGCTTATCCTGAGACACACACACAGAGTTTATCCAAGTGCTTCACAAGTATTCTTGATGCCTCCCCACAAGCAAGTGCCAAGAGGTTTGCTAACCCAGTATGAATTCTAGAATGTAAAAGCAGATCTGGCTTAACCCCTAATGAGAAAGTGCTTCTGAAGCACTCCACCTGCAACCTAGGTGACTCTTTTATATTGTATTTAGACAAACATATAGTGCCTTGCAATACCTACTTTGCTGCTTAGGCTGATGGAGCTGCAGCTCATGGACCATGAAAATGAGTCCTGGTAATCTTACTGCTGTTAAGTCTTGATGGCAAAACCTATTTCCCTTACAAAATGAATGTCATAAGTGGTAGATGAAATCTAGTTGCTTGATGCACTTCCATGCACATTAGCAAATACTTAGCCCAGAAGTGGCCTACTCCATTTTCTTTAGAAAATGGGAAGGGAAGGAAATGCCTTCTTTCCTTTTTGGTATACTAAGAAGGCTTGAGATTTTTTCCACTCTCCCACTTGTTTCTAGAAATTCAGCTCCTGTTAAAGTCACAGGCATCATTCAATGTCCATTTCCATCAGAGTCCTGTGTAAAGAGAGATTTTTGTGCAGTGCCCCATTGGACTTAAAAATTACATAGTAGCAGACATAGCTCAGAGAATATTTGATGAAGCAGGCTGGCTCTTTTGCTGTTGCTTCTTCACCCAGGTCTACCAGAAAACTCTGTAAAACAGCTGAGGCCAGTTTCTGATATTTAGGCCTAATTCAGATCATCTCACAGTGAAAAGAAGCCCAGAATAAACTGCATCAAGCACTACCTCTTCCCCTTGCCCAGCTTCTCCTGGACCTCCACAGCACCGTGCCACTGGAGCATCACCTCTCCAGGAGATGCTGTGGTGCTCCAGAGCTACCTTCCATCAGCTTCACAGCTAGTCCTAGGCTCCATTTAATATACTAAAATAAATAATCATGCTAGAGAATTAATAACTACCTAACTGAGGCTTAGAAAGACCAGCAAAATCATCAGAGAGCTAAGAAGCATTCCAAAGCTTAGGCTTGGAAAAAAGTCAACACATGAACAATATTTAACTTCTAATCCTCCTCTATTCCTTGCTCAGTCTCAGATAGAGAAACTTACATTTCCATCTCTCACCTTTTTCAGATTTAGTAGTTTTCCTCATGAATCTTGTAGTTTTCCTCAGGTGAGTCTAATTCTGGGTCCTCAAAACTGGGACCTTGGAAAGCATTTTTTGAATCTTCAACAAGTATTTGTCTCCCTCATCACAGTTCTTATTCGTCTCTTCCCTTAGGTAAAATAACTTGCTAAAGATCAAGAGGAGCTTAATTCAAATATAGATTTTATTTATAGTATTTTTCCTCCTCTCCCTCCCCATCTCCACTTAATTTTTCTCAGTGCATGTTATTTTTACCTGCTGGACTAAGAACCAGCTTTCTGACTCAGTAGCTCCATTACTGATAACAGAGCTATCTTGCATTAATAGAGAGAGTGAACATCCCTGCTTTATACCACTTTATCATTTAACCACTAAAAGCTGCAGTTTACAGGTTCTGTAATCTTTCAAGCTTTCTTTTTGGGGGGGAATTTCCATCCCACCACAAGAGTACTTATGCTTGTCACAAAAAATGTAACCTTAGAATAGGGACTAAAACTTTCTTTTGTCTTTTTTTTTTTTTTTTTTTTTGCTTCCAGGTGTCCATATGTCTGCAAAGAGGGAGTCTGGCCAGCTTGCACAAACTGCTTCTCCTCCAAGAACTGCATACTGAGGCAAATTCCCAGCTTATTAAAAAATAGTTCTGTTATTTTGCCATCTTGTTTGTTCTGCAATTCCACCATATTTTTTCTCCTCTCTCTCTCTCTCATTTTTTAAAAATATAATTTATTTATTTTGCCTGTGGCTTGGGAAGGAGAGGGGGGGAAAAGGGGGAGGGGGGGGAAGGAAATGGAAAAATAATAAAAAAAAAAAAGGCAAACTCCAAGATATTCTTAAATATATCTTTATTTTGGGCATTGTGTCCCTTCAAAACTTCTGCAGGAATTTATAGGACCATCCCAATATTCAGATGCTATTTGTCCAGCAAAGAGATGTTTGCATGAAGAAACTCAAAGGGGTTTCCAAAAAAACCCTAAAGACCTTGAAGTATGCTATAAGGCTTCTCTTCAGCTCTGAACAGAACTGCTTTAACTTCACTGCACCTTAACTCTTTTCCAAAGTAAATTAAATCAAACCTGGGATGGTTAAAACTTGCCTAACACTGCCCCAGATTTTCCTGTGGCCCAAGGACTCGATTTCAAAACTTAGGTTAGTTGTTTTAGTATCCCTGAGATGACTTTTCAGTTGGGGCTTGAGTTCAGTAGGGGAGTATGTTTGTCTGCTTGTTTGTTTGCTTGCCTCAGCAAATGACTTCCAGTGTGGTTTTTATAGATAAAATTCTGTTATGTTGAGATCTAGGAAACTGGTTCTTCAAAATAAGTGAAAACATTATGCTCTGTGCCTTAGTTCTTGTAGACACTGAGCTGACCATGGCAGCTTACTACCTATTTTGAATTGTACTTCATCCTTCATTCATTTTTTTTTTAAAGGAAGGGATTGACCTATAGAGAGCAGAACACCTTATGTGCTGTCTTCTTTCAATGCCATAAAACAATTCTAGAATTTTCATTAGTTTTTTTTTTTCCTAACATACACTTGTGAAAAAAAAAAGTGAGGAGGCAGTGTAGTATCTGATCATGAATCACCAAAATGGCACCCAGACTCCTCGCTCCAACACAACAGAGACTTTGTGCAGCTGTTTCCAACTTCACTGAATTTTGCAATGCAGTTTCACAATGCCACTTTCTAGGGCTTCGGTTTTTAAGAGCCCTGTTGCTTCCTATTTAAAAATCCCAGTTAAGCTTCTGAGAGGAGACTTTCAGTTCTGTCTGCTCCTGGCTTTTCATAATCTTTCACCGTCCTACCTCTCCTCCCTGCCCCAGGCTAAGCTATCTGCACGGCTCATCCAGGGATGTTGTTTGAGTAAGGGAGCTACGCCTCCCAACCATAACACATTCTTATCCTTTGACATCATGCAGTGAACCAACAGCCTGATTCAGTCCTTGACAGCCTTTGGTGCCTCTGCATTGCACAATGGTTATGGTTTTAATACGACTTCTGCATTTTTCCTGCTCTACCATAGCAGGGGCACAAAGGCTTCTGTCCTCCAGAGGCAAAAATGTGTTGTTTTGGTAAACTTTTCAACCTTCCTGACACGCTGTAGAGCTGAATGGTGGGAAGAGCTCGTTATGCCTTAATGGCCTGAGTGGAATCAGCATAGGGCTGGGATTATGAGTGTTTATGGAAGGAAGAAAAGTGAAAGAAGGGGGTTACAGAGAGGTATGATGTCACCCAGATCACAGCCTATTTCTGGAACTAAGCTGTGAAACCCATGATACATTTTGACACATAAATGTTGCCAAGTAAAACTGATAATATAATTGTTAATATGGTCACAGCCAACTGTTTTCCAGATAAGGAGTTAAACTCTTCTATGCAACACAGTATTTGTGGAATGGCAGCACCTAGTCGGTTCCCCGCTTTCATTGGCTCTGGGAATACTTACTATCATATTTAAATAAAAAGACTAGATTATTGGGTACCATAAGAACAATGGATTGCTTAATGGTCTGGAAGCATTTATCTTAAGTCAATACAAAAGTTTTGAGTTCCTAAGCCTGTGTCAAGGGCAGTGAAACAAGGGCCACATTGAGTGAGCTAGTAGTTTGTTTATTTTATTTTTTTAATGCACATTGAAGTATCTTATTTTGGGCACTCAGAGAGATGATGCAGTAAAATACAGATATATTCTGGAGGGGGAAAAATTTGTGTCTCTGAGGAACAAAATCTGATAGAATATATTAAAGGTTATTATGTGTAATTTGTTCTAGATAAGAGTAATGATCAAATAACTTCCTCGTCTCTGCCATAGTGCAAATTCCCTGTCCGTTTTGTACAGTACCCTTTACAGGAGCTTTGTTCCTAGAAGCTTGACAGAGCTCCATGATGTAATTATGGAGTTATTAGGAGTAAGTAATACCAGAAGAGATACTCTAAAAGGGTAGCTATGGAAGGGAAGGGATAGCTTCAGATAGGAAACAGACAGAGACATATGAAAACTGCCTAGAGGAGATCATGACACAAAGGCAAAGAATGATTGCCAGGACTCAAGGTGTGCAGGGAACAAGTGGAGCACCCTTCAGGGGAAGCCTGGGCTTGAAAAGCAAGTGAAGCATCTCTGCCACCTGCAAAAATGCCAACAGGCCAGGGTTTAAAAGATACTTAGGTGACCACTTGAGAGTTTCAGACAACGAGAAGTCCCCAGCCTGTCTTTTCACCTTGCTCAGTAGTATTTGCAGGAGAGTTTGTCTTTCTCCCTTTCCTCTGCTTAAGATACAATACCACACTATTTTGCTAAACTAGCAGATAACCTTGGACTCTGTTGTCCTCTGATTCTCTGCCTTGAGCCAGATCTTTGAGTTATTTTTCTACTGTATACTGACTTTTGTTTTGCTTTCGCAAGTAACAGTTTCCCAAATAATGGGTCAGGGACTGAATGGGAGCATGGAAGTGGGATGCCAGAAGATATCCACATAGGTTGCTCTTCCTTATTGAAGACAGAACATGAATTCCAGAGGATTCAGTATTGCTGCCAACTCAGCATCAGCTGAGTCCTATTCTTTACTATGCATCGAGCAGCCGTTTGCTGGAAAGCTGCTCACAACCATGAATGCAGCCTTGCCTGCTGAAGCTTGGATTTCTGTGTAATTGGTTCCCATGTTACTGAACTTACAAGGTCAAATTACCTCTTCTTGCCTCAGCAGGCACCTTACCATTGGCAGGGTGCCAAGTCTGACAGCCATGCATTTCCCTTTCAATCAGACTTTCATGACCAAGATCATCCACCTGCGTGGAGCCTACTACAGCTCCTCCTACTCGAAGACCTTCAAATCCAGGAAACTAATTGCAGGCTTTAATGGACTGAGCCCATAGGAAATTCTCATTGCAGAGACTTGGGCAGAGTCGGACGAGATGAATGCAGACCTTATTAGAGGAAGAATGAGATGGTCATTTGGAAAGCTTATTTGTTTGTTGATTGAGAAGGTTTAGTTGGGGACATCACAGACGATGTTGCAAAGGAGAAATGGAAAATGTGTGTTTATATCTTGAATGTCATAGAATCAGTCAGGGTTGGAAGGGACCACAAGGATCATCCAGTTCCAAACCCCCTGCCATGGGCAGGGACACCTCACACTACATCAGGCTGGCCAGAGCCTCATCCAGCCTGGCCTTAAACACCTCCAGGGATGGGACTTCCACCACCTCCCTGCACAACCCATTCCAGGCTCTCACCACTCTCATGGTGAAGAACTTCTTCCTCACTTCCAGCCTGAATCTCCCCACTTCCAGCTTTGTTCCATTCCCCCTAGTCCTATCACTACCTGATATCCTAAAAAGTCCCTCCCCAGCTTTCTTGTAGGTCCCCTTCAGATACTAGAAGGCCACAATAAGGTCACCTCAGAGCCTTCTCCTCTTCAGACTGAACAGCCCTGTTTGTGCCAGTTACGGGAATCACAACACTGGTGGAAACAGGTGCTTGCTGGCTTCAGTCTTCACAGAAGGACTCTCTCCCCTACAAGAAATTCAGTTTGTAGTGAAAAGGCTGTTTGGACACAAATAACTGCCACACTTGTTTTAGATTCCTAATGCCTATAAAGGTTCAGTAAAGGAGGGACAAAAAAATAATTAAAAAAAATGGAGTATCATGTGAGTGATTCATTTAAGAAATTCTATGGCCCCTCAACACATGGGGATCTGTGTGTAGCTGCCCCTGCTATGCTTGTTTTCCTCTCTTTATTAACCTCTTTGTGCAGATGGGGACTGGAGAAATGGAAGGATGGAACCTGTGGCCAAGTCTTAGAGACAAATCACATTTCCTGAGTAACAAATGCTCAAAGCCATTTCTAGCTGACAGAGGAATCAGGCAGGGAAAGCCCTAACAGACCACAGCAAGTCAAAGATAAGGGAAACATCTTAAGGACTGGTGTAAAGGTAGTGTGAACTGGTCTTGTTGTGTGATTAAATGATTCCCATCAGTGGTGGTGTCACAAACAGAAAGCATGTGGGCATTTCTGCCATTCCTCAGCCCTCAGCAGCCTGCTGTCTTCAGGATGTCTCAAGAGTCCCACCTCTCTCTGAGGCACTTGCAAAGTTCACAAAAATCAGCAGGAGTTGATTTGGTCACATTTGCCTTGCAAGCATAACAAATAACTGATTTTTTTTTTTGGGGGGGGGGGACACACAAAATAATCAGGAAGGAAGTAGCAAAACAGAAAGCAGTTCAGTCCTGCCTCTACCTTTGCTCCTTCGTCTTCTTATGTGCCTGGTGACCCCCATGTGGCACTCAGCACCGTGGATTCATGACTGATCACCACCAGAAGGGTGGGAACTGCTGCAGCAGTAGCAGCTTTCCAGGGTGGGATTTGTTTTGGATGGAGAAAGTGTCTGTTTTGGCATTGGCTGATGGGTCAGCTATGGTCCTCCACTGTCCCCACATCTCCATCCTACTCCTCTGCCAAAAGCCAATTCCATCATTTGTGCATCCACAGCCTACAAAAGTGAGCTAAGGCCACAAGCAGGGAGAAGACAGGAGGACAGGTAAGACTGGTGGATGATAGACTAGCTTTGGTGACCAGAGCAGTGGGGCTAAACCCCTTGAAAACCATAAACCTTGCCCAAACCATCATTATAAAGCAGTTACCACTGGACAGTCCCCAGAGGACCAATTCCTTCAGGACAATGTGGCTAAGCTACGTGTTGGGGGCTGAACTGAGGCCACTTCCTAGGTCTCACTGACAACCTGGATGGAAACCTCTTCCTCCATGTGTCAAGGCAGGATCCAACACTTCAGTTCAAAGGCAATGTCAGCACAGGTTTCTGCTCCCCAGGAGTGTGGTGATCAGGCTGCTTTCTTGTGGCTAAGGATGGTGAAAGAGAAAATAATTCAATAAGTCTGCAGAATGTTTTTATTGTCATGTCAACAAAATATTTTCTGCCTCCACAGACTGTGGAAGTACTTAGCATGCAGCATCCATCCAGTTTTGGAAAACACTTGAAAACCACCGACAGAATCTCACTATTCCTTTTTTTAGCTACATAATGAAAAAGCAAACAAGAAATATGCTGATTCCCCAAATGAACTGATTTTTTTTCCTTTTTTTTTTTTTCTGAAGCAATTTAATTTTAATTTTTTTTTTTTTTTAGCTTTGATCTGATACCAGAACCCAAAGGACTTGCTTGCTATTTCTAAATAATGAGCCTAATGTTTATGCTCTGAGCCTGAACTTTTCTGGGTTTGGAAAAAATGTGACTTTACATAAAAGTCCTTTGATTAAGAGATCTGCAGTCAGAGGAGTTTTCGATACAATAATGAAAAGGCCTTTCAGATTGCTAACTCGAACACTGCTCAGCATGATATAACTCAAGAAGGGGAGAAGCCAACAGAACAATCACACTATTAGTCTGTGCTTTGCCAAGTGTTGTGTTAGTCATATTCCTGGTCAAAACTCCCAGAGGTGGCTAAGAGAAGCCTTACATTGCATGGAGTGATGCTCGCCTGACAAACGCACCCTGACCTGGGTGGTCTCTCATGCTGGCTCTCTCCTCTTATTGTTTTTTAACCCTGTTTCATCAAGGCTTTGGAAGATCATTTGGAAAGCACTTGGAGGAAGAAACAGAGGCTGTTTGCTGTCACTATGGTTCAAATAACCCTGCAGCAGGGCTGGTACCTACAACAGGCTACAGCAGGCTTTTCTTCCAAGCAAGATCACAGCACCAAGCACAGCATTTTCTTGCTCGCACAGTGAAGATCCTACTCGCTGCCCCATTGGAGCATGCAGGAGATGGGCAAAAGGGCTGCTGTGTATCCATCTCTCTGGGAGCATGCTCTTTGGGAGCACCAAAACCTGGTGTCATCCCAGCTCTCACTGCATGGCTGATCTGACCCCACTGTCCTCATCCCTGCTTTCCTAGGCGTGAGACAGAAAGAGTGACTTTTGCCCCTGCTAAGTAGGTTGAAGTTTCAAAGCTGAATGCCTGTATTATTTGTGTAGAACTGACACGTCTCTTTGTCCTGAGCCATGTGGCCCAGATTCCAGCCCTTGTATCTACAAAACATTACTCATGTGCACGCTCCTCTTTCAAGTCCTTGATTCCAATGGGATTACTCACATGTGCACGCATACCGCGACTGTGCGCCTGATCGCAGCTCCCATCTCTGCAGAGCAGGGGTAAATCCTGCTGCTTCCAGCTGATTTGCACCAGTGTGCCAGAGAGAAAAATCTGAAACACTACCAGCTCACTGGGAAAAGAAAGATCAACCTGATACCTATTATCCCTCCTCATTCTCTTTCTCCACTGGCATCAGGGCAGTCTGTGAGGAGGTCTGCTGTTCTGTACCATCCAGGGCAGTGCTGCATATTAGGGATTAAAATGAGAAGGCTTTTTTTTTTTTTTTTGAGATTTATTCCTTTCCTTCTGTTATATTTGTAAAGCTCATCCTTACAGTCATCCATGCTCACCCCTGCAGCTGTTTGTACATTCCCCCCCACCCCCACCCCACCCCCGCTCTGGTTCTAGAGCTGTACTTTACCCAGGAAATTATAATTATTAAAATACACAAGGTCATGCTCTAGATGAACTTGGAAACAGTTCAAATATGTTTTGGGTTTGAAACTATTTAGCAGCCATGGCCAAGTGGTGAGTTCATAACACAAGAATGGTTAATTTCACACTTCAGATAACATTTCCCCCGGAAAGCGGTAAAGCATGTTGGTACAGAAATTATTGAAGGTCTGAAAGACTGGAGACACATAATCAGTCATTAGTCCTGATAATTAGATATTAAAGGGAAGCTCAGAGTGGTTCTCCCTGAATGAGCCAGTGCCAGCCCCTTATCTTTAAATCACTCTTACAAACTTTTTCCTGTTCAGAAAGGCACCATGACTTTGTGGACTTCTGACACTGGGCATCTCAAGAGCTAAGTTCTGGTTGTATGTCCTAGAATCATAGAATGGTCTGGGTTGGAAGGGACCTCTGAAGGACATCTAGTCCAATTCCCCCTGCAGTCAGCAGGGGCATCCTCAACTAGATCAGGTTGCCCTGTTGAGACTCACTTTGAATATCTCTGGGTGTGGGGCCCTAAGCACCTCCCTGGGTGACCTGTTCCAGTGTTCTACTACCCTCATAGTAAAGAACCTGTTCCTAACATCCAATCTAAATCTGCTCTGCTCTAGTTTGAAGCCATTTCCCCTGATCTGATCTGTAGCCCCCTTCAGATACTGGAAGGCCACTATTAGGTCTCTCCAGGGCCTCCTCTTTTCCACACTGAACAAATCCAGCTCCCTCAGCCTCTCACTAGGTCACATCATCAGGCCATCACTAGAATTTAAATTTACAGACCATACACTGAAACAGCAGCAAAGAAAACACTGATATCTCTCTCCCTGAGTTGTCTTCTCCTGTGCATTGGGAGGAAAGCAGTGGCAGATGTTTGTGGCCTCCCCAGCAATCTGCACCAAAAATAATCATTGCTTTTCCCTTGCAAACTGCAAAAGGGATTTTAACAAAGCAGGTTTTCAAAGATCAAAACAGACAGCAGTCTGAAAAGGTTCACTGCAAGTCTGTGTGAGATTTGTGGCTAAAGCAGGTTGATCTTTATTGGTATTCTTCCAAAACTCAGGTTCTCCTGTGGAAACCTCCCCTCCTCCATTAACCTGGATTTCAGTGTTGAGGTTTATCAGCTGCACTTCAAAAAAATCACTTAAAAGAATATTTCTCTTAAACAAAACAAAGCAAATTCCCAAACCACCTCTGCCTTCCTGGGCACTGATGTCTAAAAATAAGTGCTAGATATTGCAAATCTTTCCTCAGCAGCTTTCCCCTCGAAACAGCAACAGCCCAGCCAGGGTCACCCACACAGCCTCAACTGTGTCCCCAAGTCCCCAGACTCATTCTGCAGCAGGGAAAACCACACAGTACATTTGACTTTTGCAGCTGGAGTTGTGAAAATCTACTCAGCAGAAAACAAGGAGGTAACTGGCTATGAGCACATCTCAGGGGCATGTGCTGCTACCACCTGCATGTCCTACTGACATGATTGGGGGGTGACATTGGACTGGTCTGTGGCTTTAGGGAAATCAGTAACATTCCTGGCTGCTGGGGTGGGGGAAAAGATGATATTTTATCAGGGTGATTGCCCCAGATGAGGATCTTTTATTTTCTCAGGTGTGCACAGCTATGGACATGCCAACAGACTATCTCTGAATCATGTCCTGGTACTGGCTACTCAGATGTGCAGCAAGGAGATCATGAGGCTGAGTCTTACCTCTGAATTTTCCTTCTTTCCCAAATTTCATGAATTTTTCTTCTTTCCCAAGTATCATTTTATTTTTATTTGAGAAAGATCTTAGTTATGTCCTTGTGGAAAAAAAAAAAAAAAACTTAAAAAAATGGAAAGGCAGTGAGCATTCAACACTAGTTTCATTTTTCATCACCATTATCAAAGTTTGGATTTTAACTTTGGAATGCCCTTATCTAAAATGAAATCAAGTAAGCACTTTGTGGCAGGGGGGAACTTCTACTCCCTCCTCACCTGAGGGAGCTTGTCCAATGTGTAGCATTTGCCTCTCTGCTGCATGCTTGAATCGGTTCACTGAAGCTGGCACACGTACACGTCTGCTTACATGCAGTGCCACACTCACATATGGCTGGTGACACACATTACTCATGCTCATTGATTTACACCAGAGCAGGCTTCTTAACTCCCAGGTACAGATAAGGATGGCTGTGGGTGCAGTTAAGCTCAAGGGCAGATACCCAAGCAAAGTAAAATACATTAAAAACCTAAAGCATATTGTTATTTATCCGAGCGTGGCACACAAGCAGGACCCTGTCCTCCTGCTTCTGACAAAAGCAAGCTCCTCAGAACAGCAAGCCCAGCTCTCACAACTCTGACCATGCTGTGAAGACCTGGGAAAGGGTTGCACATCATCCAGCCTCATGACCCTCTAGCGCATCACCAACTCTAGTTGTCAAAAGCTGGCCTCAGGAAGGGAAGGGCACAAGGACCTGCAGATGGACTGAACTCATCACATCAGCAGGCCATCCAGATGGACTTTGTATCTGTGTGGCAAGTTGGAACTGGAGAGCAGCCTTGGGCCTGGATTTCCTTGCTAACATGGTTGCAGACACCCAGTTCTCTCCCAATCCCTTTCATATTGTGAAAGCTCCCAAACAAAAGCAAGCTGATTCCTGCCTCTGCTTCTACCACACAAGGGGTGGACAGATTGAGACCAAGCATTATGTCATCTCCTTTCTGTGGGGTGAGAAGAGCTCAGCTGAGTCCCACACTCAGATCTGGGAGTCCTGGCAGCTTTTTGGTTCCTCAGTAGCTTCCAGGCTTTCTTTTCATCCTGAATCTAATGGCTGAATGGCAGCAGAGTTCATGAGGATTTTCAAATGAGCTCAGAGGAGCTTGTTCATGAGAATTTGGATCCTTGGCAAAGAGCCCACAATAGCTGATATTTTTCCAGTTTGTGGGGGAGAGTGTTATTCAGCTAGGCCTATTTTTTTGAACTTCCATAACCAACACATTACTTAAAGGCTAATTCCTCTGCAACCCCTTTGGAACCATGTGCACTCTTTGGAAGGACACATCCTCCCATCTGAAAGACTCATTGACTTTTCACATGGGTGTATCCTCACTCATGACCATGTATGAGGTTTGGCTCCTGGATAACATAACCAGGTTGTATGGGAAGTGGAGCTGCTACAGGTTGGCAAAACAGCAGGGTAAAACCTTTAAGGAATAGGTTAATGGCACATTGAAAATAATAGCTGAAGTATCTGATATACCAAATAAACAAGAATCACAAAGTAAGTGGGAAGAGGAAGAGGGAAGGAAAGACAGATCCATGCCAGGCATGTGTTGATGCTGCGCTCCTGACCTGTTGCTTGTAGACTGCAGTGAACCTACTGCTCATCTGCATCCACACCTCAGCCTTGCCCTGGCTGCAAGCTGCTAAGTAAATCTTGCTTCTTTTGTCTTTGACAAACAGTGGAGCTATTATCTGCAATGCTCCACTCTCATGTCATTGAAGAAGAATGTTCTGAAAATGAACCACTGAAGACTATAAGCTTTAGAAATACCAAGAGCCAGGAGTCAGCTCTCACTTGTAAATCCATTGCCTTGGATAGAATTACTGCAAGGGTGATGCCCCCTGCCCCCCACTCCATTTCACTCTAATTTCTGTAATAGTTTGGAAGCAGCATTGGGAAAAGATTTTTTCTTTCCTTTTCTTTTCCTTTTCTTTTCTTTTCTTTTCTTTTCTTTTCTTTTCTTTTCTTTTCTTTTCTTTTCTTTTCTTTTCTTTTCTTTTCTTTTCTTTTCTTTTCTTTTCTTTTCTTTTCTTTTCTTTTCTTTTCTTTTCTTTTCTTTCTTTTCTTTTTTCTTTTCTTTTCTTTTCTTTTCTTTTCTTTTCTTTTCTTTTCTTTTCTTTTCTTTTCTTTTCTTTTCTTTTCTTTTCTTTTCTTTTCTTTCTTTTCTTTTCTTTTCTTTTCTTTTCTTTTCTTTTCTTTTCTTTTCTTTTCTTTCTTTTCTTTTTCTTTTCTTTTCTTTTCTTTTCTTTTCTTTTCTTTTCTTTTCTTTTCTTTTCTTTTCTTTTCTTTCCTTTTCTTTCCTTTCTTTCTTTCCTTTTCTTTCCTTTCCTTTCCTTTCCTTTTCTTTCCTTTTCTTTCCTTTCCTTTCTTTCTTTTCCTTTCTTTCCTTTTCTTTTCCTTTCTTTTCCTTTCTTTTCTTTCCTTTTCTTTTCTTTTCCTTTCCTTTTCTTTCCTTTCTTTTCCTTTCTTTTCCTTTCCTTTCTTTCCTTTCCTTTCCTTTCCTTTTCCTTTCCTTTCCTTTCCTTTCCTTTCCTTTCCTTTCCTTTCCTTTCCTTTCCTTTCCTTTCCTTTCCTTTCCTTTCCTTTCCTTTCCCTTCCTTTCCTTTCCTTTCCTTTCCTTTCCTTTCCTTTCCTTTCCTTTCCTTTCCTTTCCTTTCCTTTCCTTTCCTTTCCTTTCCTTTCCTTTCCTCTCCTTTTTTTTTTATCTTTTTAGTATTTTCTTTCTTATAGAATCATAGAATCATGGAATCATAGAATCAAGAAGGCTGGAAGAGACCTCAAAGATCATCAAGTCCAACCTGTCACCCTAAACCTCATGCCTATCTAAACCATGGCACCAAGTGCCACGTCCAATCCCCTCTTGAACACCTCCAGGGATGGTGACTCCCCCACCTCCCTGGGCAGCACATTCCAATGGCCAACCACTCTCTCTGTGAAGAACTTTCTCCTCACCTCCAGCCTAAACCTCCCCTGGCACAGCTTGAGACTGTGTCCTCTTGTTCTGGTGCTGGTTGCCTGGGAGAAGAGACCAAACCCCTCCTGGCCACAACCTCCCTTCAGGTAGTTGTAGACAGCAATGAGGTCTCCCCTGAGCCTCCTCTTCTCCAGGCTAAACAGTCCCAGCTCCCTCAGCCTCTCCTCACAGGGCTTGTGCTCAAGGCCTCTCCCCAGCCTCGTTGCCCTTCTCTGGACATGCTCCAGCAATTCAACATCTTTCCTAAACTGAGGGGCCCAGAACTGGACACAGGACTCAAGGTGTGGCCTAACCAGTGCTGTGTACAGGGGTACAATGACCTCCCTGCTCCTGCTGGCCACACTATGCCTGATGCAGGCCAGGATGCCATTGGCTCTCTTGGCCACCTGGGCACACTGCTGGCTCATGTTCAGGTGCCTGTCAACCAGTACCCCCAGGTCCCTTTCCACCTGGCTGCTCTCCAGCCACTCTGACCCCAGCCTGTAGCTCTGCATGGGGTTGTTGTGGCCAAAGTGCAGCACCTGGCACTTGGACTTGTTGAATGCCATCCTGTTGGACTCTGCCCATCTGTCCAGCCTGTCAAGGTCCCTCTGCAGAGCCCTTCTACCTTCTAACAGATCAACATCTGCTCCCAGCTTGGTGTCATCTGCAAATTTACTGATGATGGACTCAATCCCCTCATCCAGATCATCTTTTTTTTTTTTTTTTTTTTGCAAAAATGTAGATTCAGCAACATAAAAAAAGGTTTTGTGAATTTGCCTCATTTCTGCTGAATTGTTCCTGCTGGGGCAAACAAACAAACTTTCAGAAGAAGCATCCTTTAGAACAGAATGTTTTGATTTTTTCCAGTCAGAACAAATAACACTTGCCACCATCCTTAATGGCAATAAAAAGAAAAAAAAAAAAGAAATTTCTCAAACTTGAAGGGAAATAAAACATTTTGTCCCAGACAAGATCAGGTCTCACAACTAACTGTAAAACTTACTTGCCTTTTCAGCTTGCTAAAATATGCAAATCTTTGTTTTCTCAGCTAATTCATTAATTTAAATACTGTTTAATTGCATTGTCAGAGGCACAAATGAAGAAACTATAACAAGCAAAGAAACAGTGACCTTGTCCAGCTCTGCATGGAAGACTGGAAAGAGCATGAATGAGTGAATGGAGTTCAGGTGTTGACTTTCCCCACTACAACCTCCCTGTGCAGCTGAGATGGGAAGATGAGACCAACTCACCCAAGGAAGGCATTCAGTGACACGTTGCTATCACACTGCTGCTTCAGCTTTCAGAGTTCTCCAGTTGCAATCAGAGTTCTGATCCAGGGATCAGAATTTCCACATGCTATTTCAACGTCTTGATTTTATGCCTTCTCAGTTTGGGAAGGTTGTACCTAATGTGCTCTGTCATTTCTTTTCAGCATAGGCAACAGAGAGAATGGTGTCAGTCACTTCTTCCAAAATCAGGGCTGAAAATGCAACAGCAATCCCCTGATTTAGGAAAGGTGGCTTTTTCATGGGTTTCCTTGCATGCCAGGAACCAACTTGAAAGCCAAGCCCTCCCCCTGTCTCGCACACAGAGGTTGCTTTGTTAAACAATATCAAAGTTTCACTTCATTGCTTCTTCTTCCGGAAGCAACCAACCGACTGCTCGAAGATGGAAATGTGTACAAACTTGTACAAACAACACAATTTATGGCACAATTTACAGTGCTTTCATTCAAACCCAAGCACTTCCCCTCTGTCTTGCACCAGGGCTTCTTCTCGGTATCATATCTTTGGCAATTCCCACCAGTATACCTCAGCAGTGATGGATTTTCAAGGTTTTAAACTGGTGGCTCACAAACTCATTTATTTATTTATCTATTTATTCTATCTGCATATCCTTTGATATCTCACATCCACAAATGTCAGAATGTGAACCTGTCTTCCCTTGTCATCTCTGGTTGGGTCTTTCAGGAGACTGCAGGCTGCTAGAAAAGAGGAAAAAAAAATGAATGGGTCTGGAGGAAACCACAGGGCGGATCTGAAAGGGAACGCTGGCTCACTGCCCAAAATCAAAACTGTTCTTACTGCCTGTCCTTGAATCAGCACTGCCCTCTTCAAAGAATATCTCAGCCCCTTTGCAGCATGAATTAACAAGTAGGTCTTGAACCGCAAAAATATTGTGGACAAAAACCTATCTGGTCGATACTGGTGAGAGGCTAGACCCTCTCGTAATTAAGATGAAGCCATTATTAAAATAGTGTAAATGAAAGCTCACTCTTGCTCTGTCTGTTTTGCTAAGGGCTGTAAGTACCACTAGTCTGTAAAATGATGGGCTGCTATCTGCTTTTAGAAGAACAGCTGGTTTTCCAGCAGGGCAGGTAAAATACTGGCCAAATTGCAAGGCCAATGCACCTCCAGGGCAGCTTCTTTCATGGTTCCCTACTTTTGCATTCACTAGAAGAGCCTGCTGGAGAGAAGCATGGAGTTCATAGTCCAGTTGTAAGCTGACATGGCTCTACCATTTTCCTATGGTCAGTTTTGCATCAGAACCAAGGGAGTCAATTTAGCCCAGTGAAGAGGTGCTGCTTTACATGTGGGAGTAATTCTGAAACCAAGGGAGAGAGCTACTTTGCTTGCTGTGAGAAAATAAAGCTCCATCCAAGTTAATGGAGTTACACTAATTCACTTCCATGGGGATTTGCTTCTGTTCTCAGAAGTATCAGCTCACTGTAGTTAATAGGTGCTTTGGCATGGACTTAGGAAAGCCCTCCTATTGTCCTGGTTAGCAGGTGGGGACAAAAATAAAACCAGGGTAACACTGAACTGGTAAGCCATAAATTTACTATGAAGTCATGTAATCTTCAGGATAGTTAGTTTATTAAAAGTGTACTGGAACTGGATATTGCAGGTAGAGTCTGTGTTGTGTCAGCCTGGAGACATCTAAGTGGATCAGGTGCTTCATGACTTGTCAATCCATAGTCATTCTGTAGTTATGAAGCTCTAAATTGATCCAGTTAACTTTCTCATTATCTGAAGTAAAAAACCTGAGTGGCTGAACAAAGTGCTCTGAACTCCATGGCTCCATCCATCATCTTGTCCTAAGGACCTTGCTCTTTTGCTTTCTTGAAACTGGCTCCTGTTCAGAAAGAGATTAAGCAGCAAGTCTTCAAAAGTGAGATAAAAAGCAGAACTATGGGTTGTGCTTGCTTGTTCAGCAGGTTCTTTGGAGCAAGGAGAAATGGAGCAAGGAGAAGCTGGGCTCTGCAGCTGAACAAGGCATCAGGTAGAGGAAAACACAGCATTAGAGAGAAGAGTATGTGCTGGCATGTGCTCTGTTACAACTGTGTTAACAAGCAGAAGTTGTTCAGGGGGAACATGGTAATCAGGTTGATCTGCACATTGGCCCTCTTTGGGTTTCACAGCCATGTCCCTTGTCCCTGCAGGAATTGGCTGAGACACCAGGTGCTAACAATGGGAATAACTGGGCAACGTGCACTCCTGGAGTCAGCCTGACCCTCCTTTGCTCTTTTATCAGTATGTTAACTAAACATATTTACTGTAAGGAAGTTCTAAAGGAAGCTCTAATACATCTAAACATTTCCTGCTGCCTGAAACACTTTCTGTCAAATGCAGCCGAAGCTAGAGCAAAACTGAGAGAAATGTCCAAAGCAATTAGGAATTTCTAATGCCTTATGTGATGGCCAATCAGATAAGGTGTTCACACTGGGAGGGATGTAACACTGAAGACTGGCTGTTGCTTAACACTGTTTGATGTATGAAAAGGGAAAACCTTTGGAAAGGAGCACTTCTGTCTACTAGAAGACCAGCAGTAGCATTTGTAAGGCAGACTAAGGGCACAGCTAATGATAGAGACACACCAAGAAATCATATGATGGGCCTGACTTAAATGACACTCAAATAAACAGTGCTTCAGGTATGGGTGGTGTGAGGCTCTGTGACCCTCATCATCCTTCTGGCAGGATGCAGAACCTGGGTGCATATTGCTGACTCACAGCAGTTGTGGGTGCTGGAAGAACTGCAAGGCAAATATTCCAGGTGTGTAAAGGCACTGTTGTTCCTGTAAGCAGCAATTCAAGGCAAAATACACTTCAGTTCACTTAAAAAAAAAAAAATAAATAGGGACAGCAGCTGAACCCTCACTTCCTCCTTGCTATCTAAATTTGGAGGCTGAATTTTATCTAGCCCTCCCTGGGGCACAGAGAGGCAGCTCCTACTAAGTCTGCCTGGTAAGATGCTCTATATATGATTTGGGTTACACTCTTGACTTGTTCTCTCTTTGATGGATTTATATGGGCTCCCTCAGGGATGATTAAGGTGTCTAAGGAGGAAAAGAGGATAAGGTCTACATCTTCCTTGAATGTGTTGTTCAGTTAGCTAAATGACAAATAGACCATCAGACACCTGCTAAAGTGTGATGTAAGGCTCACTAAATCACCTTACTGATTTCTTCTGCTACTTGAAATCCTTCCATGCAGACTTGTGCAGCCCTTGGAGAAGGGAAGTCTTCATTTAAAAGCATGAATAGCGCACCAAGGGCACACAGAAAAGATCTGCCTGAGGGGCTCGTTCTGTCCTGAGCAAGGACAGAAGATTCTAAAACTCTAAAGCAAAGGATGTCTCCAGGGATGTCCAAGCCCTGTAGGATCTTGCCTCTCCTTTTTCAAAAGCAACCATAAAATCCTGAAAGGATATCCCAGAGTTTCAGCTCTTACATGCTATTTTCATGTGTGATAATTGCTAACCTTGTTAAATGAGGCAGTTTCAATAAGGGATTCCAGCACTATTTATTTCTGTCCCTTCCTGAGTGATTTACATTAATTGTTCAGGAAAACCAATATAAAAATAGTGGTCCCTGGAGACTGCAGGCTTTGTGGCAGTCTCAGGCAGAGTACAAATAGCTGCATGTGTATAGTTTAGCAGTGGGCATGTACCCTTATGCAATTCAAGTGGCCAGGAGCAGAGTATTTTACTCTTTCAGTTGAGGGCATCCGTCCAGGAATTACATGTTTAAAGGGTTGAGAAATGAAATCCACTGGAGCAACTGATGTGCTGTTGTTGTTGGACTCACAGGGAAAGATTTCAGCCAAGATTCCTCCTCAGACATAGAGATCAATTTAAGTGATGGCTCCTTTCTTGGAATCATGTTACAACAAACATTTGAACTGCAAAATGGAGCTGCTGGATGGTCCAAGTAGCACACACAAGCACAGCTACTGCAAGGAAGGCTTTGACTTTTGGACACCTTGGACTAAGCACTCAGCTGAGGTAAACTGGCATGGTCCTACTCACTTCACTGATGTCCTTGCAGTTTGCAGGGCCTGACTCTTTCAGGGTTGCCAAGGGAAAGAAGAGCAGAGCATGGGGCTTGGGGGAGAAGTGGTGGATGGTCGTGATGGAGTCATTCACTGGGAGTTACCCCAAGTGGTGCAGTCTGGGCTGGTGGTTGATGGTGTTTGCCTCCAAGCAAAGGCAGCAGGAGGTGTTACCACTGTTAGACAGTGTTGTACCACCTGGTCACTAGTCCTGTTTTCCAGTCAAGGGCCATTTTCAGAAGTCTGACACAGGTGACACCTTATTGCATCCGAGCACCTTGGCTGCTCCCAGAAGATGATGGCAGCAAGAGGTGTGACAATCATATTCTGCTAGCCAGGATGTATGTGGCTACTCTCAAAACAGTGACAAAAGCCACTGGGCAGCTGTCAGGTGGTCCTCAGTCATGTATTGGAGTGTGTGGTCCTCCCTGTTGATGTGGATGGCTGACAGCAGGGTTAAAATGCTTTCCTGGGAGCTCTCCTTCTAAATCTGCACCTGTCTGCTTGCACATAGCTAGGCAGTAGATTGAGTGCCTGGGACACATAAATAAACTGCTCCCTGGCAGGTCACTCGAGATGGTGTAGGATGGTATGTTTTTATATCATTCCTTCCAGTCCTGGAGATATGAGCTGATATAATCACTGAAGATAAGCAACACCAGGTCTGGTCAGTACGGAGATGAGAGACCTCCAAGAAAAACACAGGTGTTCCAGGAAATACCACTGCTGATCTAGTGCTGCAGACAGTGCTGCATGGGTCTTCTGGAGCAGGGCTGCAACAGCAGCAAATCCTCTAGGAGAGCCATAAATCCCTGGCAGTTCTCATGGGAATGAGATGTTAACTCCTGCCTGTGTGCTGTCATGTTGTAATTTGTGCATGAGAGTCAGCTCCTGCTCTGTGCTCCTGCTCATGCACCAACTGACATACCAGTGCAAGCACAATGAGCACTCTTGGGCTCCTTCAGCATGGTTGTAGGGTGGTTTTAAGGAGCCACATATGGACATATGAACCACAATATGTATAACTATTTGACTACCTAGAATATGACCTGCATCCTGCTGCTTCCCTGTGCTTTGTTTCCTCCCCCCCTGCAGAAGGTGCAGATTATGCCTGGTGCAAACCAGCTACCCTGGGTGAATGTCAGCAGTGAATTTGTATTTCTGCAGAATTTAAGATGAGAGGACTTGATTATCATCTTTAGAAATGATGTTGCAATATTGGTCAGTCACCACTAGCAACTAACTGTGGATTTATCCTCCTTCCTTGTTTTGGGAGGAATGGATGGCAAAGCAGTACTTTAGAGATGAAGTCATATTTCATCTGTTTGGTTATTTTTTTTTCATACTGTTTGATGGTTGATTTTTGTGGTGTTATTTTTGTTTTGTTTTATTTTGTTTTGGTTTGTTGGATGGTTTTTTTGTTGGGTTTTTTTTTTTTTTTTTCTGCTGGCAATTAAACTAGTAGACAAATATCTGACCTTACTGGAAGATTTAGGCAACTTTTCTGTTTTGAAGCCTCCCTCGTTTGCTAAAGAAAACTTGAATGTTGCAATTCTCCCAGTTCTGAGAATATAACCTTCTGTGAATTAACATTTCACAGAAGCTGCAATTATGTGTTTTGGTGGAGGAAAAGGTGGGAAGGGAAAAGAAAAAAAAAGGAGAAGTGAAGGAGATATTGAAAGAAATCTCGGAATTGTCTGTGGTCCTCACCAAATGCATGAGCATAAGAGTACACAGCTTGTAATAAGGAAGCTGTGACAGAAAAACAGAGCTACATTATCCCACAAGGTAGACTGCACAGCAGCCCAGTTTATAGTTCTAAGTGGCTTGGGAGCTTCCAGAAAAATCTTTTGCATCAAACCTTTACTGCTATTGCCACCGTGTGGTGAAAGCCCGGAAAAGGCTCCCCTGGCTGCCACAAAAAATCAGTTGTTCGTTAGGATTTGTCTCTTATCAACTGTGTTCAGAAAAAATTAGAGATTGCTATAATTTTATTAATGACAGGAACTGCGATCTTTATTTTACCTTCTCAGAGAAAGCTTTGCATGGGGTGCAGCAAGCTCCTCCGTGTTTTAAAACACACCAAATATGCTAAAGCTGCCTAAAAGGAGTGGATATGTTTAGCTGGACCTAAGCTCAGGGGATGAGGGACCCTCTGGCTTTCCCATGATGTTCCCATGCCCTTCCTAAGTGTCTCAGACTGTCATTAATCCCTCTCTAACCAGCAATGTCATGGGTACCACCACAACCCCCCTGTGTTTCTATCCAGAACACCCCTAACCTACTTTGCCTGAAGATGCAGATAGCAGCAAGCAGCCATTCCTCTGCTAACCTCCTGGCACCTATTGTGGGGACTCATAACCAGGCTGGAGAGCTTCAGGTGAGGCTGGAGAGCTTCAGCTGATGCAATAAGCCCCATGACAAGCAATGTCATGTTGTGCTGCCTGGGTGAAAAGACACTGGATGAAAGGTAACCCAATGGGACTGAAACTGTAGGGCAATTCTGGTAGCTGTCTGTGGAACTCTGCTTCCCCTTAAAATAAGTCTAACAGGGATTTTTCAGAAGGGCAGCCAGATGCCTTACTACTAATGCAAATTTACAGGACCTTTTTTTTTTTTTTTTTTTTTTTAAGGCCACAAACCTGTATTTTGGTTATTTCATCAATCTGCCTAATACGTAACCACTGGGTTAGGGAATGCTCCTGCTATCTATGTCTCAGTTGGACTGTCATGTCCTTTTCCCCTCAGATCTGCTTCCTTCACTGTTCTTAAGCACATTTGAGTAGATAGAACAGTTACCAAGCTTTTACTCCATACCTGTCCCCACCACATTTCCCTTCCAGTTAATCCTGGCTTCTCTCCTGCCTTTCCCCCTCCCCCCCCCCCCCTTACTCATTTAAACCAGCCTGGTTTCAAACATTTAAACTGGGTTACCCATTTTGCCTTTCTCTTTGCGTGGCCAAGGACCTGTCCTGAAAACAAGAGTAAGAGCAGACAAATATGTGTGGCCACTGCGTGTATTTTCCTGTGCTATGGGTTAGGGCTGAGAATACAACTACCACCCAACATCTCTGATGCCCTTATCCCTACAGCTGATGTAATGCATCTGCTTTTTGCCCCATTCACAAGGTAGATTTACTGAAGCCTGTTTCCAAGTCAGGCTCTGTTTAATGGTTCCTTAGATTCTTTCTTGGATGGGAACCAAGTTAATTCCAATTTAGTTTCTACAGTCAGTCACCCTACATCCCCTATCACAGTCTACTGCTAGAAATGAGCCCTTATGGAAGCATTCATCTGCCTTGATTGAGAAAGCTGCATCAACAGACATAGGTCAGGCTTAGACAGCAATGAGTATCTTGACTGCATCTTGCTTGGTAGTGAAGAAAATCCAAAGGGAGGGTTTGTATGTGGATACCACACACATGCATTTATCACCATGTATCTACATATCTCTATCTGCATGCAGTCCACTGCAATGAGTTTCATCTTCAGTCACCCTTCTTCTCCCTTCTTTTGTGAGAGCTGTCACTGCAAATCTTGGCTGCTTCAGCTTTGGCTTAACTCAGACCAGACTCTGTTCAAGCTGCCTGTCCCTCTCCTGAACAAAGAGCTTCTCCAGACACCAGCCAAGCATGGCTCCTGGGCTGCTATATTCCTGCCTGCTGTGGCAACAGTCTGTCCCTCTCTCTTCCAGACAGCTCCAGCAACTGCCCTCCTCCCTCTTCAGAGGTTCAACATGTGGGAGAGAAGCTCCTGCTGCCTAGACATGGGGCATGAAGGACCTGGTTCTGAAGCCAGACTGGGGAAAACCCCAGCAAATCTGGGGGAAAAGTTCAAGCCAAAGAGGCTTCTGTAGAAATCTTTGAATGAAATGAGGCAAAATACCCCCACCCCAAATTTCTCATTTTGGTTAGCCAGGCATGTTTTTGTCTGACTGAAAAGGCAGTGTTGTCTTTAATTTTCCGGCTATTTATCCTTCTCAAGGCTTCTGAAGTGATTTTTATGAAAAGAAAACCACTGTTTGCAGAACAAGAAGTCAAGGAGTTTAACTCTTAGGAAGTGCAAAGGCTTTCAGAATAAAGTGCTTCATATAAGAAATACAGAAACAACCTATTTTGAAAATCATCAGAATTGTTCCTTTGCCTTTACTCCTTCTTCTTTTGACTGAAAAGATTTCAGAACAGTTTTTCCCCTGTATTTTATTTTTCACTCTAAAAAAAAAAAAAAAGAAAAGGAAAGGGGAAAAAAGTAACTGACTTGTTTGAAAAATTACCAAATTGATTTGTCTAAGCCCTCCCATCCCTTCTACAGGTGAACATCTGTGTCATAGTCTGTTAGAGGTGCAAAAGAGCAAAAGGCTGGGCTGTGGGGAAAAGAAAACCTGTCCACTATCTTGTATTCACCTGTCTGTTGATGTGTGCTATCATCCAGGCACCCTTGCTACTGTAATAACCTTTTTCTGTGCTGGCTCATTCATCTGTTTTAGAGCTGCTGATCATTTCTCAGCCATAGCAGGTGGCTCACCCACATTCCAGCACACAGCCATTTGGCCAGAAAGTTGCTTTCCTGCCCTTACCTTCCCCTCATCTGATGACTCCAGTGGTGTCTTTCTTTATGATTCATGTTAGATTACTGCTGCTGCCAAGCAGTCGTCGTGCTTCTGCCCGAATCACCTCCCCACCTCCAACCCTCCTTGGGGTGAGGGTTGAATGTTTTTCTTTTTATTTTATCACATGTATCCATGGAACCCTCTGAGCACTTACAACAACCACAAACCCCCATCAATTTACTGAGGAAGCCTGCCACAAGTCTCATCAAAAGATAATAGGGCTTTAATCACAGCAAGACTCACCCTTTTGAACCGGGCTCTTGAGCAAAAAAGTACATGAGGCAAACAGTCTTTGGCACATCCACATGGAAAAACTTCAGAGTGCTCCATAGCTTGGCCTCCAGAGCATGAGTCTGAGCTCTTGCTCTGTCAGTCTGATGGGATTTTTTGCTACTTTTTTTTTTTCTTGCTCTGTTTTGTTGTTGGGAATGAGGGAATCTCTAGTTGCCAGATACCAAACTGTGTGTGATCTTATTGAGCAGTCAACGAAAAAAGCACATTTCCCTTTCTATACATGGGAATGAGAGAGCTGTTGCTTTCTTCAGGCTTTAGGCTTTGTTAAGCTGGATTTTAGGTGGGGTGTTGATGACTGGTGGTTCCTAGTGGAAACTCAGGTCCATCTCCTCAGTTAGAAAGCAGTTCCTTACAATAAATAGCATTTTATCCCAGGATCTCAAGAAGCACTGTCCAGGCTAAAGATACTGTTCTCAGCTGCTAGTAGTGGATTTAGCAGCTCTTCCAGCTGAAATAACATTAGGATTTTCTTTTTTTTCCTCTTTACAAGCTGACCTTCAGCAGTGTGACTCTAGCATCTTTCCTTCCAGTGTAATTCACCCTGCTTTTTCTGTAAATATCTGTACTTATTAATATTAGAGACAAAAAGTATGTTAAAGTAACATTAAGGGTTCAATGCCAGTAAAAGCAATAGGGAAAAAAAGAAAAAAAAAAAAGAAAAAAAAGGCATTGAACCAATTACTCAACTTTAAACTCCCTGTTTGTTTCTGGCAGGGTGCCCAAGCATATGATTACTAAGGTCAGGCAGTTTGATGAAGTTCCCTGGCACAGTGGGAGAGTTAAAATAATGTATCATAGTTCCTTTTGCTGTGGGGTAACATTACAAACATTGTTTATTTGGTATCTCTCCTGCCTCCAGCCATCCATCCCTCCCCCAGTTCAGACCAGGAAGGAATCAGCTCTCATGAGGCAAACAGGGCCAAAGCTGGTGAGGTGTTGGGATGTGAACTGGGTGAATGCTTGTGGCCAAGTATTTTGTTAGCAAAGATGAAAAAAACAAAACTAAACCCAAAACCAAACCAAACCAAAAAAACTCAAACCTTGTGCATGTGGGTCCCTTTGACAGCCTTGTAAAGTAAATGAAGTTTCTCAGGTGCTTCAGCCAAAAGAAGATGATAGCTAACAGTGACTGGAGGTATTAATTCAGAATGCTCTCATTCCTGCTTTGCAACATCCTCATGATGAAGCACTGCTTTGATTCCAACATTTTTTTTTTTTGTTGGAACTTTTGTTTAGAGATGGAAACTCGACACGCTTGTGCTTCAAGGAGAAAGTCAATATTTCATGGTTGATTTCTGCTTGGACTGTGGGGGTCTTTGACTGAAATTTAAGATCATTTCCCCTCCCACCCCCCAGTTCTAGATTGCATATGTTAAAAAATCAGGTGGAAAATCATCTTGCAGGGCTGTTCAGAAAATAAGTCTCTTCCTACAACTTTATATGGCAGTCTTGCTGCCCAGAGGGAATAGTCCTGGAGGTCTGGTGTGAACCCATGTCATTGCATTCAGTTAGATAATGTTGATTCACTGCTTTGGGAAAGGCACTCCCTGGTACCTGCTGTTCAAAGCTAAAAATGAAGTGCTCTTGGCTGGTATTTATCCCATGGTACTGCTTCAGAAAGCACCATTGCCAAGCAAGGGCCAGTGCATGGGGGCTTCAGGAAACTTCTCCAGTGTTCTGCTTGGTTGCAGCATCCTCAGACCTTTCAGCTCTTTAGATCTCAATGCCAATCTCATAGTAATAAGCTTTAAAAATGCCCCAGGTCATGGTGCTGAGTTGTCATGTGAGACAAGTATCTGAAGGGGACCTACAGGAAAGCTGGTGAGGGACTTTTTAGGATGTTGAGTAGTGATAGGACTAGGGGAATGGAACAAAACTAGCAGTGTGTAGATTCAGATTGGATGTTAGGAAGAAATTCTTGCCCATGAGGGTGGTGAGACACTGGAACAGGTTGCCCAGGGAGGTGGTGGAAGCCTCATTCCTGGCAGTTTTTAAGGCCAGGCTGAATGTGGCTATGAGCAACCTGATGTAGTGTGAGGTGTCCCTGCCCATGACAGGGGATTGGAACTGGGTGATCCTTGAGGTCCCTTCCAACCCTGACAATTCTATGATTCTATGAATTTCAGCTTTCCATTAGGGGAACATCATCCTCAACCCTCTGGGTTTATGGGGAGCCAAACTTGCCCAGTATGTCACAAGACACCCTTATTCTCCAAAGCCAAATGGCAAGTGGAGAAAATACAAAATGCAGAGAAAATACTGACCTGGGGGAATGGGTTTGACGGAAACTGCAGGTAATTTAGCCAGTTTTTGGGTTGGATTCCTGAAGTGCTGGACTCTGCAAGACTGGCAGAGTCTTTCCATCCTTTCCCTGGCTGTTCCCTGAATGTTGCTCACCACACCTACTGAGAATCTGGTCACTTGCCTGCAAGCATCTGCCTTTCAGCAGCCTTTCCTGGTTTTCTAGTTGAGTGGAAGGTGCTGGGATGCACCTTAGCAGTCAATTTAGATTTGTTATTGTTTGCCATGGTAACTTTATTTACAGCTGATTAAAGCTCTTGGTTAGGGAGGGTGAATTCATACAAGAAGCTCTTGGCTCACTCTGCATCAGTGAGGCCAATATTTATGGAAAACAGAATATGGTAGAAAACCTGGGGGTTTGTGGTTACTACAGAATGTCCCCATTGTTTTCTTTTCTGGTGTGCTTCTCACACAGCTTGCCTTCAGTGGCCAGGTTTGCTTTTGTTTCTTGACAGAAGGGCTTGCCAAAACCATTGTTTTCTGATTAATATCACAGTCTGGCAGCACTTTGGATGGATAGATAGAGGAGATCTTCTCCACATCTGAAAAAGAAAATGGCCTTGAATTCCCCATGCTGGTGCCTTTCAGGCAAGTGGTGCTGCACACAGCCAGCTTTGCATCCAGTCAAAGTCAAAACCAAAAGCCTAGGAGGAGTAAAGAGCTTTCAACTTCTCCAAGAGAATAAGATAGCACCCTCAAACCTAGATTTTTCCTGTCTAGAGCTTTGTCTTTCTTTACACTTTGCCTTGCAGAGCTATTGAGGAGCTGGAGCTGATGTCCTAGTTCCATGAGGATCGTGGAGCAGATGGGTACCTGGAAAGTGTCTTTCACTTTGTGGGGCCTTGAACGGGGGGCTGTGGCTTCTGTCGCTTCTCTGTGTATGAACAAAGCACATGGTGGATGTCCTAAGTGGCCCTCTCTGGAGATGCATTGTGCACCTTGGTGGGGTTTGCCTTTGTCATTTCTCTGTGTATGAATAAAGGACACAACAGATACCCTAAGTGGCCCTCTCTGGAGATGCATTGTGCACTTTGGTGGGGTTTGCCTCTATCACTTCTCTGTGTATGAATAAAGGACACCACAGATATCCTAAGTGGCCCTCTCTGGAGATGCATTGTGCACCTTGGTGGGGTTTACCTGGTCTCTGTTTGTATGTGTTTGGCATGTACCACAGGTTCATGAGAGCAGTTGGCTGTGTGCACATCCATCACACACAGGACACTGATAGTGTTGTCCCCTTTCTCTAGCCAGCTCCCACCATTTGCTCTGGCACCAACCCCAAATCCCTTTCTTCCCCACAGACCCCACCAGGCTGACTCAGTCCCCAAACTCAGTAGCAACATGTAGTGACCCTGAGAGCCCAAACCGGGGCCCCTGCTTTTAATCAGAGGATCTGTCTGAAGGAGGAGGAGACATCCTTGCAGCTCTCCTAATTTTAACCATAGTTAGCGCCTAATTAATGAAACATTTAACTTGTCTGGGACGTGGGCTTGATGGGGGGAGAGATACCCCAGGCCAATCAGCGCTGCTGTATTCTGTTTCTCTTGCACTGAGGCAGAGCATTTCTAAGTGATGTGTGTGTGATTGCTTCCAGATTTATGATTACTTCCATCCTTTTAATGCTGGATTACAAAAAAAAAAAAAAAAAAAAAAAAAAAAAAAAAAAACACTCCAAAGAAGTTGGTTTGGCATAATCTAATTTTCTCATGTGAAACGGTTTGTAGACCAGATGACCCCAAACAATGGGAGAGTTTGTCTCAGTCTGGCTGTTCTTTGCTGCAGGCAACCTTCCTCTCTGCTGCCCTCCTGTAACCAAATGTGACAACTGTCCCTTGTTTATACTTGTCAGCTCTGCTCGGGGACTTCAGTGCTGCTGCCTTAACCAAGCTGCAGTGCTGGCAAGTGATGAGCACATCACAGCAGATGAGATGGGATGTGCCTTCTGCCAAGGACAGGACCAAAACCAGACTGAGTCAGAATTATTTCTCCATTAAATGGCAGGTTTTTGGAGATTATGAGGCTAGCCAGGGGTTAAGAGACTTGACCCTGACCTGGTTAAGATACAGAAGAACTCAAGAGCTTTTAAAAGCTGTCTAACTGAAATGTAACTTAAATATCTCAGTTCAGATAGCTTCCCTTAGCTGGAAAAGAGTGTTTCACCCAAGGGGTTGCTCGAATGGCTTCTAGGAGGGCTTCTTGGCTGGCAAAGAAAGAAAGATCTTCAGTGCTCTAGGCTTTCATGTGGGATAGGAAAGAACCTAAGGTGTGAGAAGACTCCAGTAAGCTTCGCTTACAGCAATCTCCTCTGCCAAGATGAGATCCTATTAGTAATGGGAATTAGTTCAAAATGGAAAATAAGAGAATTCTAAGACTACAGAACTGCACACCTGCCCTGCCCCCTGCCTTTAATGTGTTCCACATATTTATTGTGTATTCATTGGTTTTCATGCAGTAGCTCTGACATATAAAGTTAGCTAAGAGTCTCTGCTCCCTACACCAAATTCAGACATGGAGAAGGGGACTGGTCCTTGGTGTTGTGCCCTCTTACACTTGGTCTGGCTTTGGTCTTTGGTGCTGTAGACCATCAGCAGTGGAGGGGAAATGATAGTCCAGAGAAAAGAATTAGCAAATGGAAAGGACAAAAAAATAATTAAAGTTGTTTTTAATTCCTAACAAATAATTAGATCCATTTCAGCTCTTCTGTGATCAGAGTATAAAAAAAAAAAACTGGGGAATTGGCAATCCTCCTGCTCCTCGCTTCTATGTCTGTGTGTTCCTCTTTCCTTTGTGATTTTCACTTTACTCATTGATTTATTTAATACTAAAGAAAATAATAAATAATTCAGCCAGTCAGAGGGATGTGTTGTTTGTTCTAGAAGGAAAATGTTCTGGATATTTGCATTCAGGCATCCCAAGATGACAGCAGCAGGATGAAACACGATGTTACTCTTCATATGCTGCTGAATCTGGTGTGGCCACATAATTTGAAACTTCACCTTGGACATTCTGTGCATAACTAAACAGGGTCACACTGAAATAGGTTCCTCAAAGTGGTCTATATCACTCCTGGTGTCTAGCATGAGATTGATAGTTCATGGATGGCTGTATAGTTCATTGCATAGTTCCTTGTTCTTTGCAAGTGTCCAGTAAGCAATGCACTGGGTACAGATCCTGACAGGAGGGATATAACCATCCTAGGCAAATCTAAGGGTTTGAATTGGTGCTTGAGAAATCAAGGAAGCACTTTTCCAAAAATTAAAAAAAAAAAAAACACAAAAAAACAAAAAAACAGAAAAAGCCCAGTGAGTTTTCACTTGGAAAAGCTCACTGAAGCATTACAGTGATCAAAATGTTTCATAGTGAAGATGGAGCAGAAAGGAATTTGTCATCATCTTGAGCTGACTGCCATGGAAGTCTGATAACAGCCACCTGTAGCTGATCAAACTCATCTGTGCTGGGTAGAGGTGCAGCTCAGTTCCCAGTGGGGCACTCTTCTCCCAACCTTCAAGAGGACTTCAGCCTCTGCAGACTTTCTTGCCTCTTTGTGCTATCCTTGCTGTTTGCACTGGCCCACAGGACAAGCATATTGCTGTGATAACTGGTAGGAAAGCTGGCCCCTCTATTTCATTTGTGTGACAGTAGGATTGTAGGAAGAATTCCGAAACAAAGTTGGTGGTTTCAGAGGTCCCTCTCCATCCAACACTCATGCCCTTGAGATTCACCCTAGTCACATGTCTGTTGGTGTTTGTAGTTCATTTTGCAATCAATTAGCATATGAGTGAATGACAGTGTGAATATTAATATGATTTTTCATTTATTCCCATGTGAATCAGCAGGGCTCCACTAATCTACACTGAAGATTTCAGCACTGTTGAAGCTAGTTTAAAAGGCATGGGAACTAGTGACTGTGGAATAGCTCATTATACACCCATCACCATTCCATCCTTGAAGGTGAGGAGTATTGAACAGTTGATTAGAACACTGTGTATAAACAGGGCAAATGTAGCAGAAAAATCTGGGAATTGTAGCCTTATGTCAAGAGAAAAAAGCAATAACAAAAGAAAGCTTCAGAGTGTGGACAGAGAGATGGACTTAGGTTAGCAGGGAGGTTTGATCTGCCCAGGAAAATGCACCATAACGTTTATCAGGAAGCCTTTCCTGCCTGTGGATCCCTGGTTCGTGTTTGACTGCACTGCTTCTGATTACAAAGAGATTTTTCCACTTCCTTCTGGGAACAAACTACAGAACTGTGGGAGCTCGTTTGAGGTCAGGGTGGTCTTAATCTCCTTCTTCATCTTTCCTTCTCTGCCCTCTTCTGAGGACCTAATTAAGATAGCCATGCCAGACTGTCCCCAGGGCTTGCGGAATGCCAGCACTGTGCAGATCTCCCAGCTTGTTTGTCTGATTTTGGAGCACATCACCCTCTGTCCCTGTGCTCTCTGCCTTTCCCCCAGACCTTTCAGTTTCCACCAGCTCCTTTGAGTTGCCATGGAAAGGTAGAAGCAGAAGATGTGGCCAGCCCACCTTGAGAATATTGCCTTTATTTGCTGCCCTTTTATCTAGATGTTAATCAGGCAATGACACAGAGATTAAAGCCGTCAACAGTCGACTGGCACACCCACAGGCTTAGGTGCTACCTGGCTCATCTCCCTTGCTGAGACACTGTGATGGAGAGGTTATTAATTTATGAATTATGAAATCTGAATGCTTCCCAGCTTCCAAGAGTCTCACTAGAGCAGAATGAAGAACTTTTCTGGCATTTTTAAACTGACTGAGTCTTGTGTCCTTAGCCATCTGACGCATTCTGAATACCTGTTTGGATCAACGCCCATCAGGAATCTGGGGGAAAAGCATTCCCACTGTTGGTTTTGCTAAATGAAGCAGAAGAAAGTGATTGTGATCTTCCACCTGACTGCCTCTAAAATATGAGTCCTAAGGACTTCTTGCAGTGATTACCCTGCTAAACTGTATCACTTGTGATTCTCTCTAAGAAATGTGATGTAAGGCTTGAGCCAGGGACTCTGCAGTGTTTGGACTCAGAGTACTCCCAGCTTTGGCAGCCTTCAGCACCCTGCCCACCCAGGTGACAGCCAGTGAAAAAAAGCTCAGTAGCTTCCATTTTTGGTTAACAGTGACCTGGGAGTGAGGCTCCTGTTCCTGAGGACTTCCTTTTGCAATTTCCTTTGGTAGATAAAAAGAGAAAAGTTGATTTTATTTATGTTGTGAGGTCTGGCGACCTGATTCTCATTTGCATCGAGTGAAGAATTCTCTGGCCTCACATTTCTTTCATGAAGAGGAGTGGAAAGAAATGTTCCATGAGTGACCATAATGGTCTTTTCCTTGCTGTTTTGGCATCAGTTACTGTATTCCATTCTGATCTAATTTGTGGCATTTCCTCCTCATATTTGTTGTTTCATATTATATATTTAAATATGCTACATCCGTAATACAGAAAATATGTTCTATACTTCTGAGCATATTTACACAAAGGCTAATTCTTCTGCTGTAATTTGAAAAACATGAATCAAAACCCCCCCAAATTAAAAGAAACAACTGCCTTAGACATATTTAAGGTAATGACATCCTCTCAGGAAAAAGAGCAGCGCATTAGTTTTCATCCCAAGTCAAACGTACCCTGGAAGAAGACCTGGATATTAATATTCACTTATTTTTAAATGAGTGATAGATGGTAACTTAAACAGAACGAGATAATCAATCTTTATATGGTTATATAAACAAAACAAAGTATTTAATTTGTTCTAAGTTCCAAAGGCCTGGGCCTCTAACAGGAATCGAGTGCATTTGTGAATTTATGTAACAAACATCTCACTACCAACACCAAATTACAGCTCAATCAATGTTAAAAGGCACCTGACATTTCCCTTTGATTTATGGATTAACCTTTACAGTTAATACAGTCTAGCATTTATTGTTTTCATCAGTTTGTGGTTTGGTAGCAACCCCAGAGCTCATTGCAGGGAACTGACTCAATTAATAGCTTTTCCCACCATGATCACACAGCTAATGAAAAGGGTCTATTTGGCACAGCTGGTGGATGCTAATATTTAAACAAACAAACCAAACATCTCTGAAGGACAAATGAGTCCTGGGTCCTGATGTTGCTCAATAATGTTATTTATTTCAGGAAACCAAGGTGCACCTATTGGCTGGGGTTAAACCTGGCTAAAATGTAATGTATTAAAATCAGTGGCATGGAAGCAGTCCCAAAGAGGCAGCCCAAAGAGGAATACATTTTATTTCAGGATTAATTTTAAGGCAAAAAAAAATTTAGAAAGTTTGCATACCTCATTGTCTGAGACATTCCTTCTTAGCATGGAAAAGATTGGGGAAAAAAAAATTACAGGTAGTTTTGCCAAGTTCTGCTCCCATTAATACTGTTCAGATGCTGAGGGATTATGTATTAGAATGACAAAGCATTAAGCAATTATCTGCATCACGTCGTGGAACTCATTCAAATACAAAAGAGCTTGCTTGAATAAAGCATAACACTGCCTTAAAACAACCCAGCTAACCCTCCAAATTACCCTGATGGAGGGTTAATTGCTATAATAAGCAAAACATTATGCAACTTAAACTGATTTTAGTGATTTTTGTCTGTTCAATGGGGACTTTTCATTTCGAGCATCATTTTCCACACATTTAATCAACACGAAATTCTCATTAACTTTTGTCTTGCAAACAAGGCAGGTTTAGCACCTGGTTGAGCAGAAGACAGTCTGTCTCCACATAAACCATGGAGAAGATATGACAGGCTTGCCCAAATGCCAGACACATTGTCCTTCCTCTTTGTCATGATCAAAGATAGACTTAGACTAAGGGCTTGGAGAAAATGGATGGATTTGGTTATATTTCTACAACTCTTAGGAATTTCTTATGAATTTTTGATGATTAAGGGAGTGGAACATCTTCGTTATGAGGAGAGACAGAGGGACCTGGGAGTCTTTAGCTTGGAGAAGAGGAGACTAAGGGGTGACCTCATTCATATTTATAAATATGTCAAAGGTGAGTGCCAAGAGGATGGAGTCAGGGTCTGCTCAGTGATGCCCAATGACAGGACAAAGGGCAATAGGTGGAACTTGAGGTGGAAATTCCATGGAAACATGAAGAAAATTTTTTTCACTATGAGGGTGACAGAACACTGGAACAGGCTGCCCCCCCACAGGGGGTTGTGGTGTCTCCCACTCTGGAGATATTCAAAACTCACCTGGATGAGTTCCTGTGTGATCTTGTCTAGGTGATCCTGCTCTGGCAAGGGTTTGGACTGGATGATCTTTCGAGGTCCCTTCCAGCCCCTAACATTCTGTGATTCTGGGATTCTGTGATTCTGGGATTCTGGGATTCTCTTATTTTTATCCTAGACACCTCATGGTAACAGTGAAATTTCCACTCCTCCCCATTTGGAAGAAGGAAAAGTTCACCATGGAAAGTCACTCTCACTGTATTTTGGCAAGCCTGCTTCCTCCCTCTCTTAAATATTCATTTTTCCTAAGGTTCACAGAAGGCTTCCAAGCCTTAAAAGTCAGGGTGCATTATAGCCAATCCTTTGTTTGAATTGCAAACATCTGTCATTGCAAAAGAGACAGAAAGCCTTGTGCTGCATCTTTATTACAGCTTATAGTGGCCCCAACAAATGCTACCTTACACCTTCACCAGTGGTTGTAGGTGGATCTCTGTACTCACAGCACAATTTTGTTTCTTTTATTCACGCTCACAGCTGATTTTGCTGTGTCTTAGCCATACATGCAATGCCCCAGGGACTTGTGAAGGACAGAGGAGGGCAGAGCATATTAGTAAAAGCTCTTTTCTCACAAATCACACAGGCAAGTAAGAAAAAAACCAAAAAAAAAAACAAAAAAACACCCTAAAACGAACAAACAAAAAAACAAAACACAACCCCCCCAAAAAAACCCAAAAAAACAAAAACAAAAAAAACCCCAACAACAACAACAAAAAACCCACAACAAACCCGAAACTAAACCCCAACAACAACAACAAAAAAACAACAAACCCAAAACTAAACCCAACCAACTTTCCTGCTTCTGCTGAACTTTTCCTCTGAAAAGGTTGGCCTGTCAGGAAGCCACGATCCATGAAAATCCACTTTTTCTCAGCCTATGCATAACGGATGGCCATGGATCATTACTTCAGGATGGCACCAGGACTAGGTTTGTAGCAAATGCTAAGTAATGACCTTGTTTCAGCCTGGGAAAGTTCTCTGAAGGAAAAATCAAAGCTCTCTTCTTGTCGAGCCTGTATAATTGGGATATTGAATACTACCTCCCTTAGGGTGTTGGAAACATCACAAGAAGAGCCAAGCTGGGTTCTCCAGGAGATTTTTCATCCAGGGAGTACCCACTGTGACAAAATCATTTTAAGTTTCTGCACAGATTCCTTGGACTTGAACAAATATTGTGACATTGTAGAGATCCTTTGAAGAGGTGTTCAGTAACTCATTGCAGTACCATCATCACCAGTGCTAGAGACTTCTCTTGATATTACAGGGATTCTCTGCTTGCTTTTATTGCCAGGAGAAGTTTTTGTTTGGTTGGTTGGTTGTTTTGGTTTTGATTTTGTGTTTTGGGGTTTTTTTGGGGTTTTTTGTTTGTTTGTTTTAATGGGTGTTTTTGGACAGGTCTCTAAAATGCTTGGACTTGCTATTATAGCACAATGTTTGCTAATGTGGGTGACAGTGCCAGTTAATATGTGATGCTTGGTGAAACGTTTCCTTCATTTAGCTGGAATGCTCTGCCTCCTCTTCAAAATCAGGGACAAGATGATTATTTAAAAAAAAAAAAAAAATAAGTAACAGCATTTCCACTCCTTGTGACTTGCTTCCAGTTGTATTCATTTTTATCTGTTTGTTTGTTTCTTAAAATCCCCACTCCTGGAGTTATGTGAAAGTGGAAGAGATGGTAATTTCTTTTCCTTCATGACTCAGTCCTCTGCAGAACTGATCTGTGGCAACTGGTCAGTGGCAGGGTGGATGAAATGTTCAAGCACTGCAGATGATCAGACCAGAGGCAGGAAAGGTGACAGCAAATGAAGAGAATGTAGAAGGTCACCAACATAAGCTTGCTGACGTAGCAGGTTTCTACCAAAATGTTTTGCAAAGGTGAACTCTTTGTACTGACTTGCAAATGAGAATGTGGAGACACAGAGACAGCAAATGACTTGCCCCAAGGCATTGCCCATGTTAGAGACAAAATAGACCTGAATCTCTGGAGCCAGAAGGTTTTCTTCTTAGGCTATTTCAGGAAAAAAAAAAAAAAGGTAAAAGAAAAAAGGCTGAAATCCAGAAGCAAACAAAAATGTTTTCTTAGCTGTTTAAAACAGAAATACAGAATTTCCTGCTATCTGGAAAGTGTGCATTATAATCAGAGTGTGGTTAAATCTAATAAAGGAGTCCCTGTGCCACCACCAGCACTACTCCTTTTGTAACTGCCTCCAGCTATTGCTACTAGTAGTTCAGATTGCAATTTCCTTGTACTGTGTGTCAATATTACTGGATCACCTGCGAGGGAGCAGGAAGCCTGATAATCAATGTCAGTAGCTGTGCAGTCATTTAGCTTGGGAGTTTGGCAGTTGGAACAATTTTGAACTTCAGCCCCAGTAATTGCAACCCAGAATTAAGACAGAGATATCAATTTCATATCACAGAATCACAGAATCAACCAGGTTGGAAAAGACCTCAGAGATCATCAAGTCCAGCCTATCACCTAACACCATCTGACAACTAAACAATGGATCCAAATGCCACATCCAATCTTTTTATGAACAACTCCAGGGACAGTGACTCCACCACCTCCCTGGGCAGCACATTCCAATGGCCAATCTCTCTTTCTGTGAAGAATTTCTTCCTAACATTCAGCCTAAACCTCCTCTGGTGCAGCTTGAGACTGTGTCCTCTTGTTCTGTCACTGGTGTCCTGGGAGAAGAGACCAACCCCCTCCTGGCTACAACCTCCTTTCAGGCTGTTGTAGAGAGCAATAAGGTCTCCCCTGAGCCTCCTCTTCTCCAGGCTAAACAACCCCAGCTGCCTCAGCTGAAATATGTGATGCACAACGTGCCCACATGCCTGTAGAGCCCACTACACTCACTTGCTAGTAAGAATATTCCTTGCAGTTGGGTTGGCAGCTCAGGTGTAGTCTTTGCTTCTGTTGTTGTCATGGTATAAATGATTCAGATTCAGCCAGGCTTAGGAGCAAAGAAAAAGGTCTATTAATATATTCTCTCTGAAATGTATGTCTGGTGTGATGTATGTCTGGTGTGATGTATGTCTGGTGTGATGTATGTTTGATGTTAAGTGTCAAGGTGCAGCTTTATGGTAGTACAGCACAGACCTGCCACGGTCATTCATTTTGTCTTAAAAAGCATCCACTAAAAGAAGAACTGAGCCTCCTTTCAAATAAACATCCGTCACACAAGGAGTGTTTCAACTGAGACCACTTCATCACAGAACCTCCTCTTTCAGTGAGTGTCAATGGACATGCTGGTGGCACCCACAACCCAGCTCCACTGCCTGTCCCCATCATGGTCAGGGACAATGCATGAACCGCACAGTATGTGGGCAGCAATTGCTTCGTGAGGAGAAGATCCTTCATGCAAAGTGTGCTACCAAGGAGCTCAGACCCATGCATGGATTAGGTGGTCCTCCTCAGAGATGAGGTGGTCTGCTCCTCATATGTCTTCTCCAGGAGCCCTCTGTCCCCTGTGCTGACATCTGATGGGAAGAGACACAGGACGGAGTATTCTGGGAGTGGGAATTGCCTAGGAGCAGTTCATGTGGCTTGTCCCTTCCATCCATTCCTGGAAGAGAAATCAAGTGAGAGCAGGCCAAGGGATGGTCTTTGGGGTATACATGTCATGAGTGGCAAAGAAGGGCAACGAGGCTGGTGAAAGGTCTCAAGCACAAGCTCTGTGAGGAGAGGTTGAGGCAGCTGGGGGTGTTTAGCCTGGAGAAGAGGAGGCTCAGGGGTGACCTCATTGCTGTCTACAACTACCTGAAGGGAGGCTGTAGCCAGGTGGGGGTTGGTCTCTTCTCCCAGGTAACCAGCACCAGAACAAGAGGACACAGTCTCAATCTGCACCAGGGGAAGTTGAGGCTTGAGGTGAGGAGAAAGCTCTTCACAGCAAGAGTGATCTGCCAGTGGAATGTGCTGCCCAGGGAGGTGGTGGAGTCACTGTCCCTGGAGTTGTTCAAAAAAAGATTGGATGTGGCACTTGGAGCCATGGTTTAGTTGTCAGGTGGCGTTAGGTGATAGGTTGGACTTGATGATCTCTGAGGTCTTTTCGATCCTGGTTGATTCTGTGATTCTGTGATTGTGTCGATCATCATAGGCATCTTTGTAAAACAACAGAGGAGAACATGACTGTGGAAAACAGGCATTTCCCATCCCAGATGATTAGGTTCTCTCTGTTGGCAGAGGACAGAGATACCTTGACATCAGCCTTTGCTTCATGTAGCTGAGGTTGGAAATTGGGCAGTTTTCCTGAGGAGTCTGCTGCCCTGGGGGGCTGCTTACCTTCCCATTGGAGTCATCCCTGGTTTCAGCTCTTCCTCAGCTGCTCCCCAGTGGAGGACCAGCAGTGAGGAAACATTGGAAGAAGGGCTGAATTGGGCTTCCCTCCTCTCTTTGCCTGACCTTTCCATCCCAGTTTGATGCAGGGCCAGGCTGCTTCTGCCTTTGAGTCATTTCCTCTGTGGCTTACAAGAAATCTGTCTCCTCTTCTCCCACCTTAGCAAACCTGTTTGGAAGTGCACTCCTGGCTGTGTGCTTTCCATCTGGTGAAGGCTGGTTTCAGTTTCATGCACTGGGAAGAAGACAGCCAAGCCTCTTTTTGACTTCATCATCAGAACCCAAACCAGATTAAAATGTTGCTGCTTGAATTTTAAAATGTTGTTTTCCATGACATGATTGTGTGACCTACCTTTGTTTATTATAAATCTAATACCACAAGTTACAGTTCAATGAATTCACATTTTATTTGAATTTTTGTGTGTGTGTGTGTCTGAAGTAGCCTAAAGCTCTTCAAGAAACAATTGCACAAAACCATATGAGAGCTGCTAATTTATAATCTGCAGCATCACAGAATAACTAGCTTTTCATTTTGTTAAAAGGAAATGGCTACTTAGAACAACAAAGCAAACCATGTGTCCATAGTTTATAGTAACTGCCCTTGGTATTTATTAGGGACACACAATGTATCATCTTGAAAATATTTGTTTTCCTGGAATTTCAACAACAGTAAAACAAAATAGAAAGTAGCACAGTGTCATCCCTTTGCCAGACTGGAGCAGATCTTGGGACAGCTTTTCTATTGAAAGAAAATTTGAGATCCCCGAGTCTGGGTTTTAGCTTAGTGTAACTTGTTTGCTTGAGTGTGTACACCAGCCCCATTTTTGCACCAGGAATCTCACCCCAGATGCCAACATCTGTTTCTGCTGTGTTCAGCCCCTGGGCTTTGGGGAGCTTCTTCCCTGTTTGGACACATTTGCCATTGTAGTCAGGAAGTATTTTGTCTGGCTCAAAGACAGAGTCAAAGAAACCTGTGGAAACAAGCTGCTATTTTGTCTTGAGAAGACACTAAGTAACTGCTAGAAGGTATTTAATTTTTCTCTGCAGTCCACATGGTCTTTAATCTGATTAATCTCTAGTCCTGGCAACAGAAGATAAAGTTTTGGTCCCTTGAACCCAATTGCAAAACTGCCATTCATTTCATGAGAGCTGGGATTCAGTCCATGGAGCCAGTTCCAGATACTCCAGTGCAGAACAATGTTGTGGGCTGATTAGCACTGAAATGCCTCCCAGGGCTTGCTAATTGCTCATATAGCCCTCAGCCTCGGAAAAGCTTGAGACAGATTAATCACAAAACACAGCTCATTGCACCTGTTATTTCCTATATTCACTTTTATGGGAAGTCCTGCTTCTTTTTCCCAGTCTCAGACAGGTTGTGCTGGAAGGAGAGGGATGGCAGCAGAGGGTACTTGTTGCAGTCCATATGAGGACAGCGTAACGCCTCGAGACGAAGAGGGGAAGACAGGGAGTGATTTTGTTGTAGGAATGAATATCTGTGGCATGAAAACTCAAAAAGGATTTTCAGCTAGAGCAGATCTTGCTTGGGACAGATGGCTAATGGTCAGCAGAGCTTTTGGGCTCAAGAGGAAAGTTGATTCTATCCTAATTATTTTCCTGGACAAAGGAAACCATGACAGTGTTTTACCATTAGCAGCTGTGGAAACTGCAGCTTCAGGGGGACAGTTAGATTCACATAGATGGGGCTGTAAGGCCAAGTGCTGGTACTGACAGAAGTTTTAATAACTGAGGCTAACAGCAGCATTCTTGTAGCTGTGCAAATTTCAGGAAGGCTAATCTTTTTAATTAGACCCCCTGATATCACTACAAAAAAATTTAAGAAAACTTCCAAGCCTATTCAATCTTCATCATGTCTTCAAGAAAGACCTAAGAGGGAGAAACTTTGTGCAGAACAGTTACTTGTGGAGCCATAGCAATGAGCAAGATGCACTGAGCTTCACCATACAGGCTGACAAGTCAAAGAGATTTCAGGATCTTGCTTCCAACCTGCTCAGAGCCAAGACAAGGTAGTTCTGTGCCCGATGTAAATGCTAATGAGGGAGACTGGCAGCTCAGTTCTGATGTGCTAAGATGTTTCAGCAATACTCAGCACAACAAGAAACCCCCAAAAGATGAAAGGTTGTCCCTGTGGCTGTGCACTGCCAACCCCTGCTATGAAGTGACAATGAGCACACAGAGAAACACTCAGGACAAGAAGAAAGGCAGTTGGGCTTGTTTGCAACTTCTAGTTTTCATCCCTGATGGTCCTCTGCAAGTTTCATAGTCTGGTGAGAAACATAGTATGTTTTGATTCCTAATTTAGCCTGTTTATCCTGAGAGAATCCAGGATCTTCATTTGCAAGATAAATTCAGACCTTGTTTTTCCTTTGAAGCATATATTCCATAACAAAAACACTGCATGCCGTACTTCGTTACAGGGCTTGGAAGACCTTCACAACCATAAATTTAGGAACTCGTGGAACACAATGGACTTCAGGATGGAACCAAGCCAGTTGGCCTATCTGGTCAGGTCCATCCCTTCTGTTTGAATTAACAGCTGGATTTCACAGTGGGAGAAATCCGGCAGTTCTTTCTCAGGCGAAATTCTCACAGCTGGATTTGCCTCCAACCGTGGTAGCTAGGGTGGGAGGGAGCACAACTTACTTTGTTATTTTATGTTAGCTCTCTGGGTAAAAAAAATTGCAGTGCAAGTTCCATAGGACTTGGACCTACCCTATTCTTTAATTTAATGACCCTATGTGCAATAAGAAAGACATTCCCAGGAAAACAGAGGGTCTGAACTAGGTTCTTTGTGCGTTGCAGTGCATATGGTACCCATGTTCACGAGAAAGCAATTAGAAGCTGGATGCTGGGGCAAAGTAAAAAGGCAGGACCATTTGTTGCTCTGAGAATACTATCTAGGAGTTGAGCTGCTGGCCCAGTTTGGCAGACAGTGGGATAGAGAGTTTTGGTATCATGTGAAAAGTTCAGTTTCACACGTGTTATTTAAATGCCAAAAGTAGCTGGACCAAAGTTAATGGATGTGGAAGGATTTACACCCTTGCAGCAGGGAGGAGAACATGGCCCAAAGCAGCCAGAATGGGGAGGCCAAAGGGAACGAGCAGCACAGGATTTCCATGTGCTGGGTTTGGGATCTGAAGTGCTGAAGATTAAAGCCCTGTTTACCTAGGAGTGTGTGGGCTAGGTTCTCTCTTTTGCCTGACCTTGAGTGTGATGGAGCACAGGGGAGATGCTGCCCCCAATTTACAGTACAGGGGCTTGATACACAACCCCAGGGCCCTTGCACTGTATCATTTTCAAGATCCCAACCAGCTCTCTACTACTGGAAGATGTGTAGCAGAGCTTTTTCCTCAAGGCTTGTCCCTTCAAACCCTTTCCTTTCTGAGTGTGTCCACTCTGTCACCAGAGAGGGGAAAGGACACACAAGATTTGGGCCTGAACAGGCATTCACAACCCAAAAGAAAACCCTTCATGGCCAGAAGATGATGGAAAAATCCCCACTCAGCTTCAGAGGAGTGTGCAGACTGCTCTGCAAGGTAGCTGAGGACCAAACTGCTGTGCAGTTGAGAAAGGTTGTGTCACCCCAGCAACAAGATGGAGCACAACAAAGCAATGGCATGAGGAGAGCCAGCTCTTTGGTGTGGTTTGACCTTCAAATGTTCCTTGAACACAGCTTCTGTTTATATGGGGAGTTAATGGGTCTCAACTAATAAGATTTATCAGATTGGCAGAAAAACAGGGAAGCTTGGCTTTACTGACAAAGAAAAGGTTTGTTTTCAGCTATTCTAATTTGCATTAGCACTCCCATAATGAGGAGGAGGTTCTGCTGAGGTGAAGGTTCCCATAGGTAAGGTCAACCACTGGCCTCTCTTCACTGGTGATGGGAAATAGAACTGCTGCATCCTTGCCCAAGTACTTTGAATTTCATTCTGAGGTGAGCACATCATCTTGCTGTTCAAAAACCACTTCTGTGACACCAGTGACAAAACCCTAAGAAATTAAATCATTAGAAGTCGAATCATTGCAGGATAACCTGGCTCAGCTCCATCAAAATCTTTGTGTTATCATCTGAAGCCTTCCTTTCAAAAAGAAAAACAAACAAAGCACCCCAGGGTCCCCTGGCGAGGCCAGGCCCAGCTTCTCCCCAGAAAGAAACCTTTCATCTTTCCTTTGCAAAGGTATTTATGATCCTGAAAGGAGAGGACAAAAGGCTTGTTCTTCCCCTGCCTTGCCCACCAGGTTGGCAGGGAGGAGCTGCTCTTCCGTGCCTGCCTCCTTCCTCATCCTAGGCTTAGGACAGGCAGTGGGAACCCTGTCAAAGGAAAGCACCTCTTTTGGGGTTAGGAAACCCATGGCACATTCTGGGTCTCTCTTTGTGGCCAGGATGTGCTGTTGAGATGAGGTGTTGAGCCATTCACCAATACCTTTCCTCACTTTGCCTGCTGTGTACAGCCTAAGGAGCCTGGTGATAGCCTCAGTGGGGTTCAGACCCTACCCTGCCCTAGCCTCAGGCCTGGCTTCAACTCAGCTTCTGACCTGGGTACCAAACCAGCTACGTCTGGAGAACATTGCTTCAACACAGGGCGACAAAGGATGCTCCTGTGAGATTTTTCTTTTTCATTTCCTTATGGCTTGGTGCAGGTGGCTGGCAGCAGAGCTGAAGAAATAGTTCTACACTCAGAGTGCAGGGATAAAAAGCAACAAAAAAAAAAACCCAACCAAAAAAACCCTTGACTTTTTCCCCCCTTTCCCTGAGCAGAGGTAATTTACGTAAATTTATCCACGACCAGCACACGGCAATGGCTCACAACTTTGTTAATGGAAACCTGGTGATCCATAACACTTGTGTGGGAGACATTTGCTCGGGGGTAATACAATATTAATGTTAATATCAATGATCGATCAGAGGATTTGCAAGAAAGGCATAAAGTATTTAATTATAATTACATTGGGAATGGCTTTGTAATGGCGACGACATTTGAATAAGGTCACGTCTAGCCCTCACCCCTGTTATGTTGTTCTATATTAAATGCCATTCACTTTAAGTGCTGGAAACCTTGCTGGAGTCGTCAGAATATAATATACTGAGTCAATTGAAATATGTCCCTTCCCTTTTTTTTGTTTTTCTTTTTTTTTTCTTCTTCTTTTCTTTTTTTTCTTTTTTTTTTTACCTTCCTTCCTTTTTTTTTTGGAAATATGATTGATATCCTTTGCAAAACAAATGTTAACACCCGTTTGTACACAAATTCCTCTGATTATATATGTGAGGGAAACTCAAGTCTGACAGCCTCTCCTAGCAGGCACTTTACTGTGAGCAAAGGACGTGGCTATTTGTGAATATTAATTCACCTCACTGAAAATGGGGTTGGATCTCTGCTGGGTCTATTTCTGCCTTTCCTAATGCATTTTGCCTATATTGCTTAGCAGCCATAACTGGAACTCCACTGGTCTCAGCAGCCTGCTGTATTCACCTGGGTAAGGTGTATGCTTAGCAGGAACGTTTGCTGTCATTGAGTTACCTCTTGCTAGCAGGAAGAACACATAGTAAGAATCATATTTACACATTTCACAGGAAAAATAATAAATATGTATTTCAAATATACTGCAAATGTGCACTGCAACTAACAGCAGCATTGACATGTTTAAAACAAGAAAAAAAAATCTGCATAAAGCATGAGTATATAAATGAAGGCAGGATCTTAGAGGTGCACACATACTAACCCACATGTGAGTGCATGCATACATTGAAGTATTAAGTGAGGACATGCTCTTCCCACATCTATTTACTACTGAACATAAATGCTAAAGGAGCAAATTCTCAGCCCTCCTCAAATGAGAACCCATCTGCCCAGTGATCCCAGAGGTTTTCTTCCTTTTTTTTAACATCAGTGGAAACAGGAGATCAGTTAGGTCTGATGAGTCAAATTTTGCTTTCTGATAGTTGCCCCAAATAACCATCAATCCACAGAGAATTGAAAGCTCCCATCTGAAGGCATAACTTAGTCACAATCATCCCCTCCAGAGTTTGGAAGACATGCAGCGATGTAACTGAGATGAGTTTCCATTTTCTCTTTTCTGAAGGAGAAGAAGCAGCAGCAAAGACTTTTTGCATGCTATGGAAATGCCTAAAGATAGCAAGTTTTATAGTTTTCAAAAAAAAAAAAAGAAAAGAAAAAAAGGAAAAAAGAAGGGGAAAAAGAGCATTTATTACCAATCAGTGTGAAATACCACTGATGGTAAATTTTAAGTATATGGCAGGAGTTTCAGCATCATGACAACATACATCATGCATTTTTACAACATGTAAGTGCAGCGATATTCCTCCTTCTCCCCATAACAATATATAAGAATATATAGTATAAATGTACAGTATATATTAGACACAATGTAAAATAACTTACTGAAATGTCAAAGCTTCTGCATAAAAATTCAAGTCATGCCCCAGCATATCTCTAGCACACTTTTGCTTAGCTTGTACACCTTCCTTTACCTTTAGTTCATGGTGCAAAGATAATTTTGTCTCTCTGTATGTAATTGCTTCAAACCACCACAATCCTTGTCTTTATTTTTACTATCATCTGTGCTAGGTGAAGCTTGTTGTAGCCAAGCCCAAACCAAGATTTTTGTGGAGTCTTTACTGATGCTGCCATTAAGTGTTGGGAAGCAATTAGTTATGAAGAAGTTGTATAAAGGCATTTTCTTAAATGCTTGCTATGGTTCAGCATTGTCCATCAGGTTCTGCTCTGCAATGCCCCACCACATGTAAATGGTGATGAAATGGAGCTCTTGATCTAACATTGCCATCTGTAAATTATAAATGCTGAATCATATCAAGTACCACTTTGGTAATTGCTTCCAAGAAGGATCAATAAAGTCTGTTTAATAGGAATATGCAATTTGTCTCAAAGCAGGGAGGTGGAATTCTGGCCTTGGTTAACACTGGATGCAGCTTCTTGCAAAGCTGGGTCTCCATTCACACTTGCTAAATGAAAGATGTTCAAGGACTTTCCTGCAGCATCTCAGGAAGCTTTCTGATAATACAAGGGGAGAGGCTTCTTTTTCTTTCTTTTTTCTTTTTTTTTTTAATCAAGGCTCTATTCCTCTGTCACATTACCCATCAAAGTCAACCAGAGTTCAATAGCTGTGCAATTAGCTTTCTCAAAATCATTTTGAATACAACTTCACTTCAACACTTTAAACAATTCTGCCCTGAATATCAACAAAAATATACTTTACATACCTAGTAGCAATGACATTTTATAAGGAGTGATGAATTAAAGCTGCACAACAGTCTGAAGCATGATGTTGCAATAAGAAATAAAGGAAGACAAAGTGGTTTTCTGTGTTTGCTTTTAAGAAAACAAAGTTGCTCCCCTCCTCCCCCCCTTACATTCTCAGCCAGTGTAAATTGACAGAATTACACCATTTTAGATCAGCTTAAGTTCTGACCTATATACTTCAGTGGAATTAATCCTAATTTCCACTGGTGAAAGTGGAATCAAATTCACTTTGTCTTTAATAAAGCAAGGGGTGATAAGTGAGTCTCTTTTCTGTCAGATTTTGCTTGAGAACGGAAATTCTTTGTGGTGTTAAAGGAGGTCCACGACAGTTCAGAAAACAAAGTTAGGGTTTCATGAATTTGAGCATAGCCAAAGCTGATCTTGGTGTCTGTGGTTTGTGCTCTAATCTTAGCAAAGTTCTTTGGGTACAGACAGAGATCAGCTGGAGAATCAGTAACCCTTTCTGAGAACTGCTTGGGAAGCAAACGAGGAGGCAGGAGGCTGATTTTCAGTGACATGAGGCTGCTGAACACACTGCAACTACCACAGATAGATAACATCACATTGTCCAGAACTGGAGATTAATTTGCTGGGCCTCCAGTAGATGATATTTACTTTCTTGCATATGATACTGAGATCTCAGGACAGGCAGAGGGTCGGGGGCAGAAAGGATGTAATCAATGCTGAATTTAATTTCAGAATCCGATTTTGCTAAGGAGGAATTGCTTAGGCTCTGCCTGTTAGTCATGCTGTTTGGAGCAAGCCCACGAGCCTCCAGTAGTCTTGGGCCTGATTCAATTCTTTCATGTTTACTTTCGGAAGAGGAAATGTTGCTTAAAGCAGAGTCCATAGAAGACATATTGGAGGATGAAGGACTTTTCCCTCTGCTTGGTCTCTGCTCCTTATGTTCCCTTTTCATGTTCCTCCTCCTTCTTCTTCTCCTGTAATTCCCATTTTCAAAGAGATCCAGCATGGATTCGCATCCCGTTGCAAAGCTCCAATAGTTTCCTTTCCCCTTCTCATTCCCTTCTGTTCTGGGAACCTGTATTTATTTAAAAGCAGTTCAGTATTTGTATGTGTTACAGATGCTGCTGCTTAACATCTGCATCCATTTACATTCAAGAATGGTGTAAACACACATGACAAGCCTATTCTCTTTTATTCTACGAACAGGATGCAAACTCCCTCCCTTCCATTTGTTATCTTTATCTATTTATATCTCCAACTGACAACCCAGAGAGATTTTAAGTGATTTGCAGCTCAGCTGTTTCTTTCCCTCCTTTCCTAATGATGAGATTATTCCTACATCTATTTTTTTTCCCTTCAGCCATGCACAATGTATATATAAATATACAGTTACTGATCTTACCTTTACAAAACAACTGTTAAGTGATAAGTTATGTCGGATGGAGTTCTGCCAGGCTCTTTGATTTGATCTGTAGTAAGGAAATTTCTTCATTATAAAGTCATAAATGCCAGAGAGGGTGACTTTATTTGAAGGACTTTGCTGGATGGCCATTGCAATTAAGGCAATGTAGCTGAAAAAAGGAAAACTTGCTGTTACACCATCACCTCACTCACACACTTGGTTTTTAGGACCACATGGGTAGGTGTGTGCCTATATTCTGCTTCCAAAAGTTTTCCTGGTGGATCTGTGTCCTGACCTAAGACATCTGAGGGATAAGTCCTGAGTGTGGTCATTGCCTCTTCTCTGAGAACCCCTGGGGTAATAAACTGGTGTTAATTCCAGGCAAATAAGTCTCAGCCAGGCTGTTTGCCCTGGAACTCAGCACAGACTGCTTAGGTACAGGAGGATTGCAGAAAGATCACCTACTTCTCAAACCCCACCAGAAAAGTTTCTCTGAGCTGGAAGGCTGCAGTGAGACAGACCAGGCTCAGAGACACAGTCACTGGAGACCTTGCCTGCTTGAGGAAAGGACCTTAGGTGCCCCTGTGAACATCTACACCATGTGTCTTCCCGCCACACCAGGGATTATCTGCATTTGTTTCATCCACTGGCATGATGAACAGTTAATTCCCCTTCTCCCGGGGAACCCATGAGGTCAGAGGAGACCATCTGAGGTCTGGTGGCTCTACAGCATGCCAGAGTTGCTATGATCCCACACTGGAGGAAACAAATCCTGAACACTTCGAACACAGAGAGGGGAGGAAATTTGCCCACTGCTGTGCCTGCGCTGGGACCAGAGCCACTGCACACACCTGGGGAGAGGTCCTGCGCTCCCCAGGAGCTGTGATCCCACCATCCCAGAGCTCAGAAACCTCCCCAGAGATGGGGGGGACTTGGAAAAACTTCATCTTACCTGTATGCCGGTCTGGTGAATTTTTTCTCTTCATCAGAACTACAGGTAGGATAATCATCCCCATCGTAATTAAAGCAGTTATAGGGGTACTGCGTGTTGTCAAACATGGTCCTGCTCCTTGCTCAGCTCCTGTGGAGTGAGAGAGATGGAGTGATGTTTCTCAGAGCCTGGACTCCCTCCTCCCTTCTTCCCTCCCCTCTGTCTGTCTCGTTCCCTCTCTCCCCCCTCCTCACACTCGCTCTGCTCCGTGCACACTCACTCCCCGTGATGGGGTGGGGATTGCTTTTGCAATTCTCGCGTCCCAGACAGCCTGTCTGTTAGGATATTATATTTGGGGGGGGGGGGGGGGGGGGGAGGGTGGGGTAGGGGGGTGTTATTGTTGTTATTGCTGTTCCCTCCGACGGGGTGTTGGAGCCAGGCTGCTGGTGACGGACGGAGCTGGTGAATTGGGGGTGAACCTTTGAACCGGGGTGTGCACTGCCGGTAGCTCTGCTCAGCTCGCTGGGTGGTCCGGGCTGGAGTGGGGCCAGCTCTCTGCCCCCCCCCCCCCCCCCCCCGCCCCCAACCCCTGCCACATCCACAATGTGACAAAAGCAAACAGTATGATGTTAATAAATCATGCTTCAAGGTCTCTACTTGGAAATTAAACTTTGAGAAGAGAGTGCAGCTCGCCCCAGCCCCCCCGAGTCCTCCCCTTTCCTATTTTGCTCTCCCCAGTGAAGCAGGGTGGCTTGCTTATTTATTTATTTTTAGAAACCCCACGGACAATAAACAGACGTTCCAGGCAGTAATGCATGCTTGTCCTGATCTGCAATCTATAATGCAGTATAATAGCCATAAATTATATTTCCATGACTAAAGGAAAATGTGTATGTTCAAAGAAAGTAGAACAGAGGGATATGAGGGACTACTGTCAAGCAGGAAAGTAAAAGGAAAATAGCTGCAGGCAGGAGAGCTGCCTGTGTGGGCTTTGATCTGAAGGATGAATTAGACTAATAGCCCTGTGTGTTGGCATCCAATACTGTAACAATTTAATAGTTTTTTCAATGCTTTGGAGTGTTTTCCAACAAGTGATGTAAACCAAAGGCAGCACGCACTATTTCAGGGGGAACTCAAAAGGTGTAAACCACATGATAATTAAATTATTTGAAGACAGCTCTGTCCCAGGAACTAGCCCCAGGAGAAAATGGGTATCGGAAAAGAGAAAGTGAATTGGTGTGCAGGGAGTTACCTGTATGGAAATCTAAAAGGAGAACCACTAGCAATGCAATTTCTGTTTTGTATAGCTTCTTTCATGCAAAGTACTTCCCCTAAACCCCTTTTGGGGTTAAAGGATACCATTAGGAGAAAATTCATCCATGTGATAAAGAACCCTCCAAAGTGATCCTGAAGTGGCTCCTACAGTTTTGACAAAGATGGACATAGAGAAAGGATTTTTTTTTTTCTGTGGAATGCAATAATATGTTATAGCAGGGAGTAGGGGGAAACACATGCCATGAAAAAACAGACACAAGAGCTGTTTTCTTGGGACTGTGAAGCCAGAGCAGATACCCAAACCAAAAAATTATCTCCACTTAAAAATACATCAATAGGCATACTCATGAGGCATCCACTGCAGAGAAGAGCTTAATTCAAAGGGTCAGCTACTGCTGCCTTAAGGCATTACCAAGGTTTTAATATTGAGTAAGGTAGAGCAGATTCTGCGGTGGAGAATGAAACCTGCAACGTCTGATCTTCAGTCAGACTCTCTCCAGCTGGATGGGAAGGTTTCAAGCAAAGAAGAAGCCTGGCCACAGATTTGGGGAGATATTCCCTGACTAAAATCCGTAGACAAGTAAATGTCTACTTTGATTTTTTTTAGCAGTGGTTCTTCTCTTTGGAGGTGTTTTACCTCCCTGAAATGTTTAGTAATTCAAAGGGTCTCGCTTCTGATTTCTAACCATTTACAAGAAGCAGAGCTGGGTTAGTTGACACTGATTTTGCCTCACCTATTAGTGTCCTTTTCTCAGTTCTTCATATTCTGTTTATGGAAATTGACTTGCTAAGAAAGTCAGAAAATAAACTTGGACCAAAATCCTTGGATATTTACTGACAGTGTATGTTGGGTGAAGTTTTTTGTGACAAGAATTAGGGGAAATGATGCTAATGTCATACATTTAGTAATGTTATTTACCTCAATTCCTGTGCTTTCTTGCTGTGTTGAGTGTAATCAGCTCTGCCATGCCTAGCATCCATTACTGGTTATCTCGACCCTCTGTGCCAGAGCTCATGGCCATTGTATTTCTCACCCATTTCAGTGGAAAGCAACACTTTAATTTCCATCTCAGTGGCTGGTTTGTGAGACTAAGTTCAGCCAATGGAGGTGGGTCATAACAACCAGTGCTGGTGTCCTTGAGCAGCATCCCAGGAGGGAGTGGGATCGTGGGTGGGTGCAGGGGCAGCTTGGTGAAATACATAGGGAAGTCCTGTCAATGCCATTTGTGTAGCACATAATCTGTGGATAAATATTATTTCCTGATAGCCAGCAGTGGGCTGGAAGATTTAGTTTCTGGCTCTGTAAATATCACTAAATTCACCTGCTGTGAATTCATGTAGACCATAAGAAGAATGCAGACCATTTCTGAGTCCTGTGAGATCAGAAACAAATTATACATTATCTCTCATAAACTTGCTCCTGAAAGCCAGATATGCAAAACCAGCTCAGTAATTCTCAAGGTTTGGGGTTTTTTGTTGCTGTTGTTGTTGGGGTTTTTTGTGTTTTGGTTTTTGTTTGTTTATTTGTTTTCGATTGTTTTGGTTTGGTTTGATTTGGTTTGGTTTGGTTTGGTTTGGTTTGGTTTTGGGTTTGGTTTGGTTTGGTTTGGTTTGGTTTGGTTTGGTTTGGTTTGGTTTAGTTTGGGTTGGGTTTGGTTTAGGTTTGGTTTGGTTGGGTTTAGGTTGGGTTTGGTTTGGGTTGGGTTTGGTTTGGGTTGGGTTTAGGTTTGGTTTGGTTTTGGTTTGGGTTGGGTTTGGTTTGGTTTGGTTTGGGTTTGGTTTGGTATTTTGTTGTTGTTGTTTAAAGCCTGTATACTGATGTAATATCCCCAAATGAATATTTATGGTCCAATTATGATCCTTGAAAATAATATTAATAAAGCACTGCTAACTTGCTCCTCTGTGTCTCATGGTGGAGCTAGCAGGTGCCATGCTTCTGGTGGCAAAACATGTTGTGCAATAGCTTTTCTCCTAGCATCTGTGCAGCCTTTATAGCTGAACTAGGCTCACCATAACTCATCCTTGTCATTACCATAAAAGCATAATTTTTGCCAGGCTAGTGTTTTCTTACGTTGTATATTTTCAGACCAGAAAGTTGTAAACCATTTGATTCCAGATTGTAAATAGGCAATAAAAATGCTGTGAAAGATTTCCTCTCCTCCCTCCCCCCCAACCTCCTTTTCTTTCCTTTTTTTTTTTTTTTTTTTTTTTGTTGAACATTGATATTAAACAAGTTATTTGTAATTTCTGTAATTATGACACAGATTATGAAAAATTGTCCATGAAATTCAGACTGGTCATAAATCCAAACAAGGCTGAATTACAGATGGTTGTAGCTCCTTGGAAGAAGAGTGCCTCAGCGTGCAGGACTTGCTGTGCTGACACCTCAGTTCTCCACTGTTTCCCAGCAGCATGGCTTCTCCTGCTCTCTCACTGCCCCTTGGGAGTCAGAGCTGTTTGCAGTGTAGGACTTTAGCCCACATCTTTTATATTTATCAGAGAACTATTTGGGTTGGAAGGGACCTTTTAAAGATTATCTGACCCAGAACCCCTCGTGCAGGAAGATCTTTCACGAAATCAGGTTGCTCACAGCCCCATCCATGAGGACTTGAGCATCTCCCCTATGAAGAGAGACTGAGATCCCTGGGGCTGTTTAGTCTGGAGAAGAGAAGACTGAGAGGGGATCTGATCAATGTCTATAAATATCTGAGGGGTGGGTGTCAGGAGGAGGGGGCCAGGCTCTTTTCGGTGATTCACAGTGATAAGACAAGGACCAATGGGTTCAAACTAGAACACAGAAGATTTCACCTCAACATGAGGAGAAACTTCTTTACAGTGAGGGTGACAGAGCACTGGAACAGGCTCCCCAGGAGGGTTGTGGAGTCTCCTTCTCTGGAGACTTTCCAAACCCACCTGGATGCATTCCTGTGCAGACTACCCTAAGTGATCCTGCTCTGGCAGGGGGGTTGGACCTTTTGAAGTCCCTTCCAAACTCTGATATACTGTGATACTGTGATCCAAATTAACCTTGAACATTTTCAGTGATGGGACATCCACAACTTCTGGGCAACGTGTTCCAGCATCACCCCCTCACAGTAAAGTATTTCTTCCTTATATTCAATCTAAATCAGCCTTCTTATGGTGTAAATCAGCAGAAACAAGTGGTGGCCTTCAGCATGCTTTGGATCACTCAGTGTTAGTCTATACCATCAGTAAACAGAGTTTTTTTTTAAGTACAAGATCTGTTGCCCTGGCAAACAGAGGAATGGATGTGAAAATGAAAGTGGTGCTTACACTTTTGGTTGCTTTGATATGAGAAAAGGAGAAGGAGAATTCCCCAGACTTGGATGGGTATTTGGTTGTGATGGCAGCTCATGCCCTACCATATAAGGGATCTTCTGACATTCAACTCAGTGACTCTCATTTATAGGAAAGCAATGAATCTTGCCACATTGTCCACCTGCACTTCATCCTAAATTTCTCTCTGCTTCACCCCTGGCTGTTAGTTGAATAGTTTTCCCTTCTGCTTCTCTTTTGTGTTAATATGTAGAACTTCACAGAAATACAATTTGCCCCACAATTTGTGGTTTTCTGCTGAAGCTCAGAGGGAATTGTTTGTGTTTCCTAGCTAGGGGATTATTTGGAGAGGCTTTCCTCATCTGCACGCCTTCTAGCTGCAGCCATGTAAAACTCATGCATAAAACACAGAACAGGTTTCTACCCAAACCAGGAACTTGGATGAGAAACCTTCAATAACAATTCATCATGTTAGAGGTGGTAAATAAGTGAGCAACCATATAACTAGCTCAGACATATTGTCCCTGCCTTAGCTAGAGATGGAGAGTCACAAAGCATATGTGAAAATCCAATCTTGGCCATACTTAGTATGTTTGGTAGTGAAAAATAGAGAAAGGATGGTTTTCAGGGTGAAAAGACATTTCTCCCACCTACTTCTGGTTTTTGACTATTGGTCAAAACTCATTTTATTTCCAGAAATTCCAGCTGGCCAAACTGAAGGATTTCCAAGAATCTTGTGAAGCCCTGTGACCACACTGTCACCAGGAGGGATTATATTTCCCTTTGGGCCACTGACAGCATAGATGGCACTTTCACCAGCTACCCTGCTCCACCACTCTCCAATGCAATGGACTGTTCTCTTTTTTCTAACATTGCCTACCTTTTCTAGAGAAAAAGAAAGACTTTTCTAATGAGATGCTCTCAAACAAGTGAAGTCAAAGCCATTGGGAGGGTGAGAAGCCAGGAGCTGTGGAGAAAGCCTGCAGGTCTGTGAGACCAGCTCCTGGGAGAACTGATTGTCCTGGAGGACCTCTGCACGCTGACATTTGAGGATAGACTATGAGTAATATCACACAAATTATCACTCCAGCATATTATTTCTCCTTTGCTCCCATGAGGTCATGGCTTCAAAGGCAGTGGAAGGAGAACGTGGCCAGGTCTCAAACTTTTAGATGTGTATGAAGCAAAATGATTCAGTCCTCTTTTTTACATTTTTCTCCTTAAAACCAAAAGTGATGGAAAGAGATTTCAAAAGGTTTACAAAGAATTAACAGAATGATTTGAATTCACCTAAAGGGATTTTGCATGCTGTCCTTGATTTACCCAGCACCTCTGCCGGAGGGATGCTGGTGATTAAAAGGACACATCCCCCTTCAGAGCTGGCCTGCTTGGGATTTGGTATCCTTTTCCTCCTCACTGGCAAAAAATTAAAATCCTCCTCTTTAACTTTGCAGACAGATGGGATAAAACACACTAGGGATGTGGAAATTTGCACAAGAGAGCTGTCCTTTATGTTGGTGGGATTGTTCCTCCCCCATGCTCTGAAGGTTTCCAGAATCACTGATCCCTGAGGCTTTTGGAGACAAGTAGGAAGAGCCAGAGGGTTTGAGGAGGAGATGAACTGAGAGGTGATGGCTATTCCTTGCCACACAGTGCACTTCTTAGACCAGCACAACAATCATGCCTCGCTCTACACTTGTTTACCACACACGGACATTATCTTGGCACAGCTGCCATACCTCATCCATCTTTGGTCATTTCTCATTTCAGCTATGCACAAGATCATTTGGCTGTAGGCCTCACTTCATACATTGTTTGAATTCTGCACCAGACACAGCTAATAACTCGGGCCAGGAAACTTGTTCCAGATGTTAATTAACTCCCTCTGCATTAACTGGGATCACACAATTAAGGCCTGATTATTTATAAAACCATTTTGTTGAGAGAATTAGGAGGATGAACACAAACGTCCTGGCTCACACTTTCACACAAATGTCCATGTGCTGTTAAATTGTGGCAACTGGCACCAGTTGTCCCACACATTTATTTTCAGCCATCATAATTATGCTAGAGGAGAAAGGACAACAGTCAGCCAGGCGTGGAAGAGCAACGATGAAGCAAAGAAGATAATTCCCAGCCAACCCCAAGGTCTACTGTTGTGGGACCAACAAGCCTCAGAGATGTCTATCAAACACTCCCTATGCAATGTGTCTCTCCCACTGCTGTAAAGCCAAATGGCAGAGCAGAGCACCCTCGTGTTAGCTGCTCACAAACTGCAACATTTGGAAATTTGGTAGCTGGAACAGGCTGCCCAGGGAGGTGGTGAAGTCACCACCCCTGGAGGTGTTCAACAAATGTCTAGACATGGCACTGTAGGACATGGTTTAGTGGGCATGGTGGTGGTGGGTTGATGGTTGGACTTGGTGATCTCAGGGGTCTTTTCTAACCTTAATGTCTCTATGATTCTGCTCAGGGGCTGGAGGGCCTGGCCAGTGTCTATGGTGCTTTGTCTGCTCTCTATCACACGTTTCTTGGTTTAAGATATTTTGAGGGGGGGCAGGTCACACAAGCACTTGATGGATCCATAGTACAGCAAATGTGATCTAGTTCAAACCTGTTGCTCCCATATGGCAGGGGGGTTGGAACTAGATGATCCTTGTGGTCTCTTCCAAGCCTGACATTCTATGATTCTATGATATGCCTTGCACACAGCAAACCGGGGACTTTCTATTACCTGATATTGCAAAATGGACAAATACAAGGCAAGCAAACATGAGGTGCAAGCAAACTTTCCCCAGGCTGGCTGAAATCGTGGTCCTGTAAGTGCAAAGGTCCCATGGCTGTGCAGGTCACCATCTTCTTGTTGGAGGAGAGGATGGGCTCTGAGCTGCTGGAGCACCTGCACAGCTTCTCTGTGTTGCCTGTGTTTCCAGCCACCAGATGGTCACTGAGAAAAGACCAGGGACTATTTGAACTGAATCTGAATCAAGGGGCCATTTGTATCAAGAATCCCTTGACTCCTGATTCCTCCCTTAGACAATCTTGTGAGGGTCAGTGGTGTGCCTGGAACCAGAACACAAAGCTGTGGGGCAGAGGGAGACTGAGCAGCTGACAGTCGGTCACTGCCTCTCTCTGCACCCTGTTGGCACCTTTAGCCTTACAAATCCTGCACCCTGGGGAGCAGAAGGGAGTTGGAGAGGCAGCAGTGTTATGTTTTGCTGATACTATTTTAATTTAAAAGTAGTAATTCATTCCAGTCCACTTACTCATAACTCTCACCCACACAGATGTTTTCTGGGAGCTGCATGAACGATTCCAGAACAACACAGATCAAACTGTCAGGAAAAGTAACTGGAAACTGGACCCTAAGTCTCTGGGCAACCTGCTCTAGTGTGAGGTGTCCCTGCCCATGGCAGGGGGGTTGGAACTAGATGATCCTTGTGGTCCCTTCCAACCCTGACTGATTCTATGATTCTGTGATCCTTGAGGTCCCTTCCACCCCTAACAATTCCATGATTCTAAGGGAGTGCTGTTACTGAAGAAGGACATGGTAGGCAGGGACTGCACCTCTCTTTGCAACTGAGGTGTTTACCTCTCTCCAGGTTCTCCATCTACCCATTTCCCTCGAGGCAGAATGCCTTTTAACTTCTCAATAAACTGCACTTGCGGCTGCATAAACCTTGTATGACATTTCAGTTCTCTACAATCTTTCAAAGTGGCTCACACTTTGTGAGAGCTTTCCTACCTCTTAGTTACCAAGTGGTAATTGCATTTCCCCATTACGACTGTGATTGCTTTTTCCACATAACCCATCCCTCCTAACACACAGATTTGATGGATTATTTCTCCCTGTAAGTTCACTTGTCAAGGTTTTTCTTCATTCCATAAAAAAAAAAAGAAAAGAAAACTAAATATCATGTTTTGATAATACCAGTTAAAGCACTCAACTTCATTCCAGGATAAACACTTGATGGTTAATGTGTCAGGGACTTTGATTTCATTTTCCTCAATGCCAGACATAAGCCTTCTTCCCCTCCTCTGAATTAAAATAATCATTCACAGTTCATCATTTATCATCCTTCAAGTATTTGGCTGTCTACCACATGAAAGCAACTCTCAACAGAGAATTTCCAGCTAACAGCAATATTTTGAGGTTTCAGCTGATGGCTCCTTAAAGAGGTGTAAGATCCCTTCTTGCTTTTTCCATCCTTTTCATCTTGTGAGAGGTCTAAAGAGAAATCAGCTTTGATGTCTGCCACCTGAAGTGCATTCTCACCATTAGTAGTTTCAGGAGAAAATATTGGTAGGGCGATGCTAGCCCTCGGTCCTGCTGTCTTTAGGAAGGTTGGGAGCTTTGCTGCATCTCTATTTGTGAAGTCCTGTTTTATGTTCGAACTGGGTAAGTGTGAGAAAAACAATAGATGTGAAAAGATCACCCAGCTTTCTTTCTGCTGCTTCTCATGAAGTTGTGACCTTAAGTCGCTTTTCTTCATCAGCGTTTCGGTTTGATCGGTTTGAAATGCCTTTGGGATTTAACAGTGTCTGGAGTGCTAAAAGTTTCTCACTTTCCTTCTGCTCAGTGTGCCATTGCCTTCCTTTAGACAGCTGGAGTCAACAAAGCCAAACCTTTAGGAAACTCTTTTAATGGGAGCTCAGCTTCTTCCCTTCCATTTGGTGTGTGGTGCTTTCAGGTATATATATATATATATATATATATGTGTGTGTGTGCTTTCAGGTATATATATATATATATATATATGTGTGTGTGTGTGTGTGTGTGTGTGTAAATTCTCAATAAACCACACAACTTGATTAAGAGTTAAAGATTTCCTTATCTGAGAGTCAAATTCTGTGTATTTTCTGCCTAACCCATTTTTGCAGTAGCATGTCAGACCAGATGTGTAAGCCAAGGGATGCTTATATACAAACATATCTCTCAGTTAATGGGTATTTGTCAGGGTGTTTCTTTTTATTTTAGTAGCTTCCTTCTTCTCCAAGCTGTTCATCAATTCCTACAAATACTTCTCAGGACTTCAGGTTTCAGAAATATTGGTCCTAATTCTTGAGATCTGGATAGAGCATTTTGGGGGAAATAATAGATGATGACTTATAAGCATTTAACTGCTGGTGTGAGTGTCTAGGCAAACAGCAATTTATGAAACTTCAAGGATTTGGGGGCTGTCTATTTAGCTGCACATGCCAAGGCTGACAAACAGGCTCTCAGAAATCAGAGGGGAGCAAAGTCAGTGCTCTTACCATGCAAAAGCTGCTCTTAAATCCAACTGCTTACATGTTCATCTGGTTGATAGTAGGCTGAACATGAGCCAGCAGTGTGCCCAGGTGGCCAGGAAAGCCAATGGCATCCTGGATCAGGAATAGTGTGGCCAGAAGGACAAGGGATGATACTCCTCCCCTCTACTCAGCACTGGTCAGGCCATACCTTGAGTCCTGTGTCCAGTTCTGGGCTCCTCAGTTCAAGAGAGATGTTGAGGTACTGGAACGTGTCCAGGGAAGGGTGATGAAGCTGATGAGAGGTCTGGAACACAAACCCTGTGAGGAGAGGCTGAGGGAGCTGGGGGTATTTAGCCTGGAGAAGAGGAGGCTCAGGGGTGACATCATTGCTGTCTACAACTACCTGAAGGGAGGTTGTAGCCAGGTGGGGGTTGGTCTCTTCTCCCAGGCAACCAGCAGCAGAATGAGGGGACACAGTCTCAAGTTGTGCCAGGGGAGGTATAGGCTGGATGTTAGGAGGAAGTTCTTCACAGAAAGATTGCCCATTGGAATGGGCTGCCCAGGGAGGTGGTGGAGTCACCATCCCTGGAGGTTTTCAAGAGAAGCCTGGATGAGGCACTTAGTGCCATGGTCTGGTTGATTGGACAGGGCTGGGTGATAGGTTGGACTGGATGAGCTTGGAGGTCTTTTCCAACCTGGTTGATTCTATGATTCATCTGCTTTAATGCTGGTAAATAATTCCCAGAGAGAACAAAACACATCTCTCCTTGTAATCCTCAGCCCAGCAGTATGGTGAAAATGGTATTATAGAAGGTATTTTGCAGTGTGAAGCTTGACAAGCAGCAGAGCTTGGTTTGTGCCCCAATTATTGCCCACACGATGCTCTGCAGCCACAACTCCAAGGGCAACCAAATAACCCAACCTCGTACTTGGAAAAGAGGGCCACAAGCACAGGACTTGTATCATTCCACACCACAGCAGCTGCTTGGGGTGAACGGGAGCAGAGAAGGAAGAATTATGTGGGAGGTGACAAAGGAAGTGACAGGACCCAGGAAACGAGGAGGAATGTATCTATATTTAACTGCAGATCCTGTTAACCATAGCCTTAGTAGCAGCTTCAGAATTGCCATTTGCAGACTGCCCCTTAAAGAGGTGATCAGTGGGTGGAGGTGAGATGTGGGGATGATCTTGACCATCCTTTCTTTACAGCTGCTGCTGGTCTTGACAAATTGCCATTTCTATTTTATTTTTTTCTTTCCTTTGTCCCAGTCAGTTTGGGGGAAGAAAAGAGAGGTGTGACCACAAAAATGAATTCTAAATACTCTGAGGCTCATGAGGAATGTGCTGACCCTCTAAACCATGTTTTGCCACTGCCCAACACACACCACTGATCTGGTGAAGCAATGGTGCAAGACAGACCTCATTGCTCACTACAACTACCTGAAAGGACATTGTGGAGAGGTTGGTGCTGGTCTCTTCTCACAGGTAATTAGTGATAGAACAAGAGGGAATGGCCTCAAGGTGTGACTGGGTAGGTTTAGACTGGGCATTAGGAAAATTTTTTTCACAGAAAGAGTGTTCAGGCATTGGAATGTGCTGCCCAGGGAGGTGGTTGAGTCACCAACCCTGGATGTATTTAAAGGTCATTTGGATTTGGTGCTTGGGGATATGGTTTAGTGGTGAACCTTGTAGAGTAGGGTTTTCAGTTGGACTTGATAAACCTGAGGATCTTTTCCAACCTGACTGTTTCTGTGATTCTGTGTTTTGCTTCATGTCTTTGGTTTGATCCTAACCAAACAACAGTGTGCCCCTGCTAAAAAGAGAAGCAGCAGTCTGCAGCAGAAGTAACCCTGCAATGCAAGCTGCAGTGTCTGACAGCAGGAGAACAAATATGGCTCTTTGCTAACCTAGCTGAGCTCAGTGGTGCCTGCTGTTATTTATGCACAATGCTTGGGAATGACCTGAAGCAGCCTCGTACTTGACATGGAGCTCTGGGCTGCTAATGGCAATTTATTCTGGAGAAGCAGCCTAGAAACAGGAAAAAAAAAATCTTGAAAATTGCTCAGATGTGGAGAGATGCATTGGTATTGACAAAGGATGTTGAGGTAGGGTTAGGATTTCTAAGAAGCAGGATGCCTGCACTTAAGTAGAGAATTCTATTCTGGCACTTACTGCAGAGATATCTGCTGGCAGTGCATCACTGTGTGCTGGCAGCTGAGAAAACTGGAGCATGAGAGTTTTATGGGTCATGCAATGTACTTTTGAGCTATTCTTCAGTGACTAGGCTTGGAAGAGAACACTTTTTTTTTTTTTTTTGCTCATTTTATTTAATAAGTAAAAAATGGACAGTAGAATGAGAAGGTTGTGGATCATGAACTCTTATTCGCATTTTGAAATTGAACTCAGTAGAAAGCTTGGATCCCAATAGCTCTAAATTTGGAGCATGCAAAATTCATCTCAGTCTTCTTGTGGTTAAGGGCCTGCATATCTCTTGCTAGCTTTTGTGGGGAGAAGCTTCTAAAAAAAAGACATTGCAACTATTTATGTTTGTTTGTTTGTTTGGTATGGGGCTGAACAGCATCAAGTAAAGAGCCAGAGATGCATTTAGATTCATTCCTGTGCAATATGGGTGGGGATGAACGTGGTCTTAATTAAAATGTGGAGTTTAGAAGATTGTTTCCCAAGGTTATTTTTGGTTGCTGGAGTCTGGATCTGAAGTTTGTTGCCTGGCTCCGGCCCCAGTGCATTCATATCTGATTTGGGCAACTCAAAACTTAATCTTTATTTGGAAGCAAAGAAGAGCAACCATTCACTTCACAGACTCAAAGGGATGTCCCAGGTTTTCCTTAGGACAGTGCAAAGCTGGGAAATCTGAGTCTTACAAACTCATCCTTCTCACAGCCTGTCAGTGTATTTTGCTACCAGAGAAGAGGGAGACTGGGAAACCTCAGAATTCCTTTGGGAAAGGACACCTTTGTGTAACAATACCCATCTGAAAAGATTCCTCATCCTGTTGTCCTGCTCTTGCATCTACTCCTCCATGCAGTGGTGCTCAATGGCATAGGCTGTGCTACAATGAGAGAAGTGTTGGGAGGGGAAATGGTAATATGTTGGAACGGGAACCAGTGATTACAGGGACAGATCCAGCAACTTTGCATCAAGAAGCTCCTGTTCACAGTCTCACAGTATATCAGAGGCTGGAAGGGACCTCAAGAGATCATCAGGTCCAACCCCTCTGCCAGAGCAGGATCACTTAGGGTAGTCTGCACAGGAATGCATCCAGGTGGGTTTGGGAAGTCTCCAGAGAAGGAGACTCCACAACCCCCCTGGGGAGCCTGTTCCAGGGCTCTGTCACCCTCACTGTAAAGAAGTTTCTCCTCAGGTTGAGGTGGAATCTTCTATGTTCAAGTTTGAACCCATTGGTCCTTGTCTTATCACTGTGAACCACCCAAAAGAGCCTGGCCCCCTCCTCCTGACACCCACCCCTCAGATATTTATAGACATTGATCAGATCCCCTCTCAGTCTTCTCTTCTCCAGACTAAACAGCCCCAGGGCTCTCAGTCTCTCTTCACAGGGGAGATGCTCAAGTCCCCTAAGCATCCTCCTGTTCCGCCCCACAAGCAATGGAAAAGGCAATTCATGGATCCCACAGCATAGAGGGATAGAGCACAGAGATACAAGTGATTAGCCAGTCAGGGGTTATTTGCCAGGATTCAAAGGGGCAGAACTGCACAAGTCTTATGAGGAGTGGCTGAGGGAACTGGGGTTGTTTAGCTGGAGAAAAGGAGGTTTTGGGAGTGAGGGGAACCTTATCACTCTCTACAAGTAGCTGAAGGTTGTAGTGAGATTGGGATCAATCTCTTCTCACAAATATCAAGCAACAGTCCAAAAGGAAACAGGCTCAGATTGTGCCAAGGTAGGCTTAGCTAAGATATTAGGAACCTCTGAAAGGGTTGTCAAGCACTGGAACAGGCTGCCCAGGGATGTAGTTAAAAGATCTGTAGATGTGGTTCTTAGGGATGTGTTTTAGTGGTGGACTTCTCAGTGTAAAATTAACAACCAGTTCTGATGATCTTGAAGTCTTTTCCAACCAAAATGATTCAATGATTCTAGAATGCATCATATTCAGGAGAAATAGCTTATTCATTCTGGGGGAAGTAATCTAATGGAGATAATGAAATCATCATAAGACCTTCATGATGTGAGGTTGTCAATAGCAATTTGATTTCAAGATGTAAAATCAAAGTGCATTCAGAAAGTGGCAGAGCTGTGATTCTGGAGCAGGTTGTCACTGCAAAAATGTACCCTGAAATGGTTTGGCTGTGTTCTGTGCCACAGCATTGGGATGTTCCCAGCAGAGCACCAGGATGTGGCAGGATGTAGGGACCTGGCAAGGGAGCACAGAGCTTACTGCTCCCTTCTGCTCTATGCAGGGCAAGGTTTTCTTCCAGCTTTGCCCACTCTGTGCTTCTCTGGGTGACCCAAGCAGGCTCACACAGGTTTGAGGATTAGGAGAGCACAGTGAACTTCTGAGCATGCAGAGGTGGTGAGGATATCTATTTAAAAAAAAAGCAGAAGAAATGAGCGAGGTCTGTGTACATCATTGTGTAGAGGCACAGGATAGAGTCATGCACTGGTTTGTGTTGGGAAGGACCTTTGAAGGTCCTGCAGGCTGCTCAGAGCCCCAAACAACCTGACCTGGAATGTTTCCAGGGATAGGGCATCTACCACCTCTCAGGGATGGAGCATCTACTACCTCTCTGGGCAGCCTGTGCCAGTGCCTCACCATACTCAATGTAAAAACTTTCTTCCTTATATCTAGTTTAAATCTCCCTCCTTTAGTTTGAAACTATCACCCCCTGTCCTGTCACTACCGGCCGTGATCAATGAACTGTCCTCATATTATTTTTTTTATAGGCCTCAAAAGTGTAAAGGCTTCTTCTTGATTAGAGGTCGATCATAGTAACAAAGGGTCACAGGAAGAGCCTGAAGCTAATGAGGGCAGGGCAGAGTCTGTGTCCCTGAAGTGTTCCATCCTGCTGCAGCACACACAGCCTCCTGGCTAGCAACCTGCATAGAACGAGGACAAACTTTCCAGTAGCATTCGTTCCTGCAGAGCTATGCCGACTGGAGAGAGGGGAGTATTTTTTGACCAGCTTTGCAGCACTGGTGCTCCTCCAGGAGCTTGCAGAGCTGGGTGCTGCCTGCCGCTGCCCTCTAGATGGTGCAGTCTGATAACAAATTTGAGGACCGGTTGGAATTTGCTTGAATTGGGGTCCCCCCCTGTCTCTTTCTCTGGGCAGAGATTTGAAAATTGCATTTACAGGAGGGCATGTTGCCAATGACTGGGAACTGGAACACTGCACTGCTGGTAATTCCCTTAAGTGCTGGGATGAGAGCCAGATCCATATGGTATAGGCATATTTCCTAAAACCTGGTGCACTGTACTGTGTTGTACCTTGAGACATTTTGCACATCATATAGAATGCTTTAGGTAGAAATCTTTCTTTTCTTCTTCTTCTTCTTTTTTTTTTAATTATTAAAATTTTATTTAATTTTTAATCCAGGAGTCCATGTCAGAAAATGCACACCCTTATGGAGGTCAGACTGGGAAAGAGCACAGAGCAGAGACCTGGTTTAATGGGTTTGGATATTTATAGCTCAGAACCACAGGTTGCAACTGCAAAACGTTAGTGAACAAAGCCAGCAGTGTGTATGATGTGCTGGAAAGGAGATGCTTCACAAAGCTGATCCCTGTCAATTGGAAATAATTGAAAGAAAAATAAAATAAAATGGGAAAACAAACAGTTCTTAAAATGCAAAAAAAAAAAAAAAAAAAACAACAAAAAACACTTCAGATAGAAGGCAGCAGTTTGAAGTGAAAGCCCACTCCTGAGCCATTGATGAAAGAAATGCACCAGCTGTAGTTAAAATAAAAGTGACATACAGCTCATGAGAAAGAGGATATATATGAATGGGCAGCAGCAACACAAACTGGAGATTGTGTGGTCCAGAAAATGTATGTATGGGGGAGACATACATTATTAAACCTAAGGCAGTAAGGGCTATGGGAGAAAATAATTAAAATATATGGTTTTAAGCAACACCATATCCTAGAAACACCACAGGCCTTTTATTAGGCAGAGATAGTGAAGCTGACATGGGCATAGGAAAAGGAGATGTGTCCAATAGATAACTTCTGTGTTTGGAAAAGAAGCTCTTTTCTCACATGAGCTTGGCTGGTACCTCCGGGTCCATCCAGCTAGGAAAATATTAAGCATTATTTGCTAGTGAAAAATCAGACTTAATTATTCTCCCTGCTAAACATCTTGGAAGAATTTGCCAAAGAAATTCTGACCCATGAGAATTCATTTTTGCTTAGCTTGAACACAACAAATTCCAGGACTTAGAAGCATGCTACTGCTCTGTCAGTACTCAAATAGGGTGAACCATTCCCACTGGTGGGATGTCTTTTTCATCCAAGAGGTGGATAGTGAATCCTGTGAAGATAAAATGGATGGGCAGGGCTATAAGTAACACTAAACAAGTAGAAAAAATATTTTCTAGGTAAGGCTAGAAGTTTACAAAGCTGGTAATTGCTTGCATGTGTTGGGATTGCTGGACTGGAGAGTGGGGAAATAGGAGAACGTCATTTGGCTTCTGATCAGTCACCTGTGATGGCAGTGAGGGCACTGAGTTTGGGAGCGACTGTCACTGCCAAACTGAAAGCTTAGCTGAAGGGGAGGTTGCAAGGGAATGTAACTCTGGGATATATATGTAATGTGGTGAAAAAAAGACAGCAAAATAAGTGACACATTCAGGCCTGGGAGAAGGCATCCAAGATAGAGGGCATCAGGAGAAGCTGCCAAGGGGAGCAGGTCACTTCACTATTTCCTTGTGTCTTCAAACCAACTGTAGTTGCCCTTCAGGTAACTCCTTTGGTGGAATAATTACTGGGTTCAGTCCAGGGATACCTGGTGAAATGCTGACAATAAAGAATATCAGGTCTAAAGGTCCCCTCCTGGCCTTTACCTCTGAAGCAATGAAAATTGCCTCTGAAGAAAGATTGATACAGTGTGTGAGAAGAAAGGGTAAGCTGGGGATTTTCTTCTCCCCTCTTGTTCACCTGTCTTGAAGTTAGTTGCTTTTTGGGTTAAGCTTCCTAGGTCTCTTACTCTGCAGAACAAAACAACAATGTTTGCAAAGGAAAGCCTGGAGAGATTTTTAAGGACATTCCGCACCTGTCAGTGTTTGAGGACATCCAGCACCGCTCTGACCTCCCTGCCATCCAGGTGCAACACAGCTGTGTTGGCACAAAGCTACACCTGAGCTCAGAAGCCACACAGAAAGGCTCCTTCCTGCCCATTTCAGCAATTCACTGTGTCCTCCAAGGTAACACGTGTCCTCCAAGGTAACTCATCCCCTCCAACACCTTGGTAGGTCAAGGTGCCACTGCTGGGGATGAAGGCATCAAATCTGAGTCTGGGGAGCTTTCCCATGGACATCCTTTAGTGGCACTGGGCACATCCACACCAGCAGCCATCCTGCCCAGCAAAGTATCAAAAAAATAAAAGAGCTCTGGTGCTGGAAATTTCTCTGAATGAATTTTTGTGAGTTTTTCGTTTTCTATTTTTTAATCTTTACCTTTTCTTCTCAGAGTATAATTGCTATTTACAATTAATTCTTCCCCTCTTGCCCTTTGAAGAGACCTTTGCTCAGACCTGCTGGCTTCTTCTTCACATTGCAAAGGAGACAGCATGACTGGAGCAGCTGAGACTTCCCTGGAGATCAGGGAACGTGGTGGCAAAGAATATGTCTGTGGTTGGTTGGTTTGGTTTTGTTTTGGGGGTGTTTGGCTTAGCTTTTTGGTTGGTTGGGGTTTTTTTGGGTGGGTTTTTTGGGTTTTGTTTTGTTTTGTTTTTTTTCAATACACTGTAAACTGCAGTCCAGTGTTTTGTTTTTTTTTTTTAAGTATCATCAGAAGTGAAAGGCTACATTTAAAAATGTATAAGCAGGGATTTTCAGCACTGCATGCCTTCATTCATAATTCACCAGTGCTCATTTCCAAAGAAGATTTGATATTTTTACAAGGTAACTGTACTTCAGAAAACCTTTCTTTACTTTGCAGCCAATGTGTGGTTAAGTGGAACTCACTGAAAAAGGAGGAGGATGAAGCAAGGTTTAGAATAGGGACACCCAGATAGCCAGGAGTTGCTTGTAACTTTTATGTAATTCATCTGTGATTGGGAAATGTTGTTGCATTCCTGTTCATACTACAGCCATGGTTTTGGTGCTGGTAGAGTGACTTTTCTGAAAATCTCTCTGTAATCTTGGCTAATGACTATTGTTAAACTGCCTGGTGGAGAGAATGTCATTCTCATCTCTCTCTCTCTGACCTACCAGAGCCTCACATTGCTGAAACCAGTTCAGTAGGCTGGCCAGCATGTTCCAATACCTAAACCAACCCCAAAGACTTTGATTTAGTTCTCTTGCAAAGCCACACTAAATTTGTTTAGTCGAAGTCAGCCTGAGAGAGGGACTACATTTCAGCCACAATTTGGGTCTGAAGTGTTATGTTTTAAATGTTTTAAGTGTTATGTCTTAAGTGTTATGTTTTAAGCAGCAGCTCATAGCACCTCCCAAGGTCTGGAAAGGCTTCTTCTTGGCACAACAGATTGGTGCTGTTGTATCTTGATGAAGAGCTCTGAAAGAGCTGGACTCTGGTCCACAAAAGCACAAAGGCTCTGGTACAGGTCATGAAGTTCCCTGAAGTGAGAGCACTTAGTGCTGAATAGAAGCACATAACTTTATTCAGAAGTCCATCATGCACAGGCTCCTGCTGGCACCAGCAAGCTGGTACCTGCTACTTTCCCACATGCACAGGGATTGCTAGCCAGACCTAGTGGTGAGACTTGCACAGATGTAAGCTGGGAGAAGGACGAGGAGATGTTTACTCTAACAAGAGATACCCACCGTTTCAGTCTCCACAGCAATTAGGAGCAAAGCACTTTTAAAGCACCTTCCCTGCACCTATTATACAGGCACAGTGTGAGGTGCAGCCATTAATCAGACAAGCTGCTGGAGGTAACTACTAATTGAGAGCAGTCTGACTCCCTGAAGTTTCCCTCCCTCTTTCCACCCATGCTGAAATGTGTAATTTGCTCCCTATATTGGTGTTTGAGAGCAGGTTGTGGCAGGCTGTGGTTTTACACTTCTGCTGTGCAGGGGATTGGAGGAGGGGATAAGCTGTGTTTATACAATAACAAAGTATGTGTGTCCCACGTGGCCCTGTCCACATCTACTCAACAGTGTGGGTGCTCTGGGTTCGTGTTCCACTTCTGCAGGAAGAGGTGAGAGTGGGTAGCTGGTAGGAAGCAGCTGGAGAATGTCCAGCTTGGAATTCCAAATCAGTGGCCACTAGCTCACCAAAGCAGCACCAATATAAAGACTGCATCAGACACCCCTCATACTCCAAGTTGAGTATTTGTTTAGTGCAAGGTTGTGTTGCAATATCCAGTGCTTCCAACACCAGGAAGACTTCCTTTGCCCTAACAATGCTCTTAAGGTTGAGGAGCCACTTGCAGGTGAAAGTGCTGCTCTCTAGCAGAGCTCCAGAGCAAGACTAGCTGAGACTACATAGAGGAATGAAGAAAAAAATAAAAACCTCATGTATGGCTGGACAAATCAGGTGGAAAATTCATTGAGCTGCAGGACAGTGAAACAGGAGTAAGAGGAAGAAGTCAGGTGTCCTACACCACACTCAGCAACCTCTGTGAATCAGCACTTGCTGCTTTATTTTCTAGCCAAAATCAACACTTTCATCCTCATTTTCATTTTTTGATGATGGATGTTTTGGGTTTGTTTTTATTTTTGGGTTGTTTGTTTTTTTTTTTTCCTCCAAATGTGATAATGGACAAAGAGTGCTACGAAAACCTTTACAAAGTATTAACTACAAGAGACTTTTGACATGGCATTCCCTCTCTCAGGCACTCTTATCTTTCCTTGTTGTGGCTGGCTCAGGTGGGTGAAGAGAGGCATTGGCAGTTTGGGCTCTGCTCTACATAGGTGGATGGGACAGTAACAGTCCTCCATGTTGTACCTGGAAGGGAGTGGGGAATCATTGCTAGTTGGATGCAACACAACTCTATGTGGGGGGTGGCCCTGCTTGCTTTTGTCCCCAGTACAGTTTTAGTATCCAAAGAGAAGTCTTTCAGGGGAAAATGTAAGGAAAAAGTCTCTCTTTCTAACAAGGCCATTTAGGGACAGTTTCTGTGTAAGCTTGTTTTCATGTAATCCTCAACTAGATCTGGCTTTTTTTCTTTCACTGTTCACTTCTTCATCCTTTAGGAGTTGCCTGTGACTTAGTGATGAAAGCCTGCCTTGTTTCCTCAAAGGATCCAATCATGGAATTGTTTTCATTGCTCCTTTTTCCAATCTGATTGATGTTTATATCTATTAATTGTTTTCTCCCCCTCTCATTTTCTCATTCCCCACTGTAATCACGGAAAGCCCTGAAGAAAACAATTTTTGATGGAGAAAAACCACATTTCAGAAGACAACTTCCTACCTCCAATGTTTGAGGATAATTAGAAGACTGAGTTTAAATGGCTTGCAAAGCTGCTTATTCATTTTTCCCCTTCCACTACCTAAACCAGTCCTTTTCTCTGTGCCACTGAGAAACATGTCAGGCATTTTCCCATGCAAAAAGCAAGGGGTGACCCCCTCTAAACCTGTTGTCCACATCCTGCCAACTGTGATTTTCAGCAATAATTTTTAGCATCTATGACTACAATGAATCATAGAATCAACCAGGTTGGAAGAGACCTCCAAGCTCATCCAGTCCAACCTATCACCCAGCCCTATCCAATCAACCAGACCATGGCACTAAGTGCCTCATCCAGGCTTCTCTTGAAAACCTCCAGGGATGGTGACTCCACCACCTCCCCAGGCAGCCCATTCCAATGGGCAATCTCTCTCTCTGTGAAGAACTTCCTCCTAATATCCAGCCTATACCTCCCCTGGCACAACTTGAGACTGGGTCCCCTCATTCTGGTGCTGGTTGCCTGGGAGAAGAGACCAACCCCCACCTGGCTACAACCTCCCTTCAGGTAGTTATAGAATCAAGAAGGTTGGAAGAGACCTCAAGGATCATCTAGTCCAACCTGTCACCCTACACCTCATGCCTATCTAAACCATGGCACCAAGTGCCACGTCCAATCCCCTCTTGAACACCTCCAGGGATGGTGACTCCACCACTTCCCTGGGCAGCACATTCCAATGGCCAACCACTCTCTCTGTGAAGAACTTTCTCCTCACCTCCAGCCTAAACCTCCCCTGGCGCAGCTTGAGACTGTGTCCTTTTGTTCTGGTGCTGGTTGCCTGGGAGAAGAGACCAAACCCCTCCTGGCTACAACCTCCCTTCAGGTAGTTGTAGACAGCAATGAGGTCTGCCCTGAGCCTCCTCTTCTCCAAGCTAAACAGTCCCAGCTCCCTCAGCCTCTCCTCATAGGGTTTGTGTTCCAGGCCCCTGATGAGCTTCATTGCCCTTCTCTGGACACGTTCCAGTACCTCAACATCTCTCTTGAATTAAGGAGCCCAGAACTGGACACAGTACTCAAGGTGTGGCCTGACCAGTGCTGAGTACAGAAGAATAACCTCCCTTGTCCTGCTGGCTACACTATTCCTGATCCAGGCCAGGATGCCATTGACTCTCCTGCCCACCTGGGCACACTGCTGGCTCACGTTCAGCCTACTATCATCCAGCACCCCCAGGTCCATTTCTGTCTGGCTGCTCTCCAGCCACTCTATCCCCAGTCCTGGTGTTTGTCTACTGCTTTATCTTCCACATGCATTAGCAACTGGGAATAGATTAGCCTAGGCACTTTTCAAGGCAGCTATGTCCTGTGAGTTTCCATACATGGACAAATCAAGGTGGAAAAAAAGCAGTGATGTCATGAGATCAGAGGAGGAGTTCACATGAATGCTGGAACTGGAGATGCTCCTTCCCAGTAACTTCTGGCTCCAGATGAAGGTACACATTAATGACAGGATGTGACCTTATCTGAGTCAGGTTAAGGTTTCTCACTTTTAACAAAGCCCAAGCTGGAAATTCAGTGGAAAAAGGCTTCTGAGTCACAATATATGGCAAACATATTCAGGACAGATGGTATTTTCTAAAAGTAGCTGTTTACTCCTAGAATTACTCTTCTTCCTTCCTGTGGCATTTCTTCCTCATTCTGTGGTTCTTCTGCCCACAAAGTTGTCTTTTTTCAGCATATTTCTGGTGGCAGTTTTAACTATCTTTAAAACATAAAAGGGCTCTAAAAAAAACATAACACCTTTCTCCCTGCCTTTGTCTTCATACCTTCATGTTCCTCTCTGGCAAAGTCCTGTCCTAATTATGGGTAAATGCAGAATATTTAGATCTTTTGGAAAATGTCACTTATCTTCATATAGGAAGTCTAATTAGCAGCTGAGTTCATCTTGCTTTTTGTTCAGCCAGATGACACTCTCTGTTTGTGCTGTTGCCTGTGTTAATGTCCAGGTAAGGGAATCAAGAATAGATTGAACACACACACACACACACACACACAAAAAAAGGACATGCATCTTGTTTTGTTTTCTTTTAGAAAACTGCTCTCAGTTGCACTCTCCACCTTTCACCTGTCATAAAGGACAGCAGACTGTTTCAGATGTCTGCAACCATGACCTGTGCAAATCAAGAGAGATCAGGATTTAGCCCAGCAGACCCTGCAGGAACCATCCATCCAGATCTTTAGGCACCTTACGGGGGAGAACTAGACCAAATTAAATACCCTAAAGGTGCTATTCTGTGTAAGCCTCATAGTCCTGTGACAAGACTCAGCTTTTGTGTTCCTTAGCTGCAATCCTGAACATTAGATTCTCTGTTATTTAAACCACATTTTCTTTCCTTTTGGCCGACGACAACTTTCCACTGGTGCCACATTCATTAAACTGCCTCTGAGTCCATGGCAGTATTGAAAAGTGTTGCTCATTAAATCTTGGAAAGCAAATAACTTTTTCTCTTGTATGTTGGAAAGGATGAAAGCACTTGCAAGAATCTTCTTTACAGAAATAAAAATCATCCCAGAAGTACAGAATTGGTTTTAATTCTCGTTCTACACAGGTTGCTTTGCTTAACAGTTGCAACTAATATTGGTTTATGTTCTTTCTGGATATATTTATGACAACCCCAGAATAATTTGACAGAGATTCCTCCCTTCATATAATTAACTAGGGTTCTTGCTGAAATGTTTTATTGGTACCCATCACTTCTCAGCACTTATTTAACAAATAAAGTAAGAGACACAGAGGCTGAATTTTGTTTTGTCTGCTTTTATCTTTTCACTCCACACTTGCTATAAAGTTAAAGGCATCCTAACTCTCAAAATTATGGAGCTGCACTTGTTTTAGGGATAATGGAATAGAAAAATGTAGTTATTAGCTGGTTTTCTTGAGAGGGAGAAGAAAAAGTATCATTGTTGGTACTGCAGAAGAAATAGGAAAAAGCCATTGGCTTCAGATTGCATGGAACATGGGACTGAAAATATGGAGCCAAGTGGGAACCTGCAGTGCCAAACTGTTTGCAATTAATCCTGGCTCACCAATGCTTGAAAAACAGATTTTCAGCTGATATTTATTATATAGCACCCTGGAATAGGCAGGCAGTGCCTCCATTCCTCTGGCAAAATGGTTGTCTGTTAGAGAAGAATTAATCTGTGCAGGAGACAGAGCTTTCTCCAAGGTTATGCCCTGTGCTCCTGCAGAAAAAAAGGGGCTGTGAGCAATGCCTGTGCTCTCACTTCCATCCTGAGATGGAAGTGCTGCTTTTTTAGGCCTTGCCTTCTTCAGTGGAATTGGAGTAATGAGATCTGTTAAAAACAGGGGGGAAAAAATTCCTGGACAAAATACATACTTCACTATGTGCATACTGTGTTGATTGAGCAAAACCACCCTTGACAGATGTCAGACCCTCAGGGCAGCACTGGAAAGTGCCAAACATTCTAACAGTGGTATGAGGATCATCACTGCAGCCTAGCAGACAGAGCAGGACTAAGCAAGAACAGAATAACAACTTTCAGGTAAAATGTTGTAAGGCCCTTTTTAGGAAGTAGCTATGTTTATGAACTTCTCCAGCATTTTATTCTTCTGGATTTTATTCCTGGGAAAGAAAAAAAAAAAAAATCTGTTCCTTACCATTCATTTGACTTTTGGTCTTCGGAGTACAATTTTTCATAGCCACTTTGTTTAATTTTTGCTGTTGTGCTTTCCCAGATAGACATTTCAGGAGGATACATATCCCACTTTTACTGTTAATTGGAAATAATTTTTTTCTGTATTGTAGGATACTCCTGGTTCTGAATTTCCAGTGGAAGACTATCCACCTTCCTTGCTTGGGTGAGACCATTCCCCAGGTTTCTTCTCAGTCCTTGTTTGGGTTTAATCTTCTCTCTCTCCTTCTATTTTTTAGGTTGCTGAAGTGAAAGCATATCAATTGTCTCCTGTAATGGTTGCCCTTGGCCCAGTCAGGTTTTCACCATCACAACCTTTTAATGAAGCTGGGCACGTAGAACTTCCCCAGTCTTTAACGCTCCTTTAACGATGGGGAAGTGCAGCTTCTTTCATTCACAAGCACCAAGCACATTACTGCAGTCAGGCACAGACTGATGGTCTCATGAGCAACACTTATTTCCACTATTGTTCATGCTCATGCCAAAGATTAATTTCTTTGCCCACAGCAGACTACTTGTCTGATTTATTTCTGTGTATAAAAGGGACCCTACCCAGGGCTCTGGCTCTCTGCAGACGTTGAGATGACATCCAATTATCAGTTCATCGTTTTAGTGTGATTAAATGATAGTTATGATGAACAGCCCCACTTGTATTGTGTCCTCTGCTCTTTTGTGTGGCTATTAACACACACTTAGGGCTGGCTGTGCAAGAGACCAGCCCTTGCCTGAATGCAAAACCAGCTGGACTCAAAACAGGCCCTTTTAGGGACTTCAGGGGACCTTGGATCCAGCCTCTGATATGAGTGGTCGTAATAATTTGCTTTTTCAATCACAGGAAACTTAATGCTGCCAGATACAGCCAGCTCAAACAAATACATATTCAAGTGAGAGCACACCATAGGTGGGAAGATAAATATAATTGCACCCAATTTTGCACTTGCACTTGTCCTCTAGGAACTAAAATGAGATTTTTAATACACTTATTATGAATACGTGCATCTGCTCTGCCATTTTTGCATAATGAGCACATTCCTGATACTTAAAGAATTAGCTTCCTTTCTCTCTAAGAGATAGACAAAATGGGGCATGCTGCTATTTGCCTATTTATTTATTCATTCATTATTTTTTTTTTTTTTTTTTGCCTGCAGCATACTGGGCAATCCATCTTGTTCCCGGGAAACCCCAGGGGATGTGGAGCAGGCTCAGCGTTCAGCTCAGAACTCAATTATCACAAATCTCATCCTATGAATTGGAACATGTTGCAGAGAAAGAAGAAAATACAGCTCCCCACAGTACATTTCCTGAAAGAGAGAGAGAGAAAATGCTTTTGGACAATTGCCTGGAGAAATTTACATTGGAGGGAAATTGTCCAACCTCCCCCAAATCCATGCTGCAGGAAGACAAGGGGCTGCTAGCTGTACTTCCAGATATGTTTTGCCACATCATGGTTTGGTGTGCTGAGCCAAGTCCAAAGCAGCCCTGATAAACCTAGACAGCATACATCAGCCTGGACTCAAGTATCTGGAACTCAGACATGATCCTTCCCTGAAAGGAAAGCATCTTTTATTGCTTGACTGAACCAAATCATGAGCTTTTATTTCCCTGTTCAATGACTCAGAGGATGGTTCTAAAAATATAACATTTTCCAAAGTAATTCAGATGCTGGAAAGCTATGAGGAGAGCACCTATAGGGTGTATCCCTGCAGCATGATTTATGTCTGAGTGACATATATCTCCCTCTGTGTTGTGCTGGTTTAGGTGAGTTGCTACAAAGGGGTTTGAAAGCTGAGGAATGAACAAGAAGGTTGTTGCCTGACTGAAGTGGAGCCTAAGCCAGCCAGTTAACCACAATTCCTGGCAACATAGGGGGATGTGGAAGAAAAGGGCTCTCAGGCTGCTGTGGGATTCTGTTAGACAGGCAACATACCTGTGAGTCACCATCTGAATTACCCACTCTGGGGTGCAAAGTGTGGAGACCTGATAAATAAGTGTCTGAACTTGTTAAAATGCTAATCAAGCACGACAGGCTTGAGGTAGGATGCTCTAATAAGAGTGAGGAGGTGTGAGATGCTCTCATAAATATGCAGCAATCTGCCAGCTGATTTGTATCCTCCTTGTAGACTAGAGTCCAACTCTTTTTCTTCTGCCTTTTTTTTTTTTTTTGTTTTAGCCTCTCTTCTTGGTAGGTAACATTTATTTTCACTTGCTGGAAAACCGAGCCCTGTGAAAACAGCTCAGGGGTTACTCTTTAACCAGGAACCACTTACACCACAACAAAGTCAAATAAAATCCTGGGGCAGCCATCAGGCTCTTTTAATTTGTAACCTCCTTGTTTGCAGGGTGTTTCTCAGAAGCTCAGGCAAACAACTCTGTACCCCTAGCCCTGCCCAGCTGCCCTGGGATGGATCCAAAGAAACTTGAAAGCACTGAGTGAGGTTTTCAGTAACTTCACTGGATCAGGTCATCTGACAGGGAAATACTAATCACTTCTGGTGAGTGTGGAGGCTTTGTGGATGGCTCTGCCACTGGCTATTTAAGAAATAAAACCAAAAATCCATGGTGAGGATCCTGAACACTACAAAAGCCTTAAAACCATCACACCAACACATGGAGGTCAAAAGACATTACAGCTACCATGGCAGAACCACCCTCTCCAAATGGCTTGGTGTTAGGGAAATGTCAAAGAACCAAACCCCAGGATACCAACTGAAGCCCAGAGGCACTGAATCAACAAGAATTATTCTTTTTTTTCATTTTCTTACACTAGACCAGTATGCCAACATTACTTGCAGTCTCTCCCAGTGCAGAAAAGAAAGGGTTTGCTCTGCTGAATTAGAATCATAGAATCAGTCAGGGTTGGAAGGGACCACAAGGATCACATTTTTTTAATGCATTTTGAATCAGTCAGGGTTGGAAGGGACCACAAGCATCATCTAGTTCCAACCCCCCCGCCATGGGCAGGGACACCTCACACTACATCAGGCTGGCCAGAGCCTCATCCAGCCTGGCCTTAAACACCTCCAGGGATGGGGCCTCAACCACTTCCCTGGACAACCCATTCCAGGGAATTGAGGGAGCAAAGTTTGGCAAGGCTTTTCTTAACAAATAGAAGCAGGGTCTTCATCTGTAGGTATGGATAGTGCAGAAGATGTCCTCAAATATAGCCCTCAGATGGTCCCTCATTAGGGTAAAACACTTGGTCAGGCTCTGGAAGAATAAGTGATTGCACAAGAGTTATCACACAAGCTCCTAGATAAGTCTCCCAGATGTGTCACACAGTGAGGCCTCTGCAACTATGACCAACATAAAGAACCTTGCTGCAAAGGGTTGATTCTAAAGGCCACTGCCAGCATTTAAATGAAGCTCCAATTACAATGCAGAGACTTGGCTATAGATGCTTCAATTTATAAATAATGAATTTGGGAGTTTATTCAGGCTAAAAAAGCATCCATTAAAAATGGAAATCCAGTGCAAATCAGTGGAGCAAACCACTAGAAATATGGAGGAAAGATAAACAATGCTAATAAATTATTGAAGCTTATAGCTAAGAAAGCCTTAAGAAAGTCAGAGCAATTATTCATCTGTAAATGGGGCAGTGAGAGGAGATAATGGGCCTGAATTCTCCTCTGTAAAACTCTCAGGGACTCCACTGATTAGGAAGGAGTTGCTTAAAAATCTGCAGAAGTGGTTGCGATTTGGTCTGGAAAATGCTGGGAACTTGACTCAATGGCCTAACCAGAAAAGCCTTTTATTGTCACTGTTTATGAAGTCCTGCCTGTGGCAAAGATTCCTGCTACTGCCCTAAGAGGTTACACAAATTCTTATAGTGAAGGACTGAGGAGGGTACACTAGAAGACTGTGCAGGACTGTGCAACTCCTGAGGAGGATACACTAGAAGACGGCTGCTTGCAACTGTGGAGAGCCTGATTTGCTTAGTTTACAAATCACAAGAGGGTTTTCTTCCATTTCCAAAGCCCAGCCTGAGATCAGAGCAGTGAGTGCTCCACCTGGCTTACAGATCAGTGTCTCCAAGGAAGAATTTCACCATCAACTTGCCTTTGTCATTTTGGGTTTGTTTTTTTTTTTTTTTTCTCCCCCTACTTGGTCTTCCTCAGCTGCATTGCTTTCGTTTTGCTGACAGCTTTACCTTTCATTTGTTGTTTAGCTGTGTGTGAGGGTTCAGAAGATGCATGCAGATTGTAGTCCTTGCTTGATTTATGGCACCTTCTGCAAGCAACCAGGTGCTCCAGCAAGCAATGCCAACACACAGAGATCACTATGTGTCAGCAGACTCCAGCAACCACCCCTGGAGGGACACAGGGCTGGTGTTAGTACAGCACCTGCAGGTGGAGGGAAGAGATTTTAAATTATCTGTCTTTGGGGTAGGATCTGTTTTAAGGTCCCCTGGGATGTGTTTTGAAGTGGTGTCAGGGTCAGCTAAAGCATGTAGGTGGTTTTGTACACATGCCTATCAATCAGTGAGCACACTTCTAGAAGAAGTGGCAGAGAAATTTATGTAGGGATCCTAATGGCATTCATTACTGTGGCTGAGGCACAAAGTGACCCAGATTCCCACATTCATAAAAATGGAGAGTGCTCTGATCTGACACCTCCAATTGAGAGATATTCTGCTTTTGCTCAAGCTGCCAATTCCATCTGCAAGCTGCTGGGTTTGGGCCCATGTCTGAGGGAGATGCAAGGCACAGCACACACTACTTCTGACAGGGGCTGATTGTGTATGAAGGTCATTTGAAAGAGAGCAGCTGATCTTCCAGCACATAAATCTTCATATAGGAGGTTGGATAGAGATGTGGACATTTGCCCATCCTGCTCAAAATTCACTTCCATCTTCACGTCAACTTCATAAAAGTTGCATAAATGGCAAACCTTGGAAAGCATTTAATACCTCTAAAAGGACGAACAGCAGCTAGCAAATATTCCAGCAGCTCCTGAAAACAATCTCTAGGCACAAACGTTTTCTTTGACATCACATTAGGGGTTAGAGGTACTGGTACTGCCAAATCAATAGCCTCCTTTTTACTTATGCCTCATTTTTCCCCATGGCCAGCGCTGCTCTGACCTCAGTTCTCAGGTCTTTTGACCCACCAAATTGAGTTGCTTCTAATTTTTTTTTAACTAGACAGCCCCCCAAAGCATTGGATTGTTACTTTACTGATGCAAATGTAGAAGCAAAGCAGACAATTCAGTTTGACCTGGTCACAGACTCAGTTACAGCTGGAGGCTACCTCTGAATTATTTTTAGCATAACAAGAATATTCTCAAGAAATTCAGCAGTTTCCAACTGGTAATATGTGAAAACTTGTTACAGGCAACTGAACATTTCCCTCAAGCATTCCCTTTACAGTTTACAAAGAATCTTCCAGGTGCATGTTCACTTCTGCATATTGAGCCCCAAGTACTTTAGTAAAAAAACCACTGGCAAGAAAGTCCATAGAAACAGCCCATATCTGAAAAAATTTCTGCCAAATTAATTTTGTGGCCTTACATTCAGTATCAGAAGAAAGTTTGCTCCATCAGGATGCAAATTTTCAAGGCTCTAGCTTATGTTCAGCTCCAAGCTGGGAATTCAGCACTCTTAGGCTGGCTCCACACAAACCTTGATGCAGGGACAGTCCTCAGGTGGAGCTTGGATGTGTTAAGGGCATGATGCCATTGCTGCAACGGAAGAGAGCAGGAGTCTCCCTTGGACCTATAGGTACCAAGTACAGACACACTAACAGAAATTAGAATAACCATTGGACACTCCTCCTTGTAAAGCTCACATAAGACAAATTCATTTTCAGTTCATTGCCCAAAGGCAACAGTCAGGCTGAAATCCCAGGTTACCTCCTCCTACATCCTTCTTGCTGTTCCTTACAGTGCAATCTCCTTCAGGCTTCCAGCTTGTATGTACATCATGGGCTCTGCCCAGTACTGCTGATCACAACAGTGATACTCAGATCAGACAATGAGAACTTTTTTTTTTTTCTTTAATTTATGTGAACTTGCTTTGATGCTTAAATAAGAGAAAAACAGCAAAACAAAATTAGGCTTCTATCTGAACTACTCAGGAGAATACAGCAAGCTGCTCCAGGCTGTCAGATACAGTTGTAATTAGGTGCTTTTAGAAGCACACTATCTATTTTTACCTGTTATTTCATGTGCATGCTATATTTATTGTGCTGAACACATTATGCCCCTGACACACTACTGCAGATTTCTTAGTATGCTTTTGTCTAGGTGCTGTTGTTACACAGATGTTGAGATCTGGAGACAAACCAATTGGATTCTGACATTTATTTATCTTCTTAGAGCGAATCTTTTTTTGTCTGGTAGATATGCAGGACTCCTAAAGAGCTGTTATGCTGCATCATGCTAATCTTCCTCAGTTCCTGGATTACTGACCTAATGCACAGTGACAGCCCTTACAGTGCCATCATCTTGCACCGTGGTAGGCTGCTGGCACACGTGTGTGCCAAAGTACACAACCTCTGCACATCAAACCCACTGTGCCCTCCCTCCAAGAACCCCCCAAAACAAGCTGTCCCTGTGCAAAGATACTCTCAAATTGTACCCACTGCTGAGATAGCTGGGAAAGCCCTCATTGCCTGTAGAAAGTTGTATTTCACCCTAGAAGAGCAAGGAATCATGGAATCATAGAATCAGTCAGGGTTGGAAGGGACCACAAGGATCATTCAGTTCCAACCCCCCCTGCCATGGGCAGGGACACCTCACACTACATCAGGCTGACTACATCCAGTCTGAATCTCCCCACTTCCAGCTTTATTCCACTCCCCCTAGTCCTATCACTACCTGAGATCCTAAAAAGTCCCTCCCCAGCTTTCTTGTAGGCCCCCTTCAGATATTGAAAGGCCACAATAATGCCCTCTGCCTAAAAGCTCTCAAAAACCCATGAGGTTTTCACGGGAAGAAATCTGAGCCAGCTGCTAGCTCTCTTGAGGCAAAGCAGATGCACCCCAAAAGCAGAGGTTTGCCCCTCCTTGGGCTGTACAAAGCTATTCCCTGGGCTGTGTTAGCCCTAAGAGCTGAAAGTTAGAGCCACAAGTTCACACCCTGGCTTCAGTTTTCTCTCTGTCATGCCCACTTCAACCCTTCCCACATAGAAAAGAAGCAGCAGAACAAGGCAGTAATTCTTTTCCTTTCCCAAACAGCTAGAAAATGAGTAGCTACCTAGTTGTAAGAATGCAAACACATCAGAGCTTCCTGCTAGGTCCTGAGAAGCACTTCCATGGCTTGTTTAATTAACCAGCCTTTCCACTTTTTGCAAGATCCTCCAGCTCAATCCTGTGTCCTCAGCTCTCCACCCACCTGAAGGGCCTGAACTCAGCTGTGTGCTTTCATTGCCTAAGCACATTTCAGCTTGCACTGCTCAATTAGCCACTGCACTCTGGTTAATTAATCCCAGTTTCTCATTGGAGGCCCAGATGAAACCTCTCCCAGTGTCTTAGCTAACAGCTCCTTTTTTTCCAAGATGCTTGCATGTCTGATGCCAAAAAAAGGGCCTCTTCTTTGGCTTTTCTGGATGTTCCATTTAGGACTGAAAACAAGAATAATTTTTACAGATCTAAAGAGATATAGCACAGAGCTTTCAAGGGGAAGCATCAAAGTTCAGGAAAGGAAAGCAACTAGAGACTCTAGGGAGCTGGTTACAATATGGCAATGATGAGTGACCTTTAGTTAATTATTCTACAGAAATATTACTAATGCTGCTTATAGAAATTCAGAATCAGGCTCATAACTCTAAGTTGATACCCCTGACAACACCAGGCAGCCTTCTGCAGAGGCCTTCCCTTTGAAACACCCTGCTAGGAGCTCCTGACCTGCAACCCAGCTTCTAAAGAACAAAGACCTTTGCTGTACCTGCTGCTCTCTGAGCTGCAAGGCTGACAAGTGCTGCTTTCCAAAAGAAAAACAGGTTTGCAGACCCTGACCCTCTAGCTGACCTGACCTCAGAAGCTGCAAGCACTGGGAAGGTGATTTTATAGCCTGTCCTGGCACAATGTCACTGTGAGAAAAAGCTGCACCTGCAGGAAAACCACAGCCAAGCATGGAGAATAAAGCAAGGGTAGTATCAACTATTTCACCTTTTTTAACAATTCTGTGGGTTGGGTTTTTTTGGTTAAGGGGGAGAGAGAGCTGCAGTGCGAGTCCTGTGTTACAGGGAACGTCCTCACTACCACAGGAGGGGCTTGGAAAGTGAGAAAAAGCCACAGGGTGCCACAGAGATTTTTCCAAGTTTGTGGACATCTGAGATGTTCTGTTGTCTTTGTATGCCATATATGTGAGAGTCATGGGAATTTGAAATAGGCAGTAGAGCAGGAAAAATATTTTTTTTAGCTATAATATATCAACCTAAGACTACAGAGCAGCTCTTTCGCTCATTCATAATTTTAATATGCTGAAATGCCTACATTTTAATCTGTCTGACTACCAGCTTTTAAAGTATTTGTTTATAAATCCCTGAGAAGAAAGACATAAAATGAAAGAAATGACAGCTTTGAATTATAGCTGTACTGAATATTGTCATAATAAGTTCTCTCCTCAACCAAAAGGGCGATGAGGGATTCCTTCTGCACCACACCATGTTTTCACAAGTCAAGTACAGCCACTTGCTCGATTTATAGCTTATTTTGGGGCTGAAAGTCTCCACTCATATTACCTGAACTCAGCTGAACATGATTCAAAACTGTTTGGTTAAGCACACCTTTTCTATCTAGTTAATTTAAGGCTGAGATTTTTCTGGGTTGTACAAGAGCTTTTGCTCCTCAAGTCAAAGCCACTGATGTATCTAATTCCCCTGGGCAGTTTTCAAACCAGAAGAGCTGTTGCTCTACAGCTTGTTTCTGCAGCTATAATTGCAAGAGGAAGGGATGCTGAGATCACAGGACCTCAGGATGTTAGGGGTTGGAAGGGACCTCTGGAGATCTTCGAGTCCATCCCCCCTGCCAGAGCAGGACCATAGAATCTACTGCAGATCGCACAGGAACGCATCCAGATGGGTCTTGAAAGTCTCCAGAGAAGGAGACTCCATAACCTCTGTGGGGAGCCTGTTTCAGAGTGCTCTGTGCTTATAGTAAAGAAGGTCTTCCTCATGTTGAGGTGGAACTTCCTGGGTTGTAGTTTTTATCCATTGCCCCTTGTCCTACCACAGGGCACAAGTGAGCAGAGGCTGAATGTTCTTTCCTGACACCCAGCACTGAGATATTTATAGATATTTATTAGATCCCCTCTCAGTCTTCTCTCCAGTCTAAAAAACCTTTCCTCATAAAGCAGTGCCCTTAATCATCCTTGTAGCCCTCTGTTGGACTCTCTCTAGTAGATCCCTGTCCCTCCCGAACTGGGGAGCGCGCAGAACTGGATGCAATATTCCAGGTGGGGCCTCGCTAGGGCAGAGTAGAGGGGGAGGAGAATCTCCCTCAAGCCGCTGGACAGACTCTGATCGTCAAAACACTGCTTCCATATGAAAGTTCAGCCATTTCCAGCACCACAAGCCTTATCAGAGGTGTAACAAATATGAATCACTGATTCCCTACCTCAGCTTGATGTGCTGTTGCCACAAAAGGGGATGGCAATTTGAACAACTGCCCCTGGAATACCTGGCTGGTGCACACAGCTTCGCTCTGGCAAGATTCCCGGCGGGAAATGAATCCGTTTGGACACGAGGGCTACACATTTTGCCATATCTTTATTGCACTTTTACCACGTTGCAAACAATTCCACAAAAATGCTGCAAAAGTAAAGCCTAGAGCTGCTGAAAGCAGCTTTTTTTTTTCTTATTTTTTCTTATTTTTTTTTTAACCCCATATATGTATATATTTACACAAAACTATCAAAAGCAAAGTTGAAAAGGAGCAGCTCAGCTATGATAGTCTAGAAAGGTAAGAGCTGCCACCTCGTTATGGACAAATAGTACAACTTGTCATTTTTTACATCACTTTGTAAAACTAACGTTCAAGTATTCCTGTCAATGCACAATTAGTGAAATTCCCTTCTGGTAACTGCTGTATTTATTATTATTATAATTATAATTATAATTATAATTATAATTATTTTTTGCCTTTAAAAGTTCATAATGCCTTAACCCTTTAAATGCTGAGTAGCTGGGAGGGGTGAGGGAAAGGGGAAAAAAAAGCATTCAATTTAAATAAGATACAGTGGATTAGAGCACTTAAAGGGTTAACACAAAATCCTAAGTGGACTGTCACCACAAATAAAAGTGTGAGTCACAAAACTATGCCATCCCTCTTAGTTCAGTTTGGTAGGTAGGTCTGGGGTTTCATAGATATGCCATGTATAAATACAAAATATTAAGTAAAGGCCTCCTTTCTATACAAAAAAAGGACAGGAGGTGTTTTGCTATCAGACTGTTGTCTGTTAATGACCCGAGGATTTTCAGAGTCTTTTCATATCCTCTCTTTAGGAACTAATGAAAAGCATCACATTAGACTTTAACTTTTCTTAATGAGCTAATCCTTTTGCAGAGTCTACATTTTACCTACTTCAGGAACAATTATATCTCATTTCTGAATTCACTGAATTCACAAGTGGCATACACAGTCTTTTGCAAGACTTTTTTTTTTTTTTCTTTCTCTCTTTTTTTTGTTGTGGGGTGTTTTTTTTTTTTTTCCCACTCTTTGAATCTTCTTTACTTGGCTGGTAAAAACGTAGCCTTGCGATTTCACTACCTCTCGGTCGTGACAGTGTTAACCTCAGCGTTAAAGTCATTTTCAACCACATTCTCATAGCCATCCTTTTCTATACAGTCACTAACAGCCTTGAGGACAATCCGCAGCCGCCTGTCCATCGCCTCCAAGTGAGGCTGGTAGAGAATGGGAGCTATTTTATCTTTTAGTAAAGATTCCTTCATCAGGAGACTGAGTTTGTATTCCTCCTTGGCTAACAACTGTAAGCGCAGATAGGTCGACTTCCTTATTCTAAGAGAAAAAAGGAGAAAGAAAAATGCAAATCAGTAGTTTCATCACTAGGGATCCTGACAGGGCTAAAAGGCTTGTGGTCAGCACAGCAATAACAGCATAAAAACTTTACTGTATTGTCACATTGAGAGTGCTGAAGTCCCCCCCACCGACAATTTAAACCATCACACTGTGTGATCTGAAATGCTGAGAAGCAGGCACTGAAACAGTCCTAAGCGGCAGCTGATGTCACCTAGCTAGTGACCTTTGGGAGCCCTCAGTGGTGGAAAGGTTTTGGAGCACAACTCTACAGTCCAGTGCCTTACCCAGCCTTCATGCTCCTCAGCTGGGTAAGGCACCAGCTGGACCTGAGTCACATTCATCCTGGCAGTGACATGCATGGTGTCTGTGACAGGGAGCTGGGATGTGGCTGACGGCAGCAGAGGCTCGTGCTGGCTCACCTTACAGGGATGCCCAGAGCGTCTGCAGCCACAGAGCTAGTTGTGCAGAGCTGAAACTCTAAATGTCATCTGTGCTCTCTGAAACTCCTGGCCACGGGCACTGAGGAAAGCAGTTGTGAAGCACTTGACCCATCTGGGGGAAGTTTTGCCATGACTTCCATGGGATGGGTATTTTGTCATAGTAAAGCCTCTCTCACAACACCTCACCACCTGTGTTCCTGATCTCAACAAAGCATGGAATGTGTTAGTGCCAGTGCTCAGGACTAGCTTGGGACAGGCTCCCTGGGCAGGATGGTAACATCTCATCCTCTGCATGGCATGCCACATATGATTCACTTGAACATTTCAGTCCTGTTAGTGGAAACAACTGTATAAACCAGGAAACAACTCTGGAGGTGAAACATACCTGCAGCACTGGTTTAAAGGCACCAATATGGAAAGTTCGTCATGGGAATATTTTCCAAACCTATTTAAAAACAAGAACAAGAACATGACAAAGACTGCTTTAAAGACTTTCTCCTTTGCCTTTTTTTGCTTTTCTTTTATTTTTTTTTTCTATCAGAAAGATTATTAAAGGTGTTTACCCTCTTCCATTATCCAAGTGGATAATAAATGTTTCATTTCCAAACTTCTCAAAGGTTTCATAGTGATGTCGATCCATGTTACCTACAGAATAAAGAGGGAAAAAAAAGTCCAGTTTCACTCTGGCTTTCTGCTGGGAGCAGGTCAGGGCAACACAAAAGCAGTGAGAAACTCCTCACTGCTCCCCAAACATGACAGCGGTGTAGGGCAGTGAAAGCAATGAGTCTGCTCATTTCATGTGCTTCTACTGTAAAAAGCCTGAAGGGTGCAGGATTGGAAGATGGGCTGTCATGGAGTCACCATCCCTGAAGCTCTTCAAAAAACTTGTAGATGTGTTTTAGCTGGCATGGTGGTGTGGGTTGATGGTTGGACTTGATGACCTTCAAAGTCTTTTCTGACCTTAGCAATTTTATGATTCTATGCCTTTGGGAGCTTTTCAAGCTCTCTGGAGCTTTTATATTTAAGCTCTAGGGGACCCATAAGGAGACAAAATGAACCTTCTTGCCCTCCAGCAATCACTCCTGGGGTGTGCCAAGGAAATCCCTCTCAAGCACAATGACATTGAACCAGTTATAGATGCCACATACAGCTTCTGAGCTATGATTTGGCCTCCTGTTGCAGCCTATTATAAATATCTCAGCAGTGGCAATGGCAGAGAATATGTCCATGCTGAGGGAGTTGGACTTGTTCAGCCTGGAGAAAAGAAGGCTCTGGGGAGACCTTAGAACAGCTTTCAAGCATTTGAAGGGGGCTTGCAGGACAGCTGGAGAGGGACTTTTTAGAAAGGTATGTAGTGACAAGGCAAAAGGTAATAACTTCAAACTGGCAGAAGCTAGATTTAGATTAGACATTAGGAAGAAATTCTTCACCATAAGGGTGGTGAGGCACTGGAACACGTTGCCCAGAGAAGTGGAGGCTCCACTTGAGGCCTTGAGGAACCTGGGCTAGTAGGAGGTGTTCCTGCCTATGACAGGGGGTTTGAAACTGGGTGATCTTTAAGGTCCCATCCAACCCAAATGATTCTATGATTCTATGACATGTGTCTGAGGATCAAGTGTGTATGTTGGCACCCTATAGGTATACTCCAGGTGCAACATATGAGAATGTCCCAGTGTTAACCACTGAGAAGGCTTAGAATAGGTCACCATTACCTGCTTGTTAATGATTATTCTATTCTGATCAGGTTACAAAGAAAAAAACTTTCTGATATGCACCACAGTTGCTTTGTGACTAAGCAACACCTCCCTTTTTTCCCTGCTTCTTACAGTTTATAGAACAAGCAGCAGTGAATGCTACTGCAGCTTGAAAACAATGTGCCAGAAATGAACAGTCCTTGAATGTGCATCCAGGAGTGATACATTACAATGGTAAAGCACTCACTAAAGCAAACTGTGAAGCCCTTAACTGTTGTGAAGGAGACTAGCCTGACCTGCATTCATCATCACTCTGCATTTCTGAACGTCTTTGTTCCTTTAATCTGCACTGATGGGAATACATAACCATGTAAATCTGCATTTTCTCATAATCATCTAGAACAGCACACAAAGGAAATGCAGCTTCAACCATGCTTTAGCAAACTGCTGAGCTAGGCAGAGCAGGGCAGAAAAGAAAAATGCTTCTTATCCTAATTAAAGGTTGCATTTAATTTTTGAAAGAGATGAAACATACCCATTAGGAAATCAAAAACTGTCATATCCATTATATCCAGGATTCTGGTCCCACTGTCATAGGGGGGTGTTTGTTTAACCTCTTCACAATAATCTGGATCAACTTCCCATCTGGAAAAGCCAATGTTTAGATATTTTAGGTGACATACAAAGTTTACTGAGGGTTTTGGTTTTGCTTTTGTTTTAAATATATATATATATAAAGTTACTTTGCAAAGATCTAGGTCTATCACATGAAGTAGAGGCAGCAAATTCTTCAGGCTGCTCCCAGTACTATGCAGGCAACCAATAAAGATTATGACTGATGGAAAGGAAGAAAATCACAAGATTGAAAACTATCTGGCTAATAGCTTCAAGATTTAGGAGACCAGCTGCACCATCAGTCATATGATGAGAACATCTGAGACTTATTTAGGGCTTCTAATAGCCGTGAATCTTTCTCCCTCTGATAGGACTTGGACAGGTCCCTTTGCATCCTGCCAAAGCCACTGGAGGTATCTGTCCCACGAGGGAATTACGTCACTGAAGATCCTCTCAGGTTCAGGACCATAAGCTGGACCTCCTTGCAACTGTCCCTTCCCAGGAGCTGGACTCAGTGAAGAAATGTTCTGCTAAGCCTCAATGCTCTGTGTCAGGCAAGGGCAGTAACTGCAGCACTGTTTTATTTTCCTATCACCCTTTGCAGCTGGTGAATCCTTTGCTCACCACTACTCACTCTGCTTTCTTGCGCTTGTGGTAGGAACGTCTCCAAGGGTTTCTCCAGGTTTTCCTTTTAGCTAAAGACAAATCAGGGAGGAAAGCAGCCAGAGACCCTTCAATCTGATCTGGTTTTCCACAGAGGGCGTGTTCTGTTGAGCAGTAGTAGGAGCATTCCCCATAGAAGCAGATGTTGTTGGCTGGAAATAAAGAAAAAGAGTTTCAAAACCTACCCTTAAATCAGTGTTCCAAGAATCCATAAAAGCACTGATCTGTGTATGAGCAGAAAAATTTGAGGCCCAAACTCCTGCTACCACACAGTTTTCTTCCACTGAAACCACCAGAAAGACATTCATTTCAGTGGCTGGCATCACACCCTATGCTGAATAATCTCTGTTTTCAGTCTCTTTATATTCCACCCCCTCACACCCCCCCCAAATTTTAATATTTTATTTAATCATCTCCTTTCTCCTTTCACTTTCCCAGAATGATAAATCCTTTGGGATATATTTGCTACCCAAGGCTGGAACCCTGAATCCCACAGCTGAACAGGTGGCATGTGCCCAAAACCAAGTCACCTTTCAAAATCTTGGCTCATTTCTTTAAGAACAGACAACAACATTTCATTCATTTATTTGCTAGTATGAGAAGAACTGGGAAGTTTTGCTAAGGAGAATTATTTACTGTGAAGAGCCTTGTGGGTGTGTGTGTGGAAGGTGGAAATAGCACAGATGTGACTCTGTCAGCACACATCCCAAACACAAATTTCTTCCTCCACACATCAGGTTATTCCAACAACCACAGAAAAAAAAAGAACCTGCCACAGGTTTTGGAGCATGTGTTACCTTAAAACCTCCCCAAACCTGCCACCATGTACACCCACAGGAACATCCACCCCTTTACAAGAACCCCTTTGCCATATAAATTCACTGGAGGTGGGAGGGAGCAGTTCACCCCCAAATACCATGAACATTGCACTATGAACAAGAACAGGAGCACAGTGTTGATGATCTTGGTGGTGTGCTGCAATTCTTTTAACATTGCTTTGTGCACAGCAAATGTTGTAAGAGGAAGATTCTGGCCTTTCCTCGTGGTAATACATGAAGCTGAGAAGTCACATTCCTTCTTCATTCCCCACAAGGCCTCTACATTCAAATACTGCTTCTGAGCTACTCTCCCTTTGGGCAGGATCAGCACAAATGTGGCAGGAAGGGCTGGTGAATAGAGGGAGGTGATTTTCTGCCTGTCACAGTAGACCATGTGTCTCAGAAAGGTGGACTTGCATCTCAGAGATGCCCTGCAGCATGCTGCTCTGCACACTGAGGGTTTTGGGTTTGCTTTTGTTTTAAATATCTATATCTCTATCTATGTATCTCTATCTATATATCTCTATCTATCTATCTATCTATCTATCTATCTATCTATCTATCTATCTATCCATCTATCTATCTATCAAGTTATTTTGCAAAGATCTAGGTCTATCACATCAGGTAGAGGCAGCAAAATCACACTGCTGTGATTTTTCCCTGCCCAGACCCAACCTACAGCAGGCGAAGAGGTGGCACACTGCTGGTGGGTAATGCAGGGAAGACAAGCAGTCAAGAGGAGAGGAAGCAACACCAGTCCTGGTGCTAAGGAGATAACAGGAGGGAGGGAGAAACAGGGTGAGGAGCTGAAGGAAGGAGAAGAATGTGGAAGAGCAATAAGCTTTCATGATGCTTTTGATTATATTAATCAACTGAATTATCTGAGACCAACTGCTAACCTTGGAATTGCATCATATAATTGGACTACAAGGCTGATGTGTTGCTACTTGACTGTTTGTCTCAGCTCTGTATTTCCAAGCCTCTATTGATGGCCATCAGATTTATCCAAGAAGTTATGATTACCTTACTCTGGACACAGCCTTTCTGAAACCTTCCATTGTGACTGACTCATAAGTTCCTCCCATATACCTGTGCTGAGGAACAACTCCAAGCAGAGCAGTGTATTTACACTGACAAGGTTGGCTCTTACCAGTTAAACACATCCTGTCTCAGTCCAGAAATATTTACCTTGTGGTCAAAAAACCTCCTTGAAAATTACTGGAAGAAAAGTACTTCAGGGAAGGGAAAATTAAGAACAGAAATTTAAGAAGGAAGGAAGGGAGTACTCAACAGGTCTGTACTTTTAGCTTTGTAACTAAAAGTGTTTTATGAAGCAGAATATCCTGTCTCAAAAATTACTGTAAAAGCTTTTTCTTACATGGAAGGCATGCTCAGTCCCTTAACATTTTAAAGGAACACTAGTTTGAGACTTCCCATGAGCTGAAAAATGATCATTTCCTTGGCCAATAAGCCACTCAGTTTGTCTACTTCCTACGAGCTCCAGCATGAATCTTGATGCTGCTCATTACCTGCTACACCTATTCAATTCCACACAGAAACTCCATGCATTTTTCCTTTAAAGCAGCTCATTAATATGTTACTGACAGTGATGTTTTGAAAACCTTTTTTACAAATTGCAGGAGAAAAAAAGCATTCATGGGTAGGGCAGCTCAGGAAACCCTCAACTTCTCCTTACCCACCAGATGCACCAGTTCCTGGGCCATCCCAGTAGCCCTCCCTCAGACTCACCCAATTTGTTAGTCTGAAATAAAGTGTAAAATCAACATCTAGACAAAGCCAACCTAGGGCACACCACCCTGCAGTCTATAATCTCTCATGGGTTGCCTGTTCAAAAAGGCTTTGTGGCAGACACTTGGCATGGCTTTTGCAGTGCTAACACAGGTGTCTCAGCTGCGCCTTTGATCGTCCTAGCGAAAACCAGGAGGGCTTCATGCCTCCCTCTGAACCTCCTCCATAATTCAGGATGAAAGGGAAGAGCTGTCCAAGCACCTGTGGGCACCACTGCCAGCTGCAGATGGTCTGCAAATGGGAGGATCCTACTGGGCCATCCAGACAGTCGGGATATTCTCAGTCAATAAAAACTGGAGAGAAACATCTGTGATTTATACCCTGACAAGACTTGACGCAGGCAAAATATTTTAAGGGGTTCCAGGCTGCCACAAGGGCTGACTTGCCAGAAATCACACACAGATGCTGCTTGCTGCAAGCTAGCAGAGAAGACTTAGGAGATAAAAAGAGATCCTTTATTTCTTGCATGCCTGCTGCCTTGGTGGGAAGGCCAGGCTCTCCCTCACACTGCAGCCAGGCTTTGTCTCTCCACTGATCTGAAGCTGCAGCAGGGCTTGTGCTTAAATTCAGCTGTGTCAGCATCACCTGCATGCCTGTGGAGGGAAGGAGGAACACACACAGATTTATCCTGACCACCTGAGACAATTTATCTTCCAGGGGTACTATGACCTGATTCCACCTGGCTGCAGGAAGGCAATGCTTGGTTATCAGCCACTGAAACAGTTTTGTAAAGGGCAAAAAGCCCAGCAATGCCCCTCCTGTGCTACTGCAGCTTCTGCTGCTCACTATGTAAATCTGACCTTTCAAAAAAAACAAAGGAACTACATTAAACACAGCATTTTGCACAGTGGGAAGATAAATACTGTGTTGAATAATTTGCTTCTGAATTTAACTTTGGGAACAATGAAACTCTGCTCAGTATTGTCGAGGAAAGCAATTGGGACTAATCATTTGACAGTAATCACACAGTTGTACTCAGATAAATCTTCAGGAAAGCCTGGGGGCTGTGGCAGTGGTGGCATTCACTGACACAGAGTGACACAGCCAGCACGTGTGGCTGCCTGCCCCATGCCAAGCTGTTCAGCCCTGCTCCAGCTGGGCTCTTCCAGTTACTGGAGCACCTCTCCTATGGAGACAGACTGAGAGAGTTGGGGCTGTTCAGTCTGGAGAGAAGAAGGCTCTGAGGAGACCTTATTGTGGCCTTCCAGTATCTGAAGGGGGCCTACAAGAAAGCTGGGGAGGGACTTTTTAGGATATCAGGTAGTGATAGGACTGGGGGGAATGGAGCAAAACTAGAAGTGGGTAAATTCAGACTGGATGTTAGGAAGAAATTCTTCACCATGAACTGGAACAGGTTGCCCAGGGAGGTGGTGGAAGCCCCATCCCTGGGAGGTTTTAAGGCCAGGCTGGATGGGGCTCTGAGCAACCTGCTCTAGCGTGAGGTGTCCCTGGCCATGGCAGGGGGTTGGAACTGGATGATCCTTGAGGTCCCTTTCAACCCTGACAATTCTATGATTCCATTCTCCTTATGAGCACAGACCTATGGTAATTTCTCTCCACAGCTCCTGTCCAATTTCTGGGGTTAGTGGAGGTGAAAGCATGCTCTATCTCAGGCTGCTATTAAAGAAATTAACTGCTTTGATTAATACAGAATAGACATCCTGATATGTCTAGCCTAGCTCTTATAGACAGCAGTGAGATGAAGCAGCCTGAATTACCTGGGGAAAAATTATTTCTAAGGTTTCTTAAAAATGTAGGGGAAAAAAAGAATAAAAGAGGTACCAAATATAGAAGAACACAATTCTCATTTAAGGCTTCAAGGTGCAGTAGCAAGTCTCTTTGAAATCTAAGTAGGTGACCCACATTCAGCACAGCAGGCTGAGGGTGAAATTCCAGCTAAAGAAGCAAGCCCAGTGCTTTGCTGGCAACTGCACACTAAGAGCAGGATTTGGCCTTTCAAAGGCAAAAACTGGAGGGAAAGGGGAGATGAGGTTTAATTGTAGCCTGGCCCTTCTCCTCCCATTAAAATTGCCCAGCCCATACATTCCTCTCCAATCCAGGTGTCTCTGTACAGACCCCATCCGTAAGTACACCTGCAAAAGAAGCAATCTCTAGGAATTTGTGCTCCTGCAGAGTGGGGAGAGACAGCAACAGCAGCAACACTGGCAAACCAGAAAGAAAGGGAGGTTTATACATGTTGAAATGGTCAGATGCTGGGAATTTGTAGTGTGCAGGCTCCTTCTTCATTAAAACCCAAAACTGTTCTCCCAAAGCATTAGAGAGGCAAGAGATCCTGAGTGATGTTGCAAGTGTCTGACTTTCATTATCTGAGGATGAAAGGATAAAATTCCTAATGAAATCCCCCCAAAAAATCACAGTCTGGGGATCAAAACTCCAACTAATTACAACAATTGAGAGCCAGAGTGTTTGTGTACTCATCTGTACTTTTTTTCTGTATGTCATCTTGACAGCTGAACTTTCATTCTTCTCAGGAAGAAAAGGAAAGAGTGGAGGTACCTTAAAGTAAATTATTTTGCAGAGCAATACTTTTATTGAGATTTGCATGAGAAGACATTTAGTTAGCCTGAGCAATTGGAGTGCTGGAAAGAGTCCTGAATATTTACTAAAGCAATGCATGAAAAGATCTTTCTTTCACCTGCTCAAGATACTAGCTAATTCAGAATTGCTATTGTTTGCTGAGAGGGGAAAAAAAATCCATAATTCCTTGGAATTGGTTAATATGAACAAAAACATAATGCTTACTAGCTGTGCAACATTGATTCCTCTAAGCTGCTACCTCAATCACTTCCAAAATGAAGGCTGACATCATTAATATGTCTCTTTTTTTTTTCCCCCTAGCAAATTACCATTCATTTGTAAGAGTAGCAGGGCTACTGCAGCCTGCCTTAGTGCAAAGGATGTAAAATTAATTTCAGTAATTACTGACCTAATTCCATTTCTCATGTTTAGCCCAAACTGCCTGGAAGTGCACTTTTCCTGCTGTCTGCTTTCTCTGTGAGCAGCACAGCCTAATGCATCGACTGACCTGCCTGCTCACAGCCATTTCCACCACACCACTCTGCAGCCTGCTCTGAAGCCACCACTGCCTGCAGCTTCCTGGCCCTGATTTCCATGCCTCAGGGGACAAATGAGATGGCCCAGGCATGGAAATGCTGTGAGGTTTCTTCCAACACATCCCCACACTGGTGGTTCAGGGAACACCACAGTGCATTGATGAGAATCATCAATATTTACCCTCTCAGTGTTTCCATGGCAAACAGTGGTCTCCCAGCCTGAGGGGAGAAGCTTTGTATAAAATCAATTACATTTACTGCTCATTTAGTTTTAAGAGATGCAAATGGGTGCTTGGAGAGGGATAAATTGCCAGCAGAAACCATGTGTCCCCGTGACCAGTAATTGTCATTCAGCACTCCTGGGGATGAAGATGCAGAGAGACAGTCCCACAAAAGGGAGTCCCTGGGAGGGGTCCCTCAGTAGCTTAATGCAGGTGCACAGACTAGTTTTTGCAAGAATCTATAGACTAGTTTTTGCAAGAATCTATACATGACATCTGTATTTCTCACCTTTTTAACCAGTTCTCCCACTTTTGCTGCCCCTCACCTGCCAAAGAGGATAAGTCAGCCTCTCCAGTCCTCCCCAGTCTCTCTGTTCCCTCTCCATCTGCATCCCAGGCCCTGGGACTCACCTCAGCACCTTTCTTTTTTTTTTTTTTCCTTTCTCTGTCCTCAGTCTGCTGCTCTGAGCTGCCTGCTAGACTGCTGAATTTGTTTCTAAATGCTTAATTTAAGACCTTTGTTACTTTTTCATTAAGCATTAATTAATGCCTGCCTCTTAAGATCACTATGAAATACAAGATGGAGGTTGGGCATATGCTAATAAGAATCCAACTAATTAAACTGGGGACTTGTAGGGAAGACCCCTGACAAGTAGCCAACATGATTTAAGCAAAGTCTATTGATTTAGGGAATGTAAAACTGAAATGAAAATTAATTGCTTAAGCATTTTCTTCTCCAGAAAAGCGTGATTCATAGTTAATCAAACATTTTAATTGAATTTATCTGGGGCCTCTAAATAAATTTGAATAAAGGATTATGCTTGGATCATCCCTTGGATGTCTGGAATTTCATAATGACAAGATAAAGATCTTCATCCAAACCAGCAGCCTTAAGGCTGCATTGCCACGCTCTGGCTGCTGTAAGCTGCTCAGTACTTGAGTGCAGTTTTGTAACTCTCAGCAGTCACTCAAGTTCACCCCTAAGCCTTGATACAGAACCTGGGAAGCCTAAAAGCAAGCAAACCTGCTAATCCATATTTTACTTGCTAAAATGGGAATAAAATGGCTTATATCTCAAATGAGCCAAAGTACCTAGAGCACGTAAACAGTGAGAAGATATTTTTTTGTTGGTCATTTTTATGTGTGTTTATCTGCAAAAAAAACAAGCTAAAAGAAAAAAAAAACCACAGAGTGACAGAGAGGGGAGAGAGAGAGAGAAAGCAACTGAGGCACAAGTGCCTAGCTGAAGCATGCAGAAATGTCTGCACATCAGGCTTGGCAAACACTGTCACAAGGACTGTACATGCAAAAATTGGAGCACTCATAGCACAGGGCACAATGAAATCTTTTGTAATTATGTAATGGATTTCACAAGAGAAGTTACTGGAGCAAACAACTCTCTGCTCAACTCTGTCCTGCAGAGCTGAACATAAATATAAAGCTAAAACCAACAGCCACAATCATGACTTTATCGGTGATCACAGAAGTGTGATAAACATTTTAAGAGACAAAGCTCTGTAATGAGAGGGCTCTGATTTCTGCTAACAGCAACAAATTGCAGTTACATTGGGAGGAAACTGTAATTAAGCCTTGGGATGGTGACTTTAGGGATCTGGGATAAACAGCTTCTGGCCAATCACACAGAGAGCGAGGGACAGGGAGGGACAGATCTCTGGAGATGTCTGCTCCAGATTGCCTGTTACGCAAGTCACAGCCCCACTTCAGCAAAGCACATTTGCACGCAGCTGAAATAATATGAGTTAGGCTCCCTGGAAGATAGCTGTGTGCTTTAAATTGAATATTCTTTCTCTGAGAATATACCTAAGCATGTATTAGCTCATAGCCTCCATCTCAGTATCCCAGATGCCAAACAGAGATGGCACTACTTTCTCCCAGCCTTTGCTCATCTTTAGCTGCTCCAGTTGTGTATTCTGGTGAGCTGGGCATGGTTTCACCCTGTGTGTCTGTAACATTCCCTCCCTGTAAAGCTGGGCATGGTTTCACCCTGTGTGTCTGTAACATTCCCACCCTGTAAAGCTGGGCATGGTTTTACCCTGTGTGTCTGTAACATTCCCAACCTGTAAAGCTGGGCATGGTTTCACCCTGTGTGTCTGTAACATTCCCAACCTGTAAAGCTGGGCATGGTTTTACCCTGTGTGTCTGTAACATTCCCTCCCTGTAAAGCTGGGCATGGTTTCATCCTGTGTGTCTGTAACATTCCCTCCCTGTAAAGCTGGGCATGGTTTCACCCTGTGTGTCTGTAACATTCCCTCCCTGTAAAGCTGGGCATGGTTTCACCCTGTGTGTCTGTAACATTCCCAACCCGTAAAGCTGGGCATGGTTTCACCCTGTATGTCTGTAACATTCCCAACCCGTAAAGCTGGGCATGGTTTCACCCTGTATGTCTGTAACATTCCCAACCTGTAAACTTCCATCTTTGGTTAGGGCCACCAGATGTTGTGAAAGAGTGAAGAGTAAGAGAGAGTAGCATTGCTTCCTGGAGTCAACCCTCAAAGCAAGAATGAAGACTAAGAACAATTCAGGTCACTTATGCTCTGGCCTCAACCCACTGGAGAATTTGAGCTGGAAGCAGGGTATTTGCTTGATTTTTTTTTTTTCCCCCAGAATCCTGTAGTAATAAAAACTGAAGTACATGACTCTGAGAAAATTGGGTTTTGGTCCTCCGGTCAAAACCAAGAAATAAATGCATCTGACCAAGAGAATTGATGGATCACATTGCAGTACAAAAAAAAAAAAAAAAAAAAAAAAAAAGGTCTAAATAACTAATGGGCTAAGTAATAAAGTTTTGGGTAAACTGAGAGCAACAGAAGGAATTGCTATAGAAATTGCTCTACATAAAACATTTGTGGAAGACGTTGCTTTTGTGAGCACAAAATCCTGTCTCTGCGGATGCTTTGTCAAGTGGAAAAGGCACTCCACTCAAAACAATGAAGGCTTCTCTGTAGGCTGTGTCTCCACATTCATTTTTATTCTAAGGTCTGGAAGACAGCTCTGTTAGAAATAGCTGAGCAATTAAGCAATCTACACCTCGTTCTCTTAAGAGAAAGGATAGAGTGTTCTTTCCAAGACTACCTGGTGAGATGAAAAACGTTCTCCAGAGTTTCTTGTCCCGGGTAACGTCTCGTATTTCTCTCGTCATGTTTACAAGCCTGCCTGCAACTGGGGGCACCCGTCGGAAATCCAGGATCCTGGAAGAAGAAGAGAAAGAGTTTAGGTAAAGGATTAAAATCTAATGATAGTGGTAGGTTTTAGGAAGGTCTGAGGGCATCATTTATCTGTGGTCTTTAAGGAGTTAAAAAAGAAACCCAAACCACATCGACTTCAAAGTGGATAATCCTTTGTATAGTATAAAATGTGTCCTGAATATGATGAGCTCTGGCTTGCCCACACAGTATGGAGCAGAGGCAAAATACAGAGGAGTATGGGAACACATTGTTCGATGATAAAAATGAAGATATGTAGAATTCCAGGAATAAGAGACAGCACAAGCTTAGTTTCGACTTTGTGCTACTTCAGGATTCTCATAACATGCATCTTGCTCACCAATTTTTAAAGTGACCTGAGGAATGGTAATTCAGCACCTTTCTTCCATAACCACCATCTAATAGTAGTTTTTTTTCTCCTGGAAGTCTTAGTATTTGTTTGATTTATTTTCTTCTTCTTTATACCAACTTAAACTACCTCCCTGAAACTAAATTTTTTCCCACAGGCAAAAAGCCTTTCTCTACCCCAAACTCCCTTGCCTTAGCAGATCATTAAAAGCTCCCTGTGAAGTTTTACAGTAAAAAAAGCAAAGCCCCCTTTCAAAACCTCCCCATAGGTTGGGATTTTTATGTCCACTGCTGATAAGATTTTCTGCATTAGGTAGCAACTGCTTTTTCTGCTTACTGTGGGGATATTTAATGTGCCTCCCTGCAGGAACTCCATTAATGGTTTTTCTTACAACACTACCTGCTTAAAATGGCAACATAAAATATAAATCAGGGATCAACAGGGATCAACGTCAAGGTCAACAACAATAAAATAAAGAAGTCCCTTGAAGGATCTGACTAGGATGGTTTTTAATGGCAAATCTACCCTCTGCCACCCATTGACAGGTTGCTTTATCCTAACCATCAACTCAGAATTCAGCAATACTACCTCTACCCCCAAATAATTTCTGGCCACAAAGCTTCCAGCTTTTCAAAAGGTATTCCTTGGCACTTCAGAGTTTGAAAGAAGCTTCAGTTCTAACTCAGCCTGTGAAATGCCGTTGTTTCTCACCATACTGTTAATAATTACTCATTGATTATTAATTACTGCTCCTCATCTGGGCAATCTGAGAGGGCTTCAGTCCCTTCCCAGTCTTAGGGTATCCACCGTAGTCTGCACTAACTCTGCCTGGGGAGACATCTTCAGCTAACAGAAGCATGGCATGACCACCACTGCCTTCTCCTTCCCACTAACTTGTGCCCTAAATACACTCCTGCTATGGGACAGCCCTGGCTTCTTGCTGTGAAACCAGAACTCTTTCCCCATCTCAATTATTCTTCTCTGAATACCCACACCATTCCCCATGTCCCACTTGGATTTGCATGCCCTGGAGCTAATTGGGGTGAGCTAGACTCCTGTCACACTTATTTCCCAGGAGATGGGTCCTCTCCACATGCAATTCAAGATCACAGGGGAAATTCATTTCTTGGCTTCTACCCAATACAATTTCTCCTTTTTTTTTTTGAGAATAACTTATCGCTAGAGTTCTCATTCCCAGAGCAACTCCCATTTCCTTAATTACTAATCTACCCTTTCATCATCTGCCATTCCATTTATTGGTGGCGTTTGCCCACTTTTGTTCCATCTTCCCCTTCTTTAAAAGCAATTCAGTTACAGAGCTGGCCAAGTGCAGAAACTTATCACAATCTTTCCACTTCTCTTTCAATGCAAATCCATTTTACTTGCCTGTCCAAATGGAATGCTGCTATTTCTGCATTATGTCTCTCATAGTCTGAGAAATAAAAAAAGTCAGGCGGGGTTTCTTGTTCTCTGGTTTGTCTGCAAAAAAAAAAAAAAACAAGGAAAGGGTTTTTTAATGATGGGTTAGGATTTCTAAGGAGCAGTACCCAGCCGTCATCAGGATGTTAGTCTGGAGTCAAGTATTGTTTGCTTAATGGAAGGCCTTTAAATACTTCATGTGTGCATTATTTGCCACGTAGCCTTCATTTTATCTTCTTTTTTTTTTTTGCCTAGTGCAACAAAAAAACCACCAAACCCCAGGAATTCAATACTTGTGCACACAGGCTCCTGTCACAAAGCTATTCCACTCCAGACTCTTGCTCTATTTAACAAGATCTGGTTTATCACTCTCAAACATTTCATTAGTGACAGTGCTGAAGACAATGTCACTTCATTAAATTATCATTAACTGCAATTATGAAATTTCCAAAAGCAATAACAATTTTTTTTTCTTTCATCTTTGGCAGCCATGCAGCTCCTATCTGAAGGATGACTCTCCCTTTGTGTTACTTGGAGCCCAAAGTGACATGTTTTTCTTATTTCAGCAGAAATGGGATCACTGCAGTTTGATGGCCATGACACATGTCATGTTTCAAAGAACATTAACAAAACTGTGCTCCGGAGAAGATGCAGAACTTGTTGTTTCTTCAGTTTAAGAAGCAATAAAAAAATGTCATCCTGTTGGAAATGGAAAGGCTAAAGCTTCAACACCAAGCTCCATGGAAAATAGAAACAGAGGAGCAAATCTTTAGGCAGTTTCCAGTCGTGGTGGCTTTTGGAAGGTGCACAACTCAGGCAGTTGACCAGTACTACACCTGGGTGCCACCTCAGACCTGCGTCATGCCTATTTTGAAGTCTTAAATGAGAGATAAGCACTGTAAAGCTGTTCTGCAGAGCATCTGCAAGGGAGGACAGCTCCCTGAAAGAGGAAAACAAAGCTCCTTCTCCTTCCCTGCTGTCGCAGGTGGGCAGCTGACAGCTTGTGCATCACCCATCCTATATATTGCAGTTAAAATACAGCTTCTGCACCAGGACCTTGGAAGGCTTTGGAATGGTGTTGGTGCAGAGCAAAAACCTCCAGAGAATTTGCAGTAAATCCTAATTATGGGGCGTACTGGGAATGCAAAGCTGTGTCTACCCACCACCATGACTACTGGGACTGGTATCTGCCCCTGAGCCCTCCTGCATCCACAGGGCTAGAGAAACCACTTGGTACTTCTTGGCAATATGAAGACTTTGCTATGGAACCATGTCTGGTTTGTTAATGCCTCTTCCAGGACAATCCAGTAGAGTTTGAAAGGCTAATATCCTTCCTTTTTATATCAGTATCTGGTTGAGGTACTCTATCTCACCCTAAATGAGGAACAATTGCCATTACAGAGACAACATTAAGATATTTGACTTGTGTCCAATACAACTCAAGGTCAGAGGAACCTCCAAAACCCCAATGATGCTCTGGCCAAAGGAGCACTGACTACTGTCACAATAACGATCACAGAAGTGGCCAGCACTTGGCAGAAGTCCTATTAGGGCAGGGCTGTGGCTGCAAAGGGCTCACAAGGAGACAAGCAAGCCTGGCATAAAAATGAAGTAGTCTTTTGCTTTGTCTCTGTAATAAATGTAAAAGGGGAAAGTACATGGCCATGAAGAGGAATCCTGGAGAACCAGAAACCTACAGCATGTCACACAATAGACTGAAATCATGACAAGATCAGAAAGGAAGAAATGAACCCTGAGTATAAATTCAAAAGAAGAGATTAACACCTTTCTGTTGGGCAGAAAATGACACATCTCTGTATAACATCCCCTCTCCTCCCAACTTTAAAATAGTCAATTTCTTGAAAAAAAACTAAAAACCAACCAACCAAAAAAAAACCCAAACAACAAAAGCCAAACCAAAAAAACCCAAAGACAGATTAATCCCAAACATTTGCAAACTTTACACCAAAAAATTCAAAGAGAGGCAGAATCATCCCAAGCTTTTGCAAACTTCACACATCGCAGCACAGCTGATAAGATGCAGAAACTATTACTAATTAGCTAATCAATGCCATCTGCATTTTATCTCCTAAAGACTTTAAACAAATCAGGGCTGTTCCTTTACAAGGAAATCTTGCTCCAGAAAATCAGACTTCAACAAGGACTAGATCTCAATCTTGCAAGCACAGCTGCACCTCAAGCCTCTGTGCTGCCTGCTCGAGATGCCAGGCAGTCAGTCCAGCACCGCCGGGATAGTCCAGTCTCTCTAATTTCACTTTTCCATTTGCTCCCTGCCACCCCTGGCAATGGCTGGGGATATTATTCATTTGGGAGTTAAGTATAGCTGTCCTGCAGGCTCAGACTTGTTTGTCCACGTTTCTCTCCTGTCATAATGTATTATTAAGTGGTAGTGCACCCTCCTAAAAAAGCATCAACTCGATTGTCCGAAAACCTGCCAAAAATGGACACCAAAGCCACAGTGCAATCCAAACAATGGCAGTAACTCTTTGTCTTTGAACCCAACTATGCATCACAAAACAAACTCCCAAGTATCTCTGATGCTTCAGTTGCTTCCCACTACTTATCTACAGAAAAACACTCTCCAGCCACAGTGCCCATGGTCCATGCCCATGAGAAACAAGCATGGTACCCACTTTTCTGTCTCTTGGGTATACTGGGAGAGACCTGGGACTGTTTAGTCTGGAGAAGAGAAAAGTGAGAGGGGATCTGATCAATGTCTATAAATGTTTGAGGGGTGAGTGTCAAGTGGAGGGGGCCAGGCTCTTTTTGGTGGTGAGCAGTAATAAGACAAGGAACAATGGATACAAACTTGAATATAGAAGGTTTCACCTCAACATGAGGAGAAACTTCTTTACAGTGAGCACTGGAACAGGCTGCCTAGTGAGGTTATGCAGTCTCCTTCTCTAGACTTTCAAAACCCACCTGGATGCATTCCTGTGCAGACTATGCCATGTGATCCTGCTTTGGCAGGGGGGTTGGACCTGATGATCTCTTGAGGTCCCTTCCAACCTCTGATATACTGTGATTCTGAATGTAGACTGGAAGGAGGATCTATCAACCCCTAAGATGCTTTACATTCCTTATGTTTCTTTGCAAAGAACTAAAGATGTAGCAGATCCAAACGTGAAACCCTCTCCTGAAATAACCTTGGAAAAAAAATCTTTTCTGCTGACTTATCCCATAGATAAACCAGCAACCTTGTTCCTTGGATCTGACTTTAGCTGGCAAGAGATTCAAACATATGTTTATTGTTAATTTGATGTCTGTAGCAGCACCTAAAGAGATTTGTTGGTAATTCCTCAGCCACACAAAGCTGCTAACTAGCAAACCAGCAAACACTAACACGTGTGATGATCATACCCTAAGGTATACAGCTGAATTTAGTAAGCCACATGAGGCTAACACAGTTTGGAATCAATGGACTGTTATGACAAAGGCTTTAACAGTGTTAAAAGGGCACTTAGATAATAACCTACATTTTTTACTTTATCCAGATGCATTTAGACAGGATTTTATGTTGTGCACATTTAAAAAGCTGCTATTTTTCAGCGTGTACAACCTAACCAATGCATTGCTTAGTTTGGTGCTGGGTCTTCTAATGATCTGGTCTTATGCATGTGTCTGAAGAGGTGGAAGATCAAGTTCTGCTCTCAGCAATGCTGATGTACAGTCAGCAAGTCCTATCATTTACTCTGGCTTTAGATGGCAGTAACTGGCCCTCAGTCTAAGTGACAGGCTGGCAAAGGGGCATGCACTTTTGGGTCCCATTCAGGTCAAGCATCTTAGATAACAACACTGGAAACAATCCATCCCATAGTATGTTTTAAATCAGAATTGCATTTTAAAGTGGAAAAAAAAAATCCCTCCAAACCCTCAAGTCCTTTTGGTTTTATGACCTGGTGGGGACTGAAGGTTGTTTTCTAACAAAATCATGCATGTGAGATGTTTGAGCAAGCAGACCAAATACGCTGAGCCCTCTGCAGAAGGGGATGCTTCTGAGGGGCAATAAATGAAAGCACTGGCCAGAGCCAGCAGTAACATCTCACAAGGTGCAGGATGCAGGTTCTGCACAGGTTGCAGATGGTGGGAAAAGATTTCTGGCAGTGGCTCTTATTTTGCAAACAGTTGGAATCTGGTGATCCTCTCTTTGGAGAAGGATTTGGCAGATATTTATAATAGCAGGCTGGGAAGCTCTGGAGGAGAGACAGATGGAGGTCTGTTGGTACTGCACACAGTTAAAAACTACACAGTGGCACCAGACCAATTACAGTGTAAGGGAAGAGACAAATCAGCAAGGTAACACTAGTAGAGGAGAAATAAGAACTAAAGGGAAATCAAAGCCCATGAACATTTCCCTGCCATGGCACAACTTGGAGAAAATATAGTAAGTGAAGTGACTTTAAAGAGGAAAGGGACACACCTGCATTGACACAAGACAAGATGCAACTGTGATCTGATCTTATGGCTAGAAAAGGGAGTCATGCTTACAAATACAAGAAATAAAGCTACCCTGATAAATTAAGAGTCAGGAATAAATCTGGTGAGTCAGCTCCTTCCTAGTTAAGGTTGGGACCTGTTTTGGTGTTCAGTAATATTTGGATAAACCAACATAGTGATTTGTGTGCAGAAATAATTGTAAAGGCTCAAGTTCTTCTGAAATATTTCTGTTAGTTTGTTTTGGTTTGGTTTGGTTTTTTTTTTTTTTTTTGGCAATTACTTGATGCCTCAAACCCAACATTAATAATTTCTAGGGTTTTCTTTTTCTGCCATCCCTGAGCCTCATCACAACAATGAGACTGCAGGGTCTGCAGACTCCCTGTCTTTTCAGGGAGTCTGTTCCAGGAACAAAACCTTTAGTACGGAAATCTGTATTTAGTTTTCAGGATCACTCCCATGCACCTGCCTAAATTACCAGGATTAACACCCACCAGGGCCATGTACTACTTGAAAGAATCCTGCCTCGATGCCAGACTTTCTCCGCTCTGGAGGGGTCCTATTATCTGTATGGCAGCCAAAAAAAGCCAGAAAAGAGGGCAAACAGCCCAGTCTGAGTCAAGTGTTATCCTGACAGACACATGCTGTCTTCCTGTGCTGCAGTCCAAAGACATGGCAGAGACACCTTTTGTGTCAGACCCGTGTGCCTTACCTAATGAACGGACGTGCTGCTGGTTTGGAAACAGCTCCTTTTGCACTCCTGTTCTGACACATAAGCAGGGGAATCAACTGCAGGGATTAGGGGTGCTTATGGATCATAACAACGAGCTTGGCTGCAGCAGGGAGTGGGTGTGCTTGGGTTTAGACCATTTTGTAGATGGAGACCCTGACCTTCTCCAGCCAGGGAAATGCAGCAGCAGCAAAATCACTAAGAGGTGTCCTACGAGACATGGCAATTGTGTGGCAGGGACACAGCTTACCAACAGAAGTGTCATTTGTCTATCAGAACAGATAACTGGAGATTATCTGGGGTCTACCCACAGCTATAGGTTTCTATGTTTCTTTGGAAAGCAGCTTTTCTCTTTTCCCATGTAGTATTTAAGATGTTTAAATGCCTGTGATGGAGCCAAGCTGCAGGCTTAACAGTTAATATACAGTGTTACCTAGATGACCAAATACACTTATAGAATCATAGAATCATAGAATCATAGAATCAGGAAGGTTGGAAGAGACCTCAAGGATCATCGAGTCCAACCTGTCACCCTACACCTCATGCCTATCTAAACCATGGCACCAAGTGCCACGTCCAATCCCCTCTTGAACACCTCCAGGGATGGTGACTCCACCACCTCCCTGGGCAGCACATTCCAATGGCCAACCACTCTCTCTGTGAAGAACTTTCTCCTCACCTCCAGCCTAAACCTCCCCTGGCGCAGCTTGAGACTGTGTCCTCTTGTTCTGGTGCTGGTTGCTTGGGAGAAGAGACCAACCCCCTCCTGGCCACAACCTCCCTTCAGGTAGTTGTAGACAGCAATGAGGTCTCCCCTGAGCTTTCTCTTCTCCAGGCTAAACAGTCCCAGCTCCCTCAGCCTCTCCTCAAAGGGCTTGTGCTCAAGGCCTCTCCCCAGCCTCGTTGCCCTTCTCTGGACATGCTCCAGCAATTCAACATCTTTCCTAAACTGAGGGGCCCAGAACTGGACACAGTACTCAAGGTGTGGCCTAACCAGTGCTGTGTACAGGGGTACAATGACCTCCCTGCTCCTGCTGGCCACACTATTCCTGATGCAGGCCAGGATGCCATTGGCTCTCTTGGCCACCTGGGCACACTGCTGGCTCATGTTCAGGCATCTGTCAACCAGTACCCCCAGGTCCCTTTCCACCTGGCTGCTCTCCAGCCACTCTGACCCCAGCCTGTAGCTCTGCATGGGGTTGTTGTGGCCGAAGTGCAGCACCCAGCACTTGGACTTGTTGAATGCCATCCTGTTGGACTCTGCCCATCTGTCCAGCCTGTCAAGGTCCCTCTGCAGAGCCCTTCTACCTTCTAACAGATCAACACCTGCTCCCAGCTTGGTGTCATCTGCAGATTTACTGATGATGGACTCAATCCCCTCATCCAGATCATCAATAAAGATATTGAACAGGATGGGGCCCAGCACTGATCCCTGGGGGACACCACTAGTGACAGCCTGCCAGCTGGATGTGGCACCATTCACCACCACTCTCTGGGCACAGCCCTCTAGCCAGTTCCTAACCCAGCGCATAGTGCTGCTGTCCAGCCAGTTAATACAAGACCAAAAGGCTGCCACTCAGCAGTTTGATGCTGTTTCAATTACTTGCTGGCTTGGGAGGGACTCAGGGACTTCTTGCTTTGGAAGCACCACAGTGGGGCTTTGTAGACTGCCTCTTGTTCCAGCAAGCACCAGATGCTCCATCAAGTCTGGAAAGCCTTTTTTTCCAAGACAGACAGGCATGAAATCTTGCCTACAAACTTCTTTGCAACAGTGGAAAAACTCAGCCTGAAAGTCCAGTGTCTGCTTGCAAGATTTTCTACATTCACACACATAACCCACAACTCTTATGTCAAATTGGATTGTGCTGCAGGGGGACCTAGAGTGTCCTGAGATAATCTAAAGCTTATTATTCCAAGTGAAGGAGGCAGCCTGTGGAAAAAAACCCTGATGTCTCTCAGGCAGCTGCAGTCCATAGGAAGGTACTTAGATTTTGCAGCCTTGTTATCACCCAGGAGGGCTTTCTATGCATTTGGCACCTGTTAGAACAGGTGGGAAAAAAATGCCACTTAATTTTATAATACATTTTAGTGACTTAGGAAGTCCTTAGGAAGATAAATGATATTGCTAATGCAGCTGCATCTACAGTAGCAAAGATTTCTGGTGCCTATTTCTGACTCCTTATGGAGTCTTGGCAGCTGATGGCTTTGGCTTTATCAAAGCATTCTGCTACAAAGAGCACTCCCAGGAACGATAGGAGCTGTTTACAAGAGCAGAATATGGTCCAGAAAATGAGTGGCCAAGGCAGGAATGCAAAGACATGCAATTTAAGTGGTACAGAAAGGATGTTTGGCCTGTTTCAGTGCCATCATCCCAATGACAATATGGGTCTCTGCAGGATATTCAGGCTTCTCTCATTTAACTAGCAGTTCTGCAGCTAGGAAAAATGAGAGAGTATTTACTGTGGCAGAAAGACAGAAATTCACACAGGGATGCAAAAGCAATAGGAATAATTAGCAAAGTGCCAAAAGGATAAATACCCAGATCAGGCTATTGCGTGCCAGCCCTGGAGTGCTGTTCTCCTGAGCAGAGGAAGAGAGCTTGACAACAGCACATGCTCAAGGACCAGTTAGCTTAACATAAATCACAAACTTCTGACGCAGAGAATGCCAATAAGCTTCCTAAAGAGCATTTGTATACATAAATATCTTGTTACCTGGCACAGGAGGATAGTGGGGAGAAGATGGAGAGGAAATCCACAGAGAACCACTATATTAAAGTGTTTGTTTTTTTTTCCATTTCCAATTGCAGAGGCAAAGCAAAAAGGGCTCGGGAGGTCACCTAACACATCTCCTGGCCCCAGGGCAAGATTTGCTAGACCTAAACTGTTCTTGACAGACACTGCTATAACATGATCTTCAAAATGTCCTCTCCCAATCCCATGGCTACAGCCCTATTCTCCTTGTCCCCATGTGCTGGCCTTATTCTTCTGCTAATTTTCAGTCTCACCTTTCCCACTCACTCTTCAGTCAAGACAAAACCATCACAGTGAGATGTGCTGCAGCTGACCTGGGTGCCTTTCCTAGGAAGGAATATGCCAGAACAACCATCTCCCATTCCTGAAAAGAGCATCTCCAAGCCAAGACTTGGGAATTAAGCCTTTAAACCTTTAGTCTGCAGATTCCTCAGCTCAGATTCCCTTTCTTTACTAAGCACAATTCCCTTATTTTTAATTCTTTAAAAACCCAACCAACTCGAAGCCTTGAAAGCCTGCTTCTGGCATTCTCCTTAAAACCATTAGCACTGCTTCTAGAAGACAATGAAGCAACCTCTGATTCCTCTGCACAGATCAGGGGTTTTGTGAAAATGTTGTGCAAAACTGGTTCCTTGCTCAGTGCAGCACCAGGGAAAAGTTCCTGCTATCCCATTCATGAGATGTATAGGTGGAGAGAGATAGAGATAGAGATAGAGAAATAGAGAAATAGAGATAGAGATAGAGATAGAGATAGAGATGGAGATGGAGATGGAGATGGAGATGGAGATGGAGATGGAGATGGAGATGGAGATGGAGATGGAGATGGAGATGGAGATGGAGATGGAGATGGAGATAGAGATAGAGATAGAGATAGAGATAGAGATAGATAGTGATAGAGATAGGTAAGGAAATTTTTACCTGAGCAAAACATGATTTACCACTCCTGACTGACTACACAAGCAGACAGGATGTGAAGGGATAAATAATCAGAGTAACTATTATGATGCAAGAATATGGAATAGTCATCTTATTCTTCACTAAAATATAATAATAATAATAATAATAATAATAATAATAATAATAATAATAATAATAATAACAATAATAATAATAATAGTAATAAAGCCAGACATTTTATTCTTCTTTGGGGCTTTTCTCTTCCTTCTAGTGAGCTGGATTTTGTATTACTATCTCAAAATGGACCCTCTGTATACCACAATGCCCTCACTGACATTCTCCTGACAGTAAAGTCAAGGCATAATCTCTCCAATCATCATTTCATTGTCTACCAGCACAGAAGAATAGCTCTTTTTTCTTTTTTTCATTCATTCTTTTGAGCTTTCAGATACATAAGACACGAAGAGAATCTTTGATCAGCACAAAACTCATAAGAGTATGATCAACTGGGAAAATTTCCTTCAGCAATTCAGAATATTACTTCCAGTTCTGCCTAGTAAGTAGCTGCCTGTCACCACAGGAAAAGCAAATAGAAAAAAAAATATCAGCATAAGCATATTTGTCAGGATGTCTTCCCCATCTATGCTTTTTGGTGTGACAGCCAGCAGTCCCCTTCCTGCTCCCAGGAACACAGCTGAAGAGAGGAGATGCTGTTGGTGGAGCCTCCACTCTCAGCCTGGTCAGATCCCAGATTCACAGATAAGTTCTTTACCATGAAGGTAATGAAACACTGGAACAGGCTGCCCAGGAAGGTGGCTGGGGCCCCATCCCTGGAGATATTCAAAGTGAGGCTCTGCAGGGCTCTGGGCAACCTGATGTAGTTGAGGATGTCCCTGCTGACTGCAGAGGGGGTTGGACTGGATGACCTTTGGAGGTCCCTTCCAACCCAGACCATTCTATGATTCTGTGATTCTGTCATCAAAATCATCATCATAGTAACAATAATAATAACAGAATCACAAAATTATTGAGGTGAGAATGGAGCTCTGAGACCATCAGGTCCAGCCTATGACCCAACACCACCATACCACCACATCTGAGAGTGATTTGCCATTGGAATGTGCTGCCCAGGGAGGTGGTGGAGTCGCCGTCCCTGGAGATGTTCAAGAAAAGACTGGATGAGGCACTTAGTGCCATGGTCTAGTTGATTGGATAGGGCTGGGTGATAGGTTGGACTGGATGATCTTGGAGGTCTCTTCCAACCTGGTTGATTCTATGATCAACCAGATCATGTCACTAAGGGCCACATCAAATCTTTCCTTAAGCACTTGCACGTGACTCCACCACCTCCCTGGGCAGTCCATTCCAGTGTCTAATTACTCTTTCTGGGAGGAAGAGCTTCCTAAAATAATAATAATAATAATAATAACAATAATAATAATAATAACAATAATAATAATAAAGAAAAGAAGAAGAAAATAAGAAAAAAAGAAAAAGAAGAAGAAAGAAGAAGAAGAAAAGAAGAAGAAGGAGAAGAAGGAGAAGGAGAAGGAGAAGAAGGAGAAGGAGAAGGAGAAGGAGAAGGAGAAGGAGAAGGAGAAGGAGAAGGAGAAGGAGAAGGAGAAGGAGAAGGAGAAGGAGAAGGAGAAGGAGAAGGAGAAGGAGAAGGAGAGGGAGAAGGAGAAGGAGAGGGAGAGGGAGAGGGAGAGGGAGAGGGAGAGGGAGAGGGAGAGAGAGAGGGAGAGGGAGAGGGAGAGGGAGAGGGAGAGGGAGAGGGAGAGGGAGAAGGAGAGGGAGAAGGAGAAGGAGAAGGAGAGGGAGAAGGAGGAGAAGGAGAAGGAGAAGGAGAAGGAGAAGGAGAAGGAGAAGGAGAAGGAGAAGGAGAAGGAGAAGGAGAAGGAGAAGGAGAAGGAGAAGGAGAAGGAGAAGGAGAAGGAGAAGGAGAAGGAGAAGGAGAAGGAGAAGGAGAAGGAGAAGGAGAAGGAGAAGGAGAAGGAGAAGAAGAAGGAGAGGAGGAAGAAGAAGAAGAAGAAGAAGAAGAAGAAGAAGAAGAAGAAGAAGAAGAAGAAGAAGAAGAAGAGGAAGAAGAGAAGAAGAAGAAGAAGAAGAAGGCTGAAAAGGAAGCCAAATGAAATGCTGTTACAAAGCTCAGTCACACAAAACCAGAGAGATGAGCTCCAGTGCTACCAGACCCTAGATGGATGTTTGTAGGTGCACTTAAGGTGTCTTAATCCAACACATATATCAGTATCTAATATCATCTGCTGTGGTACTGGACAGGATGTAACCAGGCAAGTAGAATCATTATTTATAATATTTGCCTGTATTTCCTGCACTGCACAAATATCTCAAATTTAAGAGGCAGGTTAGAGAGCAAGCCAGTTTAAAATGCTTGAGGTGAGATGAGTTTTTCCAGCATTATGGGATAGCAGCTGGTCTTGATTATCCCCAAACAGCAGCAGCACTGAAGGCTGGGGTAAGTGAAATAAAGATGCTTTTCATAACCACTTTTGTAAGTTGTATACAGAGCTGCTTCTGTTGTAAGTAATGACACACACAGCTGCTTTTTGGTCAGCAGTGGGGATTGAAGTGGCTCTTTCCAAAATTAGAAGCTCAGGTCTGCATACCTGGATTTAAAGAAGCCTATCCTCTGTGCTCAGCAGGAGTTATAGAATCCATACTGGTATGCTGATTGAGCAGGAGGCTGCACATGCACGCAGAATTGCAGGTGTGAAAGTGTGAATTGCCACAAATTCATCTTCCTCTCCATCTTTTGGAGTGCTAGTAGGAAGATGGGATGTGAAATGGAGAAGACAACGCTCATGCCACAGTGGCTAGAAATATTTTTCTACCATAGAGGGCTTGTACAGAAAAGCAAATGGATCACTGTATGAAGAGAAAGGCAAGCTCTAAGAAGCTCCCATCACTAATTCACTTTGCAGATACAAATATTCTCAACTCAGAAATAAGGTTTGATTCATCTTTGAGACAGAAACCTGACTTGACATACAGGAGCTAAAAGATTAAGAGGTACTTGACAGCACAACAAAAGTGTCCCCAAGTGCCAACATTAACAGGGTCAATGCTGTCACCACAGCAGGGAGAAAAAAGCCTCATAGCAATTAAATAAGTAGGAGACATCACTAATGAGGAGCTACAATGATGGTTTTGTGCCTTTTTTTAAGGTATCTTCATTAAGAAACCGTGGTCCTGCCCCTGTATGGTTTGGATTCCTTCATGCTCTTAAAAAGGCAGCACAAGCATTTTTGCCATGCCAAGCCCATGATATCTGTCATCTTTCCCCTTGATTTATCCCTTTGAGGCTCTGTTGTACGTTGTCTGCTAGCCCTAAACTGCAAACATGAAAAATGACACAGCTGCAAAAACTATTTTTGAAAAGCAGGCAGTGCAAGCAGAGCTCAGTGTGAGTGAAGGTACCTTCAGCCTTTCTTCGGGACAAAGACCACAGAGTGTTTTCTACAGAGGTTTTTCAACCTAAAATGTTTACAGAGCTCTGGGAGCACAGGAGGGGAAATATGTGTAAAATTAGAAGTCTCAAGCACTTCTTCAGCCCTGTGAACGCTATTTAATATGTCTGGGGTCATTAAGGGTAGAGATTTAACAGAACAATAACATTAAACATACTAGAAGCATAGCAGAGCTCAAATTTCTTCCAGCTTGTTGGATTTTTTTTTTCTTTTCACTGTAGGTGATGGATGTGCACCACTGACATTCCAGGGCTCAAAACAGGCTGTAAAAAATAAATTACTGCAAATATGATGCTTTGATAAATAGCTTCTACCTTTTTATTCCATCCCATCATTACAAGAACCATGAATGCTAGGAAGCTTGTCCTCAAAATCTCCCAGGAAGTAGGAAAATATTAGTGCTGTGTTTTTTAGCAAAAGCTGCAAAACACGGAGCTGTTAAGGATTCAGCTCTGCCCTAAGCAAAGCTCTCTAGCCTCATTAAGCACATGCTTAACTTTGGGCACACATATAGCCAGTGAACTATGGGTGTCCTTGACAGGCAAGCACAGACTTAGTACTTCCTTGGAGCTCTTTTGTGTTCAGCACTTTGCAAGAACAAGCCAGTGATAAGCACCAGATCCCTGCAGCAGCTCTGGCTGTTCATTCTGTCCATAGGAGAACAGGATTTTTTCCCCTTCTTCTTCTTCCACCTATGACAACAACTACTTTTGGGGGAAAAAAATGTGTCATTCCAGAAAAAATATGAACCACTTTGTCCATGGGCTTTGGCAGATCCCAGATAACCACCTTTCAGGGTGACACTGAGGTCTGCAGGTCCTAGGTATGCTCAAGACTCTTTGTATCGAAATACTGCACCACGAAAAGCAAAAAAAACCCCAAAAACCTAAAACTCTTCTCACTTATATTGCCAGACTAACCAGAAAGAAGACTCTAATCCTGGCCTTTAGCATGCCTCCTGCCTCACACAGGGAAACACAAATTGATCTAGAAAAGCTCAGACATCTTTTATGAGCTCTCGTGTTCCAGAAATGCTGTTTGAGCTGTGCCAGGTAGAGGAATGGGCTGAAGGGCCACAGGCAGTGCACATGAGCAATACAGAGCCAACATTTTGCTCTCCAGCCCAAGTGGAAGAACTTGTTTGGACTGAATACTGCCACAACTAGAAGCACCACAGTGTTTTCACTCTGTATCCAGCCCATTCAGTACAGGCTTCCTGTTTTGGTGTGCAGTTCAGGCTTTGAATTTCTCCTCTCCTCCTCTCTCAGATGAACTGTTTGCAGTTCTTAAGACTGTATAATCAGGATAAAGCCTAATACAATCACACCTCTCTATTAGCCATACAGTGAGGCTCTCATTTTAGCATGGCTTGGAAAAATAAATAAAAGGATGCTCAGGTTCCAGCTATTAAAGTGTAAAACCCTCTGAAATGTCACTGGTTTGTGACCTTTGTATATCTGCATTCATATAGGGGAGCTCCACCTTCCCAAGGACCCCAAAGGAGCAACCATGGCAGCTTGCAGCATGCTTCCTCCTCCCATCCCAACTACTCATGCAGAAGTCAAAACTTTTCAGGATTTCTTTTTCCTGGTTTACCATTAAAGAGCTACTGGATAGCAGTCTGTGATACTGAATTGCACTGAGTTAAGGGCCCAAGGTTTTGCAAACAAATAATAACTGTCAAAATAATCAAAAGGACAGAGCCTACACAGAGTGTATGTGTAGATTAATACATTAAAAAAAAGAGCAAATTATCATCTGTATCATGAGCTGCTTTTACCAGCTATGGATCTCAAAGTCTGGATACTCTCCTGATATCTAGTACAGCATGAGAAATAGGGAATCAGAACAGCAAAGCAGTTCTGTGCAGTTTCTTGTGAAGTTTCCTTCTGCAGATTCCAGATGTGAGTGCCAGTGGATGGCTCAGCTCAAGCCACTACATGCCAGCCTCCACCAAGAGTGCCCTGACATCAGGATTCAAAGGATGTGCTCGTGCCCAGTCTTTCAGAAGCTCAGAGGGACACATTCACCAGGAGAATAGCAAGTTTTGCTTTTATAGCTCGTTTCAATCCCAAAGCCTGAGAATCTTCCATAATTATGCCACTGAGGACATCAGGCATGTGGTTACTCTGAGCTAATTGCTCCCCAGGGCTGAGTGTTTTTAATTCCTCAGAGGTGTGACTTCCCAATAAAGCACACCCACCCCTGAACTCATCTTACCCCTGCCATTAACATTCATTAATGGGTGGCAAAGGGTGATGTTCCCACCTGAGCTGGAAAGAAGGTGTAATTGCCTGTTTGGGGCTCCTTTGTGGTGACAAAAGAAATGGAAATTGCTTTGATATGCTGTGGCATTTCACTGCTCTAATAAAACAAACTAGGTAACCTCTCTTTTATTATTTATTTTCACTCCTGTCTCATCACTACTCTTTCTCCCAGCAAACATGACCCCTGTGAAGGGTGTCTAACTTACTCTGTCTGTCTAACTTATTCTTTACCCTAAGCTGGTTCTGCAGTTAGCAGGTGAACTTCTATGTTTTTCCAGAGTGTTTTCTTCCCAGTCAGATTTTCTGCCTGAGCAAGGAATCCAGAACAGCACTTTCCTGCCTGTCATTCCCCAGCTCTGCATGGGTGCTGGCCTCATCCTGCTGCAAAAACCAGAGGCTGATTCTCCCTGACAGACACGAGTCCCACCTGGGTTATTCCCATCTACAAAGTGTTAGACCTCTGCTGTGAGCACAGGCTGAGAGAGTCGAGGGTGCTCAATCTGGAGAAGGGAAGGCTCCAGGGAGAGCTTACTGAGGCTTTTCAGTACTTAAGTGGCCTGTAAGAATCACAGAATCAGTCAGGGTTGGAAGGGACCACAAGGGTCATCTAGTTTTTAGCAGGGCCATCTGATGGTTTTAAACTAAAAGAGAGGACATTTAGACTAGGTAAGAGGAAGATTTTCTTTTTCTTTTTTTTTTTTTTTTTTTTTTTCATGAAGAGAGTGGTGAGGCACTGTCACAGGTTGCCCAGAGAGGTGGCAGATGCCCCATCCCTGTAAACATTCCAGGTCAGGTTGGATGGGGCTCTGAGCAACCTGATCTAGTCAAAGATGTCCCTACTCACTGCAGGGGAGGTTGGACTAGATGACCTTCCAAGGTTTCTTCCAACCAGAACCATTCTATGTTTCTAAGTCTGGAATGTCCTGACATCACCACTTTGCCATTTGGAGCATTTCTCAGGTAGTTACTTTATGACTGGCAGCTGCCAAGGTGTTTTGTCAGCACAAATACTCCAGGGTCCTCCTAAACCTCTTGAGTATTTGGGAACAGTGTTTCTCAGCTTTGGTCAGGGGATGCCCTAACTTCTGAAGAAGGAAAAATTCCACAGATCCTCTTATTAACCCAAACATTCCACTCTCTGGCTGAAATCTGAATTGATTAACTTGCAGCTTTCTCAGCCTCAGCTGCTCATTTATAGCATTGAGTAAGAGTGTGCTGAGTTGGGAGCTGGGAGCCTTTTTTTTTTTTTTTTTTTTTTTTTTGTAGCCATTTCACAGAGTAATTGTGCTGCTTTACAAAACTGTAAGAAACTTTACTTTCTCTCTAAACTTCCCCTTTTTCAAGCTGGAAGCCCCCACTGCTAATCCATGTTTTATATTAAGGGCACCACATGAGTCAGAAATTACACTGGAAATTACACATCAGGGTCCTTTTAGCTTGCAGCCCTCAGGATAGAGAGTGGATTAATGCTCTGCAGCCCACAGGGAGTCACTGTGTTACTCCCAGGGGAAAATCAAGCCATATTAGCATCACTTCCTTCTTCTGCATCTTCACTGAGGAAGAGGATTTTAACCTCTTGGCCTCTACATCGGCTCTGCTGCTGGAGGCTGCAGGTTCACTCCCTGCTCTCCACAGAGCATTATCTCTTTGCTCCTTTAATTCTAGTCACAGGCAGAGCATTTCAGAAAAAGAACCAAACAAAACCAAAAATGGAGGCTTTGAGAAGCATCACTTAAAAGGACAACAGAAGCAGGATTTCATTGGCCTAACCTGCTCCTCTTAAGTGAAAAAAAAAATCTATTGAAATCTCTGAAAAATGTCCCATATGAAAAATAAAGATCAGAAGTATGTCTGGGGAACTGCTCCACAGCACTACAAAGGAAGGAAAATTTGCTTGCCTTGGCTGCTTGGGGCAACTGCTGTTTTATATAAACATCTCCCATCAAGTGCAATTCATTCATTCAACTCCCATGCTCAAGGTGCAGAGAAACGTTCATGCTTGGTGGATCACCAAACCACATCCACTCAGACCAGGAGAGCAAACGAAGAAGGGCACATCTCTGTGTGTGTCTGTCTGTCTCTCTGTGTGCTTTTCACTAGCAAGACTCAGCTGAGTTAGTGCTCAATGTCAGACTGGTGTGTGACCTCCCTTCACCAGGCTTAGAAATACATTTTGGCTAATTGAAACTTTGAAAGCCTACCCATGTTGAGGTTGCTTGGTAAGACATGGGGAGATTACAATAAAGCAGGCAAGAGTTGATCACAAAAGCAGAGCTTAGGGGGGAAAAAAAAGCACAAGAAGAAAGAGAAAAGAGTAGAGGACAAGAGAAAGGAGGGAAAAACCTGTGAAAGATGTGCAGTAAAGCCTTTCATGAAATGGCATTGTTGCTTTTTTTGCTGACTTATGCCATGCAGCTGCTTTTCTCCAGCAGTGCAGCTCTGGTTACCTCTCCTTCAATTTCTTACTGTGGTTAAATGTCTACAAAACACGAAGCTTATCTGCTGTACAGTGTGATAGGTATGTGTGTGCATAGCCCACGGGAGCTTTCTTGGAATCTGATTTCAAAGGCAGGACTATGTTCTTCCTGAAGCCAAGGACACTATTATTTCAGCTTTCCTGCCCTTTAATACGAACTGTGAGGCTGAGTGTTTGGTGGAGCAAAGTGATTGCACAATTTGATCACTAGGCTTAGAATCATACAATCAGTCAGGGTTGGAAGGGACCACAAGGGTCATCTAGTTCCAACCTCCCTGCCATGGGCAGGGACACCTCACACTACATCAGCCTGGCCAGAGCCTCATCCAGCCTGGCCTTAAACATCTCCAGGGATGGGGCTCAACCACCTCCCTGGACAACCCATTCCAGGCTCTCACCACTCTCATGGGGAAGAACTTCTTCCTCACATCCAGCCTGAATCTCCCCACTTCCAGCTTCATTCCATTCCCCCTAGTCCTCACACTACCTGATAGCCTAAAAAGTCCCTCCCCAGCTTTCTTGTAGCCCCCTTCAGATACTAGAAGGCCACAATAAGGTCATCTCGGAGCCTTCTTTTCTCCAGCCCCAACTCTTTCTTCATAGGAGAGGTGCTCCAGCCCTCTGATCATCCTCATGGCCCTTCTCTGGACACCTTCCAGCATGTCCATATCCCTCTTGTAATAGGGGCTCCAGAAATGGATGCAGTAAGGGTCTTCATCATCTCATTCCTTCAGCACTTTGCTGTTTTTCTCTGGGTCTGAGCCAACTTCCCCTCTACTCAGTGAAAGGTCTCTCATTGAGTTCAAGGTGAACTGGATCAGGAAAGACAGATTCAGTTCATTAAACCCAAATTTAAAGGCCAGCAAAGTCATGGGAAAAGCCTCCTGCTGACTTCAGTGGAGTGTGGAACAGATGCAGATAAAAGTGAATAACTAACAAGCCATCTGTGACAGCAAACACCCAGTTCTTGTCCATGCCTGGATGTGGGGGACAGAAGACATAACCTCTGGTTTTAGTGTTGAGTTGAAATCCATCCATGACATCTTCCACCACTCTAGCTAATATCACAGCGGATATTGCAGGATTAAGCAAGAGCAGGAGCAGAACATTAAATTAATGTTGGAATTTCAACTCTGCCCAAAGCACACTGGGCATCTGATGCTCACAGGAGTGAGATCTTAGATACAAAAGAATACACAAGTGTTTTATTACATATCCCTCTAGTTTCCTCCTCAGCAATCTCCAGAAGGCAGCTATTACCAAATGCCTGAGTAATTTCCAATAAAGCTGAGTGAAGATCTTCATTTTATCACATATGTTGGCAAGGATGAAACTCCCATTTGTTTCTTTTTTTGCCCCTTAGGCACTGTTTTCCATGCAGCTCACAGGCAATGATTGTCACTGTGGTTCACAGCGATAAGGCAAGGAACAATGGGTTCAAACTTGAACACAGAAGATTCCACCTCAACATGAGGAGAAACTTTACAGTGAGGGTGACAGAGCCCTGGAACAGGCTCCCCAGGGGGGTTGTGGAGTCTCCTTCTCTGGAGAGTTTCAAAACCCACCTGGATGCATTCCTGTGCAGACTACCCTAAGTGATCCTGCTCTGAGGTCCCTTCCAACCTCTGATATACTGTGAGACTGTGAAATGCTCAACAGCAATATGAATATTAAGAAAGTATTACAGGATTAGTTGTACTCAGACTGCTCTCTGACTGAATCAGCTTATTGGCTGAAACAGGTAGAAGAGGAAAACAAACCAAAATGAAACGAAATTCAGTAGGTTCATTGCTCACCAACAGGCATACCTGCAAAATGACCCAAAGGAGCAAAGCAGAATTATCACAGAATCACAGAATGTTAGAGGTGGAAAGGACCTCCAGAGATCATCAAGTCCAACCCCCCTGCCAAATGCAGGATCACCTCAGGTAGTCTGCACAGGAATGCATCCAGGTGGGTTTTTAAAGTCTCCAGAGAAGTGAATTTCCCGTTCCATTTTCTACACATATATGAATCTTTTTAGTCACATCTTTAAGAACACTACCTTCACCCTTTGATTTCTAGCACCACATGCACTGGTGCCATGCCACCACATCAATCACATTCTTTAAATTAGGGATTTCATCTGCGTAACTGCTGTGCAGTCTGAGTGTGAGATGGACTGCCCTGGGAATTTCAAGGCACTGTGCCATCACCCAGCTAACAGAAAGCAGAGGGCAGAGCAGTGTGAACAATGACCAAAAAAATCCCCGACAAACCTTGACATAGAGCCCTATAAAAACTATCCACTCAATTGTTCTTAATGCTTTTCACTCAGAGGAGGAAATAAGGAAAAGAGAACACACCACATGTGGCAGATATTAGTCTCTTGGCTTAATGCAATTAGAAGGCACTGGGGAAACCTATGTGGACTAGATCAGGCTACAGCAGTCTCAGCTGGTTGCAGCACATGCTTGCCAAAAGCTCTGCACTAACACAGGTTGTTTCACAGCTTGCTGGAAAGGATGGGGGAAGTGTATTTGTAGGAAGATAGCAAACCTTTGAACAACTTTTGAGAAGGCTCTGTTTTGTCTTTGAGTTGGAGAGAATGTAAACACCTTGTAACTGAAGAAAACCACCCATAACACCCATAATATGCATCCTAAGAGAAGAACACTACAGATACAATTATATGTGTCCAGTACAATGTTCATTCTCACTAAAACCCCATGAAAGACTCTGTCTGGACACTGCTTATGAAGTCTTTTAGGACATATTCTCAGACACACCTTTCACTCCTTTGACATGCAGTAAGTCCTTAAACTGCATCCTAAATCCAATTGCCTTTAGGGCAGGGCAGTAAGTACTGTGGCCAAACAGCAGATCTATTTTTAATATGACCTTAATAGTTAAAGCCTGCCATGAGGCACATGCACACTGCTCCTGGGGACATAGCAAGCCTTCCCTCACATCTTGCAGTGCTGGTTTTGCTAATGGTCAATATTCAGTTTTGTAGATTTAATGAAGGCATTGTTTCCACTTATGTACAGGTCAGATGGCAACTGCAGAACTATTCTCTTGTTGGATGGCTGCAGATTCCCTGCTGATACATCTGATTATTTGTGCACAATGTGCATTTCCAAACAGATGACCATATTAAGTGGTATGCTTCTGCCTTATTCTTGCAGGAGTTTTAATGGGTTTTACATTCCTTTGTTATTAGAAAGAAGGGATAATCACTCGTGCTAACGACATGCTGTAGCTGCCTTTTAGGTCTCTGAAGTTGCTGCTACTCCTTTCTAAAGGCTTATCAAGGAGCAACTGCCTGAAATTGTTGATTTTTATCTTGAAAATAAAAATATGAGAGAGCAGATTGAGGCTTGAGACAGTGAGATCTGGGGGCTTTTTGAACTATTCTGAGTGATCCAGCAAAAACTTTTCACATGAGCCTCATGCTCTGTTGAATTCCCTCCTGTACAACGTCTCTTTGTACCAGTTACACTTAACTCCAACTCTGAAAACTAATCTCTTCCAAAACCACTGGGCAAACACATGCCCTCCCCGTGGATATCACCTTTAAGGACTGGAAAAATCTAACCTGGATTGCAGAGAGCAGATATGGTCCACTTCCAAAGCAAATTGGGTAGCTCCAAGTTGGTAAAACCCATTTGAGTGCTCTGCACACAGCTGGGAGGGAGGAAGGAAAGGCACAAAGACATGCAAAGCTGCTTTGTGGGAGTTTAAAATCTGTCTCTGGGCTGCAACTCATTGATCTACAATTAGACAGGCAGCCCCAGGGCACTTAGGGTTTCAGCTTCTCCTCCAGGAACCCTGAGCGTGGGGACATTAAGGTTTGAAATGAGATCCAGCAAGAAAGGGCTGTGAATTGCAGAAGAATTTTCTTGCTTCTTTATCAATGCAACTACTACGGTAACATTATTTAGCTAAAAATAACCAAGTCAGTTACAGCTCAAAAATGTGATCAGCCCATAAATAGTTAGATAAACTCCTTCCAGGCACATCATGTGCTTGATTTCCATTTAGCAACACATTCTAAAGCTCTGCCTAAGTAATGCCTAGCAATAGTAGATTGTACCTTGTCCTTCTTAAACATACAAACCAGCCCTTCCTTACTGAGCAAAGGGTTGTGTCTGTGCTTTTAGACACATGGATGATCTTTGCTGTCTAGAGCAACCATTGCCTGAGCAACCATTATTGTTGCAGAGGAGATATTTTAACATCTGAGTTGCAGGCTTCAAACAGCAACACGTGCTCTCAAACACAACCAAGTTTGTGAGGAATTTATGGGGACATTTTACTTCCACAATTGCTCAAATTTCATTTTTATTGCACTCACCAACTGTGCATGTTTGGGGTGGCAGGGGAGCCTTCAGAGCTCTTCATTTCACCATACCTTGTTTTGCACTTTCAAGTCTTAACCTTGGGTTACAAATTCAGGTCCTGCTTTGATGGATCATAGTTTGACTGGCGTGGTGTTAAGTTAAAACAACAGTCTCAATCCAAACTGTAATTACTGCAAACAATGTCATCATCTGAGGTGTGCATTGTAGGGTTATGCATTATTAGCTGATGCTGCTTCTGTCACTGCTCATCACATAAATATTCTCTTTACCTGCTGGGTCTGTGTGTGCCTGAAAGAACCGTGGCATTTTTAATGGCATAATTTCCTAGGATGAACTGAAAAGCAGCCCAGCATGGTCTGCATTATTTATAGGCTGAGCCCTACAAATGGCAAGGAAAATACTGTAGATTCCCTGGAAATATTCATTACACTGAAGCCTTGTGCAGAGCAGACTGTATGTCACTGAAACAATTTAATTACTACCTCAGAAGTATTTTCATTTTGCTGGGTTTGTAACAACAAAAAAAGAGTGTCTAGACACATTTTAATTCAAAGACAAAAGACTCTTTACCCACCCAAAAATATCCTGTGCTGATAAATCTAGAAATGTGCCTCACTGTTGCTGCTAATCAGTAGAAAATTCTTAGCATTTCTACAGCATGAAATAAATTGTAGGTTGAGCCAATTGGGAATACTAATGACAGAAGCCATAAAATATTTTGTAACATCAATTACAACTAAAGGAAAAGGACTTGCACCAGAGATCAGCAGAATATTTTGTAACCCTGCTTCATTTAAGACTATGATTCCTGAACATGATCTGGGAGTTGATTCACCAAGAAGGATGTTCAGGAATATGTAATTGGCAGCTAGGCCACTGTGGTGCTCCTGCAGCTCAGCTGTAGCTGCAGAATTAACTCAGATGGGAGGATGCAGGTCTATTGAATCCACCTGACAAATCTCCAGGCTCTAGCTGAGTTTTCCAGCTCATATTGGAATCGGGAATAAAGAACCTGATTTGGGGTAAAGAATTAATATGGTGCGGCGGGTTGAAAATTCCCCCCCCAACCCCAACATTAAATTTGCCAGCCCAGCCAGTTGGAAGCAAATGAAAGCTGTATTTACAAGCAAAACTACAATTTACAGTGTTAGGTTCAGTCCAGACCTAAAAAGTGATCTGAGAACTAACAGAATCCTCTTTTTAAAGTGCAGATTTGTTTATGCACGTTCCTTATTGTTATGCACAGCCTACCTTCCTGACCATGCTCAACAGTCAGATTCCAGGGCAATGACTATTTCTGACTCCTGACATGCAGGATTTATCAGAGGAAGCCACTATTTTCTGCTTTACACACTATTGCACACAGCAAAATTAATTTCAAGTCACCGCTGTAATTTCACCGGCTTGTTTTCAAAACCCTTACGGTTCTTGAAGGACCTTATAAGAGTCCTTCCACCTTGATGGTTTTGCCATCTTAAAAACAGAAGGGAATTAATATTGAAACAAGGATTGTGACAAGGAGAAAAGTTCCAGGGAAGAAGGCAAAAAGCCATGCTAAGAAGGCAAAAAGCTACGCTCTTATTCCCTTCCCTCTTCCCCATCACAAGAAAATTACCTCCTCACCCTAAAATAAGCAAATCAGTAGACTGTGAAGCAACACATTGGAAAGAGCCTGTTTTCAGCCTGATGCAGAATACATTTCCAATAGCTGCACACCACAGGAAAATAATTTCCCACCCAGGCACAGCTCCTATTCCTCACACTAGACTTGCTGCAGCTCCACACTCAAGACAGGCAATATTTGGTCACAAGGTGGTTAAATTAAATCTCTCCTCCACACAGAGGAGTTATCCATGTTCAGCCTACAGTGTTCCAGCCAAATAATGCTTTGTTAATGATGTCTGCAGTTAGATGACAAATCATGCTATTTAAATTGCCTCAGCACATACATCCTTTACAGGCAGGGTTTCCAAGTAACCATTCTAGCACAGTTTCAAGGTGGGAGGGAGAAAGCAATAGCTAATTTCTTCAGCTAGGTGGAAAATTAGTCCTGAAGAGACTTGTCTGGTTTGTTATGGTCAATTTGAAGAATAAATAAATTTTTAAATGATTATTTAAAAAAAAAAATGTATTTGGAAATGTGTAGTTATGCATGGAAAGACAAACTAATTGTCCTTCCAAAATACAACAATGGCTAGGTGTGTTTATGAAAAGAATGAAAAATATTTTAAAGCCCTCAATGGGAGGGATTTCTGAACTTTTAATACATGGTAGTCCCAACATGCTTCAAATGATAGGAAAAAAATATCAGTGTGGAATTTCAGATGATGCAACCAATTGCCTTTTTGTAAGTTTAATGATAACTAAAGTATCAGATACTAGAACGTCTTTATTTTTTTTTCCTCCCTAAGAAAAGGTCAATAATAATTTTATTACCTGGTTAAGTATTACCTGGTTAAATATTATTGCTGACTGGTATTAGAAGCTATTATGGCTCCACTGACAGATGCCTGAAATGTCCTTGGGAGCCTCTGGAAAGGTTTAGCTACATCACTGATGTTGGTTTGGGTGGAGATGGGGGATATGGCACCTTTCTCATGTCCTTGGCCTGGGCTGAGGCTTGTTCAGGGCTTCAGAAAGGGTTTCTCCAGTGAGGAGCCCTGTAGAGAAGCAGGAGCTGGCTCAGGCTTCCCATCTTCACTGTAGTCTCCACTTTGGCAGACCTGAATAGCTTCTTTTCTGTGATTCATCCCTTGGGCATCCTCAACATTTTAGGTCAGGGGAAGGAGATTCCTCCAGCTGATTCCCAAAGAGAAATGCTGAGATGAGAAGCCAGATCTGGTTCCTTCTGAAACCCAGAAGAGTCCTTCCACTGCACCCTACAGAGACCCGACAGCCCCAGACCCCTAAAGATCAAGGGGCTTACAGTCTATCCAGGGGGTGAAAGAGGAGGAAAAAGCCTTCTGCAAACCTGCCCAGGGTAGGACACATGCTGTTCTCCACCCTTCAACAGAGAGGATGCTTGGGGCCCATCCCCATACCAGTCCAAGGGACAGCCACAAGATTTGACCCCACACATGAGAGAGGGCTGGGACACGTCAGGGACCATGCACTGTCCCTGGGTGAGCCCAGCCCTGCATGTTCCCTTGATACATAGATGGCATTTGCCAAGGCAATGGAAACAGCCACACTTTGGTGGTGTTTCTCCTGCAGTGCAGGCAATTTTAAAGTATTCACCAGATCTATTAAACACAGGAAAATCCAAACAACTTCTGATATCCCTTGCCTTGAAAACTATGTTGGAAAACGTGACTCGTTTACTTCTCACCTAAACAGGAGAAGTAATAGTTTCCAGCACTCCCTGAGAATGCATTTAACCAGAAACTAAGCCAGATGTAGAAATCTCTGCAAAGGTTTTAACTCCTTCTACCAAAAAAAAAAAAAAAAAAAAAAAAAAAGGAGAGAGAAAGAACTAAAAAAAAAAAAAAAAAGAAAAGAAAACTGAAAAGCAAGTCTGAAGGTATTACTGGGTTTTAAAGCACTGCTGGCCTTTTCATTACTCTTAAAATCAGATCAGATCACAAAGAAAACACAGCATATGACCAGCTAGAGAAGGTCACATTGCAAAAGAATGCAGGTGGTCTCATTTTTTTAACAGCTAAAGTAATAGAAGCACAAATCTTCCAGCCACCAAAGAGCCTCTCCTGCTTTGGCAATTGCCACGTATAATATCTGATGAACTCTGATGTCTCACTGCTCAAGGATAAAATCCCAGCAGGCAAGGGCTGAAGGAACAGCTACACAGTCAGAGGGAAAAAACCTCTTGTACTATTACAGCAGCCACTTATTTTATTCACCAGAATTAAAACCTCTTCACAGATAAAAGTGGGGATTTTTTTTTTTCATCCCACAAAGCAATTTTAGATTTCTATAGAATCATTCAAAAGCAATTAAAATCCTACTCCTGTTGATGGGCTTGTATTCCTTGCTCACAGTGATGTCAGGCTTTGAAATTCAGGGATGTTGACTGTAATTCTTTAGGGGTTTGGAGTCATTGCTTGAGTGCCAGAAAATACCTTCCATAAGTTCAGATATTGAATGTCTTTGGTAACACCAAACTAGTTTCAAGACCCATAGCTATTAAAATCTAGAAGATATTGCAATAAAGAACCAGTGCAATACCAGGCAACTCAATACACTCCAATTTCACCCTTTTAGAGAGTGAATTTTTAGGGGAAGTGAGAGAAGAGAGAATCCAATAATCTATATAACAGTACAGTTAGATAAGAGGGACCAGAGAGCTTTTCCAAACTGTCCTACTGCATCAAGAGTGATAGACTTACATTGCCAGGAATTAATAAACAAAACAAAACAAAGCAAAGCAAAGCAAAAGAAAACAAAAGAAAAAAAAAAGAAGAAAATCCTTCACAAACAAGCAAGTAAACAACCCAAACCCAGTATCTACATAAAAATGATTCATAGCCCTCATCCATTTAAAAGTCTGTGTTATTTAAACCAGAATGTGAGACTCCAATAGCAGTGCTTGTTTTGGCTTCATTTTGTATAACAAAGGAAATTGTTGTTAAAAATGTAATTCAGATGTCAGCAACAGGAGGCTGTTCCCAGTTGCAGAGATGCAAAATGGCAGGATTAATACAAGGCTGAAATTGCACAGGAGGGATGAACCCTGATACATGAACCTGAATAATAAGAACAAGCCATGCCAAACATAATGGGTTTTAGGCAGCTCCTCCTGCATTGTAGGTAGCATTCTGATCCTTGAGAAGCTCTTTCTCCTGCCAAAGGAGGCAGCACATAATAGGAAAATCACAGGGTCAACAATATTTGGAAACAATTCCTTGCCAAAACATCAGTGAAATGCTGATCAGTGATTATGACTATTGGCTTATCAGCACCACTGATGTCTTATTGAGACTGGCATCACCCCAAGAGTCAGATGTTTGTGGATAACCAGGGTGATTTCTTTTCTTAGGCCACACTCAGTCTACAGAGTTGCTGCATTGTTGCTCCTGGAAAGGCAAATGCAGACAAAGTAGGTTAAATAAAGCTATAATCATGCTGCTGCCTGACATAGGAGATTGTTAGAGGCCACCAGGCAGAACTGGCAGGAGATATGGGCTGGCTCAAAATGATTAAAGGAAAATAAAGACTTCAAGGGCACCAGCAAACCCCAGCTGAAGTCAGCACAGGAAGAATTTGTCCCTTCTGCTGCTGTTCTGGGTGAAGCTCAGCACTTCAACACAGCTTGAGCTACGGAGTGCAGCTCAGAGGTCATCTTGCTGGAGCTAAAACAGTGGCAAGAACAGTTTTCTATCCTAACTTTGTGCTTTCATAGCATGGCCTGCCCAAGAGGAGATATGTGACCATTCACACACAGAGCCAGCATTGTATTACACATGGATCCCTCATCACTCACAGGATCCTGTCCTACACTGCAGAGAGCAAAGGGAGGTTGAAAGGCAACGACTGATTTAATTTTTGTCATGTTTCCCTTCCTCTAAACGCAGCAACAGATACAAATATTCTTACTCCTGCAGATCACGTTTGAACTGTGGCTGTCAGGAAATGAAGTGGGGGCTGTAAAAGGTTGTTCATTAGTGCTGCCTTCTTTATGAGCTTCTTGGGTCTCAGAGACAGATGGGCTTGGGAGAGCAGCAGAACAGGGGACCTGAGTGTTCAAAGAGATGACGGGATCCAGACCTGCAAGGAATTCTTCTCCTCATCCCTTAAGATTATGGGGTTAATTAATGACAGTTAATTAACGATGTGTCAATCATCACAAAATGCAGCCTGTGTGAGAAAAGCTGCCCCTCAGGGAGATAAGCATTAAGGCATTCCCTGGAGCTATGTTTTAAAGAAAGCCTCTGTGACAATTTTGGTGAAGCCTGGAAGAAGTTGTTTTAATCCTTTTATCTCAAGATTCACTTCTGTCAAGAGCCAGCCTTGCACAGGGAGCCACCTAGCACAGGTAGTTAAAAAAAAAAAAGAAAGAAATTGATGTCCTGTTACCTTCAAGGTGAGTTTCTGGAGGGCACAGGACAGTGCCTGGTGCTGGCCATCCCAAACAAAATAGGGCTTAAAGCATGTCAGAAACTACCTTGTCTTGAGTAGCAGGGACCAGGGAGAGAATGTCCCTGGAAAGGTATCACCTCTGCTGTGAAACACCCCATGGCCAGATCAGACACCCCATGGCCAGATCAGACACCCCATTGCCAGACCAAACACCTCATGGCCAGATCAGACACCCCATGGCCAGATCAGACACCCCATGGCTAGACCAGACAGCCCATTGCCAAGCCTGCTCTTCCCATGGTAACTTCAGGACAGACAGGCATTTGGATACGAGCACTGAGGAGCTCTGCTCTCACTCCTCTCTGCCAGATGAGCATCCCAGGCTCTTGGCTGCTGGTACATTCATGCCCATCTGCTTGCATGGCACGGTGCCCACTCACAAGTTGTCAGACAATTTCACGGGTGCCAAAAGAGCTTGGATATGAATAGGTGGCTTGGATATGCTGCAAAACTTATCCCTTCTGCATGGCCTCACTGACTGCTAACGGAGCAGGACTCCAGCTGTGCTCACACTGCCCGGAGCTGTGGGCTTGCTCCGGATTGGCACTGCCCCCCGGTACTGCAGCACCGAAGTGGAGGCTTTGCTGCTGCTGCAGGTGAACCATTAGTGCCCCGAGTGCTACAGGAGCATGTAAAACGAAGTATCTGTACCAAAATACCCAGTACACACCAAGATAATGTGATACAATCAGCAGAACAAAAGCCCAGCTCTTGGAAGCACAGGCATGAAAGGAGCAGAAACCCCTGCAGTGACAAGTAGGTCAGGCATAGCAAAAAACGGGGCATATTTTGAGCTAAATTTCCAGTTACCCAGCTCTTGTACCTGGGGTATGGAGGAAGAAAAGAAAAGAAAAAGAGAGAAGAGAGAAGAGGGGAGGGGAGTGGAGGGGAGGGGAGTGGAGGGGAGGGGAGTGGAGGGGAGGGGAGTGGAGGGGAGTGGAGGGGAGGGGAGGGGAGAGGAGAGGAGAGGAGAGGGGAGGGGAGGGGAGGGGAGGGGAGGGGAGGGAGGGGAGGGGAGAGGAGAGGAGAGGAGAGGAGAGGAGAGGAGAGGAGAGGAGAGGAGAGGAGAGGAAAAAGAAAAAAACATTGGTTTCAACTTGGAGCTGGCTCTGGGATTAGGAAAATTAGGCAGGTAATGGGGAAAGCAGACTCTGCCCTCCATGGGCACCCTTTTTGGCTGGTGTCAAAGCCCTAGGAGGTCAGGTTTGTTTGGTGCTGGAAATGAGGGGGAGACGTGGAATCTCATGGTGACACTGGGTCCATGACAAATGGGAGAGCTGCTGTTCCCACCTTGGCCAGAGCTGGCACAAACCCTCCTTGCTCCATCCCATCCTTCTGCTGGCAATGACCCCTAGTCCTACATCTCAGTCTTATGGAGAAAACCAAGATTTTGCTTTAAATTGTCTCTGTCATCATCAGCCCCAGGAGGCAGAGCTGGCACTGCAATCACAGCGTCGCTCCCTCCTCCTGGCTGAGGCTCATTCAGGGCCCTGACACAAACCCCAGGCTTGCAACATGAAAGGCTGAAAAACCTCTGGGTTTTATGCTGCAGGAATCAGATTTTCTGCTTAATAAACCCCTAAAGAATCGGATGCAAAAAAGGTTTGTCTGAAAATTTTGGCCGAGTTATCCTATCACGGCGATTCAAACAGGCACAGTTACAAAGGGTAACACAAATATGCCAGGTCAAAATTCTTCTGGTGCACCATGAGCTAGACTCAAACAACATACAAGTAAGTCACAGAGAAAACTAAAGAAAATAATACCAACCATTGCTACATTTCCCCTTTAAATCTATGGATTAATGTAACCTATCCATTTCTTCTGCTACTTCATGCCAGCTAATCAACGCAGTTTAAGATCCATAAGCAGACTTTGTGTGTTTGAAGCCTGTGTGCCATATTTCTGCTATCACAAGGTCTCTCTGTGCACAGCCATGGCATTATTTGTCCTCTGCCTGGGTGACCACTGCTGCATGAAGCATTTGAACCGTTGATTAGCAAGGTTTACAAAAGGGGCTTGAAGTGCTAACAGGATCAGTTGGATGCTGCTGCTGAGGACAGTATCTGGTTTCTGTGCTGGCTTGGGGTATTTTATTATCCATAGCACATAATCCAGCACTTTAAACCGCTTCTATTTACAACAGTTTTGATGTCCCCCTACCACTCTCCAGCTCCCACACATTTGTCGGTGCTGTTTACTCTGGGTTTCTGCTACCTCTTCATATGTAAATGAGTCTTTCAGGCTTTCTCACCTTCATTTACCCACATGCAGAACGTTACAGCAGGGTGGAAAAGTGCAAGTTAACAAGTACCTATGCTAATGAAGCAGGCACTGAAAATGAAAAAGTCAGAAATGGCCAGTGTGTCCTGGAGCTGTGTTATTAACTGCTATGGTGGATATTTTAAACACTTTTTGTTTGTTTGTTTGTTTGCTAATAGCAGTGAGTCACCAATAGCACCATACTCTGGTGCAATTTGGACATGTGCTGGGGCACTCTATCCTAAGCCTCTCAGCTTTGCCAAAACCTTCCTGTTTCAACTTGCAAGACACTGTTCATTCAGTTGTGGGTCTCTCTCCCAAATGCCACCCAGCTTTTGCATTATCACTGACCATAGGTCTGTGTCACCTGAACTGGTGACCTCCGGCAATGCTGGACATGGGTCCTCAGCCACTAGACACACTATTTCATCAGCTCCACTTCACTGCTGCTTATGTCCTGCCTCTCCCCATAGCCAGCAGCCCTAACTCAAGAAACCTGTAGAAATGTTGAAGGCTTTCATGAGCAAACAAACTTCAAACAAATCTTGGAGCTAATGACCAAATCTCCACCTGCACCCTCCAAAGCAGTGGGGATTGCAGAGCTATCTCTCTATGAGATAGGAACCAGGGGCAGAGGGGGAGCAATTAACCTCCATAAAACATCCAAAAATAACTCCTCCCAAGCAGGGAGATGAGCAAGGTGCAACTGGCCTCCAGGATAAAGCTGTGCATGCTGGTCCAGAGAGAAAACCACCACAGCCTCTGGTTTACACCACGAGTCTTGCACAAATCATTTTTTCCCCTCCCTGAATTTCAGTCTCTTGAGCCTAGTTTAAGGATTATAAACTGTAGAGAAACAGAGACAAATTCCCATGAAATATTTCAGGGCAGTGGTATCTGCATATCCCACTGAAAACACTTTGGACATATTTTTTTGCTTAGATTTACTGAGGACATCTCACCTCACTGCTACACCAATGAGTCCCCTGTGTGCCAAGCCCTGTTACCTAGCAGTAAATTACAAGTTATGCATTTCATGCCAGCTCTTCCTTTGACAATGTTTGCTGCTTTCCTGTACTGCTGATACAGGGCAAAATGTGTGAAATGAGAAACTGAGGAACTGAAAGTGGTTATCTGACTAAAAGGCAAAAAAACACAGATTTTCTTGGTAGGTAGAAAATTAAAATGAAGAAGTAGCTTAATTAAAACCAGACACTGAAGATGCTTCTTTCCTAACACACTGCAGTAATAAAGAATAAATGGTAGCTGCTGCAATAAGTGGCTTTTAAAGAAAAATAGAATCATAGAATCATAGAATCAGTCAGGGTTGGAAGGGACCACAAGGGTCATCTAGTTCCAACCTCCCTGCCATGGGCAGGGACACCTCACACTAGATCAGCCTGGCCAGAGCCTCATCCAGCCTGGCCTTAAACACCTCCAGGGATGGGGCCTCAACCACCTCCCTGGACAACCCGTTCCAGGCTCTCACCACTCTCATGGGGAAGAACTTCTTCCTCACTTCCAGTCTGAATCTCCCCACTTCCAGCTTTATTCCATCCCCCCTAGTCCTCACACTACCTATAAACACCACCATGTCTTTGTTCCCCAAGACTAAGCAGCAAGATTCTATAAGCACTTAGACAGAAGGCAGCTAATCAAGCAGGGACAATTCTCTACTATAAAATATGACAGCCCACTCAGCTTTCCATGAAGATGGTGGTAAGGGGCAGGTACAGTCAGTACCTGTGGCCCTTTGTGTCAGTGTAAGACACAAACAAACCCAGATATTGTGTTATCATCTGCTGGAGAAACAAATGAGCTGAAGAAAACATGAAAGCCTTAAATTATTTGTACAAAAAGCCTCAGTCACAGAGACCATGTGAGTGATGCTTCTCTGAGCTGCAGAGTGAAGTCTTTTGCTAGGAGCTGAAGAAGCCATGGGGAAGTCAGGGGAGAGGGATTTTGGGGAGAATTCAGCAGCTGTGGTGTATGGCAGCATTGCAGTGCTGAGACATGGGATGGGACTGAACTCTGTGGACATGGTGATATACAGCAAAACATCTTTGGTTTGCTGGAGGAAGGACTGCTCTGTCCTCTTCACAAGACACAAATTGTTCCATCCTGGCTCAGAGCAGCTCCTGCCTGGCTCCAGGAGGAGATAATCCAGGGCAGCTTGGCTTGGGACAGCACAACAGAACTGGTGCCAAAAGAGAGAGAAAGAGATTTGTTTTCCCCTTCTTGGCTGCCAGCATGATGAAATACTGCTGTCACAGATCCCTACAGATCCTAATCTAAATGGACAACCTTTGAGCTACCTGGACTTTGCAGACTTTGACTCTGGGGTCACTTCATAAGCATACTTGCAGAATTCGAGAACAAATTTCTCCTGGGCTGGCTGGGATTGATTAATATTTCAGCCAGTCATTGCTGAACTGTGGCAAGGGGAAACAAGTGTACAGTGACAGACAGAAGACTGGATTTCATTGCTGTCCAGGGCCATCAGTCAGCCTCAATCCTGATTCAGCTCCCCTTGAAGTCACTGCAAATTTTCCAATCTGCAGAAATGAGATGTGGACCAGAGGCACTGCTGAGTCCTAAAACACAATTTGCATTGAAATGCTGAAGAAATCTGATCTGATGAACAGGATCAGTTATAAAAGAGGAAAACAGTTCATGCATAATATACCAAAAGTTAAAGAACTAAAACATTACACAGCAACCTCTACTGTCCTAATTTAGGACCACATTCAGATCTCACCTACTTTAAATATCAAGTGATACAATTCATCCAGTTTACTCCAAATTTATTCCTGAAGTAAGTACAATCAAGTCTGCTTGTCAGTCTCACTCAGGTAAACATTTCATCAGGGATTTGGTAGGTAAGGATTTGAATGCCCTTAAAAAGGCCCAAATCTCCTGGCTGAGGTCCACCCAATATCTGATTACTGATTATTATTTCCAGCAGCAAGGAAAACACTTCTCCTTTGGAATGCAAGGAGGCAGCAATTTTAAAACACACCTGTATAAACTGAACCTTGGCACTGCCAACTTCAACCTTTCTAACCACTTTGTTTAACCTTAGATCTCCAGTAATGCACCTTGCCCAGAACCAGTGTTCTCCAGTGACCAGTACAGGAGCACAGTTTAAGATGAGTGACAAAACATAGCGGCTGGGTTTGTACTGCTCAGCCAGGTTTTGTGCAGCACATTCCAGCGTGCAGGAGTGTTAATCCTGGAAGGTTTCTAGCACAGCAGCCACTCTGTGCATATCTCACTTCTTTTAGCTGCTCAGAGAAAACATTGCAATTTGATTTAATTGCTACGTTGACTTATAACAGTGTGTTTACACTGGATTCCTGCCAGAGAAAATGCAACAGGTTTGCAAAACGTTATTTCCTCAAAACCAGCATATGATAGGCAATGTAATAAAGCAAGCGATCTTCCAGTGGCCCCGCCCGATTCTGAAGTTCATTGCAATCCCTCTGACTTGGAAGCAATGCTACCCATTTGGAAGAACGACACCAGCCTAATTGATATGATAATCAGGCCTGGAGGCTGCATCTCGCAGGTACTACAGCTTCGGAGGAGGGAACATCAATGCAGCAAACGAAAGCGATTAACCGTTGTTTGTATTACCGGGATTGTTTGGCCTATTTAACATCCCCATCAAAAGAGGCATTATTTGTTGAGCCATCCTAAAAGGCAATCAAAGAGAAACTTAAAGAATGTTGCTAATCCTTTGTTGCTGTGACGTTTAAAAGCCAGTAAAGAGCTGTGCTTTGCCAGTGGAAAGACAAATATTATCTTCCCCCTGACCTTGGCTGCTAGATTTCAGCCCAGCTAACAGCACCGATGTCTTTGAGCCAAAAGATATGTCTTTGAGCCAAAAGATATGCTACAGAAACATTACAACATTACAGATGTAATTAAAGATGAGCGTGCTTGGTTTACTTCTGTAGAGCACTAGGTTTGCACCAGACTGTGACTGTGGTTGGCACCGGGATGGATCATGTCTCTGAAGGCTGTGGGAACCAGGAGATGCTCCTTAGGGGTACCATTATTTCTACAGCAGCAAGTTTCATGAGGGATAGTGGGGGCAAAAGTTACAAGGTGGTCAGCAGTGTTTGATCAGTTAATGAAGGAGATTTCACGAGACGATCACCTGTGATTCAAGGACACTGGATTTTGTGAGCCCCCAGAGACTTTTCTGTCCTGATGTCACCCTGATGCTCATTGGTTCTGGTTCAGCAAAGACTAACTACGAACGTCAGCTACTGAGAGAAACAGCTATGGGGTACTGTGACTTGGGAAAACAGAAGAAAAGAAAATATATGGTGAAATCACCAAGGAAAAAGTAAAGTTGGGACAGAACTGGCTGTTACCTGTTTCAGTCAAACCTGGGTTCACTAGATGCAGCAGCTTTCTTTGAGTGGAACAAATAAACCTCAAAGATTTTATAATGAACACCCTCTCTAGACTTGTGCAAAGCTGTCTATAAAACTGGGAAAGAGAAATGTCATTCTTAAACACATACCACAGGACACTTCCCTCACAAATCTGCTAGCAAGGTATCATCTTCTATTCAATCCTATTTGCCTTTTCCATAAGGAACTGTTAAAACCTCTCTCAAAATCTTGGCACCAGCAGATGCAACAGGAATTCTAACACTGACTCTGCTGGAACAGAATCTCCTCCTTCCAGAATAAAGTCTTGGGAGGGAAAAACATAGTGTGTTGGTTTTGTTGCTGAGCCAGCTATTTAACTCCACCAGCTAGGAGAAACAAAGGGAAACCAAACAAAAGTATGAAATGCATGTTCCTATTGGACAAATAAGCCAAAACCCTTTGTAATTTATGGCTCTACACCATCCCTCCCTGATAAGTCATATAGAAAGCTGTGGCTGCAGATATCAGTGATCACGTAAATACATTTTATTATGCTGTGCAATACTAGCACAGTTAGACACACTAATCATGTGAGAGATGGGGAGGTTGCTATATTTTTTTTCTTGTCCCATATGGTAATAATTTTGTAAGATTGAACTGTTATGAGCTAAATAAAACTACACATTAACTCTAAGATACATTGCAAATACACTAAATCTTCCCTGGAGTTTTAGCAAATACTTGCTTTTCCTACGATGCACTTGGAATTAGCAAAGGAATCTACACTAGGCCAGAGGATTTATAAATAGATTTGGCTTCCTCTGCAATACTTTATGGGCAATTATTTCAGAAATGAAGATCCAGAGCCACAAATAAATAAAATAATTGCAGCTGATCAGGCTTTATTTACTGCTATCACATTTCCCTGACTGTTAAGCTTCCCTCCTCTCATTTGCTCCACTAGCCTGAGTCAATGACCAGATGAAGAGTTCTCAGTTAATGCCAGACACTGAGCAGAGAAGGTGCCAAAGGCAGATTCTGTTTCCCCCATTTCCAAATCCTGTCTGGGCATTTCTGGAGCTGGCTTGCTCCCTGAATAAATTCAACATGGAATTGGGAGGCTGGGAAAGGGCACAGCAAGTCAGATGGGTGTACATTTTGCTGTGACTCCCTGCAGAAGTCACTGCCAAAGGTCTGCATCTGGAGTCTTCCCCTTCTGCTGGCAGATGCCTGGCTGTATCAGGGAAGAGTTCACAAGGTCTCCCCTGTCAGCTGCAATCCTGCTCAAACAGGTATCAGTTCAGTTTGGAAGATACTGAGTACAGCTATACATGGCAAAACCAGCTTTCCAGGCAGTTCAAATGAATCAAATCCAAGGAGAGACTGGTCTCTCTCATTTATGTTGGAAAAGACCTCTAAGATCATCAAGTCCAACTGTTAACCTGGCACTGTCAAGTCCTCCACTAAACCACGTCCCTAAGCACCACATCTACATATCTTTTGATGTACCTCACACCATTCAGCTTGCAGTACTTCACATCCCAGACAGGGTAGGAAACTCTGGATTATCAGTTTTCCTTGGGATCAGGCCTGAGAAATCCTACTGACACCAACCTTATTCTCTAAAATAACAGTAGCTCAGTTCAGTTTAACACAGAGGTACAACTCATATCGCCCTCTCCATCACTGTAAGATAAACTGAAGCCTCAGTTTTCCTTTGCAGCTGGACACTTGGTACTGTTGAATGGTTGTGTTACCCCCTGGGGTTCATGAGAATGTTGCTTGTATGAAGAGGCTTATCAGCTTAGGAGAAAAAAAACCATAGTTTCTCCTGCTTTGGAAAGCCATGGAGCTGATAACACAGCAACAACTGAAACACATAGGATGCACCAGGTGGAGATGCCCTAACTATCCACCAAGCGCTTCCTTCAATGAGCTGATCTCAGATGTAGCCACCAGGATGGTATTTTATGGTTTTCAAATTAAACTATTAAAAAAAAAAAAATGTCCTTTACACTGCTAGTCCTGATGACCAGAGATGTTTGCCCCTGATCTGTGAGCCTCCTGTTCTGGAAAGTCACATTCAGCCTTGTGAAGCCTGTATCAGAAAGGTACCCTGGAGAAATGAGGGAGAGGCAGAAACATCCTGGAAGGTGTCTAAGAACTGAAAAAGATCCTACAAAAATAAGTTTCATAGCTTTGAAACCTGATTAATTTACTTTTTTTTTTCTTTTTCCTTTCCCTTTTCCTGGTAGTTTTAGGCAGCTCATTTCTGTGTAAAGAAACGATGCTGCAAACCTCTCCAAGAACCTCATTAACAACAAAGGAAATAGGAAGATTTATGCTAGCTGAGCGTCTGGCTCCCTGTTCACTGTTACCAGAATGAAGACAAATCCTTGCAAGCATCCTTATTCAACATCATTAATGTGTTCAGCAATGCTCAGCAGCATTGCCACTGCAAGGTGTGATGCCTGGGAACATAGCTGCTGAATGCTCTAGCGCTGCTTTTTTCCAGTGGTGTATGAAATGCAAAGAGCAGTGAGAAAATTAGGGTGTTGCTGCCCTTCAAATCAAGCAAAGGGAATGATTAAGACATCATCATTTTCTGTTACTGTTCTAGTGGATGATAATAATTGCTGCTACACAGGAATGTGGCTATAGCTCTGTTGTCATCCATCATCTTGCTGAGGCTGTGTACAGCACAGGGGAACTGGTAAACTTTTGATTTGACCTCATTAGCATTCCCAGAATTACAATGTCATACCAATGATAAAGATTGAGATTATCTGCATCTGAGCAAATGGAGGGGAAAGAAATCACTCCCATGTAAAAAGCCAACAGCACAACCACGATTCTGCCAAATACTTAATGGCTGCTCAAACCTGCCTGGTTTTTTTCATGTGCAGGAATTGTGCCTATATGCATCAAACTTAGGCATGGACCCATCAGTGATGATCTGAGTGAGCATTCAGGGAAAGGGCAAAGAGAGGAAGGGAAGATGGAGTAGATGCCCTCTGAAACTGCCTTCCCTTTGACTTGGCTGTATTATGTGTGCTTCCTCTGACCTCTCCCAGGCAGCCAGTGATCCTCTAGCAACATGGAGAAATTTGTGTGCAATTTGGGAAAAAAAAAAAAAAACAAACCCAAACAGAGACACCTGGCCTTTGCACAAATGCCTTTTGCTGCCTGGAAGTCCACAAGATTTCCTTGTGATTCCCAGGACAAATGAACGTAAGGAGGGTTCCTGCTCAAACTTGGGTTGAAGCAAAGTGGGACCAATGATTTGACCTCTCTGGCAGTCAAGTAAGATCAAGGCAAATCTGTATTTGCCTGAGGTGAATCTATGGCAAAATCTATAGTGAAACTGGGAACTTCTCAGTCTCCAGTCATCAGTGGACCCCTGTGAGCTGTGCTCCCCACTACAGCTGTAAAACAATGCCAACACATATTCCAAACGACTTGTTCTCAGTTACTCTGGTCTTTTATGGACCATCTTAAAGGAAATTAACAGAACTTCCCTACAGTGGGAACAAAAGAAGGAAATGAATTTATTATGCCAGTGGTACCCTTGGCACAGATACTGAGTAGCTTCATTAAACATTTTAAAGCCCTAAGTGTCTTTGCTAAACCCTCTACAGTAAGTACAGAGTCATTTTCCTTATTACAACACAAACATACAGGTCAGGATTCAGAACTCATTTACATCTCCTGTGTATCTGAATAACTTTCCTCATCCCAATGGGATCTGGGCAGGCACAAATCAAGGCTGCATTATCCTAGTCTTGCCCTTTTCCTCTAGACTGTCTTGCAGTATCACTCTCAGATAAACTCAGGTTCACAGAGTCAGCATAGGCACAGCCAAATGACTAACACAACCCTTTAACACAAACAACAATAAATCAACAGATTAAATTATAATTTATCAGACAATGACTATTTAGCTCTTCCCAAGGCTGTTCTGGACCATCTCTCCTGTCTGGCCATAGTCCAGAGGAACAACAACACTAGATAAAGCTTAGCTCTGAGGAATAAGTTTACATGAGAAAGGCATGCTGAAAACATCCTGTATTTATGAAGAGAGATTTTATAGAGATCAGAGAGAATAAAATTCCTGAGAAGACTGTAATGTGTCTGAGGCCCCCCTCAGTATCTCCTCCAATGACCAGTCTAGCAGGGCAAGGTTTCCACAGACCCTGAAGCTCTACATTTGGCAGCAAGCCTTGGGAACCAGGCACATTAACCTTGAGAGATACTGCAGCAAACTTTTAATGGCTTAGAAAACAGCAACAGGCTATTGCACCACAACTTCACTTTACAGCACAGCCTTTTTTTTTTTTTTTTTTTTTTTTTTTTTACTTACTTCATTGGTTTGAACAATGCCTGCCCATAGTTCTGGAACGTCATGATCAGCTTCAGCTGGGTGCCTCCTGATTTCATCGCTGCGGGAGGAAAACAAAAGGGCGTTGAAATGTTGCATGTGGATCTACTTACATCCAGCTTCCTTGAAACAGAATAAGCTATCTTTGGCTCTGTATTAGACGCAGCACTGCAGTATCTGAGCACCAAGCAGGGTAATCCTAACTGGACAAGAGATTATTCAGCAGGTGCAGAGTACAGGGGAGGGCTTTCAGCTGCTAACCAGGGCTAAAACCGGACTGTACCCCCTGATATGTCTTTGTCTTCTTGAGTTGGCCACAATGGGCTCCATAAGCACCCTAACTGAACAGCATGTTAGAACAGACCAATGGACTCCTGTTTTCTCCACCTTCAATTGCTTTTGCAGTTCATTTTTACAAGGAACACACACTGGGAAAAGAGATGGGATGCTTTCGAAGATAACTACAGCTGGGACGTACAGTTCAATGCACAGCAGACATCTCCTTAATTAAAAGTATGAGCAGATACTACAGCAATCTCTGATCTCAGCTGTGATTTTAATTGTTGCTGAGCAGTGGAGATATGTAAATTCATCTCCTCTATGCACAATGGATATGTATCCAAGCCCATCCATTAATTTCAATGGATCCCAAGGTGCTTCATAGAGGAGAGCAGCAGAGCCGTGCAGTGGGGCTCTGGCTCTGCTGGAATGGTGGGAGAGGGCACAGGGAAGCAGCAGGATCTGCAGTCCACACTGCACACTGAGGGTCAGCTTTGCTCCAATATTATCTGGGCTCACTTCCCAGCTCAGGGATAATGCGAATTTAAAACTGACCTTTATTCATACCAATCTGAATAAATTTGGACACTATCATGTTAACATCCAGATTACAGTGTTTCTAAAATCAGAGCTATTTATACACAGATATATAAGAATTGATAAAAATGCATTTTACCTGATGATAAAACCTACTTAAAAAAGATAAACTTTGGCAAACCATCTCAATCAAAACTGCTCTGAGTAAATGAAATTACCTATACCCTGACTCCTTAATTCTGTTCTGTGTTTCGAGGGGCAGGCCATGGCAGTTGTGTCTGTGTGGATGAGTCAGGCCTTTAAAAATGCTTCCTACAAGTGATCAGATTATCATTCCCTTTCTTTACAGTTCTGAAAAAAAACCTCATGTCAACTGGAGAACTCTATAAATGTCAAGTTACCTTGCTCTGTAAATCTTGGCTTCGAGTTGCCCTTGTTCCACCTGTGTAGCTCATACAATTTTTTTTTCTCTAACCAATGCCATTAGCTGCACACACTTTAATTACTCATCTCAGTGCCTTGCTACTGATAGGTCAGCAGCTCATTTTCCAGCACTTGTAACCTATATTTTTGCAACAAAATGCTATGCAAATCTGCTCAGTGTAATTATACTTCTCCTAGAATAAAATCCCTCCTGCCTTTCTGTTTTGCTGACCTCAGCTTTCTCTTGCATTTCCACTTTTTCCCAAAGGAACAAATAAATGATTAGAAATTAAAGGACATTAAATAATTTGCACTGAACAGGTAAAGCAGAAACATGTGGCTTTTACATATTAAACTCCCTCTCTTGTTCAGAACAGGTCAGTTGGTCTGCACTGGAGGGAAGAAGGAGCAGTAAGCCTTTTCATACCTAGTCCAGAGCCTGAAGCCAAAGAGAAACAGCAATTCTCTAGCCAAAACCCTACACATGATGGCCTAGGACCATCACAGCCCAGTTACATGCCCTGGAAACACTCCTGGTTAGTCTGGACAGCAGACAGACAGATGAAACTGTCCTTATCTCATGCCCATTCTAGGCACAGACCATAGCCAGGACCAGTCCCCACCACTTTCCTGCTCAGCTGCTGCCAAAGGCACAGGATTTGCCCAGCTCTTTCAGGCACAACCTGTATTTGCATGGCCAGGAACACCAGCCTCAGAACTGCCTTCTGTCTGTCTGACACAACTCTCCCCAGCCCACCAACCTCGACACAGCTGCGTGCAGACTGCTCACACCAACTAAATGCCAGATGTTTTATCTCGAAAAATTCTGTAATTTATGCTTTTTTTCATTCAATCTTGAGGAGCTCAGGGCTTAGAGGTTGGCTTCCTCTCCTCTGTGAGACATCTATGCCCCAAATACACCAAAGATCCTGTAAGCCCATCAGAGAAAAGGGAAGGATAGAATCTGTTCTGAGGTATGGCTGGGAAGCCAAGCAGTGGTAGGGGTAGAGGGGGAGATCACAACAATGCAGCAAGAATAAAGAATGTTCCAGCATGCCCTCTTCCAAGCACAAAGCTTCAAATACACCAAGAAGACTGGTTTCTCAGCAAATTGAAGCCACTCAACAGACAACGATTTTGTTAGCAGCTGAACTCAACAATGAGTGTGTCATCACCAAGCAGGCAAATGTTCGAAGAAGATTAACAATTCAGAATAATTCTTCCATGAGACACAAAAGCCTGGTTTCCTGTCAGAAGGAATTGAGCTGAACTAAGACAAAAGCATCTCCCTGGTCTTTTTAGATCCATCTTATTGTATTGCCCTAATTGGTTGCAAGAGTAGCCTCAACCAAACACAAGTTTTGCTGGCACACCATCCCTCCGCCCTGCTAGGAAGAAACTTTGGATTGCCTCAAAATAGCAGATGACATTGGTGGGAATGGTGTCCCATTGTGGCTTACAGCAGGGCATGTATCATGGACAGCAACCCATGCAAGAGCTCCATGTTGGCTTCCCCACGCATCATCTGGACTTGTGTATAGATATTCCCACCCTGGCTGCTTGCTCAGTGCCACAGATGCTCTTGGCCAAGCTGGAGGTGCTTCGAAGCCACCTTCCAAATCCAGACTAGTTAGATTCTAATACTGCAATGCCTGCACAGAGGGAAACACCTGCCTTTTCAAACTCAGAAAGAGTCTTGATGCACCTCTAAACTAAGCAGACTTGGGAGTAGTCTAGGGTGCCCAAATCTTGGGGGCAATGCCAGAAAAGAGCAGATCTCATTGGAGATTATTCATTCAGAACTCTACATCAGCTTATTTCCCTTGTCCTAATTTAGCATTACATCTGTGTACTGGCTTCCCTCTCATCTTCTGAATTGTATTCCTTCAGGAAATCCTTTTCCTGCCCAGACTTCAGTTAAACACATTCCTCTGGCCATTACAGCCAAACAGTGGGAGCCCCAGCATCTTCCAGAAGCTTATCTCAAATGTTGCTTGCTCATCTGGAGATGCCCTTGTGCCTTCATCTACTGCCAACAGGAACATCACTGAAGAATTTATAATACTCAGAAGCAGCACATACAATTTTCCAAGAAACTGGAGGGTGCTACACCATCACAATCTGTCACATCTATGATCAGCAAGCTTAGGTATTGTGAAGGTCTTGCAACAAAAGGCTGTATTGACTCCAATGGAACCACCAGTCACACTCTGAATTTTGTTTGGGTTTTCTTTTTTTTAGGTTTCTAAATATACTATAACATCATGGCTCATGAACAGCTCTGTAATGGAATTTATAAACCTGCTAGCTTCCAGCAAGTACCTCAAATTAAGTCTCATACTGGCACAGTGTTAAAAACAAATCCCACTGCCCTCATTACTTTCTATCTTCAGGCAACCCAAAGCCTCTCTTCCCCCCTGCCCCCTGCCACAGACAGAATGGGAAGCAGCATTAACCTTTCCTGTTAACCCAGTAAAAGGGCTTTTGGGTGTGATCATAAATCTTCCTAACTTCAGGAGGTTTTGCAAAAAATTCCCTGAGATATCTTTTTTTTCCTTAATGTCTGTGGGATTAGAGTCCAAAGACTAGTGAAACAGTGGGATTCCTTCTGTTTTCTCTCATAGATTTTGGATCAAGCCTTCAAGAATCCCCACTCCATTTACATCTGTGAGCCTGCTGTCACAGTAACACTCCAAGTCTGCTACTTCCTCACCCTGTCCCCTCCCCAGTACAAGACCTGAACTTTCTTCCTGATCCATAGACACTACTCAATATAAAACATGTCACCTATCATCTCTCAATCATCCTTTTTCAAATGTATGCTACACAGTGTCTGTCTACCATCTGGTACTAACTCCTAGCAGAGACACAACACTGCCCAAAGGGATCTGGAATTTGAATTGCTCTGGTTTTCTAGATCCTCTGTTTTGATGCATGGTAGCCCTCACCCTACTGGCCTGTCTAGACTGTATGGTCTTCTGATGCAGAGTGAGAACCCCAAAATAATCTCTGAACCTGGCTTTTGGTCAAAATCCAAACAGCGTTTAAAAATATATTTATTTATGCAAAGCTGATGCCTGAGAAGTGAGATCTACTGAAAGCCTCAGATGCAGTTAACACCTGAAACAGAGGACATTCAGGTCCATTTTGGATTCCTACTTATACACCAAACTTTAAATCTAACACAAACATGTTGGTTTGCTTTAACAAGTAATACTCTGCCCCAGGCTAGGGAGATGGCCCTGGACAAGCTGTGAGGAACATATTTCAAAACAAATTCAAACCCTCATCATATCTTAATTTGGTTTTGCTCAGTCAGTTCCACTGACCTGTTTTTAAAGGCCTTTCTTGGTTCAGTCAAGACTTCTGGAGGGGAAGAGATCTGTGAAATTATTCAGAGGCTTTGTTGTACATTTTAAGTCCCCTCCTTTCACCTGGATTTGTACATCAAATCAGTTTCTTGACTCTTGGCAGATTCATTGCTTTCTTATACAGTAAATCAATGGTGCTCCATTTCATTAGGCTTTTCACACATTCTCAACAGGACTTTTTTTCCTTCTTTTGGATGAGATTTTTATCCTTTCCTTTAGCATCTGAATTTATGTTCAAGACTTAGCATCTTGTCTTTTTAATTTTTTTCACCCTGACTTGAAGCAGAGTCCACCTTAGCTAATTGCAGCATTTATTCACTGCGTGAGTAATCTTGCCTGCTTGCTTTCTAATTACTGCCTGTACAAACTGAAGGCACTGCAGGTTCAGAAATTAACTCAGTCAGGTAATGTTTCCAAACCTTCCCAACCAGAGAATTTGCAGAATCAAAGAAATAAAACCCAGCTAATCACAGGAATTACAAAAGCCTATTCTGCTCACAGGCAGTCCCTCAGCACAGCTTCTCTGGACAGAGAGTACAAGCAAGATCAAGACCATATTGCCTCTACAAAGTACTGTTCTTAGACTGCTGACAGTGCTGCCACTTGTAAATATGCAAGAAAATAGCTAACTATAGTTATTTATGCATGCAATAAACAGTTATGAAAGGCAAAGGAAATGTGCAATTGCCTGTGCATGTGCTGCTTCTGAAAACTGGGCTTCAGTGCTCAGTGGAAAACAATTCTCTCTAGGCTCCTCTTTCTGGCAAGAGGAAATTTTCAGAGAATTAAATCAAATTGAGAGCTATCCCTTTATGCTGAACAAAATGAATAGGAAGTACATATACTGATGCAAAGCACAGGATACATCCTCAACTTGAAAGCTCTGGGTAACCCCGTCCTTTTCAAGGCCAGCTCTAGGTGTCACTGTGGGAACTGAGTGTGATGCTCCTTTCCCAGCCACGGATTTGTTCCATTTAAACTTTAACATCAAGAAAATGTCACCTTGGTGCTCCCTGCTCTTGGGAATTGCTTCTGTCACCGTTTTCATTTTCAAATAACACTGTGTGTTACAGAGACGTGTGAGCAGTTCTGCTAGATGGCAGGGGATCAATCTGGGCACCACTCTCCTCCATAAATAATGCAAGCTGAGCAGAGAAATTACAATGTGGCTAAGAAAGCTGTTTAGCTGCAGTTTGGATCTAATTACTGTAGGTATCAAGGACTCACACAGCAAATCACCTAATTCTATTAGAGCCAAAGCAAATCTGAGCACTGGGAAGAAACTGGATGAAGCAATATCCCACTTAATCTAATGCATGTAAGGCTGTGTATTTAATTGTCCTACTTGCAAAAAGAAGCCTGAAGATTGGGCATCATGAAGGTTTGCAGTTATTTTATATTTCTAACCTGGCAACTGTGCAGCTGCCTAAAAAAAAAAATGCAAAAAGCAAACCAACAAAAATTGGATATATGAAAAAAAAAAAAAAACAACCCAGACAAATTAGAAGATGTGCAGGAATATGCAAAAAAAAAAAAAACAAAAACACGTGGCAGCCCTCTAAATGTCCTTTGGTCAAATATCTGGCTCTTTATTAATCAGCTTATATGCTTTTGAATCCTGCTGCTGCTCTGCAGTAAAGCTGACAACTGGCAGGTGTTATTTTAAAACCCTCCCAGAATTTACAATGTAAAATGAGAGATGCTTCACTGTGTAACAATAATAATAACAACAACAACAATAATAATAATAAAGTATATTAATGATATGCTCTTTCTGCTTTGCAGCCTGGCAAAGCTCCTGAATTCCCAAAGAGGCAGGCAGTTGATGCTACCAGCAAAATTCAGATCCTGATAATATCTGCATTGGCAAAAGTCTCCTTCTGTTGCTATAGACTGGAGTTCAGACTGGGATTTATGTGTAAGAGTAATTTCCTGTCAGTTCCCCCAGTGACTGATGCCTCTACCAAACATACCTCATGTTGTAGTTTCATTGACTCATTGACAGAAACCATGGCTCTGTGTTTTTGTTAGGGGCACAAGAGGCCCTACCACGCTCTGAAGAGCCTTGTTCAAACATTAACAGTGAGACAATCCCATAGGAAATTGCTAATAACAATCATAAATCTTCTTCTGTGGTCCTGTGGCCCTTTCCCCTCATTGATGTGAAAGCTCTATCAAAATCGTAATGAATGGAAACCTCATGGCACATCCATGTGACACATCAGGTGAAATCACAGCCCCAGGGAAGTAAATGGCAAAACTTCCACTTATGTCACTGGGCTCAGGATTTCACTCCTATTTTTTATGATAACCATTTTGCTGCTAGGTTAATTGAAGCATAGAGAGGTTAAGGAACACGCCCAGAAGGAAAGCGAAGATCAAGCCCAGAAGAGCAAGTGAAGAGTGAGTACTAAACTATTACTTCTTGTTCCTACCTCCTTTTTTCTCCCACCAGTTTCTACATCCCTACATCAACATTAACCATCCCACTACTCTGCAGAAGTGACAGACTTCATGACTTGGATGCTGCTGAGTTTGCTGCAAACACTGCTCAGATCCTGCACAGACACAGCTGAGCTCTAAAGTGAGGAAGCAAACATAGATCGATGCACTTAGCAGCCATGCAGTACAGAACACTGCTACAGCCAATGGTTTTGGCTCCTCATCAATAGCTGAATGAGGAGATGGTTTGGTTAAACATCACCTCTGCACAAAACTGGAGACAGCCTGGGCACTGCTTGGAGCACTGCTATTCTCTGTGAGGGACAAGAAAGATCACAGCCTGCATCTAATCCTCAATGGATGTGCTCAAAGAGCAGTGGAAACATGTTACAAAAATGCTGTCTCGATCCCCATCTGCATGTGGGGATTTCAGAAATCAGTTAGTATTGAGGGAAGAGGTCAGGAAAGGTGAAGGCTATGTCAAAGAGAAAATCACTCAGGCCATCTCCATGCAGTGCCCTCCTTACCCTCCAGCACAGACCAGAAGAGCACAGGCAGAATCTGCTGCTACCTGCAGTGTCACATGTGAGCTAGAGAAGGGAAAGCACATGGCTCAGTTATCAAACCTGATCTCCTTAAAGAATCACTCCAATCCAGACTTTTGGGGACAGAAAGCCCATCATGGGTTAATAAACAAGCCTGTGTTTATCATCTTTCATGAGATAAGTCTTGACTGGATCCCTGAATCCTGGGTGGCTCCTGGGTACCACAGACTGCTTTTTTTCCAAACCCAGCCCTGGCACAGCTCAGAGCGGGGCTGTGTGCTGAGTACAGCCACTGAACAGCTCCATTCATGGCTGTGAAGCCCTCCTGTGGCATCCTGCATTTCACACCTACTCTATCCAGATCAGCAATGTCAGTCCACTCTTAATGACCAAGGATCTCCCTTATTTCTGCTCAGCAGCTGCTGTGATTCACAGGATGGGAAACACAAACCTTAGGGCTGCTCATGCTATTCTTGCCCAGGCCATTTCCTGCTGAGGCCAGGGGAATTTTTGCCTTGCAGGGTTAAAGACCTGCTGACCTCATCCCACAGTGCCAACACACCATCAGCACTTTTACAGAGCTCCTGCTATTTCATCCCTCTGAAATGGACTTAGCAACTTTGTGGTCAGCGCAAATACCTTAATTTTCTGTGTGGCCAATGGAAACCGCTGGCTCTGCTTCAGCTCTCTACCCCTGGAAACCACGGGGAGTACATTTGTTTAGTAACCCAGGGCTTTCATTTGGGGTTGTGCTTCCCCCCCCCTCCCCCCCCGCCCCTATGCAGCTATGCAGCTGAATTCAAGGAGATGCATGTTGTTCTTAAAGAGCCCTGGATGAAAGCCCCAAACTGTGTCACCTTGTTTTAACCGGAGCCAAAGGTTGAGATGGGCACATCCCCGTTTGTGGATTTACAGGCGGAATAAATAGAGACGAACCCTGCTCAGCGGGAGGGTGGCTTGCCTGGAGCTCCCTGCACAATGCCTGGGGAAGCTGCAGCTCCTCCAGCCACACAGCCCCGCGGTGCCGGATGCTCCTGCAGCCATGGCTGCAGGGCTGCGGGTCAGCCGCCTCGCCTTCCTCGGGGAAAGGAGCGCTGCCAGACACAGCCTTTTAAATACCAATCAGCTAATAATACAAATCTAGCTCCTGAAAGATGCTGTCTGCTTTTTGCCATCCTTTACAAAACTGTCCTATTTATTTTAAACAACTGAATAGTGCACTCTCAGCCTGATTGTGACTAGAGGATCTCTGAGACGAAGGGGATTTGCCTTGCTGGCAGACTTTGCAATTACTCAGGTAATACATAGCTGGCAATATCTCTTTACAGGGCAAGGAAGTGCAGATGTTGAGGAGCAATGCTGTAGGGCATACCAGAGAGAAGCCATGCAAAATATTAATATTCAAACAGCAATGAGATCCTGAACAAATGAGCAAATAACCATAAAAAGATGATATATGTCCAAACATACCAACACTGGTTATCTTTTGGGAGACCAGGTCTTGTAGTAAAGCCTCAATTGCAGGATTATGTCTGGAATACAACTCGTACCGATTAATGCCAATGTGGAATTTTAACCAGTTTGGGTAGGAGTCTATGGAGGTTTCTCCAGTTGGCAAAAATTCTTCATTATCTTCATTTTGCCTACCGCCAGAAAAAAAAAAAAGAACACAACAAAAACCCAAAAATGAGGAGAAAGAAATAATGTTACAGTTTGTAACAGGCATCAAGAAACAGGGCTTCAAAATGTGACAACTTGGAAAGGCAAAGCACTACTGAGGTGGGAGAAGTCCCTGAGTTGTCCCTGCACTGGCTGCATGCCATGAGCTTGATCCCACCTGGGGCCAAGGGGGAGTTAGAGATGGATTTTCACCTCCATTTAAAATCATGCCTTATTTAAAGCCCATGAAAGTCAGGAGCAAGACTCAGAGTGACATCACTGAGCATTAGCAGAGGCCCTTATATAGCAGAAGCACAGAGCTGTGAATTTTATATTGTGTTGAGGTTGTATTATGTTGCACACAGCTTTTACAAGCGTGACCCAAACAACAGCATCACCCTGAACCTTTAGGTAACAGAGACCTGGGCCTGGAAACCAAGAGTGCAGCAGTAACTTGACCTGTGGTACAAAAGGCTCCCACTCTCACTTCTGTTGGTTTTGGATTTTTATTTTTTTTTTTTTTTAAAGAGTGAGGAGAAATTGGATCAATCTGAGCTGCTGCTCAAGAATAACTCTGGATGGTTTTGTCTCTTCCCCAGTAGTAGGATACTATTACAGAAAGGAAGTGTTAAAACTAATTTGAACTCTGAAATTTCCCATTAGTTGTGTGAAGTCTGGCTGCAGCCACTGAGGAAATTATGTACAACAAGCAGCTGCATTGTGGACATCAATGATAATTCCACTTTTCACCTACGGAACACACTATCACACATCTTCCATCCAAAGTCCTCTGTGGTTTTAGTCATCTCCAGATGTTCAGATGTTTGTGTCTTGTCTTTTTTTTTTTTTCCTTTTTTCCAGCACTTTTCCAGTTTTTTTCACTTCATAGTCAGTTTTGACTATTAGATGGAAGGGCCCTGGACAATTCATGTGGTGGTGGGGATGAAATCAGAAATATTTATCCTCTCTTTCTAGAGGTTTAGATCATACTGGCTGCTCTGTGGCTTGACAGAGCTTTTGCACGGTACAGTGCAGCTGTTTAAACATTACAGTGGCAGGGTGTTTGGAAGAGGGTGCTGTTGTATCAGACAAGGCTTTTGATTTCTCAGTCATTGAAATTTCTCAGCATTTCTTCCAAGCCAACAGGGCATACAATTCACAGAGGGAACTAACTGCTTTGAAGGCTGGAGAGCAGCACTGGTGCTAGGACCCAGAGAATTAATTGAGGATGAAAAATGTAGCACAGATCCAATCCTGAAGGCAGAAATACCTGCTGGGATGGTTGCCTTTGTGGTACTAGACCTTGCTTTTCAGAAAAGTTAATGTATCACTGCCTGGTCTTATTGCTTATCGCCTACACCTCAGAGGGGGGAGGCTTAGGAGGTGCTGGAGAGAGGTTCACCATGCTCTCACCCTCTTTCTTGTACTGTTTTCTTGGCAGCATCTGCCTCTGGCTGCAGCTGGGGATGGGATATTGGGGCATACGGACCTTTGGCCTCCAGCCTTCTCATGCTCTGTTTTTATTATGTATTTCATGGCATTTACTGGGAGGAACACAAGCGGTCACGCCTGTGTGCCACTTCTCTTTCTCCGGGTGACACCGAATCACTCTTTTTAACCCTCTGCCTACTCCAGACCGGCCATGCCATCAATTCTCCCTAGCGCTCGGCTATAAACAACATTATAAGACAGAAGGCAGCTACCCAGGGAAGTGCCGTGCCACGTTTCCACACCGACCGCCCAGCACCCTTCCAGGCCTCCCCCTTACACTCCCGAGGCACCCCTGCCCGGGCCAAACCTCATGCTTGGTACCGAGCCCCGCTGCCCCGAGCTGAGCCAAACCGTGTCAGTTTCCCCCTCGCCGCGCCCCCGCCCCGGTACTCACCACTCGGTCTGCTCGGCCGCCCGCGGGTTGAACCTGATGTCGCTGTTGACATTGAAGAGGAGGTCGCCGTCGGCGAGCGGGGGCAGGGCAACGCGGTAGAGCGGGTGCTCGAAGAGGGCGGCCAGCGGGGCAGCGGCGGCGGCGGCGGGGGGCGGCGGGCGCGGTGCCCCGGGGGGGATCAGCCGCCGCGTCCGCGACCCCTCCGCCCCCCCGCCGTCCGCACCGGCTCCGCCACCGCCGCCCGCCGCCCGCTCCGCCGCTTCCCGCGACTGCGAGGAGAGATTGGAGCCTGGCTCGGCGCTGAAGTCCTGCAGGATCCGCAGCGTGTGCTTGCTGGGCCAGCGCGGGGCGGCGCGGGGCGGCGCGGCGGCGGGCGGCGGGCAGGAGCAGCCGGGGCGGCCCTCGGTCCCCCGCCGCTCCAGCCGCGGCAGCAGGTCGATCATGATGTGCATGGTGCAGGCGACGAGGAACACCATGAGGATCAGCACCCGGAACTTGCGGACCAGGAGCATTTTCATGGCCGGGGTGGCTAATAAATTACCGGGGGAGGGGGAGGGAGGGGAGGCAGCAGGGTCGGCCGGGAGCGCTTTCGTGGAAAAAGCCCGGGCGGGCGTGGGTCTTCCAGCTCTCCCCCCGGGGTTTTGGCTTTCTCCTTTCGGATCGGGATGCGAGCGATCAAGTCAATAAAGTTATCTCCATAGGCGCCGAGAAATAAACAGGCTAAAAACAATAGGTCCTCATTTCTCAGTAGCATCAAGAACTTAGAAGGGGGAGGGAAAAAAAAATTAAAATAAAAAGGAACACCAGAGCGAGCCTTTAAAATCAATCGGAAAACAATGCCAGCGGCATTGCTATATAGAAAGCCATCTGTTCACGATTTCTCTCTCTTTTTATTACAGAGATCACAACAAAAAGGGAAAACTGGTTCTTGGAAAGAAACCGTCATCAGACACTAGCTGTGATTAAATAAAATAATTAAAAATAAAAGACGCAGAGGAGGAACGGGGAGGGGAGAAGGGAAGAATAATATTAAGAAAACCTGGACGTAAAGGCAGCAGAAGAAAAAACATCATCCATAATATTTGGCTGTGCTGGAAACGCTGACTCCCTTCCTTTGAATCTGCCCAGTGATGCAGCAGAAGCGCTCTCCTGCTCGCTCTCGCTCCCTCTCTTCTCTGAGACTGTTTAAGAACATTGGCTGGAAAATCATTTTCTTAGAGCAGTTCCAGTTTCTTCATCCATCGCGTCCAGTGCTCGGGAGAGATTAATATGTTCAACTGAGCTCGAGTCTGGGTGGCTGCTGTATCCAAGCTGGGCTTTTGCTTTGGCTTGGGTTGGTTTTTTTTGGCTGCAAAACTGTCTGATGGCACAACTGCAACATAAAGGTTAAATATGGCACAGAAGAAGGGGGGGGGGGGGGGGGGGGGGGAAGGGAGGGGAGGAAGGATTAGAGGAAAGAAACTAATATAAATCAGTAGAGGTTCTTTTCAGCAAAGAGGTCCCGGCTTTGATCTCTGCTGGATCTTACAGATCTGCCTTTTTTAGAGAGAGAGAGAGAGAAAGGAAAAGAAAAGGGGGGAGAGGAGAGAAGAGGGGGGAGAGATCTTTGGCAGGTGCAGAGTGAAAACCTCTTTCAGCTACACTGAATTCTGGAGACTGGTTGGACTAGTAGCTCTGCAGCTCCAGCTTTCAGTGGGTGTGTTAAATATTATGAGCGAGCCATGATTCCTGCCTTCCTCACGTCATAGTTAGGAGATTGGCTAAATAAACGCTACAGTGATAGTAACAGGAAAACCTCAACCAAAAGCTGCCTTTTTTTTTTTTTTCCCCTTTTTTTTACTTCCCCTCCTCCCTCCTTCCCAACCCTCTTTTCATTCTACTGCAGCTCCAACTGGGGCAAGGAGAGGGCGTCTGTTTCACAAAGGTTTCAAAATTAAATAAATAAATAAATAAATAAATAAATAAATAAATAAAAACATTAAAGTGGTAGCAGAGAGAGGAATCTGCGCTAACAGCACAGCAAAGTATGAGCATGGTCGGTGTGCCAAGGCTGGGAGCAACGATTCTGCTCTGTCATTGTCTGGGCTGAGAGCTGCCGGCCACAATCTCCCCCTCCCACCCAGCTCCTCTCCAGAGCAAGGTCAACACGGAGAGCCGTGTGCTCCGCTTCCTCCGGAGGAACAGCTTTATTTTAATCCGAGATCCTGCGGGCTGTGATAATCCGGGAGCGTGCTGCGGCGTAATCCGGCTGCTCTCCGGCTGCTTTTAGCTGCGCAGTCAGCTCCCTGGCTGGGTGGCCTAATGCTTATGGAGCTGGTTCGTGGTCCTGAGGTCAGCGCAGCCTCCGGAGCCCAGCGAGTGCCGTTGATGGTTGTCTGAGGTTGAAGGGAGTCTGGGGGATGAGGCAAGCTACTCCAACGATCTCCTGGTGATCAGGCAGAGATGCTCTGGGCTGCTGATTTTGTCTTTTGAGCAGGAGGTCCGCTGGATCGTTTGCAGGGCTCAGGGCTCACTTTGATCAGGAGCTTTCTCTTGCTAATGTGGATGGAAAATACCTGGCATCAACATTTGCCCCTTGTTCACATGAAACAAGGGATTAGTAGTGTAACTTCCCTGAGGCTGCATTCAGAGGCAACTTCACCTACACATCTCCTGCTTGCTCCTTTACTCCCAGGGCAGGGACACCAAACCTACCTCAGTATGCTAACCACAGGTTGATGGTGTCTTTGGGACTACAACTCATGTTTTAAACTATAAATCCTCTCAGTGTTCAGTCTAACAGTATCTGGGTCTTCAGAGGTGATCAAGAATCCTGCAGACTGAACAACACTCACAGAGTGGGGCTGCAGTAGGAATGAGAAAGGTAAAGTGCTTCTTCTGCCTACCCTCCACCACCTTTCCACAAGTAATCTCAATGGTGATCATGCTGGCCCATTTTACCCTGGATTAAGCAACATTAAAATACTTCTTCCTTCAAAAGTAATTTTCCCCTGCCCCAGGCTCCCTCCAGCGTTTTTCCCTCACTGGATACTGAAGCACATCCATGTACTGTTACACTGTCACCATGTTTGGCACAAGGGCAGTCGCTGCTTTTCCAATGCAAAAAAAAAAAAAAAAAAAAAAAAAGAAAGAAGCTGACAGGGTCATGATCTTATGAATTGCTCTGTACCTATAGGGAGGAACAAGACTTTCTTTCTTAGAGCAACCTCTTAATACCAGGGTTCAGTAGCTGTAGATGCTGTAGATGCAGCACTTTAATTCCCACAGAAGCCATAATGTCACCCCTAGATCCTCATAGTGCGTGTATGATTAATCATGGCAAAGCACTTTACTATGGAGCCAGAAGCAAGGCTTTCCATCTTTTCCTATTTTTTCACCAAGATCAATCAGCTTAGTCAAAGAGCTGACTGTGAGGACATGAGCAGTGATATCTTGTGTGTCATTGCCTCCCACAAATAGCAAGTCTGCAGGGTTCTGCTCGGGAAATTGAGTTCAGTTCATAAAGTAACTACCTCTCTATCTAGTGAGCTAATGCACAGTTTATTACAACCTAGTTCAGCAATTTGACACTTTTAAGTCCATCAGGAAGAGTCTTGCAGGTTTGGTTCACCTATGGAACCCATCACTGCTGGAAGAGGATATGATATGTGATGAGGTTGCAGCATGAATGCCACGTGGGAGGATATCTGTTGGGGTTAGGGTTTTTTGCCTGCCTGTGTCTGTAGCCTTTCTACTGTTGAGTTTGTAGTGCTTTTAGGGAAGTCACATGAGCTGGATAATCAAGATAAAAGGAGACAGGTGGAAGCTAGGGCCTGTGCTTCAGGGACTGCAATGATGGAGGAGAGCAGTCAGCGCCAGGCCTCCAGGAGAAGAACATGCAGGGTACAGTTCTATACCCTTTGCTGTGGCTTTTCTAGGGGGTTCTGGGTGGGCTGCTTGTAGTGCTTTGTGTAAAGACAGATCATATGGCACATTTTCTGCTTTAGCATGGCACAGTAGGGTTGGTGGGTTACAGGTTGTAGCTACGTGGAATCTTTTTCTTAGTGTCTGAGCTACTAAAGGCGAAGGCTGTGACACTAGACAGGGTGTGAGCCTTAAGAGGTATGATGAAGTTGCAAATTGCCTACATGAATTTTTTAAGCTAAAGTTGTTAGAATATGTTTATTTGCAGTAGCAGAGCCTTGTGTCAAGCACATTGTTCCTGCACATGCAAGAGATATTATGGAAGCAAAATTAGCTTTGAAACACAATATAAGCAACTAAATTATTTTCACAGTGTTCAAAAGGTGAAATGGCAGTATTATGAAATGGTACCTGTTTCCATGAAACTACAGTTTTTTTGTTCTTGTCAGTATGACCTTAGGTGCATATTGGTATCCAGTTAAAGTAGGGTTTTGTCTAAACTGTGCCTGCCTGTGAACTGAATCTCCTTAATTCTCTTCCGTGAGCTTTTTGTTCCTTGTGCCTTTCAAATATTGGAGTTTTGTCTGAAGATGAGTGTCTGGTGGATATACTCTTTCCCTTCTGTAACAGACCTTTGTGGACAAGTTTTGCCAGGATCAAAGTTCCCTAGAGATGCAAATAGAGAAGAGCTGGCTTATCTCTATGCACTTTTCCCCTCACCTTCCATCTTTTTTGTGGGATTCGGAATAACTAAGCCTCACTTTTGCAGGATTAACACTTGATACTTTGGGAGGGAGCTTTTTCATATTGTAAAAGGCACCTATATACTAGTGAAGGAGCAATGTGTAATTCTCTGTTTCTTCATCTTGGAGACTGTTAATGATCAACACCACCAGTATATCACAATCCCTCTCTGCTGATTGGTAAAGCAGGGGAGTGATGTGAAAACACATCTAGTTTTTGCCTCTCCTCTGTGGGCTCCATCTCTAGCTCATCTCAGCACAAGGAATATACCAACTTCCCTGCTTTCCTACCCATTTTTCTCATGAATATGGTCAGGAATACAGTTCTGCTCTGGTTTTAGAGCCAGTGGGCCTTGGGTGTGAGTGAAGGGCCCCTCCCACCTCTCTAATCATCTGTTTGGGAACACAGAGTGACAATCTCAAGTTTGCATTCCTTGGCCCCATGAGGCTGGCAGGGAGACTAGTGTTTGGGGCAGACTGGAAATGGGAACCTGAATATCTGCTGGACTGGGAGAACTCAAGTGGTTTTGTGGTCAGGAAGCCACTAAGATGCGTCAGGAGCTGGTCTGCAGGTCAGGTCAATTGGAAATTGGTCATCAGCAGGAGTTTAAGGAGACAGGGATAACAGACAAGGAGCAGGTAGGGGCAGGCAGGCTCAGGGACCAAGTCTAAGGGCTACAAAGGCTGGAGCAGCTTCCCAGGACAGCCTCGTTACTGACACTCAGCAAGTGTGAGCTTAGTGCAGAAAAGCTTTTGTACTTGTGCTGGAATCTGGGGTGTGTGTAACCCACTTCCTTCTGCTGTAAGGGAAGAAATGGGGATTTGTGCCCAGCCAGCTGGTTTCAGCCCTGCCTCCCTGTCTATGTACCTTGATGCCCCAGCCCCTTCACTTTCAGTGCAAGTGCAGTGCTTACATGAAAGTGACTTCCCCTGGTTTTGAAACATTTGCCTTGAAGACTTGGAGTTGATGGTAAACAAACAAACAAAAAATTCCCAGTTTCAGAAGTTAGTTGTTTATTATTTTACTTTCCAAGGTCTTGGTCTGAGTGAGAAAAGTGTAAATACTTCTCCTTATCTAAACTCTATGCCTTCACATGGAATTTGAGTATGTGGCAAGCTGCTTTTCATTTCTTCTGTGCTGGTGTGTTGGACCAGCTTTACCCCTATAATTGCCAGCATTATACAAACAAGAAAGTAGTAAGTTCTTAATGGAATATTATGACATTAATAAGTTGTTGCATACAGCTCATTTCAATGAAATCAAGTCCCTTATATCAACTCTTGATGGCCAAACCCAAGAAAATAAAATGAAAGCAGCTTTTCTCTCTTTCTTTAGGCTTATTTGAGTGCTGTTGGGGAAAAAAATCACATTGCTACCATCGTGAGCCAATATTGCTTTGGCTCTAACATTGATATTACAAATTAACACTTAGTGCTTTGTTTGCATGTTCTACTTTTGCTCTGATTTAATAGTGCAATCAAGAATTCAGGGGTGGTTATTGACATCTACCCTGGCATTTCTTCATTGTTTTGTGCATGAATTACTGACTTATCTGCTGGTGACATCTACGTAGAAGTTTATTTCCCCATTTTTTTATTCGGTTGCCTCGCTGAGCAGAAACAATGGTCTCTGTACGTGATAATGTATTTGGGTAAATAAATGAAGCATGGTTTGGCTTGAGTAAATGTACCCAGCTATTATTTTTTTATAAGTTTACAGCCCTCTGATGTAAAGCCTGAATGCAGCAGGGCAAACTGTAAGTCAGGCTTGACTGCACCTTTTCAATCAACGTAATATTTTTATTGTTACTTCTAATGGAAAAAAAAATGGGTTTTCCTTTCCGAAAACATCTATGATGCTGGAAGTCCTGAGGGCATCACATGCTGCTGCCTAGGGTGTTCTTTTTGCTTTCCTCTTTCCCCCCTCTGAAGATTCATGTGCTGACCCAATTTATTGGTGCTTTGCCTTGTAAACACAAATCACTCTGGCAACCTAATGGGTGCTGCATATTAACATCCCACAGGCTGAAAATCGCCTTTACTGCTGAGGAATATGCTTGATACTAAACACAAGGAAGCTCCATAAGCTTGATTTCATAGTCAGCTTCTTGTTGGGATATGAAGGATGAGTGATACTTGTTTGAAGTGATGTGTTAATACTTTTTTCTTTACTTCCTTTACTTCCTTTACTTCCTTTACTTCCTTTACTTCCTTTACTTCCTTTACTTCCTTTACTTCCTTTACTTCCTTTACTTCCTTTACTTCCTTTACTTCCTTTACTTCCTTTACTTCCTTTACTTCCTTTACTTCCTTTACTTCCTTTACTTCCTTTACTTCCTTTACTTCCTTTACTTCCTTTACTTCCTTTACTTCCTTTACTTCCTTTACTTCCTTTACTTCCTTTACTTCCTTTACTTCCTTTACTTCCTTTACTTCCTTTACTTCCTTTACTTCCTTTACTTCCTTTACTTCCTTTACTTCCTTTACTTCCTTTACTTCCTTTACTTCCTCCTAAATAGTGATGAAAGGAGGGACATGTGATTGGCTTCCCCTGTTACCAGCAGAGCTGGCTGGTACTGTCACACCAACAGGGCTGGGCAAAGGTGGCTCATCCTAGAAATGCATCACCAACCTCCACTAGTTTCAGGAAGCTGAAACTTCCAGCTTCAACCTTTTGCTTTCAATGTTCCCATTCTTTAATTTGGGATATACTATTCTGGATTATCCTAAACTCTAGGGATTGCTTGATAAACCTGTTGAAAGCAGAGACCTCATTATTTGATTAAGGGAATGAAACAAGGCTTTTCCTTGCCTGTTTGTTACTCCTCAGCTGTTGCTGCTGCAGATCAAAGGTCAGCTCCTCAGCTGGTATCAGCCAGGCCTTGGTTTCATTGAAATGCCACCTAATTATATCAGCTGAGAATCTAGTCCACAATGCTTAATTCTTCCATTGGCTGGAACAAAGAGCTGCCTGGCAATGCAAGAACAAAACCTGTTATTGTTGTTGCCAGAGCAATGTGATTGGCCTGTGGAGGGATCACATTTGCTCCAGTCATTCAAGCGAAGCATTAATCTTGCATATAGCTACATTACAGAAGGGCTGAAAAATTACCTTCTTAAGTGATAGGATGTCATGATAAAAATTAACTGCTAGGAAGTTGTGTTCTTACCTAAAAAGTCATCATTTAAACTAAGTCGAAACAATTATCTTGATGTGCATGATATAAAAGCATGCACTGCTTGAATTATCCTAATTTCATCTTCCTATAGCAACTGATTACTTTCAAAAGAATTGTCATCAAGCAACCTGCGTTCCTTGTGGACTTCCTGGGTTCAGGCATTAGTGCACAAATCTTTTTAAAGTGTATGAAACATGGTTTTATAAATTACATATAAAATCATTTTGCAGATTCACTGAAATGGATGGAGCTATGTGATTTATGCCTGGAGAAAATGTGCCCCTATGATATAACAAGATGTGGTTACAGATGCAGACAGGAAGCTTCTGCATGCTGCAGTATGCAGTCGTGTACAGACCCATCTGAGTGCATACAAAGACATGAATGCATGCACACGTGAACAGTTTAATTGCATACTGGAGAAGCTCTTTTGGGAATTTTTGTTGTTGTTGTCATTGCTGTCTAATTTGGATTTGTATGGATGTTTTAACTTCTTAACTTGAGCCCTTTTCCTCTTGACTGGATAAATTTTCAATCAGATGATTTTAGAAAAGCTTAGGAAGTAAGAGAGCAAACCACAAAGACATTTTAAGCATGCCACAGCCTGAAGTAGGAATTAAAATACTAATAGAAGGCCCTCATGGGAGAGTCTTACAGTTAGGCAGTGTAACCTCACAGGCTGCAGACTACTCTGCCCCCAGGAGACAGCAGGATTCTCCCCCACTTGGATACTCCCTGACTATGTGATGCTGGAAAGTTTCTTCAATTCTGTTTCTTCATCTGATAGGAAGGATACTCAAGAGCATCTTGAGATCTATTAATAAAAGCCACTACAGGAGAGAGATGATATTTGAGGTCTCACTTCTTTGCAGAGTAATTCTTACTCCTGACTTAAACCCCACCAGAAGCTCAGACTCTTAACGTTCTACATAGGAAGGTTTGAAACACTGGGACTTTGGGTGAGTCCTTATGTCATGAAACCCCTTAAACTTAGTAGAGTCTTCTGTTGGCTACCAAGATAGGTGGTGAGGGTCACCAGAGTTTCCCTCCCTCTCCTCCAGTCAGCAGGATGGGGTTTCCTGGAACCATTTAGTTGGTGGTGATTTCCAGTATTTGATCCTAAAGCTGCCTGTTTCCCTAAGAATTTTTTTTTTTTTGCACTGTCCACTTTCTTGGGTAGTTCCAGTGATATTTTTCACCAGTAAATGCTAGTGATTAAATAAGATTCTTTTGCATTTGCCACTGAAGGGGGGAGGATGTGGGTAGCCCTCCTAGTAAAGCAGCTGTATTTTTATGAGGGAGGGATGATCTGTGAGCATGTGAGTGTGTCAGGGTGCTGGAGACAGGTTTGTTTTCTGGCTCTCTTACTTCTTGTCAGGCCTTGGACTTCTCCAAGGGATGCTTTTCAAACACTTGAGACAGCTTAGCTGCCTGAACTGGAAGCATAATTGCCACGGACTCCTTGTAAGTCAGAACTAATTGCCTTCAGGGTTGTCACTTAGTTGAGAGAGACCAACATAGATTTCCATGTATAGGTTGTGATAATAAGACTTGATTTATCCTCTCTGTCTTTTCAGAGGAGGAATGCTTTGAGGCAGGACCTATCCTTTATTCTGTGTTTGCAGAGTGCCTACAGCAAGAGAGCAGTGTCCTCAGGTGAAACCCAGGTTAGAAGGATGTGGATAATGTTGATGAACAGTGCCTGTAATCCAGTGGTGAAAGGAGTTGCTCACTTACCTTCTCTGCTGGAAGATAAAAACTTTGGGCAGTTGCCAAGAAATGTGTCAAGGTTGTAACTCTCTGGTGGGCTGCAAACGTGAATGTCAGATGTGCAAAGTGAAAGTGGTTTCAAGTGCAGGCTTTTTCCTTCTCTGCTTCTTTGAAGATTGAGGTAACTTAAAAAGCAAAAAAAAAGGTTTCCATGGAAATTTTTTGAAACCAGAGGAGGGAATATTAGTGTGTGCTTTGTTCTGTGTTCTTCACAGCTGATAGAAGTCATGGTGTAGATGGACCTAACTGCTGAGTGACCTTTGACAAAACCAGATAGGAAGTCTTTGATGTGGCTGTCAGTGATGGTGAATTTTTTTTTTTTTTGGTGTGTTCTGTCTTTTTCAGTGAAGTGATTCACCAGTTTTAACTGAAACTTTGAGACAGGGACATAGTGACAAGACAGAGATTGCGGTGAGTAACAAGGCTCAGTCAATTATTGACTTGCTCATCTCAGCACCTTTGTTTTCTCTCCTGACAGTCTCATGACCTTTGTATATGGAGCTGAGCCTCTGGGAACCAAGCACTGACCGTTCTGGGTGTCACACTGTGAGAAATGAACATTTTCTTGTTACAAAGTGAATTGCATTCTCTCCTTGCAAAGCTTTTTGTATTATCTTTTAGATTAGTGTCTTGTGTGTGGCTGTCTGCTCCGATATCTGCCCTTTCTCATAGGAAAACATGCAGAATGGGTACATGGCAGTGCAGTAGTTGTTGTCTTGTAAAATATTTGAGACTCAAGTCTCAAGTAAAGCTATCTAGAGCTGGGCTGGTGTGGCCCAGATCTCAGCTGGAACCCTTTAGACATGATTGCCACACATGAAAATACTAATACAGTGACACATATAAATATGAATTCATCTTCAAATGGCTTATCTGCTAGTTCTACTGGAACTAAAAACTTCAAGAGCACAAGGGGTTTCTAGTAACAGTGGCTGCAAAGCTCTGTTGTGCTCACTTTTTTTGCTGCATGATGGTATGCATCTCCCTCTCTCCTCCAGCTGTCTTCAAGTACAGATTGTGCCCTTCTAGCAGGTTAGTCAGGGAACAGGGACTGGATTTCTCTGTGCCTTTTTCCACAGATATTACTCCTGTCAGGACTGATGTAGCCAGAAAATTCTGGAAAAGAGCTAATGCTTGAGATCCCTAAAGACATAGTGCCATGGCCCTAGAGCTTCTTGCCTTGATGTGGTGGGGAAGAGGCTGTTGTAGCTGGGTCAGCTCTTCTCAGCTTGAGGTGAGAATAAAACCCAGCTGGCCTCCTTGATTGTTCATTGAAGTCAACAGAAGATCTCCAGCTTGATAATTTGATATTAAAGCATTGAACAAATGGAATTGAAAGGCCAGTGAAGCCCTTGCACATAATGCCATCACCCAGAGTAGAGGTCCTGTTCAACTCACTAACAGTCAACACTTTACTGGACTGAGTTCTGCAAGTCCCATATTCATAATATTTGGAGCCTTAGACTGTATGAAGGTCTCAAAGGCTTTTAATTTTTTACCCATGAGGTCCACTTCGGAATTCCAGCCTACAAATGAAAACAAGGCAGGTAAGTCAAGTGAGAAGGTTAATAAAGTGAAAATTAAACTTAATATTTGTATTTAGTTAAGATATGGAGTGATGCAATAAAGTTCCTGGTATGTGATTGCCTCTGTGCCACAGAAAACAAATAAGTGAGCCAAAGAAAAAAAAATTACATGAAGAGCAGAATAGCAGCAAATCCCAAATTGCTTCAAAGACAGCACATTGAAACTGGGAGGCTTTAGGAAAAAAAAAAAGACTTTTGTAAAGAAACATTAAAAGGATAAACATCAAAGGCAGAATGAAACAAAATAGGGACAAACAAATTAAAGAAGAAAATTATGAAACAAAAGAACAAAATGCTTTACATGGCAGGACTGAAAATGAAGGGCATGAAGAAATAATGAAACAAGGGAATAACAGAGTGTGAGATGCAGCTATGAGTATCATTTGCATAGGTGCTCACAGCCCACTATGAACATTTGCTTTATAACTGCCTGCATTTAATTTTCATTTATTTTATTGTTCCTTAACCTAGAGAAGATCGTTATAGGTCCCTTTGAATAATAATTACAGGTAGGCTGTGCCTTTCCCCTTTAGTCTCTAGGGGTAACACAGAAATAACACTGTGGGTAGTTAAGAGCTGTCTGGAAGCTTTGCTTTGTACTACCAGCAGTAGCAGAAGTGGGCAGGGGAGTTACAGATGGCAAAGGGCACAGCACAAATGTGTGCTTGAATCTGAGTAATACTTGGGGATGTGCATACTGGTAGGGTGAGGGCTGCATGGGTGTGAGGAGGAGGCTGCTTCCCCTTGGGAGTCTTCAGGGGCTATCTGGCAATGTGTGACTTGTGCTGTCTGTCACACGTGGAGAGGTGCAGAAGAACATCTGAAATATTGCTGGTGATGAAGTCCATGGGGTTGCTTTATGGACTAAGGAAGATGCCAGTTCCCAGACTCTTGGCATGTAGCTGTTGCTTGTAAACTTGAGATGGAGATCAGCATATAAATTAGGTGAAAAAGGTCCTGCTGTGTAGCTGCTCCAAATGTGCTCTCCCTCTATCGATACACAGGGCACATTGTCAGTAGCCCTGGGGTAAGGGACAAGGTTTGCTGTGGCTGTGTGGTGTAACAGATGCCCAAGCATACTCCAGAGTGAACCTATTACAGAGGCAGCACAAAAGTCACAGAGCTTCATCATTGTGTTTTCCACCTGAGTTAGTTATAAACCTGTGGCAAAATGGGAGTGAAATGGCCAGGGGATGTTGTGAGTCCAGCCAGACCCCAACTGTTTTCCTCATAAAGGACTTCAAAGAAACCAGCTGAACCTCCCCCTTCATTCTTAGCCTGGCATTTTAGTTTGTTCTCAGAAGGGAGACACTGGCATTGCTGCAAAACATTTCAGGATGGGTAAGGATGCTGGAAGGCACTGAAATACAAATAGCCTTACCCCAGAGGGAAATGTTGGCAGTTTGTATGCCTCTGTAGCCTCTTTTCCTCCATTAAAGAAAGAGGCTGTGTTCTGATGCAGCAGCACTTTCTCATCTGCTGCCTCATTGCAGCAGCAGCAAGAAATGGGTGAAGACTGCAAACGTGCTGCTGTCTATACCCCACCATAAGTGCCATCTAAAGTAATTTAGCTCTTCACTCACTGACACCTGACAGAGCCAGAAGGGCTGAGAAACAAACAGCAGAAAAAGAGAGTGAAGAGAAAAAGGGACTGAGGCTTAGTGAGGTGAGAGGCACAGCAGTAGCAATTGCTTCTGAAGCCTTTTAATAGAAGGGTCAGTAGAAAATAATTTTCTCCCTTTCTTTACTCTCCAGACCCCAGCGTTCAAAGGGCAGGCAGCAACTCTGACTGCTGCCAGCCACATCCTCCAGAAGTATTCTTCTTTTGACTTGGACAGGCTAATGCCAGTAGTGGGAAAACTTGCCCTGGGTGCTGAATATGCACATTTGCATTCTTGAAGCCCAAGCTGAACTTTTATTTAGTCTGAGTCATGATTAAAAAAAAAAAGGCATGAATAAGAGTTGTAGAGAAAAGCTGCAGAAACAGCTTTCTGGCACAAACATATGCAAGCCATATTTCTCCCACAATAATTTCCCATGGAATTTTAACCTCTGAAGGATACTGAAGTTAACTTGAACTGTAGGCTTTGTAACATAAGATGCCATTGTCAATTTAGCAAGTCTGGCAGCCATAGAGCAGTAACACAATACGAAAGAAATGGTACACCCATATTTAGAGCAAAAAACCAAGGGGCTCTTCCCAGAGTCCACATTAATGCTGCCATCCCTTGTGTGACTGTGGCCATGTCATTTAATTTCGTTGCATCATCTGAAAATGAGTGTGAAATTAGTACCATATGCAGCCTGCATATAAAGGCCAGGGGGATAAATCTCAGTGAGAGAAGATCACATTGTCCTTAAACAGGAAAAAAAAAATGGAGACTCTGGACAACAGAAATAATTGTACTCTCTCATCTTGCTGGTGGGCAAGTGGGCACATGGTGGGGGCTTGTCCTGCTTGGAGGAAAGGAACCCAATGGCATCTGTGTGTCATGGTCTGCCAGGGAAGGTAGATGAGAGAATCCAACAGAGAGCTATGAGAGGATGCTTAGGGGACTTGAGTGTCTCCCCTATGAAGACAGACTGAGATCCCTGGGGCTATTTAGTGTGGAGAAGAGTGAGAGGGGATCTCATCAATGTCTATAAATATCTGAGGGGTGGGTGTCAGGAGGAGGGGGCCAGACTCTTTTTGGTGGTTCACAGTGATAAGACAAGCAACAGTGGGTTCAAACTTGAACATAGAAGATTTCATCTCAACATGAGGAGAAACTTCTTTACAGTGAGGGTGACAGAGCCCTGGAACAGGCTGCCCAGGGAGGTTGTGGAGTCTCCTCTGGAGACTTTCAAACCCCACCTGGATGCATTCCTGTGCAGACTACCCTAAGTGATCCTGCTCTGGCAGGAGGGTTGGACCTGCTGATCTCTTGAGGTCCCTTCCAACCTCTGCTATACTGTGAGCTTTGTAACTCACCCTGTTGAGGACTTGCCCCTGCTGGCAGTGGGCTGGGACCTGCATGTGCTAGGGGCTGGCTGTGGCTGGGATGGCCTGGCCAGCCAGATGTGCCTTTGCTAATAATAACAGGAATTGCCTTCTGAGCACAGCTCCATATGGGTTGCTTGCGTAAGCCGCAGGGTACCGACTCTGTCTTCTCCTGGACAGGTTATGTAATCGCATCAGAAATCAAATATGCAATTTGGATTTCACCTTTTTTTTTTTTTTTTTTTTTTTTCCTTTCCCCTCCCCTGAACATCTGGCTGTTCATGTTTTTTTGCCTGCTGATTTTATAAGGGTCCTGGTTGGGAATAGGTCTCTGTGCACGCAGGCATGGAAAACAAATGCTGAAGGGTTGCTGAGACAATGACCTTGGAATTAATTTTCAAATCAAAGTGAATATAATTTATTTTTTTTTTTTCCACTCAGCTCAAAGTTTCAGTAAGAGCAGTGTTGTGGTGTGCTGACTTCTCTAGCCCTAATGCAGCACTAATTTGAGAATGCCTCTTTTCTCTAATACTGCATTCCTGCCTTTGAAATAAGCTAAGAGGAGGCGACTGGAGCCCTGAAATGAGCCAGGATGTGACCTGAAGCTGGTGACATCTACAAAAAGAGTCCATTTGACTTTAGCAAGCTTTGGAGCTAGCTTGTGAATGGTTGCTGGCAAAGAATTCTGTAATGCATTTTAATTTCCTCCCTTTGCTGGTTTCAGATAGTCTAAACCTACTGACCTTTGGTACATGCTGATCATCTTCTGGTTTTCGCCAGAGAACAAAACTCAGAGCAAGTTTTGCTGGAGAATTGTCAGAGAATGGAAGGCAGCTTTTAATTTATTTGACTTACTGGCTGAGGTCCATGCTGGCAGATATTTTGGTAGCTCATTATTGTTGGAGGATGTTCTTGATGTGTGTTCTTCAGAGCTATGTTCAAGGTATGTAGTACACCCTGGTCTGTGTTCCTTTTCCAGCCAGCTTCAGAGTCCCCTTCTCAAGTGAAGTGGGATTGTAACCCATTGCAGCAGCAATGTATAAAGAAAGGTTTCATGGACTTGTCCTTAATGTTATCAAACCCAGGGACTTTGGTGAAATGAGAAGTATGATAGCCTGCTCCTTCAAAGCCCCCTCAGCATTTTTAACTGCATTTCTAATTATTGTAGCAGATAATAAGTACAATGCATGCAGCCATGCACAGAACCCAGCATCGTTCTGTGCTTAGTCCATGTGTTTCATGTAGAAATCTGGATGACAGCCAGATCACTAAATGGCTGATTTTTAATGGAACTCAAAACCACAACAGATGTACTGTATGCCGAAAAGAGTTAAAAATGACTCTTTGCAGTCTCTGTGCTTGCCTTTAAACAGAATACATAATATACAGAGCAGTGGTTGTTTAGCATATGGTGACTTTAACATTAATAATTGCCTCTGCTGTTTCTGGGAGTTTGCCAGGTTTATGCAGGGGAGCCTTGAAGTTAATGACAAGCTTCCATAGACAGAACTTCTGCGCTCTCAATAAGAAAACCCTCTGACTGTTACAAGTTGTGAAAATCTGTGTGACCACTTGCATGTCACAAAAAATGTTGTGAAAAGATGTGCTAATGCCCAGCAGAAGTTGGTTGCCATCCCTGACCCACTGGGCACCTGGCTATTTTTATTTGGTTTGTGCCTGGGTAAATTGAGAAATTAATTCTGGGTCACACAGCCACCTTTTTTTTTTTTTTTTTTTAATGTCTGGTACCAGTTTTTTCTCACTACAAATCAGAATACCTAGTTCAGCATTACATGGAGGATTGGCTGCATCTGGCAAAACTGAATTAATTCATGTACTGCATAACTCCTGCAATCCTTGTGAGAAAAGGACTTGTCTTTAAGAGTTAAGTGCTATCTCCATGTGTACATCTTCGAGTGTGCTTGGCCTCGTTGTAGCTGTCAAATGACTGGGGAGCCTTTATGTAAATCATTTTGACAATACACATTGGTAAGCTAGTGTAAAGAAAGCATTTTCTTCCCTTATGAACGTTATATAGTGGAAGGGCTTCATCTCCACAGGCACACTTAAGCTTTAATGTACAATAAATAGTCTCCATAGAATCACAGAATTGTTAGGGTTGGAAGGGACCTCAAGGATCATCCAGTTCCAACCCCACTGCCATGGGCAGGGACACCTCACACTAGATCAGGTTGTCCAGAGCCACATCCAGCCTGGCCTTAAAATCCTGCAGGGATGGGGAGACTTCTACCACTTCCCTGGGCAACCTATTCCAGTGTCTCACCACCCTCATGGTGAAAACCTTCTTCCTAACATCCAATCTGAATCTACTCATTTCTATTTTTTTTTCCATTCCCCCTAGTCCTATCACTACCTGACACCCTAAATGTAAGAGTGAGAGTATACTCTGTGTAGACTCAGGAGTAAGTTTTAGGGAACAGTTAACCAAACTACCTGACAGGTTGATTTTTTTTTTTTTTTTTATTAGAGGAATTGTACCTCTTTCTGCCAACTTCCATACAGTACATTTTTTTTGATTCAATATGTTACTCTTTAAAAAAAGAACTTGTTTTCCTAGCGTGCTAAAAAAAGACTTTCGAAACACCATGAGGCTGTAGCAAAGAGTTGTGCTGGAGAAACCAATATCCTATCTTTCATCCTTTGTCTGGTGTCCTTGCCAAGCTTCTAATTTAGCAGCACACAGTAGTGCACCAAAGTGAGTCATGAATTCTTCAGTGTAATTACCACGCAGTGCACAACTGAGGCTACAGCAGTCTGAACCTTTTCCTGTCTGTCGTTCTTCCCTTCTACTTGCTTTTCAAATACCATATGCTTTGCAGGAAAGCTGTGCAGTGCAGCAAAGCTTCAGCCCTCTTCTGAGCAGGCATGATTAAAACCTGAATTTTGAGTTAATAACTGAAAGGCCCTTTCTGTGGGACAAGCACAAAGAGACAAAAATGTATCTGGATGATTTTTGTAGCTAGAATGTGTGTGTGTGGGGGGGGGTTTGTTGTTTGTTGGGGTTTATTTTGAGGCAAAACACCTTGGTAGAGACATCCAGTGTGGAGTTGTAGGATTTGAAATGAGATGTGAGTAGATGATGTGATGATCTGATTCTGTGATGTGCAATGACAACTTCTTTACGATTTCAGTCTGAGTAGCCTGACAAAAGGATTTAATTCCTCAGATTCCTGAATTACCTTAAGCACACCAACTTCAGGAGTTAACGAACTCCTCCTGTCTCACTTTTGCCTTTCTCTGAAGAAGGGAATTAATGTTGCCTGGAGTGTTTTTATTTGTAATCTATATCAAATCTTCATGGAAAGTCTCAAAACTCACTACTGAGCTCTGGGCAACCTGATGTAGTTGAGGATGCCCCTGCTTACTGCAGAGGGGCTTGGACTGGATGACCTTTGGAGGTCTCTTCCAACCCAGACCATTCTGTGATAAATGTTGGGATCTAGTCTTGTTGATATTTTAAAATCAGTTTTGCCTTGCACTGATTTTCATATGCTCATATTTATCTTGCCAGTGCACTGTAGACAGTGATCCTTACATGTGAGGTAGTTGCAAAGGGCAACTGGAAAGCTCACTTGTTCGTTCAAGATCTGAGCTCATGAGTAACTCAATTGCAAAAGAGTCCCAAGGACTTTGTGTATTATCAGAGAGATGTGAAGGAGAAGCTGCAATTTGGAGTTTCAACACTACTGCTGTGTCCAAATTTGTGTGCATTTAAGTGTGTTCATTGAGGATTTTACCTGTTTTGGAAGTGTGTGCAAGGGTTCAGAGTCTAAAAGGCCATTATAAAACACAACATTCTGTGCAAAGGTGCTATGTCTGTCTTCAGAAAGAGCTGCTTCAAAGCCATTCCTGAAATGTGACCACTTTTTGTTGCTGTACGTGGTGTGGGTAAGAACTTCAAAATTCAACACAGCTGCTACAACAAATGGGAGCCATTTTTCTTCAGACTGTGCAAGAAGATGAATCCTATTTGCAAACATGCTAACTTAAATATGGTGGTGTGCTAAACATTACCTCTGTCTTTGAATTATTCCTGCCTCCCTATCTGTGTTAAATGCTGATTGCAGCACAGGTGCTAGCAGAGCACAAAAAGCTGAGATGTTACAGATCTGGGGGATTTCACTTCCTCCAGCCACTGCCAGGCTGGTTCATGTTCAGCAGCATATCCTTTCTAGGTGTTGTGTAAACCTCCTTCCTGAGCTTCCTGGTAGCCTTTCTAAAGTCATAGTTACATTTCAGAAAGCTACTACAGAAGTACTGCCATTGCAATGTCCAGCTACATGACTGTCCCCACCTCCATCTTTTCTATCTGATAGGAAAATGTCTTTCATACATAAGTCCCTTCAGCAGCTATAGATGAAAGTTGGTATTTTTTTTTTTTTAAGCTGTTACTATGGATAAATACAGTGGCAAATGATGTTAGAAACTCCCGTTGCACTTCTGGAGACTTCCTCCCCTCTTTCCCAATGACTGGTTTGGTTACCACATCTTCTGGCTTGTGGCTGAGCCCTGCTCTTGTTTCATGCTTGGATAAAGGCAATTAAAGCAAAGGGCTTGCTCGTGTGAGTGGGGTCATACTGATGCAGGAACACTCACACCTCACTGCCACCCTGCTCTGCCCACACTGTTAACAAAGCTCTCAACCACTCTTTTCCAGTAATTGCATTAACTAAACTCAATAGTCTTATAAATTCCCAGATGTGTCCTTTCCCTCTCATAACTGTGTTTATAGAAATACACTGTGGTGAGAAGCCAATTCTGCATCCATGCTGAATTTAGATGTCTTGGCTTGTTTTTAGTTTTTTTCTGAAATGGATGGTTTCAGAAAGGCAATGTTGCTGCTGCAGGAGCTTATGTGGAAGTGAGACTACCTAAGCTAATGAGTCATCAGATATTCCTTTGCGTGGCAATGCAATAAGAAGATATATAAGGAATACTGTTCTTCAGGTTATGGAGATGTTAGGCTTGTCTGTTATTTGATTTGCTCTCCTCAGTTGCTGCAGCATCAATAGTGTTTCTGCATCAATAGTGTTTCTCCCAATTAATTTCTTTGTAGTTTCACAGTTACAGGAAAAGTTCCAGAGCACGAGGAAAAACACTTTTGAAGGAGTCCATAGCCTAAATGTGAGTGTACAACAAGAGGAGATGCCAGTAGAGCATGCTTACTATGGAAGACAACATAGTTATGTGATAAGCTGGTGTAATTGTCTGGGGGGGGGTTTACAAATGTTGTTTTTTTTTTTTTTTCAATGAATCCATGTTGGATAGAGAGCTTAGATATCTGAGAGTAGCTGAGGCATGGTGGATCAAATCCAACAGGACACTTCAGGCCCTGGAACAACACAAACCAACCTTGGCCCTACTCCCTGTGATTATAATAGCCGTGTTAGAGAGAAGGGTTCAGTCTGAATGCTGCATTACTTTGATTTTTTTTGTCAATTAAAGCCTGATGCAATTAGATGAAGCCCTTGCTCTGCACACTTGACACTGCAAGATGCTGAGGAGTCTGGCCTTGATCCAACGAAGCACTTAAGTGATTCCATTAGCTTAAATGGCACTACCTGTGTGCTTAAAATTGAGCATGCACTTAAGTGCTTTGCTGGGTTGATGCCAGCGGGTAGCAAGATCAGATTCATAGTGATCACCAGAGTCTTGCTTTGGATTTTTACATGCAGGAGGTCTGTGTGGTTTCATTTGTTGCCTCTGTAGGCTTGCTCTTCAAGTTGTGATTTTGATAAAAATAAGTGGTGACGCTGAATAAATCACCCCCCCAAAAAAAGTGCTTCTCTCACGGAATTTTTTACAGTGCACACCACTGGAAACTGTTCAGCCAGCTGAATGCCAGACTGAGCCACTTCAGCTAACAGCATGAAAGTGTTTGAGGCAGTTAAATACAGAGACTGATGTCTTTAACCTGTGAATGTTTTCTGGGAGCAGCTGAAGAATATTATTTGAAGTGGCTGATGGTCTTCACCGAATGAAGGCCACATAGCCAGATGCCTAATGGTGTTCTTGGATTAAATGGAGCTACAGTCTGTGTATAATTGTGGTAAAACTGTATCATAAAATACCATAATTATTATCACTTGGTTCATATACTGTTCTTAAAAAACCCAAAGGCACTGTTAAATCAGAAATAAGCACAAAGCCTGGAAAGTTAGAGGTCATACAGGTGCAAGAGTCTATGGAGAAATTTCGAGTGATTTGCCCTAAATTAAAGAAAATGGGCTTGGAAGGGACCTCAGGAGGTCATTTAGTTCATCTGTCTCTTTAAACCACCAGCACTGTATATTCCCTGGTCTCCCTAAGCTATCTGTTTCAAGTCTTTACCCTTAGAAAGTATTTCCTGATGCCCAGACTGAATTTCCCTAGCTGTAATTTAATCTCATTATTTCTTGTCTAACCTACCACGCATGTGAAGAATAGATTATTCCCTTCCCATCTGCAGCAGTCTCAGGGCAGTGCTGAGCTGGAGTTCCTCCATGTGTGTCTCCATTACTGCATACTTTTTGCACATTTTCACACTTTTCCTCATTTACATCCTTCTGTGCTCTTGCTCTGGACAACCCCCTGTGAGGCACTGGCAAGGAAGATGAGACTCTGCTCCCAAGGTTTTAGGCAACAGAAAGTCTAGTTGAAGTTCCATATTTCTGCCTTGCCACATCTCATCAGAGGGTATCAGAGTGGCAAGTCCCAGTATACAAGACTGTGATTTTTTTTTTCCACTATTAATGAAACAGTCAATTCTCAAACTTTTAATTTCTTAGCTGTAAGTGATAGAGGGGACAAAGCTGTGGTCAGATGCAGCTGTTGCTGAAGGGTCTGTGTTTATCCTGAGAGGCTGAGTGGTGGATTTGCATTCTTGCTCTTTCCATGTGACTGCTGCCTTGCTCCTCACAAAGGAGTCTCAGTTCTGGTGCTGAATTTTGGTTCTGTTGGGCTGGAGACAAAAGGCTAAAACCGGTGCCCTTCACAAGCCAGGCTGCAATTTCTTCAAGCCTTAGATGCTCAGCCCTTCAGGAGAGACCTAAAAGCTTGAGGAGGGGCCCAAGAATGTTGTTTAATACCTCTTCCAAGCTCAAGAGTGATGTGTCTCACTCAACAAAGAGGAAGGTAGGCAAAAATGCCAAGTGGCCTGCATGGATGAAAAAGGCTCTTCTGGACACTCTTCAACACAAAAAAGGAGACCTATGGGATAGCTAGAGAGGGACTTTTTACAAAGGCATGGGATGACAGGGTGAGGGGTAATAGCTTCAAACTGGCTTAGATTGGACATTGGGAAATAGTTTCTTGTAACACATTGCTCAGAAAAGCTGTGGAGGCTGCAATTCTGGAAGTGTTCAAAGCCACGTTGCATGGGGCCTTGAGGAACTTGGTCTGGTAGGAGGTGCCCCTGGCTGCGGCAGAGGGGCTACAACTAGATAATCTTTGGAACCCAAACCATTTCATGATTCTAAAATAGAAAGAGGAGAAGGGAAGCAGCTCCTGGAAGTCCTCTGCACCGATTTAACTCAAATCCAAGAAAGCTCATTCCAGGCTTGGGATGTTTCAGTTACGTTCTAGTGACCAATTTTTCTTTTCCTATTAAAGATGAGTTTGACATCTTGGCACACTTTTCATATCCCTGTCTCTGCATTTGGGGTATGGACATGCTGGAACGTGTCCAGAGGAGGGCCACCAGGATGATCAGAGGGCTGGAGCACCTCTCCTATGAGGAGAGACTGAAAGAGTTGGGGCTGTTCAGTCTGGAGAAGAGAAGGCTCCGAGGTGACCTTCTTGTGGCATTCCAGTATCTGAAGGGGGCTACAAGAAGGCTGGGGAGGGACTTTTTAGGCTATCAGGTAGTGTGAGGACTAGGGGGAATGGAATCAAGCTGGAAGTGGGGAGATTCAGACTGGACGTGAGGAAGAAGTTCTTCCCCATGAGAGTGGTGAGAGCCTGGAATGGGTTGTCCAGGGAGGTGGTTGAGGCCCCATCCCTGGAGGTGTTTAAGGCCAGGCTGGCTGAGGCTCTGGCCAGCCTGATGTAGTGTGAGGTGTCCCTGCCCATGGCAGGGAGGTTGGAACTGGATGATCCTTGTGGTCCCTTCCAACCCTGACTGATTCTATGATTTGGGCACCAGAGTTTTCCTCACACGGCTCTAGCAGTGTTAAAAAGAACTGTTTCCCAGGAATATCTCTGAGGACAACCTGGGAACATCAGGAATTCAGAGGGCAGCTCTTGCGTTGGCACTTTTACAGAGCAACTCTTTCCTACATATTCATGTGCACTGCTCTTCTTATCATTCCCGAAGCTCCTCAGGAAACTTCTGCAGTGCTTGGCCCTACCTCCCTTGCAGCTTTGATAATGCTCTCGTCTTGACAGCTGATACCCACGTGGGTGCAAAGCTGGTTATATTTACACTCTCCCAGAAGGCTCAGTGCAGTTGTCACAACTTGTCAGTGGTCAGGACCCAACGGTTGGCGGTCGGTGGGAAGATATTTTTCTCTTACAGAATTGGGCATGTTTAAAAAGGAGTGGGGTGGCTGTGATTGTTAAGATGCAATCAAATGCATTAAGGCAACTATTTTCTTCACCATTAATAATGAGAAACCTGGCAGTGTAATCTTCCCTTCGTTCTCTGGTTTCGCTCTCGTGGTGAGAAATGAAATGAAAGCCATCAGGAGCTCCAGGAGCCTTTCTGCTCTGTGTGTTTCTGTTGTCGTAAAATAAGTACTCCTGTCATGTAATTTTAGTTAAAAATTTTCCTGGGGAAAATATTTCCTTTATCATAGCTCCTAAGAGTTTCCTATAAATGAGAATCAGGGTCTTAATTTATTGATATACTTACGGAAAAAAACCTCTCTTTTAAAACTTACAATATGTATGTTTTCCGTTCAGGTAGTTTGCTTCAGTTTTAGTTTCCTTTGTGGTGTATTTATTTGCTAAAGCTTGTATAATTTATTTTACATCCTCTCTAAGAGTTGAGGGATTAGGAAATGAGGGGTGTTAGCAATAATTGTAGAAGATGGTTAATGTTTTAAATACTTTTCCACTCCAGCAGGTTAAATAGTCACCAGCCTTTACCTTATAAAGCCTCATTTAAACCTAATACTCAAAGATGAGTGTTGTAGAAGTTACCATTTAACACTTTTGTTTGACATGAGCTTACAATGTTTTCTCAGCTGAGGAAAATGAGGAAAACTGAGTCAAAATGGTTGAATTCCATTATCTTTGATTCTGCTCTTTTTTTTTTTTTTTAAACCCTTTTGCAGTTTGTCTAATGGCTCCCTTGAGTTTGTTAACCTTTGTAATTATACCATTTAATTTTTCATCTCTCTTAAATGAATTTCTGTAGCAGATTCAAGATAATTTCTTCATATTCTAGATTAAGCACTCTGTTCCCACTAGAACCTAGCGTTCTAATTAGACCTCCAAGGTTGAGGACTTCTGATGTGCTTTGCCAGTGCTGGTTTCAGACTGATCGAACTGTAATAACACAGACTAGCAATTTCCACTGGGAGACCTCAGAGGTAAACTGGGAGATCTCAAAGGTAATTCAGTCAAGTAGAGGAATACTTTGATTCTCACTTTCCGAAGTGATAAAGTGACCAAAAGGAAGGCAAAATGACTTGTGGAAGATAACAGAGGTAATCCAAAAGTCCTCATTGTGAATGGCAGAGCCCATTCATTTCAGTGGTTTTGGAGCTTCTCTTCTGAGTCGGGGCAAATGAGACTCAGTGGATTTATCTTCAGAGGCAGCAAAAGGATGTGTGCAAACCTTTTTCTCTAGCTTAATTGGATTGCTCTTCGAACTGCTCAGCCAGGCAAGCTGAGCTTGCTCCAAGGGGAGACCCAGCTTCTGTGTTTTGGGTGACTGAAATCTGTGTCTTGCTTTTACTTCTTCCTTACTTTTCTAATTGGTTAGAAACAGAAAAATTGAAAAGAAACTTGAAGCATTGAGGTGGTTTGGATTTTTGACCTCTGAAACAACTATTTCAGTGAAGCAAAGCTGAAAATGAGGGACTAAGAGTTTTATGATTGAGAAACATGAGAGGACAATTCAGGTGACCAAGTGAAAGGCAGTTTCTTCAAATCCAATTTTTTGCTGACTTTTAGCGACATTCTAGATTGGGGCTGCAGAATGAGGCATTTTCAAAGGCAGATACAAAACTGGTTTGTCAGGAATCAGATGGGCACATGGCTGTAATCTCTTCAATTCATGTCACTGGGCAACTGTGAAATCCAGTTTTGCAAACAAGGAGTCTAAGTTAAGAGAGACTTCTTGTTGTGTGGAGCTCTGCAATCCATGAAATCAAGATTTATGGATATCTTGTGCTGCACCACAAGGGATGTGGATGACATTGCTGGCACATAAAGTCACTTCCTGGCATTTACTATCACAGTTGGTTGCACCTACACTGTTATTAAGAGACCTTCACTTCCAGCTGGGAAGTGTCTTTGGGACCCTGAAGTCTTCTTGTGGGAATAAAATTTCACTTCACTAAGTGGTAGAGATGTTCAACCTCCCAGCTTTTGTTTTTCTGAGAGTTCAAGTGTCTTGGCAAAGCAATGCAGCATCAAGGTGCCCCAAGGGGTTAGCACTGAACCTTCTCATTGATGTCAGAGCAATTGCCCTCAGCACCTTTTCTGCTTTGTCTCTCACAGCAGAAATCTTTCTTCCTGGCTCTTTGGGTGATGAGGCTTGCAGGCGGAGGGCTAAAAGTTTTATAGTGCCTGCTTTTTGACTGATATTTCTAAATTGCCTTTGAGTACATGTTGTAGAGACAGTGGAAATAGCTGGGAAAACATGGGTTATAGAAACTTTTTTTTTCTTTTTAGAGAGACTGGCAAAGTGATATTTGGTTAAGGCTGCTGAACTAGGCTTCAGGGCAAATACATGAAGCAAGTTTGGGCTAGCAGAGCTATGAGATGTTTGCCTTAATTCTTCTAGGAAAACTGTTGCAAAAGCTGCTTATAGGTTGAATGAGGGAAGTCCTTGAGATACAGTCTGGCCTTTCTGCTTCTGTGCTGCTTTAGCTTTCTCTGGCATGCCTGGCAAGGATTTCTCATGGCACCTCTGCCAAAGAGAAGACTTATGACCCTTAGGAACACGATCTGTATTTCAGCGCTTTTATGGGCTCCCAGTTCATCCTCACTGGCTTCTCTTCTCAGTCTGGGGAGGTGAGAACATGGTTTCTAACTCTGTAACAGGAGCATCCTGCCTGTGTTCACAGCACACAATATGCTGAAGCCTTTTATTCAAGGACAAGGAAGTGTCTTTCCTGCAGCATATTGCTTCGGACCTGCGTGCTGAGGGTCCCCAAAGCTGCCAGCATCTCTTTTATGAAATGCTGAGCTCCTGTTGGCCTGGGGAAGAGCCCTGACTTCTCACACTGATCCCTCCTGAGGTGATGCCATGCTCAAAAAGAAACATATGGAAATGGGCCTGTTCCCAGTGACTCCCTCACTGCTGTCTTTCCACTGGTGCCAAGTTCAAAGTGGCAGAGAGACCTTGCTTATCTCCCTGCATGCCACTGTGATCAACCCTTCCTGTGAAGCTGTCAGGATGGCTTCTTCAAAGCCATCTGTGTTTCCAGTGATAAATCCTGCAATCCAGCTTCACCTTCCAGCAGCTGATGGATCTTGGAAAACCAATTGGCTGATCCTTGAGATGACAGAGCTCCTCTCTGCATGATGTCCTGTGCCAGAGCCCCATGCACAGGGTTGGGGATGCATTTGCTTCCAGCTTCCTGCTCCCCAGCTCACTTGGGTCATGTCACAGCAGAGCTGTGACTCCTAATGCTGTTTCCTTTTTCCTCTCCCCTCAAAAAGAAAGCTGCCAGCTCTGCCTCTGATAGAGAGACAAAAGAAAAGTGCTTTTTATTAATTGTTGCAGCACCGTGAGGATGAATTTATCTTTCAGCTATTCAGCTTGTACTTTGGTCATTGTTTTGTCAACGAGACAATGTTCATCACTTACACACAAAACCCTTCCAGAGAATACACAAGTAAGGAGAATACATGTGTAATGAAATAACAAGTCTTGGTGTTTCCTGCAGAAGCAGCCAAACATTCACCTGCAATCAGTTTTATTGAGAAGAGAAACTTCTAGAAATGACAGTGGCCCAAATAATTGATGAGGAAAGAACTGGATCTCTGGCTGATGGCTGTAATAAATTTCTCTTGTCATCTCAGTTCATTTACTGCAGGTAGTGCCCTGTGCAGTGATTAAAGAAGCAAAATATTTTAGGCACAACAGAATGTAACAGTTCTCCAAGTGAAGTGGACAAAAATAGCTCCACTGGGAGATAAATGGAAGAGAAGGTGCTTTTATTTGAAGTCCACGTTAAATTAGGGAGCAGTTATTTTTGTTCCTTACTCCTTGCAGTGACAGTGAAGCAAAATATTTCTGGGACCACTGCTTTGTACAGACTATGTCCAGACTTTTAGCACCTGGAGAGCTGAGGCAGGGGAAAGAGGACCTAGTTCCTTGGTGTGATTGCTAGGCAGGAAGATTTGGGGAGATGCCTGGGCAGGAGGAGAGGGAAGATTGGGCATTGCTGTAGAGGAAGGCAAGGAAAGCTCACAAACATTCACACTTTGTTTTGGTTTAACTAGGGATGGTATTCATGGCCTGGATCTCCTCTTTCCCAGCCTGTAGGACTGCCTAGACACTGAGAGATAGTGGAAAGAAACCCTGCTGGGTGCCCACACAGCCATATACCTTGTGTTCACTCCTGAGATGTATGTATCTTCTGGTCTAGTACTGCAACAAGATGCTCAGGGAAGTGGTGGACTTGCCATTCCTGGAGGTGTTCAAAAAACATGCAGGCATGGCACTTTGGGACATGGTTTATTTGGCATGGTTGTGTTGGGTTGACTGTTGGGACTTGATCTCAGAGGTCTTCTCAAACCGTAATGATTCTATGATTCTGTAAAAGCCTATCAATACTCTGCTCTAAATTGCTTTTTGTGAGGACATTCATGCAGCCTGGGTTGCAGTCACACATTTCAAAGAGTACTGGACCCTAGCAGACAAAAACTCCTTTGCCTTTGTAAGTCTAGAAAGCACCACTGGGGCCAAAGGCAGTTGCGAATAACTCAATCAGTGCAAGAAAATGACTGAACAACATATTTTTCTTCAGAAGCAGATATTTCATTAATGTTTTGTGAATGTTGGTAATCTTTTTTCTTAAATATCATTTAGCATGCTGGGCTCTTCTATCCCTGGAGTTCTTTCCAGATGGGATAGCAGAGACAAGAGAAAGCAAGCTGTCATGACCATCAGCATGTCGCTGGAGTTAACGCAGGAGTTGTCAAACGATGCCTGCTTGCTGCTGAAAAGCTCTGTATTAGCATGAGGCTGCAAAAGTGTAACATTTGTCATCAGTGGGTATTATTTGAAAAGATCATTTAGTATCTGTCAAGGCTGCTGTAAAGTATTTTTGGCCAAAGAATTTAAGTGGGAAGCTCTGTGTGTGTGTGCATGCAAGCCTGCGCTGCTGATTAATTGTAATCTCACATAATGCACTCCTCAGCTTGACATTTTTAAAGTAAGGGGGAGGTTGGCTGATTCCTGAAATTAATTATAATTCAGATTTTGGAGTGTGAAAACCGGATAGAGAGCTTTCTATAAACCCTTTAGACACAGCTAGAATCTGGACTGATTCATTATGCACTTCCACTATGCTCTGCTGCTCATGTCATGAAATCTTTAGGAATTTATTGCAAGAAAATGGCTCTTTTTTTTTTTTTTTTTTTTTACAAATTTGATGTGAGGAGAAGATGGAATTGGTATTTTAATTGCATTTTGATGAGAGGAAAACAAAGCCAGTCAGTACACCTGATGAATTGATTTTCTGGTGTTCCTAATTCAGAAAGAGTAAGAAAAACTTATCTGCATGAATCCCTCTGTGAAACTTTAAAGAAAAAAACCCTAAGAGCTAACATATGCTGGGGTAGCTTATTTGCCTTCCCTTGCAGGAATAAATTAGCAAATTCAAAATACTTTCTAGCACTTCAGCAGGAATAGCCTTTTGGTGATTCTCCTTTAGGTGTTAAACTCTATTAATGCATCTCTTTAGAAAGATTAAATTGTCTTCGAGTTCTCCTGAAACTCTGGCAGCAGAGATATTAACTTCTGAATTCAATGAATGCTCCAAATAAAGGCCTGCTCCAGAGAGGATGTTTAGGATCACAGGATGTTAGGAGTCCTCACCAGCCTCAGTGGGAGTGTGGCAGGTATGATTTGTGGTTAGAAACCTACAGCACTCCAGAGAGGAAAAATACAGTTCTCCTGCAACATGTCAGAAAGCTTTCTTCACCTTTTCCTCTACTGTTGAACTGCCATGATGTCCAGGGATCCAAAGGATGTACTAGGGTGATGATCACAGGATATTAGGGGTTGGAAGGGACCTCTGAAGGTCATTAAGTCCAACCCCCCTGCAGGATCAGGTTGCACAGGAATGCATCCAGATGGATCTTGAAAGTCTTGAGAGAAGGAGACTCCACAACCTTCCCGGGCAGCCTGTTCCAGTGCTCTGTGAGCCTCACAGTGAAGAAGTTCCTCCTCACATTGAGGTGGAACCTCCTGTGCTGTAGTTGATATCCATTGCCCTTTGTCCTATCACAGGGTGCAACTGAGCAGAGGCTGTCCCCTCAGCCCTCAGATACTTATAAACGTTTATTAAATCCCTTCTCAGTCTTCTCTTCTCCAGACTAAAAATCCCTGGGAGCTCCCAGCCTCTCCCCATAGGGCAGTGCTCCAGTCCATTAATCATCTTCACAGCCCTCCATTGGACTCTTTTGAGTAGATCCAGCTGACTGCAGGAGGAGTAACTGAGGCACAGCTATGACAGTGTGAAGAATGCTTACTTAATCTGAACCACCTTTCATGTGTAAACATGGTAAATTTTACCACACTGGACAATCTTTAATAATAATTAATGAAGAAACTTTCCAGTTAAGGATTACAATATAGTAAAACCTGCAATGTTCAGAAGTCTAGAAGATGGAGGAAGGCTATAGCGAAATGCTGTCAGGGTTCATGTAGAGTAACTGAGATGTGTGATTTGGATCTAAAGAAATATTTGTAGCAGTGTGATGGGTATCAGTGTATCTCCACTGGATATCAGAGCCTCTCTGGGAGCTGCAAGAAGATTGTTATATAAGAACAACAGGAATTTTTTCATTAAGCTCTTCCCTGTTGCCTGAGATAAGAAAACCTCCTCCCCTGCTTGACTCGAGCAGTAGATAAGATAAAGATCTATATATAAGATAAAACTTAAGTGCAGCAGGAACTTGGAAAAGCCACTTTCTAGGAGACAGACCTTAGGAGGCATCACTTTGGAAAAGAAAATAGACATTGATTTATGCTGTGTTACAGAGGAATTATGATTCAGACAGTAAAAGCAAATCCCAATTGTTGGCTCCAGACGTGCTTTGTGCTGGAGACTGGATTGCAACAAAGGCATCAGCTGCAGGTTGTGATTCTCCCCTCCAGAGCTTTTGAAGGCTGGAGAAGTTTAGTTGTTTGTTCTGAGATTGCCATGTGTGTTAACATGGCATGGAGGCTATCATTTGCAAAAGTTGCTGACCTTAGCAGGGGGCAAAGGCTTCTGTCTTATGTGGATGAGTACTTCTTGAATTTCTGTCTTGTGGTCAGGATGAAAAGACCTTTTGCAGGTTTATTGCTATTCAGCCTTACCTAATCACTGTAATGACATCATCCCCAGTCATTAGGACAACACCAAACCAAGCAGGAGGTTTTTCTCCTTTCTTGGAAAACCCCCTCTTCAAAGCAGTGGCAGAGCAAGAAAGATTGTCCGTTTTTCTCCCTTGCTGAATTTATTTTATTCCCCCCCTGTTAATTATCTGCACTGCTGGTCTCTGTGTGCTGTCTGCCCCTCTTGCTCCCATGAATCTAGATTCCAGGGATTTTGCTAACACATTTTCCCTTGCATTCAGCGCTCCAGTTGGTGCTGTATGTGCAATACTCTAACAGCATAGATGGGTCAAACTGAATTCTGAGTTTGCATGATGAGCTCTGACTGAGGTCTCTAGGGACAAATCACCTGAATACAGACCTGTATTCCTATAGTAACTCTGCTGAAATACATTGTTTCTTACATGAATGCTTGAGTACCTGTACTTTCATGATTAATGTTAAGCAAAACATAATTTAGGTGTCCCACTCTCTATCTCAGGGAGTATTTCACTCCTGGGTGAATAAACTCTGTTGACTCTAACTTGAATAATGCAGTTGCAGTTTTCACATTAACCAAATTCTTGGGGGTTTCTCCACTACCTGCCCCTTCACACAGGCACTCTGCAGTTTCTCTGGGGAATGAGAATTAGACCCTGAAACCCAGAGTAAACTTCAGAGGAAAACCATCTTCACGCTCACTAGATTTAAATAGAATACTGAAAAACATATCAAACTCTCTGTTAAGCAGCTATATATTGAGACCTCATCAAAGCATGCCCAAAGATCCTTTAATGAAGAAAGGTAGACCTGAACCAAAAGGGATCCTCTATGCAGTGCAATAGTTGACTGGAGCAGAGACTCAGCAGAGAAATTATTAGCTCTTGATTGAGTTGGATGTGGCATGTTTTAGATGTGTCAGTGTGCTGGATTCCCTTGGAGCAGGAGAGCTGGGTTGGCAGCAGCTGGCTGGCAGCCAATGAGGCCATCTTTTCATGAGAAATAGGACACATGCTCTCCAGGTTTGCTGAAACCAGGTAATTCATCAGTGGATGAAAGTGAGAAGAAAATAGAAGGGTGTTCAGGTATGATCATCAGAGATTTTTTCCAAAATGGGTGGTAATAAAAAGTGGTAAAGTATGCTGGCAATGAAATCCAGAGCTGAAGTGCATTCATTTAATCAATTAAAATTGATTAGTGGAATCAAAGGCACTGTATTGGTTGCAGCTAATGCAGAGTTTGAAGTACTTTATATTAGTACTTAAATTGCCTTGATTTTCTGTTTCAAATCTGTGTCCCATGTTTGTGGTAAGCATTATAAATAATACAGTAATATTATGAGTAATTTAATATTTATCAGTCATCTTTCTTTGTTGCTTAAGGAAAATTTCCCTCTACTTAAACGTGAGTTTTCATCCCTCATTCTAAATAGCCACTTTCTACCACCTTTTTTGTGACCTCTCTTCAAAACTGTTGCATAACACTATCCAACCACAATGTCTTTCAAGGAAGGGAAAAATGATCAGGATTATAAATACCTCCTTCTTAAAAAAAAACAAAACAAAACCCAAAAAAACCCACCAAGAAAAAAAAAAAAACACACAAAACCGAGCAACCAAAAAAAAAAAACAAACCCCCAAAAACACCAACCAATCAACCCACAAAATAAAACACACAAAAACCACAACAAGCTTTTCTCAAATCCTGATCCTCACTTTACTACTTCATTGAAATATGATTTTTCTATATTAATTTTGGAGAAAAGCCTTAATGGAGATGCACTTCTACAGCAACACCATCCTTGTGCTCTAATAGCTTGCTTGTTCAGAGAACCAACTGAAGCCATCCTGGCAAATGAATTCTTTTCTGGGTGTGAGCTGTATTTCCCTCAGTGGGGGATGTGTGGTCCAGTGGTACCAGTGTGACCTTCCCAATGCAAGCCAGTCCTAGGCTGCACTGGGACAGGCATCTTCTGCTGTTGACACCAGACAAAGGGTGTTGTGAGCAGTGCATAGCTGTTGTGTGAACAGAGGCTCAAAGGATGCTTTGAGCATCTCTCAAGGGTCCTGTCTGAGCATTTCCCCTCTTCCTGGCTATATCAAATAACATCTTTCCTTGAGAACCAAATTTTTTCACATGACTCTTGGCATTCAAACCTGGGCTCCACCCTGTTCCAAGGATGCTGATTTACATGTAAATATGAAATTGTACTGGATGCAGCTGCAGAATCATGGGTGGCTTCCCAGAGCAAGGCTTTTTTTTTTTTTTCTTTCCACCTGCCTAAACAGATGTTTTCCTGCAAACCTCTTCCCCTTGCTAACACCAAGAGGTGAATGCTTCTGGTCCTGAGTGCTGTTTGTTTGCTCCCGAGGGGTAAAACTTCCAGTTTTGTCTGGGGAGGACTGCTTGATGCATGGATCTTGGAAGAATCACTCAGAGATGGGTTGGTACAGCCTGCCACCTGATGAAGTGGAGCTGTGGTCTCTGCTAAAACAGATTGGACCAGGAAAGGAAATAATCATTGTATAATACCTTGAATACTGTGTGTGTGAATACTCCTCAGTTATGAAGGACATTGAGATACTTGAACGTGTCTAGAGAAGGGCAAAGAGGCTGGTGAGAGGTACTCGAGTACAAGCCCTGTGAGGAGAGGCTGAGGGAGCTGGGACTGTTTAGTCTGGAGAAGAGGAGGCTCAGGGGAGACCTCATTGCTGTCTACAACTACCTGAAAGGAGGTTGTAGCCAGGTGGGGGTTGGTCTCTTCTCCCAGGCAACCAGCACCAGAACAAGAGGACAGAGTCTCAAGCTGTGCCAGGGGAAGTTTAGACTTGAGGTGAGGAGAAAGTTCTTCACAGAAAGAGTGATCTGCCAGTGGAATGTGCTGCCCAGGGAGGTGGTGGAGTCACCATCCCTGGAGGTGTTCAAAAAAAGATTGGATGTGGCACTTGGAGCCATGGTTTAGTTGTCAGGTGGTGTTAGCTATTGGGTAATAGGTTGGACTTGATGATCTCTGAGGCCTTTTCCAGCCTGGTTGATTCTGTAATCTCTATGCAAGAAGAAGGAAACAGTTCTGCACACCATCATATTTTATAAGCTCTTCATATATAATTTTTAGTTTTTACACTGGCATTCTTTTTCCATTTTCTTTTTTCCTTGAATCGTGATACTCTGAGGGTAGAAAACTGCCTCCCATCTTTGACTTCTGAGTAACACAAGAGGAGCTTTACCCTGACCCAGTAAATACAGCAAAAACAATTGTGGAAAACAAGCTGTCAGCCAGTGATTAGTGGATGACCAGAACTGCAGTGATGGCTTTTTCTCTTGATCTGGTGTTCAGACTGAGCAGTTGGTATGGCAGCCTGCTCATAGAAAAGTTTCAGTTCAGGACCCAAACCAAGGCAGCATGTATTCCATCTTCCATAGAGTAGGATAGTCCCTGAGAAATTGCAAATGATTACTTTGAGAGTTTGTCAGGAGCTGTTCTCTGCTTTTTTGAAGAAAAAAAATCATCTAACAGCTTCTCCCACCCATTCAAACTGATAAAGAAAAACAAAGCCACAAAAACTTGTAAATAAAACATGAGCTGGAGGAATTTTTCAATGGCTTTGGGGAAGGAAGAAACAATAGCAAAGTATGTGTCAGCCTGCACCTCAACCCCCCCCCCCCTCCCTCCCCCAGACAGCAATTCTTACTTGATGCACAGCAAAAAACCCTTCACCCACAGGTAGTTCATGAATCCTGTGAAACCCCACTGCAGAGCTGATGTGACAATTTAGATAGGCCTCTCTTCCTAAAGAGCAGCTGAGTTTCCTGCTCATCTCCCAAAAGACTAGTTAAACTATATCTGGTTTATGTTACAGCAGATACCTCTTGCTCAAAAGCCTTGTTCACAATCTGAGAACCCCAAGCACTTCTAGGATCCTGCTGTGAACAGCAGTTTGACCAACTCAAGCCTTACAGCTCATTCTGCTGCAGAAAAATTGTGTTGATGGAGGAAAGGAAGGAGAAAGGCAAAAAGAGGTGGGAGAGTGCTGCAGCAGCTCTGTGCTTGGGCAGCACCTGCACATCTGTAAGCAAAAGATGCAGAGCAAAATCTGCTTGTTCAGGGGTTGACATTCAGTTGATTGCTACCTCTGACAACAAGATAGGAATTTGTTGAGTGCCTTTCTATCAGGAGCTGAATTCCACCAGAATCCAAACTGTTTGTGAAATCATGTTTAGTCATTTTGTTGTTGTTGTAGAGGGAAGGGAATGTAAAGAAATTAAAAAAAAAAAAAGAAAAAAAAAAAGGACAAGAAAATTACTGCAGAATCAAGATGGTCAATGTCTGAAGTAGTAAAACAAGAACCTTCAATTTCCCCTTGGGGAATTTCAAATTATGTTTTCCCTACTGCCATAGAAACTCTCAAGAATAAAAATAAGTAATTCATGCAGAAGCCAAATGTTTGAACAAATCCAAACCAAGTATTTCCTGCAAAATTTCTATTGCAGGGCGTTTTGAAATGTTGGTGTTTTGTTCTAACGGGGAAGAGGAATTCATCTGAGTACATCCTCCATGAAGCAAGCTGTCCAGTTGTTACTCAGGGCTGCCAGAAAATGCACTTAGAGGTAAAATGTCAGTGGTCTGAGCACCAACAAGGAATTCAGTGGGTAGGCTTCTAAGTTCTTTCATTAACAGAGACTTTCTTATGTTTATATTCAGGTCGTTCAGTCTATCCCCACCTCATTTATCCATGAGGAAATGATCAAGACTATGTAGATCATAGAGCTCTGGATGAAAATTATGAGAGGATCTAAAGATTTCAAGTGGAGCAAAAGTACCAGGGAGATATGATTCTATAAAAAGTAGGGTGAACTCCCTCAGTTCTGGGAAGCAAGGCTGTGGATGTGGAGTGTTGTGTTTTGTTTGTTTGTTTTTCTGGGGCATGGGCATGGTTCAGCACAGATAGAAAAAGACTCAAGGGTTGGCTGGTTGTCTCTCTTAACTGCAAAAAGTGAGGAAAGGGAAAATGCAAGGCATAAAGAAAGGCCCATCTGCCACAACCATCCCTTGAATAAAATCCTAATCTGTTTTGTAGATTGGTATGAGCATCTTTCCTCATTTTCCTCTTTCATCTGTTGTAAAGCTATGAGCATAAATGTGTCCTAGCTTTCAAGAAGCATGTAGAGTAATCAGGATTATGTTGTCTCCATGCAAACATGGAAATTAATTGAAGTATTGCTCTTCTTTGTTCTGTTTATGGGAGAAAGGCAAAGCAGGTTGTGGTGTGATGTTCTCCTTGTAATGTCTGTTACATGCAAACACTAGCAGGGTGTGTATGAATGTCTGCATAACTTCGACCTTCCAGTGATGGAGTTCTTGGGATTTGTTCTGCATTACTGCACCTTCTTCTGGTCTCTAGGCTTACAACTACACTTTGCATCTTCTTTCCACCAAAGCTAATGGACATGAAGACAGCTGGAAATGTCCTTTTTTCTAGACCTGGTATTTCTGAGCATCTTGATGCTCCGCTTGGGCGGCACCGTGGAAGTGGGAAACTGTGCACTGGAGCTAGCTGTGGTTGGGGCATCCACAGGTACATCCATCCAGCTGTGTATTCCTGGTGGATACTCCAGAGGATCCCAACAGTGACTCATTTCCTCTCTTTCTCTTAAGTGTCTTCCTGCAAAAGTGCCTGTGTTAAATTTGGGATCTCTTAACTTTAAATATTCCCCTCTGACGGTGTTTGTCCACAGCAAATAACTGGGCCCAGTACGAAGGATAAAACATTGAACTGTGTTGTTCCAGATTTCATTATGACATGTTCTATTCTGGGAACAACAGCCATAATTTTAGTCCATATTTATGAGGATGGCAAGGGGCCCAACAGGAAGCATGACGAGAACCCTCGCAGCAGGGCGTCCCTCCAAGTTAGGTTACATGACCTCACGTACAGTATGGAGGGGAGCAGGGAGGTAGGAGAGCAGCTGGTGGGAGTGAATGTGGGAACAAAGTACTTTTCCACTCCTGCTGCTGAGTCTGTGCTGGCTTGAGGCTAAAGCTCAGCAGTCCTCTTTGTCCAGACATGTCCCAGGCTGGGCATTTGAGGATGAGCAGCAGTGCAGTGAGACCATTAGTGCTGGCAGGGCTGCCTGCCTGGGAACCTCGTGTGTGCCAGCAGCGCAGGCACCGACCCGCAGCTCGGGGGACACGCTGGCTGAGTCACTCTGCAGGGGATCTGTCTGATGCAGATTTGTTGGGCAGACTTGTGGGTTTGCTCTGCACCCTGACCTGCTCCTGTGCAGTGCACAAACAGCTTCCAAATTTTGTTGTTGTTGTTGTTGTTTTGCTTGTTTGTTTTTCCTCCTAAAAATGCTAGATAGGAAGAAGCAGTTTTGGTTACAAAGCCTGTCGTGCTCTTGTCTCCTCTGTGATGCCTGTGCCAGAGGGTAGAATGCAGAGGAAGATGTAATTATCTCCCCTTCCTTGGCAGGGCTTGTGGCTGTCACCAGGGCAGGACAGCATGAAGGCTTCCTGCAGCCCACTGTAATGGAGGAATCTGAAAGGAGCTCCCCCCAGGATGCTTCTGGCTGGGATGCTTTGGGCTTTTTCTTCAGAGGGCTTTGGCAAAATGGGGTTCATTTTATGTAGCCCATCATGAACATTTCCCCTCTTTCCCCAAGCTGGGTGAGCCAAGCAGACAATGGGCTCTGTAAGGTTGTTCCTCAGGAAACTGAATGTAAAGTTAGCTGAGGGTTTCTCACAAAGGTGACACATCTCCAAGCATTATCCAAACCTTGCCAAATTGACTTCTGCAGGAAAACCTACAAAAGTAGGGAGAAGGGAGAGAGGGGATGGGCCCTAGTGCCACCACAAGGTCCAACCCTTGCTGTAGTCACAGTGCCCTGGGTGCTGCATGCTGTGCACTGCTTGGGAGGTATAATGACTATCCTGAGGTGAAACAGCCAGCTGTTTAGGAGCAGTTGGTGACTTTCTCCTCTCCTGTCATACCCTTCAAATTGCCAAGTGTTGTGATGGCTGCTGTGGGTGCAGGTAAGGACAGGCAAGTGCTCAGGTGCTTCTTCTCCCCAGCTGTCACAAGAGGGGCCATGGTTCCAGAGAACAAGTAAATGCCTGCTGTGAGAGCTCTGATCTGGTGATGCCTGCAACCAGGCTCTAGACCTTGTTTAGAGAAGCTGCTCTTTGAGGATTGTGTTTTCTAAACAGAAAGTTTAGAAAATCTGTGGCAAATTTGGGAAGATGATGGAGGTATTTGCCAGTGTTTGTGGAATGTCACAGAGCACCTTGGGCAGTTTTATGAAACCTTTCGATGTTTTTATTGTAATATATAAGAAAAGTGAGAGTGCAGTGTTACCTTATAAAATAAGTAGATGCAGAAGCAGACATTTAAACAAATTAAAAAAAAAAGGATTGCTTTTACTGGTGCAGATAATTCTTGAATTTCAAATGGGAAACAGCATTTATTTTCAGTGATAACCAAGGAAGCAATAAAATGAGTGCAAAGTTGCACCTCTTTTTATCAAGCACTTACCCCTTCTTTTAAAGGCAGTCCCAAGCAAACACTACCTGGGAATTCCAGTGTTCTGGAATTGAGAGAGAATGGTGTTAAGTGTGGTGAAGGTGTGGGAAACAGCCTAAGGCCCAAGTGGGAAGAAGAAACCACACGCTACAGTTATCTTTCCTGGGATGTTCTGCTCTTTACTCCTATATCCAAATGAAAACTTTTGCTTATAACCTGCAGCACTGTGGATCTGATTCTGCTTTTGCTGATGTCTGGAAAGAGTGCATTAATAAAACCTGGCTCCTTTCCATGGGTGTGATCCTCCAAGCATTCACTTCTCTGTGAAAGGCAGGGAAAAGCAGAGTAGCCTCATAGGCTCCAAGGACGCTTCTCCAGCAGAAAGCTTAATGCAATTACTCTCCACTGGTGTCTGTTGTAGTGAAGTTTTTGTGCCAATATAGTGCTGTGCATGCACTGTGGGCAGTGAGGGTGCCTGGCTTGCCCTGGTATCCTTGGAGCAGAGAAAAGGGTGTTTAGGATAGACATGTCTGTAGGTCTGTTGTGTGAGATGCAGCTTGCTGTGTAGCCAGGGCAAGCAGAAGTGGTATCAAGGTAACAAAATGAGCTACCACAGTCACAGGGATGGCTCAAAGTGGTTTTCAAGAGCTTTTAGCAAACAGCACACCCAGCTTGGATTTACCTATTGGCTGAGTCTAATAACCTTGCACGAGAGCAGGGTGCAATCCAGTCTAGAGCACTGCATGGTGCTGAGCACCCTCCTCAGGTGTCACTGAAGGCCTTCAGTGAAGCACCTGGACCACACAGGGGCAAGAAGGGACAATGGTCTATCAGCCATGCCCATTTCCCCACACCTTTCAGATGTTTTCCTGATCTTCCCCAGATCATTGTTCATGCTCCTAAATTCCATTGGAGCCACTCCAGAGGAAGACAAGTCTAAGGGAAAGGGCTCCAACAGCAGCACAAATTGTGAGAGGGTTCAGACAAGTCCTAACTTGACATTTTTCAAAGTGAAATGCTTGCTCCTTGCCTTTGCCCTGTGACAGCAGCTGAAGTGCATGATGACAGTGAGAGAAAGAAGAGAGATAAGGAAGGAGTGAGGAAAAAAAGAAGTACTGAATCAAGTTAGAGAAGAAACAAAGATTCCTCCATAGACAATTTTGATGAAAATATTAATCTTGTGTGTAGCACTCAGAAATTATCATGATATATCCACTGTCCATGCCAGAGTTAGAAAGCTAATTATATCAGATACAAAGGAAGATGTAATTATCTCCCCTTCCTTGGCAGGGCTTGTGGCTGTCACCAGGGCAGGACAGCATGAAGGCCTCCTGCAGCCCACTGTAATGGAGGAATCTGAAAGGAGCTCCCCCAGGATGCTTCTGGCTGGGATGCTCTGGGCTGCATCCTGCAGAGGGTTCACTTTATGTAGCCCATCATGAACATTTCCCCTCTTTCCCCAAGCTGGGTGAGCCAAGCAGACAATGGGCTCTGTAAGGTTATTCCTTAAGAAACTGAATGTAGAATTAGCTGAGGGTTTCTCACAAAGGTGACACATCTCCAAGCATTATCCAAACCTTGCCAAATTGACTTCTGCAGAAAACCTATAAACGTAGGGAGAGGGGATCAAAAAAAGCCCCAAAAGATTCCATTCTAATGGAGCAAAAGACCACGGCCTCTTTAAATGTTATTAAGTCAATAATTAAGTGAATTTGGAGTGTGAACTGTGTATCCACTTTAAATGGATTAATGATATGAGAATTCATACAAAATTGCTATGTTGATTTTATGTTAATGGCTGTTTGAATATAAGCTGAACTATTAACCAAGGATAAGTGGAACTAATGTGCCAGCATTGCTATAGAAATATAATTGAAAGGATGGTCTGCAATTTGCTAAAGGGCCTCCTTTCTCTGGAGTGGGCTGGGGGGGGAACAAAGGCTCCCTTGGACAGATTGGAAGCGTGTCAGTTAGGGTGGGAGGGTTGTAAATGGAGAGATGCTTCCAGGAAGCCTGAATGACTTCAACAAAAGCTCAAGGGAGGGGTATAATTTAGCTGTCAATAGTGACATTGCAGGCACCCAGCAGGGCAGGGTCTCTAGTTTAAGATCATCACCAATTTGTGCTTTAAACCTTTCAGGATATTCCCAAGACTGCTGTGTTCTGTGCCAGCAAACAGGGAACAAATATTCCCAAGGTCTTGTGCTTAAAGCTGCGTTCCACAAGAGTCCTTTCCCCTCGCTCCCTCCTGTCAAGCAGTGTAGCATGTGGCAGGGACAGGGAAGCTGCTCCAAAAGTACAGGAGAGGTTGTGTTGGTTGGTAGGAGGAAGCAGGACAAGTAGGAACAGCATGAAAATGAACAGAAGGAAATGTAAGCTAGCTGTCAGTGTGGGTTTTTTTTTTCCAAAAAACAAAGTCTGGTTGATCATGGAATCCCCATTACTTGAATCATTCAAATATGAGCTGGATAAAAGCCCTCCAGAAAAATACTACAGAGCGTGTTCCTGCTTTGGCAGGCAGTTGGCAAGGATGATCTAATAAGTCTTTCCTGCTCTTAGCTCTTGGGGGCTATGGTTAAAATAAAGATAGGATTGAAACAGCTGCTGAATGACCTTCTTTGTTCTTAGCCTTTGATTTTTTTTTTTTTTTTTCTGTTTTTCCCTCTTCCCTCTCAGAGACAGCATCCAAGATGCTGAGTAGGCAGTGTGTGTGCAACCCTGAAAGGCAGAAGCAATTTGAGGTACTCAGGGGTCTTGAAGCCATGAATCTCCCCTCAAATATGGCTTGTTGATGTGTTAGTGAGGTTCCTCTTGATTTGTGTGAGTGGGGGGTAAAATCAGGCTCGGTGCTGGCAATGTTTCATAACATTGTCAAACTATCATGACAGTTGGCTTTGGAGGTGCAAAAGTGTGGCTTTGGGATTACTGCTGCCAACTTGCTAACTGGGTGGGAAAAGTAGATGGGTTAGTGGGTTGAACTGGCTCAAGGGGATGTCTCATGAGGTACAGGGGTGGCAAGGAGCTGCACAGGTAGGAGCAGGGCTCGGGGCTGACGGGAGGAAGGAGCAGTGGTGCAAAGGGAGCAGGATTCCCACATTTACTGCCAGTAAACTGATGGATCTGCTCAGGCATGCTGTGTAACTTCATGCTTAGTTTGCCTATCCAAAACTTAGGGATAAAAAAGCTTCTTCACTACACTGATTTCAGAGCTACCACTAAAAAAAAAAAAAAAAAACAGCACCCAGAGGAGCAGGTCTGCTCTTTGTCAAAGAGACTGCAATCACCTCTGCCTGTCCAAAGACTGGTTTTATAATTAAAGATTTAACAGGACTTTAGATTGTGAGATGAAGCTGCAAGTTCTCTGTTGCTCTTCTGTAATTGCTAGTGATTGAAAAGATACCAATGGGACCTGGTTGAATGCCCAGATGTCTGTAAGAGACATTGATTCTTGTCTCTAATGAGGGTTAGATCAGGCTCCGTGGGTTTGCACATAAACCCAGCAATACTTTGTGAAAAACATAAGTCAATGCTCAGAATTTATGGACAACATTATAAAGGCAGAGTTGGGTAGGTGATTAAAAGCCTCTTTCATAATAAAACACTGCTGATGTTTAAAGAAGATGTAAATAAATCCTTAATCATGTTTTTTAATCCTGGTGAGGTTTTGTTTGCCAGAACCACAAACAAACAATAGCAGCATATAGATGCTTGAAAATAAGCTGCATGATTAGCTAATCTCATCTAACTGAAACATGATAAACTGGATTGTACACATTTTGTAGTTTATTACTATTAGCATGACTGTGTTTCAAGGTCAGGATTTTTCTTCCTCTGCCCTCATAAAAATGCATGCTTGGAAGAAATTAAAATCATTTTGCATTATGGGTTGCAGGAAATACCAACATTCATTGCTTAGAGACATGAAAAATACAACACATCTTAGAGTTTGGGGTGAAATTCTTCTGCTAGTGGTTGGAGTCTGGCTATTAATATATCAAATCTGGATTGTTTTTTTTTTTTTTCCTCCAATCAGAGTCAAATCTAACCATTCCCAGAGTATTCACTGCACTTAGATCTCATCTTTGTGTGCAAGATCACATGTGCAAATTTACAAATGGAAATCTCCTTGCTTACAGGCTCGGTTTGTCAAAACCGTTCTCCCAGTAGCATCAGCTATAACATCAAGCTCTAAAGTTGAGCTCTGTGGGTCTTCCTCCTCCTCTTTGGGGCAAAACTCAGTACAGTGGAGCATCATTCTCCATCTGTACTGGCATGAATGCTTCTTTAGTTCTGCATTTTAATACGTTTACTCCCTCCCTGCTCTTCCTTGAATATCGCTTTATTTTGCTAGTAGTAATGGACCTACCAGTAATCTATTTTGCACTTACAGAGTAAGATACCACTCGACAGATGAAAAGATATGCTAGTAGTTATTCCTACAGGGCAGGGGGGAATGACTGCAGGTCAACCTAGTAGCTGAAGTGGGAGTCTCCTCTTGCATAAAGAGCTTGGCAGGATGAGATTGCCGGTGGAAAAGGTTGGGAACAGCTTTACTGTTCCAAGTCTTTTATTTTTTTTTTTTTCACAGCACCAAAGCTCTGTATCCTTTCACTGCTAGACATATGGGCAGCCCCTAATGAGGCTTACATTATTGCTACTTAATATGCAAGTTGTTTTAAAGCAAGTGAAACTTACAATGCTAATGAACACTTAAGCAAAACACATTTTTCTTCACTGGCCCATTACTATCTGGAGATAGCTAATATCTGCTAAATGATTTTTCTCTCAAAGATAATGCCCAGATAAGCTGTTAATGCCTCTTCCTATGCAAAAATTATGTGAGGTCCTAGAGAAATAGGAGGCTGACTTTACAACCACAGTATCTGAAAGCAAAATACAAAGTCTGGCAACCATTCCTCTTGCCTTTGGTGCCTACAGGGGATGCCCAGGTTATGTTTTTCAGGTTTTCTCCAAAGTCATCAGAGCTAAACAGTTGCTTTTTATTTTGCTTTGTTTGTTCTGAAGGTTAAAATTATCAGTTAATTGCATGCTTTCAGTAGGTAACACTTTCAGAATGATGCCAAGTATAACAGGATTCATGTTGTGGCCACCAACTAGTGACTGTGCTACAGCTCAGCAAGGGAGAATACACCCACAGAATATTCAGCCACAGTTTTTTGGGGGCAGAGGCACTTCCTTTATGAGCAAAGATCCCTGTTGCCTAACTGGTTTCAAAGCAGCTTTCCTTAGAGAGGAAAAGGCAACTTGTGCATGACCTCCTGCCTACATACTTGAAAGAAACAGCAGCTCTGGTGGTTGTGTGCCTCTTCAGGGTCAAAACTGCTTGTCCCTAACAAAGTTCCCCTTTATGGGAGCTTGGCTGCTGTGTTAAGAACATAAAGGTTTTGGCCCTGTCAGTGCCACGGTTTGGCCACAAAAGACTTCAGCAAAACCCTTTCTGATTGCCTGAGAAGAGTGTTAGAGCTTCCCATCCATTTGCAAGCCTTTAGTTTTGAAGAGCAGTGATGCTGTGGATCCACCCACTGTGTGCATCACCCCTGGCACCTGGAAAGGCAAAGCTGAAACCCAGCCTGGGAGCCAGGGAACTGCAAGTATACTTATCATTTGCCCCCCAGGGTTCAAAACTGGCTAGATACAGACTCCTGTTTGCCCCAGGAACAGTATTTCCATGAATCCAACCTGGTTCTAGTTGCAGTCCTGTGGAAAAAAAGAGGAAAAACAGGCTCAGCCATGTGTGTGGTGACTGTTTTGCAGATGGCTTTGCTTCTTTACAGCCCATCTTGTTTCATCCTGGAGGAAGTATCCAAAGAGGCTGTCCAGCCTCCAGGAGGCTCTGTGAAGGGACATTTCCCTGAGGGAGTGCAAACTTCTCTTTCTCTTCTCTACCTATCCAGTCAGGACCTACCTCCTTCCCTTCTCATCCCCACCATCCCAATGGACTCATTCCTCATCTAGTGCCAACAAACCCTTTACGAACACCTGAAAAAATGACTCAGGTTGCTGTTCTGCCTTGTGGATACAGAGAGTTTGCATTCTCCATTTCTTTAATAAGCTAGACAGTTAAGTTAGAATAATATTAAGGGGCAGTGTAGTTAGGATGAAAAGCAAACAGTGCTGCCAACTTCAATGGAAAAACATCTTAAACCAGGTTTTGATGAAGTACACAGTAATCTTAAAAATCACGATTAAAATGACTAAATTGGCCCCTTCTCCCTTTGTGTTCTGCTTTCTAGGTCTTCAGGGTACAACCATAAAGTCTAGAAAATTGCTATTAATATAAAATCAGAGAGGAGCTAGCTAAGTTTCTCATGTCATTGCACGCTCCTGGCAGCCAAAGCTGAAGAACGTTCAGAAATCATAAGACTGGAGATAAAAATCATGTGAGATGGCAACGCTGTTCCAAGACTCCCTGAGAGATCCTGTACCTCCTTCAGAGAGCATAGCCATGCTGTTAAAATTATACTGTTGCAAAATTAACCAGGGGAGAGGATCAGATGGAATAAATGGCAGGGAGTTTTGCAATGACTTGGGTTTTTGGCCGGAGGAGGCTGACTCATGCCTCGCTGCAGCTCGGGTGCACGTCCTGTCATGCTGCTTCATTCACATCTCCAAACATGTCTAAGAGGAAGGCATGTTGCATGTCTTGACTTCTTTCAGAGAATCAGCAGAATCAGTGTTCCCTAGGTCAGGGAGATGAAACAGCTTCTTATCAGGAGAGCAGCGTGGCAGCAGGGAGGTGAAATCTCTACATGACCACAGTGCAGGAAATCCTCATTTTCATCCCTCAGTAAAGGAGAAGCCAATTTTCTTCTTCATCCAGTCTGGATAATATTTCTGAAGTTAGTTAAACTCATGTTTGTGACTACAGAGTCATACTCAGTCTGTCAGACCCTATTGATTTCCAAGTGTCACAATTTTGTTGCAATATTGTTGAGCATATTGTATAGCTGTTCAAATAGTGCTTTCCAAAGGTCTGCTTGATCTGTAAATGATTTACAAACTGCTTCTGGTTTCTGAGCTTACCATTAGGTGCTGGGCTATGTAGTTGTTTGGAAGTGCAAGGTTCAGGCAAATCATTGACAACACATGAAGTGTTTGTATAAAAAGGGAGATGTTCAAAAGCACAAAGGATGCACGAGTGACAAACAAGTGTTGAAGGTCTGGAAAATCACAGCTTCCATGTCCTTTGAGTGCCATCTTCTAGGTGATTTGATTATTTATTCTTTGTGGAGTGTAATTGGCCACACTGGTGTTTTAGTTTGTAATTTGATGCCTGCAATCCCCCATATGAAAATGATGCAAAGAGAACAGATGGCAAGCCAGACACAGCCCAGCAAAGCCTGTGGCTTGCTCTTTGGAGTCCCAGACTGACTTTTTCCATATTTCCAAATGATACTTTGACTAAGAATGTGGAATGAGTTTTGATTGTCATCAGCAGAACCAAGGGGCTGTGAGCTCCTCCTGGGTGTTTCTAAGCATTGTAAGTGCTTCTTCCCATGTCTGTAGTAAAGGAGTTGAAATACAGACTTGACTATTTGAGAAATTATCTTCCCCAGGTTGGTAGATGGGGGAAAACTATTGAGGGTGCCCAAGCTTACTCCAAACTGACTTCAGATATATTTTTTCCTCCTGAGTCCTTGAGTTCATTTGGAGGAAGGTTGGTGGGGAAGCATGCAGCTCTGACTGCAACTGCTGTGTGCTTGTTTCAAATACACCTTAAGGGAATCTATGAAGCAGGATAATTTTTTAAAAAAATATTATTATTATATTATTATTTTGTGAATACAGTGCTAGAAAAACAGAGAGGAGCTGCGGGTGTGAGATGGATGGAGGACACCACACTGGTACTTGTTAAGGAAGCATTTTGGAATCGGAGTTCTCCTTTCATTGCTGTTGAGCAATTTGGGAATAACTCTGTTACAAGCAGTAGAGCACTGAGAGGAAACTCTTACTGGAAAAAAAAAAAAAGCCATTTTTTTGGGCAGACAGATACCAGCTGTGGCCTGTAGGTCGCAGCAGAGTGTGTGCTTTTGGGTAGGAAATTCTGCTTGAGTCTTTGTTTTCCCGAAGTGGAATTCCCCAGTGAGATAAATCAACTTATACTTGGCTGTATCACTAAAAAAAATAACGACCTTGACCTTGCTGGTGAGACAACTGGATGTTGTTTCTTTAGGTTTTTGCTCCGTGGGTGTGAGCTGTGTCAAGTGGTTGAGACCACATGAGTCTCAAATTCTGCATCCAGTTCTGGTGTCCCCACCCTAAGAGGGAGATAGATCTCTTGGAACAAGTCCAGAGGAGGGCCACAAAGATGATCCAGGGGCTGCAACACCTCTGCTATGAGCATAATCTAAGGGAACTGGGATTGTTCAGCCTGGAAAAGAGAAGACTCTGGGAGGGCTTACCACTGCCTCCCAATCATAGAATCAGTTAGGGTTGGAAGGGACCACAAGGATCATCTAGTTCCAACCTCCCTGCCATGGGCAGGGACACCTCATAGGAGAGGTGCTCCAGCCCTCTAATCATCCTGAGGGGAACCTACAGGAAGGTTGGAGAGAGACTTTTGTAAAGAGTGTCAAGGACAAAAGGAAATGGATTTAAACTGAAAGACAATAGGTATAGATTGGATCTTAGGAAGAAAGTCTTCACTATCACAGTGGCAAGACTCTGGAATGGATTGTCCAGAGAGGTTGTGGATGCCCCTTCCCTGGAGATGTTTAAGGCCAGGTTGGATGTGGCCTTGAGTAACCTGGGCAGGTTGAGAGGCTTCCCTGCCCATGGCAGGGAGTTTGGATTAGATGATCTCTAAGGTCTGTTCCAACCTAAGCCATGCTATGATTCTGTGAATCACTACCATGCAGTCCAGCAATGCAGCACCTTCCCATCACGATGGGAAAGTGATCACAGAATCAATCACAGAATTGCTTAGATTGGAGAAGACCTTTAAGATGATAGAATCTGACCATTAGCCCAGCACTGAGAAGTCCTTGACTAAATCATTTAGATGTACAATGAGCAATGCTGAGAAAAAGCTGCTCCTGGGGGGGTCCCAGCTCATTAGGTCAATTAAATGTCTTCATTTTCTTTTCATGCATTTTGGATCCAAGGTGTGCACAAATCCATGTAGATGTCTCTGAAGGGAATGTATCACATAACAATGGAGGCATGCAAAAAATGTGGCCCCACATACACTCCTGCAGTGAGAAACTGCTCCACCTTGACATCATAGAATCAGTCAGGGATGGAAGGACTACAAGGATCATCCAGTTCCAACCCTCCTGCCATGGGCAGGGACACCTCACACTAGATCAGGCTGGCCAGAGCCTCAGCCAGCCTGGCCTTAAACACCTCCAGGGGTGGAGCCTCAACCACCTCCCTGGACAACCCATTCCAGGCTCTCACCACTCTCATGGGGAAGAACTTCTTCCTCACGTCCAGTCTGAATCTCCCCACTTCCAGCTTTGTTCCATTCCCCCCAGTCCTGTCACTACCTGATATCCTCAAAAGTCCCTCCCCAGCTTTCTTGTAGCCCCCTTCAGATACTGGAAGGCCACAATAAGGTCATCTCAGAGCCTTCTTTTCTCCAGACTGAACAGCCCCAACTCTTTCAGTCTGTCCTCATAGAATCATAGAATCAGTCAGGGTTGGAAGGGACCACAAAGATCATCTAATTCCAAACCCCCTGCCATGGGCAGGGAGAACCTCCCACCACATGCTACAGAAATGCAAACTTTTAGCAGATGGCACTGGTGTAACTCTTTCTGGTTGCAAGGATAGGAATAAAGAACAACTTTTTAAGTCAAGATCATTCACTTCATCGATTGCTCACAAAGTATTAAATACAGGTAAGGGAGGAAAAAGAAATACAACCCAACATTTTATGGGCATTTCAGTGACAAAATGCTTTCACCAGGATATGCTGAGAGGAACCCAGCACTTCATAAAGCCAGTCATAAAGACATAAACTATACGAATGCCGATGGAAATTATTGACTGAACAATCTTCTTTTTGGTGGGAAATATGTTTTATCAATATTTACACTGATCTGCTTGAAATACTCAAGGCAGAATGGGAAAATGAGATAAAACTCTGAAAAATTTAAAGCGTGTTTTCCACTGGCTGAAAACCAGAAGCCATCAGGCAATTTCTTTTTTTAAAGAAGCAGCAGCCTTTGTTTCTTCAGAGATTTGTTTGGTTTCAGGCCAGGAAGGACCATTGGATCACTTACTCTGACATTCTGTTTAATGAAGGCCAGTTACCCTTATATTTAGCCTGAAAACGTATATTTGGATGTTATTTTTTTTTCCAGAACAGCAAACTAGCATCTAGTTATGATTTGTATATGCTGAGAACTGCAGAACACACCATTTCCTCAATATTTTCTACAAGCCATTTGTAACTTTCCCTATTCAAATGTGTTCTTAATTGCTCACTTAACATTGCATGGCTTCACGTTTCAGACCTTGCTTCTTGTTATGCTTTGCTCCTTTAGATGAAGGGGTCCTTCAATACTCAGTATTTTCTTCTTTTGCATGTACAAAATGCACTGCAATCAAGTCACTTTTCCATTGTTTTGCTGGTTAATTAAACTGATTGAATCCCATAAATAATATGCAAAACCTTTTGCTAAATGGTTTGAGAGCCATTCTTGACTCCAGTTTTCAGCAGTTTTGAAAAATGCTGAGGTGCTAAACCAGGATACTTTTGCTGGTAGTGCGTGCAGAGGTGAAAACCTACCCCCCCAGTTCTCTCCTTTTTGTGCATCTGAAAGTCAAATTTATCTGATTTCACAGTCTCACAGTATAGCAGAGGTTGGAAGGGACCTCAAGAGGTCATCAGGTCCAACCCCCCTGCCAGAGCAGGATCCCTTAGGGTAGTCTGCACAGGAACACATCCAGGTGGGGTTTGAAACTCTCCAGAGAAGGACACTCCACAACCCTCCTGGGCAGCCTATTCCAGTGCTCTGTCACCCTTACTGTAAAGAAGTTTCTCCTCATATTTGAACCCATTGTTCCTTGTCTTATCACTGTGTACCACCAAAAAGAGCCTGGCCCCCTCCACTTGACACCCACCCCTCAGATATTTATAGACATTGATCAGATCCCCTCTCAGTCTTCTCTTCTCCAGACTAAACAGCCCCAGGGCTCTCAGTCTCTCTTCATAAGGGAGATGCTCAAGTCCCCTAATCATACTTGTGGCTCTCTGTTGGATTCTCTCCAGCAGGTCTCTGTCTCTCCTGAACTGGGGAGCCCAAAACTGGACACAGGATTGCAGGTGTGGTCTCAGCAGGGCAGAGTAGAGAGGTAGAAGAACTTCCCTAGACCTGCTGGACTCACATTTCTTGATGCATCCCAGGATCCCATTGGCTCTCTTGGCCACAGGAGCATTTTGTTTTCTTTTTCTAGAATGAGGGCTCATACTCACTTGCTTAACTCAGCCACAACTCACTGCTTTTCATCTAGACCTTGCTGCAAGTCTGGCCTATGCTCCTCGTTGGTAGCTGTGAAACTGCATTTGGCTGGATTAAAATTCAGCTTAAGTGCCCCAAATGGCTGAACAATGCACATTGCCCTCCAAGATTACACTCTTATTTTCTGATGTTGATTCCTGCATGTCAGACTCCTGAAGCTTTGCAACCATTGACTGTGGTAGGCCCACAACCACATCATGCTGCAACCAACCTCTCTCCTGCAGGTGCTTCATAATGTTTATGCCTGTTGTGTTCTGCTGAGTTCTGTGACTCACCAGACTCTTAAGTGTGTTGCAGTTACCTTTATCAACCAAACTTGTAACCTCATCAAAGAATAGCACCAGATTTAGATGACGAGTCCTGTTTTCCATGAAGCCATGATGAGTGGCATCAATTTATACTTGATTGTTTTAATTAATTACTTTTAGTAATTAAAGTTTTTATCAGCTTTTCCTTGCCTTGCTTGGCATTGATCCTGGACAGCTGGCTCACACTTTTGACTCATGGCACCAGTGTTCAGGAATTTCCCTTGTGTTAGCTTTTTAACAAAAAACTACTTCCAACAGCCTCAGCTTTGTAGCCAGGCACTTGACATCAGTGGTATTCTTCATGTCCTCTCTGTTGAGGGGCAGCTTTCCTGGTAAGAGTTGGGAGAGAGAGCACTGTGTCATCCAGGAATTCTTAACTGTCATGGCAGTGTTCATGTTAAAGTGGCAGATATCATCAGCTTTGGGCTTTTTGATTCATGGCTGGGCAGCTGGTTGAAGTTCTACTTCTTATCATATGGATAAAAGCAGATGGGAGAAGCATTTCACCTAAAACTTTAGAAGAGGCATGTGTGATATATGTGGGTTTGCAACATTAGACTCTGAAAGTCATCTCTTGTGTATAGACTTCTGAGTTCTGCCATAGTCAGACTGTGAATTACTAGAAAGCTGGGGAGGGACTTTTTAGGGTGTCAGGTAGTGATAGGACTAGGGCGAACGGAGCAAAAATAGAAATGGGTAGATTCAGATTGGATGTTAGGAAGGAGTTTTTCACCATGAGGGTGGTGAGACACTGGAACAGGTTGCCCAGGGAGGTGGTAGAAGCCTCATCCCTGGAGGATTTAAGGCCAGGCTGGATGTGGCTCTGAGCAACCTGATGTAGTGTGAGGTGTCCCTGCCCATGGCAGGGGGGTTGGAACTAGATGATCCTTGAGGTCCCTTCCAACCCTAACAATTCTATGATTCTAATCTGTCCTATATACAACTTGAGGCTAGCATTGCTGCAGAGAGCTAAAACCCCAGGAATCTCCCAATTATCCATGCAGGCTGACATCCATTACTCCCCCAGCACAGACCATGAGATTGTGTTCCTGGGGAGCAGTATCAGTTTTGCGTGGGTTACAATGGAGGCTTGCATGGTGTAAGGTTTCCATGTGAGCAGCACTGAAAACAGCCTCAGGCACATTGTAGGGCAGTTCCAAACACAGCTCCTATTTAATTTGGTGTGTTACAGAAAACTCTGTGTAACTTTTCCACTCAAATACCTTGTGTTTTACATGGGGACTCTGCAAAGTGCATCATTCTGTGTGTTTTAGAATTTATCTTTAGGAGAATGAGTAGAAGGCCTTGTAACAATTAAATACCTTTCTGCTGTTCCCAGGGAGGTGGGGTTATGTGGGTTATATGCCACAGAAGTAAACCAATTTCTTCATCAGTTGTTGGATGTTTTGATTCAGTGATCAAGCAGCTCAGTGCAACACATATTCTGATTTACATGACTGAAGGAGAAGGAAAATCATGATGAAGGACCACCATTTGGGTCCAGCTCCCAGACATGATGGAAGAGAAACTGAATGCAAAATTGTCCAGGTTGCACCATGAATCCATCCACCTACAGATTAATCTCTCTCTTTTTTTTTCTTTTTTTCCATCTTGGAAATGTAGATGGCACTGTGGTAAACTTGCAAATGTATCCAGCACACAATGTGTGATCAAAATCAGCTGTATGAGCAGGTCTAAAAATTTCTGCCCACTACCTATCTCAACCTATCCCTGTTGCCCTTTGTTCTGTGAAGACCTTAACAGAAGGCTCTTATGTGTAAGCAATGGATGCTCTGATTTGGGCTGACTTCATAAAATAGTTTTAAATCTGTCTAGCAAGAATCTTGGCTGCAAAGCTATCATGTAGTGAGCACTTGTTAAGGGTAGCTGCAAACACATCTCTCATCATCCACATTTGCATACTCAGAGGTTATCTCAACTAATTGACAGTCATGTCAAGCATATCTTATTTATGCTGTAATTATTTTGTTCACATGTGTCATTGAACATAATCACTTTTTCAGGGTTTTAAGATTCCTCCTACAGATATGGAGCCTTAGAAATGCCTTTCTAACATGAGCTCAGGAGTAGCTGGAAGAAGCTGCAGCTAAGGAGAGGCTGGGATGTGCACAGCTGTTCTCACTTCCAGCTGGTTTGTGTACGTTCTCTGGGTGGAGCAGATGTTGATAGCTGTTCCCTTATAAAATATGTAATAGTCTACTTTATGACCTAATATATTTTCCAGTCCTAGGGCCTGATGCAGGGTCCACTTACCTCTCTGAACAGGCTTCCACTTACCTCTCTGAACAGGCTTCCACTTACCTCTCTGAACAGGCTTCCAGAGACACCAGTGGAGTCTATCAAATTCTTAATGAGCCAGTGCAAGTGAGAGGTAATTTAGAACTATTATTTTTGTAGGGGTGTATATGGTTTGGTGATGCTCTAATATTAGCCTCCAGAGTTCTCTTACTGCTTCACTTTCTTACACTAGCTGGTTTCCACCAGCCTTCAGAGATCCATCTACAACATCTCTGGCTCTCTTACACCACCTGAAGCTACTTGCCACCGCGTCACAGGCTTTGTACTCTTGCTTCCTTGGCAGCCTTCCCCAGGGAAGCTCCAGGCCCAGTGGCAGTTGATGATGTCTGATGACATTTACTGGCACTCCTTCAGTCTTGTCATGCTTTCCTGTGTTATGCATTGTCAACTGCAGCCACCTAATTGTGACTTGATATTTAAGTTCATTGGCAAAGGTTGTTTGCTTAGGGGTTATCATCTCCACTTCAACAGCCTCCGAGAAGAGAGCGACAGGGAGAGCACACTGCAGCTTTTTGTTATGGCAGAGTGCTGTGAATCCTTTCACAAGAGCCTAATTTCCACATAGAAGAGTGTAGGCTGAATTTGGAGCACAGGGAAATCTAAGTGAATGCAGAGGCCAGGCTGCTGAAAATGTACCAAGAGCAAAACCAGGCGAAAAAAAGGGGAAGATTCTGCACTTGCTCCTGGGCTTAGGACTCAATGTCCTAGCTGAGAGTCATCTCTGCCTTCTTAGGATTGCATCTTTAGGTTGCAAAAAACATGGCTTCAAAAATAGGATCCAGGCACTCTGCCAGCAAGTTTTGGGTGCAGCACTCCTTTATGTGCATGGACCACTGGAACAAACAAATAAACAAATATTGCTTTGCCTCTTCTGCAGAAGAGGAGATTGTCCTTTTTTTTTTTTTTTTTTTCCCCTTGCTATAGCTATAATCCAAAAGGGTTAAAGCAATTTCAAAACTAGTACAGATGTGCCAAGTGCATCTAGATCTCACTAGTTTGATGTGGTTATGCTGGGGACTCCAGACATTTCACACCTACTGTATGTTTCTGGGAAATGTTGTTTCCACTCCTGCAGTTCCTTGGGTTTGCTCTTGTTTGTGCTTGCCCCGGTAGATCAAATGAGGCTAATGACTGGGGGATAGCCATGCTTCCCAGGGATTTGAGGACTTAAATGCTTGAGAGCTATTAGCAGACATGCTCTGCTGTTGAATACATTTGCTGCAGGGGATCATCCTAAAGGCTGCAAGAAAACAACAGCTCAGTGTTTTGACAACATCAGCTCGCAACTTTGTTTTAGCAAGAACAGTCTTTTTCTGATCTTAATGTAGGTCATAGCTGCAAGTTAATTTGTTCCATGTGCCATTATGATGTATGATACATTCAGAAACCCAGGGTTCTCCCAGGGTGAGAAAAAATTGTGTTTACTAAGCAGTTATAGCACGTTTAATTTCCTTTCCTCCCAAATTTCCCATGTGCTTTCCCATGCTTTGCTCTGCCCTCCTCCCTCCTCCTGGTTTTCCTGCCTTAGCAGCCTGATTCCACATCACTGGCGTAACCAGTTTAACTCTGTGCTCTCCAGACCTCTGGGTGTGCAGGCAGAGAGCAGCCCTATCCCAGTCCCCATTAGGGCATGCAGCTCCTCTGCAATTCCATCTGACTGTACTTGAATTTGCAAGTTGGGGCAAGGACTGCACACTCCACCCCCACCAGGCATTTTGAGGCTGGTGGATCCCAGACTATGTGGCACTAAGTGTCTGCTCCTCTGGATTCCCTACAAACCTAGCCCAAGTCCTCTACAACCTTAGTGGGAGCAGGAAATGTGTCCTATGGCTTCTGGCTTTGCCTGAGCTTCACTCAAACACTGATAGGAAAAGTGATAATGTTTGCTCTGCGTTGGCTGAATGCGTATCAGATTATCTTCTGTCTGGTCTGTAGCTGGAGGATTGGCTTCAGGGTGGGCTGGTCTACCTGGGCATATCTTTACCATAGGTGACTGGTAAAACTGAATTCCTAAACCCAAAGAGCAAACTTTCCTGAGCAGAGGCCCTGGACTTTAGGCACTGCGTCGACTGAGGCAGTGCCTTACTTGAATAAACCATCTATGTGATGAGTAGATGTTGAGACTGGTTGGTTAGAAATGGGAGGTTTTGCACATGGCCTCTCCAGTGCTGTTGCAGTGAATTTGCTCTCTGGCACATATGCATGCAGAAGAATGAAAAACTTGGTTAATGTCACCTGAGATGAAAGCTCTCTCATGGTATCACGAGTGCAATCTCAGAACAAGTAATTGTCTACCTCCAGTAAGTCACCAGACTAATTTTTCTGTTTTGCTTCTGTGTTCTTCCACAGATTTAAAAGGACTGCTGGAACAAATAAGATGATGGTTGGGGTTTGGGATCCCAGCTCAGTATGGCTGACTGGTTAATGACAGTGGGAGCACAAGCACATAAAACAGCGAGGTGGCTTAACAGCTTTTGTCCCAGTCCCCTGCTGCCATCACTCAAAACCTCACCTACCATTTTATGAGCTCTCTGTGTGCTTGAAAAGGCTATTTTGGGCAACTTGAACTAAACTAGTTCAGCCACTTTGAAAGCTGCAGCACCTGGAGAATGAATAACTTTCCCATACATCTAGATACATCTATATCTCTCTATATATATCTATAGATCTATAGATGTATGCAGGTTGAACTTCTGTCTACACAGGTTTTCAATTTTGTTTTAGGGGGCTTGTGCTAAAATGCCATGAAGGAAAAGCTTTATAGAATGAGTCCTCACTGTGAGGGGAAAAAAATATACTGAAAATGTAGAAAAAGTAGTTGAGAGATGACCACGTTGAAAGTTTAAGCCTATTGCTTGGAGAGTCTTTTTCATCTTTTAAACCAGGCACAAAAAGAGTTGCCATAACACTGGATGTCTTCCGTTGGGGAGTACAGTAAAAAAGGCAGTGAAGGACTGCATTTTCCCTCTTTAACTTGGAAGCTGATTGTGCTGTGTTTGCAGGCAAAACCTTGATTTTCACAGCACATTAGAGACCAGGTCTTCAGCTGTTAGAGAGTGATGTAGCTCCATTTAAGTCAATAGATCTCCAATGGTTTGAGGTAATTAAGGGTGGCACTGAGCCTCCAATGCTCTGTTAGAGAAAGCTAAATGTTTATTTTCTCTGGGGCAAAATTGCGATGTATTAGCTGTTAAAATCTGGGGGGGAAAAAAAAATCCCAAACAAAAAACCCCCAACCAAACAAACCAAATCCTCTCCCCTCCCAAAATTTGACATAAATTAATTCAATGTGCTCTTGACACCAGCCATAGAGGAATTTTGTCACTTTCACTCCGTGTGTGAAAGTGTTGTAGGGTTTTATAAGCAACGAGAGCATGACCGACAGCGAGATAGAGGCAGTGTGATTTATACAAAAGAAACAGCACTAGGAGAAAATGTAAATATTTATAAAAGGACAAAAATAGAGTCTGTAGAATTATCTTACACTTGAGATATATGGATACAATCACCAAGGAAAATAGAAAGAGAGGGAGTTTGAAATAATGTCATTAAATGTATGTGACTACCTAGTACAATTTGGGTCTGCATTTTGAAATTCAGGAAAATATATGTCAGGATTATGTTAGCATAACATCTCATACCCGTGCCCAGCAAGATACTGCTTTCCCCCCCATCAGATCTGTTGGATCCAAACTTTCATTGCTTATTAAGGCAAACTCCCATCACACTCAGTGGGTTAAATTCTCTTCTCATTTACATGGAAATGGAAGGCTGAAGGATATCGTACACAGGTTGCAATGTCAGATTTCCAATCAGATCATCAACACTAAAAAGCAGTTTGATAAACCCAATTTTCCAGCCAAACCCAGTGTTCTGGATTGCTGTAATCTTTGTAAGTGATTTCTGACCCAGTTTTCATACATAAATGTCCTTGCAGCACAGGCATTTTCCCTTTCTTTCTCTTTTCAGTGCCTGTTTGCAGTTTCTCTACAAGACATAAAATATTATCATGTAAATTACGGATTTCTTAGAAAGCAGATCCACTGGGATATTTAATTAGGATATCTTGATGAACATCTGAACTGCACTGTAGCATGCCATGAAGTCTTGAAGTGATGCTGAGCAGTACTGCTCACATTTTCATTTCATGTTTGCTCTTAGAACTGTTTGGCAAAGATAACATTTCAAAATACACAGCTCAGTCACATAATAGTTCTTGCAGCTGTGAGAAAGGGAGGGAGCTTATACAAAATCCTTCTTTGGAAGAAGGAGCAGGGCAAAACATGCAATGAGAAATTACATTATTTAAAAAAAAATCTTTAATTTATTATGAGGGCAAATTTTAGATTACAGTATCAAGGTCCTTCATGTTTATGAACGTTTTCTGCACTCACCTAATAACTGAGAGTCAAGGGGAATCTCAAATTAATTTTAGTTTTGGCTGGAGAATTTGACTTTTAAAAGCATGCTAATGATTTTGTCCAGACATGAATAAATCTACAGTAAAACCCAGCATGCAGAAGACAAATGAAAGGACAATTCTGTCCTTCATTCCCTTTCTCTTCTTGGAAGTCTGGAAATGCTATTTATCTCTGCTGCTTTTTGAGTGCAGGGGGCAAGATTCAAAGGTGCAGTGCAGGTTTAGGGGGGACAAATTAAAATGGAGAGTGTTGCCCTTTTTCTGCAGGGAGATGTCTCATGAACATGGAACAGACAGGAAATTTGAGATCACAGCATCACCCTCACAAAGCAGAAACAAAGCTCTGTATGGCAGCTGTGAGGCTGGATCTGGGTGTAAAGGTTTAGTGCCTGCTCCCCCAACACAAAAGTGAGGGCAAGAGTAGCACACAAAACTCAGGGCTGAGATAAAGAGATAAGATTTTAATATAACATAGGATATCACAATAAGTAATTGCCTTAACTAATAATCTAATTAATCTAATCATGAAATGCATGATTAACTTAGCTTAGCCTATTTGCAGAAGCAGCACAGTGAAATACTGTGGGGGAAAAAAATCAACATAAACCAGAAAACCAAACTCCCACTGTTCCACCACAATGCCTGCAGAGGAAAAAAACAACACCCAAGAATCTGGAAGCATTAACTGGAACAGGAAGGCTCCTATGCAATCTGAACTTCAGGTATGAAGTTGGTATGAATAACAGCTGCAGATTTACAGAATCAGAGAATTAAGAAGGTTGGAAAAGACCTCAAAGATCATCGAGTCCAACCTGTCACCCAAGACCTCATGACTACCAAACCATGTCACCAAGTGCCACGTCCAATCCCCTCTTGAACACCTCCAGGGATGGTGACTCCACCACCTCCCTGGGCAGCACATTCCAAGGTCTAACAACTCTCTCCATGAAGAACTTTCTCCTCACCTCCAGCCTAAACCTCCCCTGGTGCAGCTTGAGACTGTGTCCTCTTGTTCTGGTGCTGGTTGCCTGGGAGAAGAGACCAACCCCCTCCTGGCTACAACCTCCCTTCAGGTAGTTGTAGACAGCAATGAGGTCTGCCCTGAGCCTCCTCTTCTTCAGGCTAAACAACCCCAGCTCCTTCAGCCTCTCCTCATAGGGCTTGTGTTGGAGGACTCTCACCAGTCTCATTGCCCTTCTCTGGACCTGTTCAAGTATCTCAATGTCCTTCTGAAATTGAGGAGCCCAGAAGCTCAATCTGTGACACTGGGAAAGGTGGGTCTATAAGGATCCTCAGTTTTAGCCGCTTCTGAGCATCCTCTGGTGAGCTTTGCTGGAGAAAGAGTAGCCCTGCTATGTTGTTCTGGTGCAGTCTGGCTGTTTGCTGGAGCTTCCCCTTAATTGCAAAGTACCCACAGCCATTGGCACTCCAACAGGAGTGGGCATTGGAGTCCAGTTGTTCAGGCAGAAATCCGTTTGGCTAAAGTGAGAACTTGAGCTGCTTCAACTCCTGTTTGCCTCACTGGCAGCTGAAGACCTTCACCATCTTCCACAGGACCCTAAACATCTCTGGTAATCCTAAATGAGGATAAACAATGAAGCTGGCTTTGGATTTTGCAGGAGAGTGGATGTTGCTGAATGTGAAGCCCAAAGTATACTTTAGTTCCGTGTTATCACCTCTGCAGGGGGAAAATTTAGTTATTTTGTGCTCTAAGTAACTTAGCTTGGCACAATTTCTTTGGTTTCTCCGAAGCATCTATTCCCAGAGCGTTGAAAAATGAATGCTGCTGTCTATTGTGATGCTATAAATGGTCACCCAGACAGGTGGGTGAAGGGAGCTGGCACAGCACAGTTCACAGCTATGCAACTCATCTCCAGCCAAAGCAGGACAGTCCTGTCCCTACTGCTTATTGTGGTCATCTCTGGCTCACTGTGAGTTCCAGAATGATGCTGGGAAATTGCCTAGGAGAGGGTTGGCTGGGTTGGATCCTGGTGTTACATCCCCATTGGAGCAGGTGATTGTGAGGGGTGGTGGGTGACCCTCCAGCCTGGAAGAAAAGTTGGATTCTGGATACTGAGGCAAGTTGTTCAACCCTCAGTACAAGACATTTGTGGGTTTAAAAGATTTTTGGTTTTTTTTTTTTTCCCCCTAAATCCTCCAACTCTGAATTTTGTAGCTCTTAGTTAAGTTTGGTAGAATATCACACAGGAGTAAAATACCGACCTTACACCAAGCCAAATCTAATTAAAAGCACAGGGAGATTTTGTATGAGCCTTATAAGAAAGAGATGCCTCTTGCCATAGCAGCTTTGAGGAGGTTTATATGATACATAACACACCAGAGTCTTCCAGTAATTCCTCAGTAGGTTAATAATGAAAACAGAGCTAAACCCAGGGCTAATCCAGTATGCTGAGATACAGTGAAGCCTGGGCAAACATTTAAGGTGAAGGAAGGTAGTGGAAGGAATCCACAAGCCCAGCTCCTCTCTGTTTTCATGTCCTCATGAAAACACTCAACACCCGTTGCTCTCTCCCCCAGTGTCACTTGTTTGGAGGGAATGCTGAGTATGTTTCTGCTGTCAGTGATGGAGAAATTCCTAATGAACTGTGTCAAGACAGCACATAGATTTTTCTAGGTGGCATCATTTGCAAGAAGCTTCTTGCAAACTCTTACCTCAGTTTTAGTGACTGAAGGATTACCAGTGAGACATAGCAAATGAAAACAAGCCCTTGGGTTTGGAAGCAACCAAAACAACTGTCTTCTGGAAAATGGACCTGAGCATCCTTGGTACCTTTGTGCAGTTTGAGGTTTTAAGAATTGGATAAGAATCTCTCTTATAATGGATTCTGAATGGGGTTTAGGAATTGTTTTCTTCACTCAAGATTTCTGTATCATTTATTTTCTCCCCATTGATACAGCATATATTCTCTTTCCTGAGCACAGTGAGTAAGGGGTCTGGTATATGGATGAAATCTTTCCAACATTATATGATGTAAAATACTCAGCTGGATTGATTCCCAGGTCTATTCTCATCTCTTTTGTCTTGCAAAACCATGGCAAGACTCCAGGAAAGAGGTGGAGCACCCCCTGAAAATGCAGAGTGATCACTATAACCAAATATCTTAAAACCTGAAGGTATTGCCCAAGGAGTTTGCTGTGCAAAGGAATTATAGTTTAAAGAAGCAGCAAAAAGAAAAAGTCAAGTTGATGGACAGAGACATAAAGAGCTTCTTCCTGTCTTGGTGTAAGTTCTGTCTCTGCTTCCCTGTTCTCAGCTGAGGTTATGAGCTTAAACAGAGCAAAATACTTAGAGCTTGTTCCTTCACAAATGCATATTTAAATGAAAACTCCAAAACACCAGGTAAAACCTTGATCCTGCAGGGACCATGCCACACATGGAGCTGTGTGCTAATACACACTCCCTGGATATTGGTGTAGCTCTGTACAAGAAATGTTGTAAAGAGATTCTTCCCTGAGGGGATGCTATCACCCACCAAGAACCATGAGAGAATTCAAGCTGCTCTTTCTACTACTGCAAGAGTACATGCAAAGAAGAGCTGAGTAGGAATGTTTTGTTGTTTTTGGGTTGTTTTTTTTTTTTTTTTTCAAAAGAAAATGTAATTTCTGGAGGTGGAGGAATTGATGCCATTTTGCAGTTTTTCATTGGAACAAACCCCACCACCCTGAGCTGTAGACACATGCTGCCTTGATAAACACTCACACACGTTCTGGCAAATGGCACCACACTGACATGTCATCTCATTGTCTTGTGAATAAGTAGCAGATCTCTGAGCATCAGTGAGAAGAAACAGATGATTCCTTTTTGGCTACTTCATGCTAGTGCAAATGTTCCTGCTCGAGCATTTTCAATAAGCATTTCAATACTTTCACATAAATTGTTTGAAGCTCACAGGGTTTTCTCAATGCTTTGAAAAAAAACTTGATGGTAAGGAACTGGTAGTGGCTGATACTACATGAATTTTGCTCTGCTAGATAACCCAGATCACACCCAAACTGTCTTGTGGGTGAGAGAACCAGCACTCACTGTGCCAAACTACACATCTGGCTAGCAGGTTAATGCATTTGTGGGAAAAGGCACATTCCATTTCAATTTATAATACACAACAAATGTTTGTTGGCTTTCAAAAGGGAACCCAAACATGAGTATTTGTTATTCCAAAAATACACTGTGGGAGGGAACAAAAGAACAAATAAAGAAAATAAAGTGTGGGGGGGAAAAATAAATCTTGGTTTATTTTTTTGTAGAAACCATAATCCTACATAATGGAAACAATAAAAAAAAAATCAAGCTCATAAGGATTTCTGATGATGGGATAACCCTAGGTTCTTTGTTCTGAATATAAATTGATACATTAAAACACTCTCATAAGAACTGCAGCTTTAATGTGAGTTGCCAAGAATAAGAGACTCAGCTTCATAAAATGACACCTAATGTGAAAGCTGTCCAAAAGACATTGTTCTATATATACTCCAAAAAACAGCCCATTTGCCTTTGAAGCCAAAGAAATGGTAAAAAATGCAGACTGAACCAGAATCTTGATTTTTCAGTACTGGGCTTGTATATCTGTTTCAAAGTTGGTGCTTCTTTATCACAAGCCTTTGTAAACCCAGTCAAGCCAAATCCAATGAAACTACCTTCTGCTCCTTGTGTTTGCTTGGATGGATTAATATGAGACATGGTAACACCTTTCTAAGCTGGTGGAATCATTCTTTCTTGCTCCAGAGAAAAGTAAGTGTGAAATGATTGCCCTGTGCTTTCAACAAGAAGGTTGAAACCAGGGTTTGAAGCACTATTCCTAATTATGGATATGTTTGCAGACTTGCTTTTAGTGATACTAACACACAGGGAGTTCTACCAGCTGTAGGTGTATCTACCACTTATGCTGTAGAGTGAAGCCAAGGTTTTGATAACCAAAACTTTAAGTGATAGAGATGAAGCTTCTATTAACTGATTCTCCCTTAACTTATGCTGATTTGATGTCAGTCTACTACCAGGTATATAGAAACAGAATTTGAAATGATGGAAGTCTTTTGGGAGATCAAAACTGAAAAGCCAAGTGTATTTTTTTTTTTTCTAATGCAAGTAAAGCTGGCATGAAAGTAATTTTATTAGGCTTTATACCCTTTCTGCTACAGCAGCTGGGGATATGAATGTTTTAAATTAGTGAAGGCAATTTCGTAGTGGAAACAAACCTTGGTGGCCAGTGAGACAGACAGGTAGGGAGAATGAGCTCAACACATTCCAGGAATGTAGATGGCTGGGTAAGGAAGAGAAATCCTATTAGTGCCCAGTTAGAAGAATGGCTGCATCATGAATTCAGTGCTGCTTAGAGGATCCAGAGGGACTCCTAGCACAGAGATGCAAATCCATAGGAAATGAGGTCCCTGAATTCTAGTGCTCAAAGAATGACTGGTTTTGTTGAAGGTGTTCTCATATATAAATGGTGAGAAATTGGTCTCATTTCTATTTCTGTAAATCAGGAGTAACCCCAGAGCAAGGAGATGGAGTCATCACTCTCAGATATTTCAACAGCTCCCCTGGCCTCAGAATCTTGGCACTTTTTATATCTACATGGATCAATTATTGGCTGTGAGCTGGGGAGATGCTAATAACCCATTTCACAGATTGCATCTGAGACAGAGAGGGACTTGAGCCTTGCTTCCTAATGAGATTTAAATCTATAACTTTTATTGGTTTCATGACAAATCAGGAGATTTTAGATGCTTTGTACTAGGCAGTTTGCTCCAGAAAATATGTGTTGGAGAATGGAATTGAGCTGACATGGTTTGCATCCACAGTTACCTCTTTAATCACAGAACCTACTTCCCTGGCTAGGGAAGTCTCAGTGTGTGATAGCCTGCAGAGCTAATGCAGGGGGGTACATGGGAAGGGGAGGGAGGGGAAGAAAGATGCTTTTATTTTCACTTTATGATTTTGGGAAGTGATCAGATGCTGCAATATTCTGCAAGAACTGGGCAAATAACAGAATCCATCGTCTGATGGCAGTTGCTTATTTGCAGTGTCTCACTTCAGGGCGTTGTTTCTTTCCTGTGTTTCCAGAAAATAGTCCTCCTGGGGTAATGATGAAAAACTAGTCACAAATCAACACAACTCAGAATATATGGGAATCATAAAATATTGCAAAATAAACCAAACAATACAAAAGCCTGGTGCTTTCATCATGCAGGGAAAGACCTCCAGGACACCAAGGAATTTTTGGTACTGTTTCAGAGACTCAAAAATCATGGAACTTGGACGTTTTTCCTCTCAGGCTTTTCCTTCTCTCTTTTCTCTCTCCTCCCCAATTAATCACTCAGTAAAAGAATGCATTACCTGGAAACACAGCAGGAGTCTTGGCCTCAGTGTAAGAGAGCAGACTATGATGAGGATCTTGCTAAAGAAGAGGGACTAGAGTGCATCAGCAGCCAACAAAGACACATAGCTTCTGGGATATGATGCAACTCAGGCAAGATGTCAGTGTTGGGGTAGAAGCAAAACAATGTCTGTCACTGTGATTTAATTATCCTCTTACAAAAACAGATCAGTGATTGCAGGTGGTAGGTACAACATGCCACAGTTGTATCGAGTCGTGGGATCGGGTTGTCACACAGGAAAGTGGGCACTTGGTACTGCCTGAGGGCATGTGTGCTGCTTTGGTAGGGTACTGAATGTCTCACTGCAGGGCAGGCAGGATCTCAGAGTAGAGGCAAAATTGCAACTTCCATTGTAATCTCTTTCTGTTGAAGGGCTTAAAAACCCAGCCAGAAAATTTTGCTTAAGGCTGAAACTGCGCTGACAAGGTCTCAGCACAAGAGCAAGCGTATCCAGCAGGGAATACTCTTCATTGTGCTGAGAACAAGGTTTGATTTAATGAAGGAGAGGAGGTAAGACCGTAATTATTCTCTTAGAGGGAAGGAAAACAAGCAAAATGTACACAACACAAATTCATGTGACTTTTTGGAAGCATTGGTATGCATTGCAGCAGTGACAGACATCCCTGCAAGACAACAGAGCTGTTGCTCTGCCTCTTGGCAGTTTCAGGCACTGGATTTTTATTTTGAAGTGTTTGTTAAAAGGTCCTTATTTTTCCCAAGCCTGAACCTCTATCTCCACCTTCAAAAGCTGGACTCACTCACAGATTCACAGAATTATCAGGGTTGGAAGGGACCTCAAGGATCATCTAGTTCCAACCCCCCTGCCATGGGCAGGGACGCTTTCTACTAGATGAGATTTCCCAGAGGCACATGCAACCTCAACCTTTCTGTTGCACCCTCAACTGCATACATTTCACAGAAGTGATAATTTCACCTTCCTTAGATGGTGAAAGGTAGGGATGAAGAATCCCACAGCACAAAATTTGTCATCACATCTTGCTGCCCCCATCATCCTTGGGGTAGCTGTAGCAAAACAGTCTATAAATGGTGTTGCAGATTGAATAGCCTAAAGCCCTTGGAGGTTTGTAATGATGCTCCAGCATTTCTTTTGCAGATAATTTGGAAACAACTCTGTGCTCTTAATTATGACCTATACTCCATTCTGAAAGACAATATTCATTAAAAAGTAACCATTAATAGGAGAAGAGTTGAAACAGGGACAGGAGCAGATACTCAGTTGGGTGGGCAGAATGGGTGTGAAGTTTCTACCTGCATCTCCTCTATATATTTTTTTCTTTGCAAAGATTTATCCTTAAGGGGTGGGTTCAGAGAGATTCACACTGTCAGTCTCCTTTGCTGAGCATTTGACTTGTGCTGTTATTGAGCACTTGAGGGTTTCTGGGGGCTTGCCAGATGTCACAACTCTAAAATGAACTGCTACAGGCACAGATGGAATATTTCACAGAACAAATCCCCCACCAGTGGAGTGGCTTTTCCTTGTGGGTCCATCTTCTGGGCTTACATTACAAGGAAAGGGGATAGCAGATAGCCAAAGGAGATGACCACTTTGGAGAGGATTTTCAGAGAAGCTCAGGGGAGCACCGTTAGCAGCTAGCAGTCATCACAAATTGTTGGAACTGTAGCAGTCTTACAGAACAAGGAGCTGAAAAAGTCACTGCAGTGAAAATGAGGTGTTGGAGTGGCAGCTCCTTGACTACCCCTAAGAGCTGCTCCTTACCAGTAAATAACAATACCCCAGTTAAGAAGTGAACTTTGTTATATGCAGAAAACATTGTGACAGCTAGAAACAGGCAATTACTGTGAAATAATTACTTGAGTGCCCACAGGTCCATGCTGAGGGTAACCCTGCTCATACCTCTGCTCCTACCCTTGGAAGATGGCAGCCTGTGACTTGCTGTGCAGATACCATGGACTCAGAGATCTACTGAGCTCTCAGAGACTGCAGTCAGCACACCAAAAGCTTCCTTCGAAGTTTAAAGTGGAGGCAGATTGTTAGTCACATCAAGGTGTGCTTCACTGTTTTGCAGCACTCCTGGGGTTTATTACATTCACAAAGATGAGACCATATGACTCACACCTTCCTTGGATGAGTGGTCAAACACAAGTTCAAACTCCAGCAGAGAAACCAGTTTCACTAAACCCCTGTCCTGCTTGGGCTTGAAAGAAGAGCTTTCCATAACTCATTAACATGCAGGCATAAGGGGATCCTCTTGTGCTTGTGCATAGCCTGAGAGTTAATGCATGTAACCATGATTTTTGCAACCTGCTGCTGGCTTTGTTGAATGGTGCCATGCAAACTAATTATAGCTGAACTCAGCAGAGCATGCATTCACCTACACTGTGTGCTCTTACACCCATTTGGGACTCCTATGTAAAACGGATTTCAATATTTACCAATTAACAACATAAAACCACCTTGGAATATTTTCAAAGAATCACCAGCAAAAACCCAATAAAAGCTACTCTGGCTTAGCTATGGATATATTTTGGTCAATGATTTGGAAATATCTACTGTATGGACTTCACAGGATCACAGGATGTCAGGGGTTGGAAGGGACCCAAAGAGATCACTGAGTCCAACCCCCCTGCCAGAGCAGGACCATACAATCTAGGTCAGGTCACACAGGAATGTATCCAGATGGGCCTTGAAAGTCTCCAGAGAAGGAGACTCCACAACCTCTCTGGGGAGCCTGTTCCAGTGGTTTGTGACCCCTACAGTAAAGAATTTCCCCCTTGTGCTGAGGTGGAGCCTCCTGTGCTGCAGCTTACATCCATTGCTCCTTGTCTTATCAGAGGGAGCAAGTGAGAAGAGCTTGTCCCCTCCCTCCTGACACCCAGCCCTCAGATATTTATAACCCTTTATTAAATCCCCTCTAAGACTTCTCTTTTCCAGACTAAAAAGCCCCAGGTCCCACAGGCTCTCCTCATAAGGCAGTGCTCCAGTCCCCTAATCCTCCTCGTAGCCCTCCGCTGGACCCTCTCCAGCATGTCCCTGTCCCTCCTAAACTGGGGAGCCCAAAACTGAACACAGTACTTCAGATGAGGTCTCACCAGGGCAGAGTAGAGGGGAAGAACCTCCCTGTGTCTGCTGGACACACTTGGCCTATCTACTCTCTCAAAGTGTCCTAAAAGGCTGCTACCAGTTTTGCCACACTCACCGTGGAATGGTATAGCCCAGGGTGGGGTAGTCTGGTGCTAGCAGTATTCAAAAGGACACCTACAATCATAACTTGGGCACAAAATGCATAGAATCATAGAGTCACAGAATCATTAAGGTGGGAAAAGACCTCTAAGATCACCAAGTCCAACTGTCAACCCAACACCATCATGCATGGGGCAATGGGGCTGCTCACTTGAAGATATTCAGATCTCCATGGGTGACATTTGGGCCAGGCTACACATTAACATTAGGTTAATGCTAAAGCCATGAGGAGTAAATGTCAGGCATCTCCAGGGGTGTGTCCTAAGTGCTCCACTTAGCACCAGTCCTAACTGATACTCCATTTTAAAATGGAGCATCGGTTAATCTAAAATTTAAATCAGTTAATTTAAAATTTTAAAATGGAGCATCAGTTACTCTGTCTTAGGTGAAGACAAAGGGTAAATGTTTTTTATGTATAATGATGTAATCTGAAGTATTACCAAAGGTTGATTTCAGGCAGATGTGCAAAATCCCCCTATTCACCCCCTGAACAATGATATTTCAAGGTTATAAACGGGGAGACAATTTCTGGAAAGCTGGATACTGCAAATGAAATTTAATCTATAAATGTCTCTCTTTAAAGACACAGTCCAAGCTCTCCATTTTTTTCTTCTTGACAAAGCAAAACAACTCAATTTTGAGCTTGCTCACATTGATTTTACATCAGGGAATTCCACCAATTTCTGGGAAATTATTGATCTAAGCGAGATCAACATCCATCCTTTTCTTTCTTTTCCTTCAAAATTCTTTTTCATCTGTTGATTACAGTTGTGTGACGTGGCTTATTGATTCTGAACTAATAATGACCAAGTGCTTTGGGACAAACCAAAGTGGCCTAATAGGTCACAAAACCAGAACTGATCTCTATAATGACCCAGAAATTAATTAAACTAATCATCCCTACATAGCCATGTACCAGGAAGCCTCTAGTATTGTCACCCTCTTGGCTACAGTATTTAAACCCACATAAATCCCAGCTGGTTGAATTGGAACAGTGTGAGAGCTGAAATCCTCCCCACTGACAATAACTAGGCTAGCTCAGTCTGGAAGCAAAATGCAAACTGTATTTACAAGCAAATCTACAATCTTTGATGAAATGCAATGGATATGTACAAATATACACTATTCACACACTTGCAAATATGTACAATCAACAGAAAAGGGACAATCAAGCTCCTTTTGCTTCCCCCAAGGGGTCTTCCCCAAGGGGGCCTCTCTCACCAACCAGAAGGACTCCTCCCAAGACCCCCCTGGCAGAAGGCAGAGAGTCAAGAAGCAGAGAGGCTGTTAGACTTAGCTTGCCAAGGGCAGTGTGTTATCTTCAGCCAGAAAAGAAGCAGCAGCAGCCAGACAGAAGCCCAGCAAGTTATAAACTGCCCAACTCCCCAACCTTGTTTTGAGGAGTGGTTCTTAAACATTTCTCTCTCTCCAATGGAAGTGTTTAGAACAACCATTATTTTGCTTTCTTGCACCCAGTGGTGACTTATTTACATTCTCTAACCTTCTCTGCTTGAACTTTGTAAGGAAAAATTAAAAAGGCAGTTTTAAACCATCACACTGGTGAAAAAATATGAAGGCTTCATCCACTTGTTACACCTGTAAGTAGAGTCAACATGCAGTGAGTGACACTTGATGTAACTCTGATGGCTTCAAGTCTCTGTGCAGTGCAGTTTGGATCAAGCCAACCATAAGCAGCAGCAATTTCTTGCCCTCAGTTGTTCTTTTTGGAGGGTCGCATGGTTCACATTTCTGAAAGGGCATATTTCTTCTTGATCACTCAGAGACAGTAATCATCTCTTGCAGTGTTTACAGGTCTCTGTGTTTTTTTTAAATATCTTTACAGTGCTTGACTTCCTTCATGAGCAGATCCAGATGTAGGATAAAAGCTGCAGCTCATAAGGGTGTGTGCTGAGTACAGTTGTAGCTTGTTCTTCCCAATTCAAAGAGAGAAGGCTGCAGATGAATTGTCTATAATGGTGTAAGCCCTTGCCAAATGGCATGCAGGAGCTTGCAGGGCAAACCAGAGTCCAAAATCAGATCTGAAAAGTGCTAGTGGCAGATGCAGCTCAGTCTTAAGGAGAGACTGAAGGTGTCTTGAGGCCATGTGAACTGCTACCATGTGAAGTGAGAGCGTGTGGCAGCTGGTGGCACCTCCTCCTTCATGCTTTTGGATAAATCCACTTACAGAGTGTTTTCCACAAGGCTAAAAGGTCTGCTTTCTTCTCTGCTCTCACTTCTGCCAGTGTAAGTTCACAAGCTTCCCAAGTTACTCCTGATTCCCACAGGCTACAGTAAGCTTCGGGATGGGCTCCGTGTTTTTGTAAGAATTTTTTTTTAAATAGAATTCTTTTCCTGTAATTCTACATGGGGCTTTTTGTCCTTCCAGTAAAATAGCTGTTAAACAATAGATTTCCCACATGTACAGTGGTGTGGTGGAGAATGAGCTACAATCCTTAAGGAACATTCAGGTCAAGAGGCTTAAAAGTGATCTTAGGTCTGGGAAATATTGAGGCTGAGGGAGGAAAATGCCTTCACAGAAGATGGGTAATGCACACTCATGGACAAATCTCCCTTCCATCTTCATCTTGCTCTGGGCAGCCTGGTCTAGTTGAGGATGTCCCTGCTGACTGCAGTGTGGGGGTTGGACTAGATGACCTTTGGAGGTCCCTTCCAGCCTGGATCATTTTGTGGTGTTTCTAAGATCTACCACATTACCCTGAAGGAAGAGCATGGCCCATTCCCTATCAATACTTACCCCTTTTTCCTCTGCCACCTGGCTTTTGCAATCACTGGCAATACCCTCACAATTAGGGAGATATTTCCCACTGGCATGAGGAGTAATACTTCTGAACTTACCCAAGCAGTCCAATTCACATGCCCCTGCACCTCTCTACAAGGGTGAACCAAATCTGGGGCCCTTTGGGACATCATCTTTAAAGCATCACTCTGATTTGAGGTATCACACTAAGGCAAACCCACCATCTGTTCCCTCTCTTTCTGTGTGCTGCAGATTCACTGAACTCAGCATCACTCAGGCCCCTCTGGAGGCCATCTTTCATTGCAGGTGATGAAATCCCAGATAAGAAGAAATTTGCACTGAAAAGGGGAAAGCGGAATGGCATGTGGTGTGGTCACTCTGCAGAGGAAGAGCAAAGTCTGGCAACTGGTTCAGGTTGGAAGCTGCATCTGTTTCAGCTGTGAAGCTGATAGGAATCACATGCACAAGGTTTCATGGAAAAGTCATGGGTCTCATTCTCTTTCTGTTTGCTCTGCTGCCTGCAGCCTTCATTTGGGATTAGCAAGGAAGGGGTTAAGTGCTTATCTTTAGCAGAAGGGAGACCACAGCTGCATACCCTAAGTGCAGAAGGTGTCAAAGCAGGGATAGCTGCCCTGAATTAAGGGGTTCCCTTACACATAATATGAGGATGTGAGAAGGGCTTTATTTTAATTCTTCTGGCCAGATGCTGCCTCTGCCTTGGAAACACCCTCAACAGAATGAAGGAAGGGTGAGTAATCTTGGGAGTTTTGCCTCTTGGAAGGAGTGGTTAACTGTGTAAGGCTCATTAATTATCAGTGCACACAAGTAAGAGGAAAACAGGAGAATTGTTGTCTCTGTGCAGAACAGGCTACAGAAGGAAGCATATGCTGTATGTGCTTGTTTAATCCCACCCTGGGGTGGATGCCCAGGGGGTGGGCTGAACCTTGTGTCTGTCTGCCTGGTGTGCTGTAGGCACAGGCCAGCTGTGGATTAGCCTTGGCAATGAAATAAAAGAATAATTAAGCTTTGGATGGCCTTTTGAATCCTAGACCACCATTGCCTGCCACTGCCTTAAACACAGGTCTTCATTTCATTGAATGCTAAAATGGAAAGATGCTTTAGTGGCTGGAGAGTTTTATTGAATGAACAGCCTGGGGTGCTGTCTGGGATCCTGTAGTGTAAGTGGAGCAGTAGAAGCAGTCTTCTGTCTTGTTGGGTTGTGTAGTAGTGTGCTTAGACAGAGAATAGCACACTCAGACAGCCTCGCTTCATGAAGGTCACCAAGGGCTGCTCGTTGAGAAGCAAAGTTAGAAATGCTGTTATGTCCCTTAACTCAAGGGCACTAGATGAGGCTGGAATCGATTGTTCAATAATGCTGAAGGTAATAAAGTTGTGATCTCATCATGTCTGCTTGGGCTAGCCAGGACACACAAACCGTTGCAGAGCTTCGGCTGTGCTTGCAAGTGAAGAAGACTGAAACCTTTCTTCAGGAAGTCTTGCTGTTTCCTAAGTGCTGGTCTATTCCTAGATGTCTATCTTGATGCAGGCACATCTCATGTCCAAGGGCTATGAATAGTTATAGAGGGGAGGACTACTTCTTAAAGAGGTCAGGCGGAGCAAGCTCTCAGGGTGGGGAACCCTGGAGGCATTAAAAGCGAAGGGTTTGCATGTTTCTCTTTCCAAATGTATCTTAACTCTCTTGTGATGAACAAAGCCTTGTTTTAATTTTCCTGCCCATAAACATGACTCACAGTTCAAAACAAAAGGAGAAATCTTCTTTTGACTCCTAAATCTTAAACTGCAATTATCAAAGCACATTGAAGGACTGGTTTGCTCAGCTCTCACTCAGGGCCATCAAGCATAGGCCTTTTGCTTTGAAAATTCCAGTCAAGATACTTAAAGGAAAAACTCTTTCTGCTGTCTTTTAACCCTGTTTAAGAAAACTTAGAAAGCACCCAGTTTAATTTGCCACTAATTCCAAGCCAATTTCATATAAGCTCTTTTCAACTTGAAAAGCTTCTTTTTAGGGGGGGGGGGAGAAAAGTGATCTCTCTCACAGCTGTTGTACTGACACACTCCAAAACCAGCTTCTGTGCCATCTTTCTGTGCCTGGCAGAGGCTTGTGTGGTATTGTCCATTGTGGCCATAAATTAATCCAGGAAAAACTTGTTTTTGTTGATGTTGCTCTTTGACTTTCTTGGTTTGTTTTCTTTTTCTCCAGGGGATTCTCTCTGTGTGTGTGCATGTAAAAATCATAGCAGCATTAACATTGCAAAAGATGGTTTGGGGTGTAACAGAAAAGTGACCCAAGATTTAAGCCAAAGCCCAAGAGCTTGAGGCTTGTGACTTGTAGAAACCTGGCTTTGATTAAAATGCTGCTTGTCCTGTGTTAGCAGTGCACGTTGCCTTCTCTGCCAAGTGGTTTTCTTTGCTGCCAGCTTTGCTGTGCTGCTCGCTGCATTGGTGTCCCTGAACTGTGCTTAATTAGCTGGAACTTGTACATGCAGTCAAACTTCTGATTGTATGGTGACATGACACAGAAAGCTGGCTTCAGTGATTTACTCCTGCTTTTTATACCCACTTTTTGATGATGCTGGCTGGATTCAGATTGCTTAGCTGGTAAATGCAGACACTACTGTGGCCAAGCTCTTCAGCTTCTGAATGACTACTTCAAATGCATGTAAATGATGAGGGAATAAGAGTGGATCTTGGGTCCTACAAGCAGAGGTCAACAGGAAAATACTCATCAGTCATGTCTGTGTATAGCCAAATAATAGTTCAGAAAATGCTCAAGCATGTAATTAATGTTTATAAAGATGTAAAGGGTGAGTGCCAAGAGGCTGGAGCCAGGCTCTGCTTGGGGATGCTCAATGACAGGGCAAGGGGCAATGGGTGGAAGCTGAGGCATAGGAAGTTCCATGGAAACATGAGGAAAAGCTTTTTCATGGTGAGGGTGACAGAACACTGGAACAGGCTGCCCAGGGGGGTTGTGGAGTCTCCCTCTCTGGAGATATTCAAAACCTGCCTGGATGCATTCCTGTGTGATCTGCTCTTAGGTGATCCTGCTCTGGCAGGGGGGTTGGACTAGATGATGTTTTGAGTTCCCTTCCAATCCCTAGCATTCTGTGATTAACAGATCCTAAGGAGACATGACCTTTTATTTGACTTGATTTAATGACAAGGTTTGTTTGTTGTGTTGTTTTGCCCTGCTAAAGTGCTGGAAATTCTCCCTGTCCCATCAAAATGTCTGTCCCAGATGGTCTGATTTCGTTCAGGGGACAGTCTGTGATATGTGACTAATACATTTTTCTGGGGTAAGCTAAGGTGGAAAAGATTGGAAAGGTCTTCTGGATTGTCAGTAGTTTCACTTAACTTTCTCCAATACTTTTCTTTCAAGGAAGATTAATTTTTGTTGTTGAGGGGAGGGAGGAGAGCAGAGTGGAGGAACATCATTGTGGGGTAGAGTTTGTGTGAAAGAGGTAAAGACTGCCATAGAAAAATAGCAAATGGCAGTCCCTTGCAAGTTGTGCTTCCAGTTCTCAGCTCTATAGCAGACCCAGTTACCAAGAGATGCTCCTGGCCTAACAGTGTCCTGTCCCAGGCTGCAAACTGGAGAAGGGTTTGCAGACTACCTCACTTCCAGTGAGCTGCCTGGCTGCTTTTTCTACAGAGCCACCATCTGAGATCCACCACAAAATGTAGTCAGAAATGAGTTAAAAGCAGCAGATATTGCTTCCTTTCTTTTTCTTTTTTTCTCCCTCTCTCTTCTCCTCCCATGTGCTTTTATTTTTGTCATGAGCTAAGTAGAAATGTTTTGGGCTTAGTATTTCCCTCCTCCCCTTTGGCTGAGCTGATGTTATTTGATTTTTCATACAATCCTCAGGTGCCTAATGAAATTGCCACGTGCTCAAGGGAAAATGAGTTTCATAACAGAATGGCAGTTAAATGTTACTGAAATCCTCCAGCATAGAGGAAGGATTAGAAGAAAAGGCAAAATAATGTAGCCATTAGCTTAAAGACAACAAAGGGTTCCTGGTCCATTGGCATGCCACAAGCCAACAGAAGTATTCATAATTGCTAAGCACAAAAAGCTGGGCTATTGTAACAACTCTGTTCAAACTAAAACACATGTAAAAGCTTGTGTGTTTTGATAGGTCTGGTTTAAACCTAATCTGCTGAAACACAGACAGGATAGGAACAATGCTTCCTCTAGGGATCAACAACTTTGTCCCCGAACAGACTGCCTTATATAAACACCCATAATTGAGTTAAAATTCATGCAGACAGCTCAGATTAAAAAGAAACAAATATCAAGCAAATAAACAGAAAGTCATGAGCAACAGGGGCTGGTAAAGCCATCATGGGAAAAGAATACTCTTTGAAGCATATGCCAGTGTATACTAAATCAAGGAAATTAATATTAAACACTACAGGTCACAACAATGAGCATATGTTCCTTGTGGTCCCTTCCAACCTTGACTGATTCTATGATTCTATGTTCTACCTTCTGACAAAGTAGCAAGGAATTCTCCTTTCAGTGGTGGACATCTTGTTTAGTGTGGTTTTTCACCTTAAAAAAAAAAAAAACAAAAACCCAAAGCAGCCCTGAACTGTTAACTTATGTATTTACCACCACTCTGGCATTCACTTGCCTGAACACTGTGCATAGAAGAATGTTTCTTGCTTGAATCTTGCAATTCTTGAACATAGAAGATTTCACCTCAACATGAGCAGAAACAGTGAGGGTGATAGAGCCCTGGAACAGGCTCCCCAGGGGGGTTGTGGAGTCTCCTTCTCTGGAGACTTTCAAACCCCACCTGGATGCATTCCTGTGCAGACTACCCTAAGTGATGCTGCTCTGGCAGGAGGGTTGGACCTGATGATCTCTTGAGGTCCCTTCCAACCTCTGATATATTGTGAGACTTTTAGCTGGCACTAATTTATTCAGCTGAGAATAAAGGTGATTTATCCAGAAGCCTTAGATAACTGTAGATACGTGGGTATGTCTTAACTTGGTAAAGAGAGAAATGAAATCATTCAAGTATTTGTTCCTTTCCAATATCTTAGCTTAACCAAAAAGACAAAAGCCTTGTCTCTTGCAGTGGAAAAATGGGAAAAATCCTAGATTCTACCTGGTGGCACAGGGATAGAATTCCTTCCCCAATGTGTTCAGCCTTGTGGAAGGAATCTCTTCCACCTTTTGATGCCTTTGCTAGGCTGGCTTGAGTTGATTTTATTTTTTTTTAACTCTTTGCACTCTAGATATAGATGATGGGAAGGTTTCTGTTTCTGACACATGCCAGGATTTTTTTTTCTCTAACTGTGCAGGGAAAGATTGTGTGTGATGAGACATGAAGGATGGTGAGGGGCCTGGGACACAAGCCCTGTGAGGAGAGGCTGAGGGAGCTGGGGTGGTTTAGCCTGGAGAAGAGGAGTCTCAGGGGTGACCTCATTGATGTCTACAACTACCTGAAGGGAGGTTGTAGCCAGGTGGGGGTTGGTCTCTTCCTCCAGGCAACCAGTGATAGAACAAGGGGACACAGTCTCAAGTTGTGCCAGGGGAGGTATAGGCTGGATGTTAGGAGGAAGCTCTTCACAGAGAGAGTGATTGGCCATTGGAATGTGCTGCCCAGGGAGGTGGTGGAGTCACCATCCCTGGAGATGTTCAAGAAAAGCCTGGATGAGGCACTTAGTTCCATGGTTTAGTTGATTGGCTAGGGCTGGGTGATAGGTTGGACTGGATGAGCCTGGAGGTCTCTTCCAACCTGGTTGATTCTATGATCCCTGAGGCTTGACAGGACTGAGGACTGACATCAGCCTTCTAGTTTTAGGATAGGCTTTGAGAGCATGGACACCCTACTTGGATAGTCTCTGCTTTTTGACAGGTCAGCTTTAACGTGGGCATTTTAAAAGCTATTCCCTACCTTGAGGTGTAAAGACATAGAGGAAACCTGTAGGAAGCTTTCCAAGTTGGCAAAAGTACATAGAAAAAGATAATTGTGGCTCTGAAATCCAGCATGTGGTCAGGGATGTCAGGCTGAGGAACTTGCTAAGGGCAGACTTTGGCCTGAGATGTTTGGGGTTTTTTTTTTTTTTTTTTTCTGGTGTGTTCAAAGAAACCAAACTCTGTTTGCAAATAAATGAGATCATACCAAATGTACACCTGACAGGTACTTGATGTCAGTAACAGAAAAGAAAAATAAACTCTTAGGAGGCCTGGCTAATTACAACAATTCAGATAATGCCCTTGAAAGAGAAAGTTTAATGACTATTTAAATAACTTCCTACTCAAAGAGCTGTCTCTCTCAAAACTTCCATTGAGTGGATTTTCATGAATTTTCCTACTTGGAACCATTGGAGTGAGCTGGAAGATGTCTACCCTTGAATCAACAATCTTTCAGTGGAGGTTTGGCCATCTTCTAGTTTGACTTTTTCTCCAGCCCCTGTTAATGGCCTCTGGACAAGACTCTGCTGTGACTGAGGTCCATGGTTTAAATCTTATATGAGAGCTCTTTGAAACAAGACCAAGAATAAAATTCATCTACCCTTGAATTTAAGAAGCCTTCTCCAGGGGCTTGCTATTTAGCTCACTTTTCAGATTCAGCACTGCTTACTTGTGGTGGAAAAGTTATTTTTGGTTGCTTTCTGTGCTTCATTCTAATTCTGAAAATGACTAATTTGATGTGACATTTACTAATGTGGTATGATCAGACATAATTTGATCTTATTAACTTAGATGGTGCCATATTAGCAAACATCAGATTCTATTTGAGAAATTTACACGTGTTGCAAACGTGGATACACCTTGAAACCACACTGCAGTAGCATAATTTGTCAGCTCAGGGCTGTATTTGGTAAAGAATGTCAGAATCTAGTGCAGTTTGCAGATTTGTGAGTGGGTAGCTATAGAGAACGTGATCAACTGTGCTGCTGTCGTGGAGTGGTATCACTTATAAGCTTCCTTGGGGCTGTTCAGTCTGGAGAAAAGAAGGCTCTGAGGTGACCTTCTTGTGGCCTTCCAGTATCTGAAGGGGGCTACAAGAAAGCCGGGGAGAGACTTTTGAGGATATCAGGTAGTGACAGGACTGGGGGAATGGAATAAAGCTGGAAGTGGGGAGATTCAGACTGGACATGAGGAAGAAGTTCTTCCCCATGAGAGTGGTGAGAGCCTGGAATGGGTTGTCCAGGGAGGTGGTGGAAGCCCCATCCCTGGAGGTGTTTAAGGCCAGGCTGGATGGTTCTGGCCAGCCTGATCTAGTGTGAGGTGTCACTGCCCATGGCAGGGGGGTTGGAACTGGATGATCCTTGTGGTCCCTTCCAACCCTGACTGATTCTATGATTCCTCAACGGCATGAGGAAGGAGGACAAGTGGGCATGGTATGAAGCTGCCCCAGGGGAGGTTTAGGTTAGATATTAGGAAGCACTTCCTCACAGAAAGGCTGATTAGGCACTGGAATAGGCTGTCCAAGGAGTTGTGGGAGTCACCATCACTGGAGGTCTTTAAGAAAAGATTGGATGTGGCACGGTTTAGCTGATGTCATGGTGTTAGGCTGGACTTGATGATCACAGAATCAATCAGGTTGGAAAAGACCTTCAAGGTCATCAAGTCCAACCTATCACCCAACACCATCTAATCAACTAAACCATGGTACTGAGTGCCTCATCCAGGCTTTTTTAAAAACACTTCCAAGGATGGTGACTCCACCACCTCCCTGGGCAGCCCATTCTAATGGCCAATCTCTCTTTCTGTGAAGAATTTCTTCCTAACTTCCAGCCTAAACCTCCCCTGGTGCAGCTTGAGACTGTCCTCTTGTTCTGTCACTGGTTGCCTGGGAGAAGAGACCAACCCCTTCCTGGCTACAACCTCCCTTTAGGCAGTTGTAGACAGCAATAAGGTCTCCCTTGAGCCTTCTCTTCTCAGAGGTCTTTTCCAGCCTCAGTAATTCTGTGATTCTGAGATAACTGTAGTTCAAATATCTGGTTCTTCAGAGATGCTTTTTCTGCCTTGAGTATTGGTGTCTGAAATCTAAGTTAGCTAAGTGCAGTGAAGAGCTTATATCTCCCCACCCCATCCATGTGTGATGACCAGCATGACCTGAGAAGTTTGCACAGGCTAGAAAGCAACAGATAACGAAATGGTGCAGCTGTATCATCTCTAAAACATCACACTGACCTCCTTGAGACTGCTTTTTGTTTTCCTGCTAGGCACTAACTAATTTTTTTCAAAGCCTAAATATTTGTTGGGTTTATTTATGAAGGGATGGAAAGGCCAGCTGGCTTTTATGACCTTGTGTAGTTGAGCTAATAACTCTCATGTTCATCTCTTCATTGTGGTCTAGCACTGTGATTTCTGTTTGCTAACCCAGGCTGTAACCAGAAGCTTATCTCCTGTGTTCCAATGAAAGACTCAGTTTTCTTAATAAATTTTTTTTTTCCTTCTCTTTTCTCCTTTTCTTCTGTTTGTTTGGGGTTGATTTTGTTTGGTTGGTTTGGATTTTGTGTGTGTGTGTGTGAGAGAGAGAGAGAGCAGGCTTTTTTAAACTTGTCTTGAGGAGTACCAGCAGAGCAGTAGTGCTTTCCCCTCTGAACCATTACTGCTACAGAGACTTTTGGACAATCATTCAGTAGGCTGAAGGGACAAACTGAGCATCCCTACAAAAGCTGGGCACTGGTTTTGAGTCAGCAGCTGTAACTGACTTCAGCTGTGTTCTCTGGGAATATGTGCCCCTTTGATTTGGGTTAACATCTTCTCCTGGCACTGCAGATTCTGCAGCAGCAAGTTAGGGCAAGACCGATTTTGGCAGTTCTAGATCCTCCAGATCAGAAGTGTCCCTTGTCACCAGATTTGGGTAAAATTAGAGTGATGGAAGTGTGTGGTAACATTTTGAAGGCATGATCCCCCCCATTTTGTGATAGCAAGATCAGTGAAGTGTATGCCTGACAATGAAGAGTGCCTTTATGTACTTGCAGCTGTGGCGTTGTGCATCTACTCACTGAGACAGTCAGGGACTAACTTTTTTGGCTTCCATGCTTAGGTATTTACATTCCAGGTGCCCTCCAAGCTCTCCACTTGAAAAACTTCATAAAGGGTGTGAGCAATGTCCTTGAGCTCCTGCTTTTCAAGTGATTTTCCTCCCAGTCTAGATGAATTAGAGTGTCAGTAGAAAAGAGGGCTTGTAGGTGGAGAGAAGGTCATGAATACCTGAACTTCCCTGTTCAACATCTACTGTGAGTGTTGGGATTGAGTGTATGGCAGGACAGGAGGGATAGGGCTGTGGGTGTAGCATTAAAGCAGTTTTTGGTCCAGGATGTCTAATGGAAAGTGCAAACTGTTTCCCAGCTCTAGTAGAAAGAATTGAAAGAAGAATAGTTGAACTTTATGAAAGTCTATTTCTGACAGCCAGGATATGTTGGCATCTCCTGCTCTAGGGTGAGGCAGGACATGCTTTGCACATGCTAAACCCCAAAGTGCCAGACTGAGCCTTGCTGTATTCAAAGGGAGTTGCTTGTACATGTCTTGCTGTGAGCACTGCAGGGTGAAGGCTGAAGCTTAAGCCTTCAACTCCAGACTACAGGGTATGAGTGCTATGTGGTATTTTGACTTAGTTTTGTTTGCCAGAGTACACAGGAGCTATAGAAAAAGCTTTCATTTTCCCATATTTCAAAACCTTTTTGATTTAGATGTCAGCTTACCCCTTTGATGATTAATTTTTTTCCCAAAAAAATTACAATAAGATTATTAGACCCTTGCTAGACCAGTAAAGTTTTACTGAATAGAAAAACTGAGCAGAGCACCTGCAATAAAAAGGGTGTTTGAGGTCTTTCATTGGCCATGACTTTGACATAATATATTCAGTTTTAACCAGACAAGGAATTTCATCCAAAACTGATAGTGCTGCCTCTTTCCAAATGGATTCTTCTCTTTTGTGTTATTGTTTTCATGCTCTGTTTGGAAAAATAACAATCAAAACCAATTCCAGGCTCTAAATTTCCTTTGTTTCCATGAGGTTGTTCCAAATACTGAAAAACTCCAGCCAGTTGTCAGCCTGAGTTTCTGATGCTCTGATGCTTTACATCTCTGAAGACAACACTGCCTCCTGCTCTTTAGATATTATGGAAACATGATGCAGGAACTTTATTTTAATAGATGGAAATATGTAGAGGTTTTTTCCAAGTGATTCTTTCCTGGTGGGCCCAAATATAAGGGAGATTTAGAATCTAAATCGACTTAAATTTATGTTTCAGGGATGAAGACATGTGAAGGAGTTCTTGGTACAGAATCTTTTCCTCACTTTATCACACATGGAATGACTCAGGTATTTTTGCCTATAGTGAATTCCACAGATGAATAGATATGGGCAAGAACTTGCCTCTGACTTTAACTAATAGCTCAATGGAGAGAGAACGCTCACACAGGATTTTGTTTTACTCTGGTGTTCCATCAACTTTTGTGGCTGTGACCTGCTGTTATTTGCATAACAAGTGCTGGAATGGTGTTAGGTCTTCAGATTTCACTGGCATGTGGACTATTAATTGGACTTTGTGTAACTAAATTTCTGTAGATTCATATTGAACTGCTGCTGGTGATGATTTAAATAGCATTTCAAATTAAATCCAACCCACACATGGTACATGACAATGAGCAAGCAGGGTTGGGATTTAGTAATGAATTACATGTATTGAATGGGCAGCCATGTGGAACACTTCTGAACTACAAAATCCCCTTTCTGGATTCTTTGTCTTGTGCTGCACACAGAAGTGTCTTCAATTAAAAAAAAACTCTCACTCAAAAAATAAATATAGGATGCAGGGCAGAACAGTTCCTTTAAAACCAGCATTTGAGTGATGATGTATTTTTAACTACTTCACATGGTAACATCTTGATTACCATCTATAGAGAAAGGTTTGAGCAGTATAATAAAACAAACCTACTGGCAAAACCTTCTAGAGTAGTTTGGATGGATCTTTCATCTTTAGGTTAAGAAATAAGATTCCTTTCTACTTTATGCCAAGGGGTGTGAGCAGAGCCTTCTTCCCCTACAATTATATCTTTAAATCTAACTTCTGTAATGTTTCAGCATTGCACTAGTTGCTGATGGTAGCAGCAGTGATGAGAAAGCTGGAAGGACTTGTGTAGCATTATACCTATCTGACCCTATTCCTGCCTGTCTTTACCCAGACTTGCACTGAGTTCCAGCTTCTAGTAAGGTGGGAGCAGTTCCCTGTACTGTGTGGAGCAGTGTTCTACCAACCACTCCATCTTTTGGCTGAAGAGTTTCAAACTCTTCCAGCATTGAAAATGCCAAATGTGACCTTGTGTTGGTGAGCGAGAGCACAACACACCCCTTGAAGGGCACTGGAGGAGAGGGGCTGCTGCTATGTGGAGATGAAACTACCCTGATGTAAATGCTGCTACAAAAGTAGCACAAAAGCAAAACCTGCCAGTCCCTGTCACCTGCCCTTTCTGGCATTACAGGACTCTCTCTCTCCTCCTTTCTGCTCCTTCTGAGAAGTCACTACAGGCAAGGAAAGTGCAGTAGGAACTCTGATTCCTTTTGATGCAATTACATTAATTCCACCTCTATAGAGAAGTCAAGGGGACTTTATGGATTTATTTCTTCTTTTGAAGCTGCTTTGCTCAGTTGTTAGATTTGGTACTCCTCCTGCAAGGCAAGGCATGGGAAGGATCCACTGCTTTGTAGGGCTGCAATCTTTAAAGAGGTTTTTCATTGCTCTTAATACTTTGAAAATGGACTGCTGTAACTTGCTATGTTTGCTGGGTTGAAAGTAATATTCTTTGTCTGAAAACTGCACTTCCCTTACAGTAAAGGTACTACTTTGCCCCAGTATTCAATACTCATGTTACAAGAAAGAGAGTGGATTGAAATTGAATTGAGAATGATCTTAAGTTTCTGCAGTAACTTGCAATCAAAATAATGCTTTTTATTTCTTTCTTTGTTCTTTTTTTTTTTTTTTTTTCCTTAAAAGTTGACCTACATCTTTCACTCTGGCCAGAGGGCCAAAATCTGGGAGAAGTAAAATGAAGATCTGAGTTGCACTAGTTGTACACTTGAACATTGAAAGTGGATCTCATGTATGCAGTGCCTCATGAATTGAAATCCGACATGTTTGACACCAAATGACATCACATTTGGCAAAGAAGACAGAGGTTAGTTTCAGGGCTGTGGCCAACTGAACAACTTGCTGAGATGTTTGGTGTCAGTAGGTAGCATACGTGAGATGCTGGCTTAAGGGCATGGGCACAGTATTGCAACAATCATGTGCATCCATGGGGGAGAAATGAGTATGTTGAGGGGTCTGCAAAACATGACCTCTGAGAAAAGGCAGAAAGATATCTTTTTGCCTGCAGGAAAAACGAGGAGGGACTTCTAGTTGCATGAATGTGTTGTTAAGGAGAAAAGTGGCAACTTCTTCATGTCCACAATGAATAAATACAGAAAGAATACAAGTGATTAAAGCAAGGAAAACTTCAAATGAAGCATTAAAAAAGTATCCTTTGTAGGAAGGGTTACCAAGGGATGTCCTGCCTAAGAGAAGCTGTAGAGAATCTTTCCCTGGAAGTAGCTAACATTAGATCACAGATGACATAATTGTGATTCATGCTTCAATGCTGTATCTGTATGAACTCTCCAGGTCCCTTATGGTCCTATAGTTCTGCCTTCTGGCTGCAAAGCAGAAATGTGGATGAAATACAAGTCTTAGAGCAGCACAGATATTGACTTTTCCTTCCAAGGTCATGGGTGATGAAATAGGGATCACTGGACCAGAAGCAGCTCGATTTGCTGTTGAAATGCTGGCCATTGAAATATCACTTTTGTGGTCTTGATACAGCTGATCTCTAAATGTGGTTAGCATCTATGAGGGATATATTTAAGACAGGTGATTAGTGAGGTAGTAGAAAAGAAATGTGTATAGAGTCAAGTCCTCTATTCACTGGTCACTCTGCTGAAGCTAGCAGAATTACTGGCACTAGTAAGACCAGCATTCCTCTGCAGAACTTTTCACATGCAAATGTCTAATTCTTGGTTTTATCACAGGAGCTTTAAAATACACTGAACCAGCCAATGTATTCTCCCCTCAGAAAAGTAGATGATGATAAATGCTATCATTTGAAATTATTTCTTTAAAAAGAAAAAAAAAAATCACTCCAGTTGAAAAGAATGAAGTTTGATTCCACCTAATCTCAGAGGTTTAATATTCTGCAAGTTGTGGCTTTTCCTTGGGTGATGGTTTCTTTATTTTTATTTTTTTAAAATATTGCTTACATTATTTAAAATATATGCTTTCATTAAAATGCATCTGATGTAACTATTGGAAAATGTATTTTTCAGATGTATTTTTTTTTTCCTTATGTGCAGATATAATAAGACAAAGTAATTTTGGATTTACTGGAGCAAAGTCAAATGCACAATTACCCACATCTCACCACCCAGCTGGAGAAAAGCATGTTTAGGATTCTTGGCCACTTTGATTCCAGTGAATTCTTTTCAGCTAGAGCATCCTTATTTGTTGGAAGTTGAATCAAGGGAGGATTGTGGGAGGGCTATTCTAGCAAGGACAAGGTAAAGATCATTGTGACACTCCTTGTGGATTAATCCATTAGTCTCTATTCTTCATGTTTCCAGGACATGAATGCTACAATCCCTTTTAATGAGAATTGTGTTTCAAGTACCAACTGTCTAACATGAATTTTTATAATGTTAAGAGTTCACGTGTGTCTTGCAGGCAGCAAGATCTCTCCTGTTTTAGGAGTTAACCACATTTGAAAATTGTGGCCTTATAGAGTCTTAATTGGAATTCAAAGCTGAGAGGTAGGTCCTGATCAAAATTAAATAGCTTTTTCTGAATGAATGGCAGTTGTAATCATTATTTAGCCCTGAAATTGGCTGGTTCATTCAGAGAAATTAAGGTTTAAAAGAGGCAGCTGTAGAATCACTTCAGGAAACTGAACATCCTTCCTTTTAAAGAAAAAAAAAAAAGTGGAAGCATTAATGGCAAGATAATTAAATCAGAAGGATATTTTTGTGTTTGAAATTAGATTTGCTTGTTTTGCTGCAGAAAGCTGGTTTGCCCTACACCCTCTTATAAATGAAGTGCCTTGAGCTGTTTTTCTGCTCACATAGAACCATCACAATAATAGCTGAACAATTCAAATGCTTTTTTATCTTAATGAGCTATTTTGAAAATTAGCCTGTCTCCTGTGTGGGAAACTGAGTCCTAGAGAAATAAAATCTCCTAGGCACAACTTGTATTGGATCTGTACAAGAGCTGGGCATTGAGCACAGATCTCTTGAAGCCTAGTGTGTGAGGCTTGCTACATGAAAAATAATGTGACTCAAGGCCAAGTGGGTGGCTTAAAATAAAAAGCAGAGCCTTATCTCTATCCTGACTCTTTCTACTCTGCTCCTAACCCTAATTTTCACTCTCTACTCCTAAGCCAAAAGCCATCATGAACACAGGAAGAGCTAGCATTTTGGTGGAGGTGTTTGGGGTGCTGCAAATAATTCAGAACTTCATTTCTATGGTGCTCATGCACAGCCATCTCTTGGGAACTAATGAAACTAATAATGAGGGTGGTGATTAGCTTCTGGGCTGGCTGCAGGAGTTGTGGTGAGGGTTGACTGTGTTCTAGATGCCTGCAAAGCTTTACAAGTGTAGCCTTAGAACTGCGCTTTCTCCATGTGGTTGTTTTCTGGCATGTCCTGCTCACACACAATGGTTGTTTTGTCTTTAAAGGACAGAATTCTGCCTGCTGTGTCATGACTGCAGTGAGACAAGTAAAGGACTGTCCTCTTCCCTGCTCTTTTTGTCTTGTTGTTGCTATACTGGTTCAGAAGTGGGGGTTTTAACAGACAGTGCTATGGGATATGTCTGTGCTAGGATGAAACAGCCATTTGAAGGCATTGGTTAAGGACTAAAGGAATGTATGCATTCATGTCTGTCTGCAGCACTCCTCTGAAGTCTGCACTTTTTCAGGAGAAACTAAACAGAGGTTGAGGTTCCTCGCAGTGGTTGAGAGCAAGCATGGAGCCGTTGCTGTTGTGCAACTTTTAGTGTTGATTTGCTTGGCACAATGAGCTTGTGTGCCAGTCCAGGGATGGAGTAGAAGGGTCTCTGGGTACTATCCATGAACCCTCTTTTTTTTTTTTTTTTTTAAATTGGAGGAAGTAGTACTTGTGTATCTCAGACCACAGAAGAAGCTCTTGAGAAGGATTTTGAGCAAGAGAAAAAGCCTTTGGAGGGCCAAAGCAGCTATGTGAGCCTTGTAAAACTTGCATATGTTCAGTAACTAACCTTGACACCCAGGCTGATGGAGGCTTGTGGAAGGAGAATGAGAAATGCCTTGCAGGTGGGATGATTCAAACAGGCTGATTCCATGGAACTCAGTGGTTGCAGCATGACAGCTTTTCAAGGTCATGCCAAAGACATGTGAAACTTCATGGGAATAAACCCAAAGTGTAACCTGACAGGTTGGGTGTGGAGAGCTCTGGTTGTATAAGAAACCTGAGCTAATATGGTGCTTTCCCTAAAGCTAAAACCCTTGCTGGTGTGAGCACAGCTTCTGAAATAATCTCTTCCTCTCTGCTTTTCTTCCCTTTTCTGCTCTCATTTCAATGGCCATTGGAGGATATGTTATCCACTGGCTTCAAAACACTGCAGGGGTCCCTGTGACGAAGGACAGACATTCTCACAGCAATCTTGGAGGGCTTAGCAAACCTTGTTCTCTCTGAAGCATTTCTCAAGGCCTGCCTTTCTTTCCCTGTGGCAGTCCTTTGCCTGGTGCTCTCGCAGGCACAGTCTGCTCTTAGCATGTTTACTGATTTCCAGCTTTTCCACTGGCAGCACAAATTCAATCAGAATTTCATATTAGTTCAGCAATCCACAGCAGCAGCAAAGGCCAATAATATTGGAATATGATAATAGCTCTGTGCACAGGCTTGCAAAATTTGCTGTAGCAGCTTGCATGCTGTTACCTAAAATCTTAACTTTTATGCACAGCCTAACCAAGCAGGGAAAAAAAAAAAAAACAACCTCCATTCTCAGAGTTTTTTTTAAAAGCTAGTTTAGATAAACATCTGCTAGGAATAGATTTGATGCTGGTTTGGGGCTGAGGACAGATTAGGTGACTTCTCAAATGCTACTGTTTAAGAATTGCATCTTTCTTCTAGAGGGGAGCTAAAGGAGGAGAGTTTCCCCTGTCATTTGGTGGTGGTGGTGTAAATAGATTTCTCTCACTTAACTCTATGTGGGTGCAACTCTTTCCAAGCACCATGCAAGGGAGAGGAACCATTCCCTCAATTCCTGAATGTGGCCCAAAAGGCTCACCCATGAAGTTCTAGCCTTTTCCCAGTAGGCAGATTGGTTTCCATAAATCACCTTGGAGAAGTGGTAGCCCTGCACAGCCCCTCATCCCATTCCAGGAGCCTGTCCCCCTCTTTTACCTTCTTGCCCATTTGTAGGAGCTGCTGTAAAGGTGATGGAGACAGCCAGTGGTCACATCATCTCTGTGGGAACAGGCAGAAGATCAGAGACTGTGACTTGTACCAAGTGGCACAGTACTTTGGCCAAAAAAAGCCAACAGGAATCCAGTACTGACCCAGCAGCATGCTGCACTGCTGGCCTCTGCTGCAGGAGCCCTGATGCTGCATCTGAAGGTTGGAGTGTCCAGTGCCCAGGGTCTGCAGGACCAGCAGGTACCTCCAGACCCCCCTAACCTTGTTGAGGGGAAGGCAGAGAAAGCAGGAGAAAGGCTGCCTGTGGACTGCCAGGCTACTGAGCATAAGCTCCCAGCTTTTCTCCCATGCCTTGACTGAAAGTGCAGACACAGGCAGGCAGTCTCCAGCCTTCCAACAAGGCACTGCAGATTGCTGCTTCTTCATGTCTGGTGGCTCTTCCATGGTCTCCCTGAGCTGTTTGGGAAAACTGGTTGTGTTTGTCCAAACCTACTCTCCTCCTCAGCAGCACAAAGCCTCATCCTGCCAAAGAGGAGGTTAGGCAGTTGTCCTCCTTCATTCCTCAGGTCTTCTGGGAGAGAGCAGTTGTGGGCTAGGATGGTGATGCATAGTGTATGGCATGCAGCAAACATAAATTGGCTTGAGGAGCAAGCTTCAGTATGCCCCCAGATGGGTGGAGATAGGCCTGTTGGACTGGTAGGGCAATAAGATGTTCTCTGTAATGTCTGTGAGTGTGTTACTTCTTGGAAGGAGCAGAGGCTTGGGAGGGCAAAAGAGTGGGAGCAGAGGAATTAGGAGTATTCTTTCATGAGTGGGAGGGAATTAAAGGCAGTGGTGGCCAAGATGAATTTCAAGTGAGACTAGGAGAAAGAAAAGCTGTGCAGGATGTCCAGAGATGATAACCAAGTGTAGTTACCATTGTGCTGGAAATAGCAGTGGGTACAGCTCCTTCTGGATGTGTGCTGCTGGGTCAGGCTGGTGGCATTTCAAAGACCATGCTGTGGTTGCATAGGACAACAGGGAGAGCCATGAAATCTGTCCCTGGTGGTGTTTGTATTTTGATTGCTCTCTGTTCTAGGCAAAGCCAGGATGTCAGGCTGAGAATGGGGAAGGGACTTATAGAAATATTGGCAGAAAGCTTTCCTGTGCTTGCCCTGAATCATCTTGATGTTAACGTTGCTGTATTCAGCCAGGGATCTGTTTGAGCTTAGGGCTCTGTGAATCCTAAGGGGGGAAATGCATTATTGTTAACCTGTTATTATTGATCTTGTTAATTATAGTAATTGATCTAGCATTAGCTTTGCAGTGGAGCTGTAATTTGTGTGTTTGCAGCTAGAGATAATGCTGACTCAAAGATGCAACCACGTGAAACACCGACTGGATGGAGTTTTTATTCCTCAATAGATCACCAAAGCTTTGAATGGTGGTGACAAGTAGGTGATTCACCTGGCTGTGTTTATGGAACTGCTGGAAAATAAATTCAAGCTTATTTCTGTAAAGTACAGGGAAATTATGTTCCCTTAATGAATATTTTAGCAATTCATGTGTAATTATTTGAACTTTCTAAATTGTAAATGATACTGCTACAAATCCATCCTTTCTAGCTGTGCCAGAGCTTTGTGGCATTTCAGAGTGCATTAACTCCCTTGAAAATCCCTCACATGTTCTGTGCAATTTACTCTCCTGTTTTCTGTAATGAGTTAATCTATTTGGAATGGGGTTGCTTGCTGTATGACTACACAGTGAAAACTGCTTCTGGTTCTTAGTTCTGTATTCCTAGAATCATATGTCAGGTAGTGATAGGACTAGGGGGAATGGAGCAAAACTAGAATTGGGGAGATTCAGATTGGATGTTAGGAAGAAGGTTTTCACCATGAGGGTGGTGAGACACTGGAACAGGTTGCCCAGGGAGGTGGTGGAAGCCTCATCCCTGGAGGTTTTTAAGGCCAGGCTGGATGTGGCTCTGGGCAACCTGATGTAGTGGGAGGTGTCCCTGCCCATGGCAGTGGGGTTGGAACTGGATGATGTTTGAGGTCCCTTCCAACCCTAATTAATTCTATGATTCCTGTGTTACCTGGTTGCCATGACCCCACATCCAGTTCCCCTGCATCACTGCTGCTTCATGCTCAGGTCTGAATAGGTCTCACCTCATTGGGATTGATAAGAACAAAGAGAAACCTACCAGTTGGCCTTCAAAGCTTTGCCAGCTTAGGAAATACCTGCATGTAGAATTGTCTTTAAAAATCCTTGCTGAGGTTATTGAGCGTTTACCACTGCCCAGCCACAGACCAGGATTCTGTATTGCTGTTTGCTTCCCAGACCCAGAAAGAAGCTCTGCTGTTTAGATTCTTCATGGTTCAACTCTAAGGAAATCTTTCCTATTGACATTTTAGGGGACAGAAGGGACTTATTCAAAGGTCACTATCTAGAGCAAATCCTAGGCAGGTGATGTATGTGCTTCATCCTTGATGTTCTTCTTATTGGAAAATGATGAGAAGCTAAGGTAAATGACACAGACCCTGGTGTCCTACCTGCAAGGCATGTAGGGTGCTTGGAATATCTAAGCATTTCTGCTAATGATAAGCCATCACTCTAAATGTTGCAAACAGCTGCAGGTGCTTTATTATTCAAGACAAATCATCTCTTTCATTTGTTTCCATCAGAAACAGACTTAGAGAGCACATCTCTGAGGATGGGAAATGAAATAAGTGACTCTCTTGACAAGAATTACATATTAGTGTAGCTTTGGCATTATCAAGATCTGGTTTATCAGGGTAACAGGATTATGTGTTTTAATATCAGGCTGAGATATATTGCATTTGGAAGGACTGTTTTTGAGAAGCCTGAGGTGAGAAAAGAGTGATGGACCAGAATTTGGAAAACTTTCTAGCAGTCCTCTATGAAACCAATCAACACATTTTCTTATCAGACACTTAACCTAGCACTTGGGCTGGCACATCTGCTGGGCTTTATAAAGCACCATTTCAGGTCAACAAAGCTCTGAAGGGTTGTGTTCAGCTCAGCCTTCGTGTGCTGAAGTGTTTTGTTCAGTCCTGGCCTGCAGTCTGATTTCTAGCTCCCATCTTTACCAGGTACCAAGTGTCTTGAATACCCCAGTGAATAGCAATTACTGACACTCAACTGCTTCAAATGCTGGGATAAATTGCAGCATCTCCCAAAAGTGGCTATTAAAGCTAATCAGAAAATGCTGTACTTCCTGCAGAAAATGTCAACTTCTTGTTTTTGTAACCCAAAAGCCAGCAGAGTAAGTTCTTTCTCCAAGGAAGGCTGCTTTAAAAGGAAACCACATGTTTTTCACAAATACTCTCTCTGGTCAACCCCCTGGATTTCTGTCAAAAGGTTGTTTGGTTTTTTTTGGCTGGTTTTAATGATTATTACTAACACTGCTCAATAATGTGACCCAGTTGCAAGGAATGTTAATGGATGCTTGTTTTAAGAACTGCATCCCCTCAAACTGGCTCTGTGGTTATGAATGTGATGTCTTCTGATTTTTTTTTTTTTTTTTTTTTTTTTTTGCGGGGGGGTGGAAAGTGTATCGCAAAGCAGAATCTCAGTGTTGAAAAAGGATGGCAACTATAAACCTCTTGAGGCTTAAAATTCATGGCCACCTATCCCACAAAGCAGTTGAGTGAAAGCAATATTTCAGTGCAAACCAATCAAGTGTGACTGTTTCAGTATAAACCTGAACTGCAGTTTGAGATTTTCAAGAACTGAGCTCATGCCAGATCTGATTTTGGTAAGACTGTGAAGTTAAATGACTTTAAACATTTCCTGCTTATGGATTTGGTACACAGAAGTAAAGTTCATAAGCAGGTGATGCTGGTGAGGACTAGATCCTTGGAAAGTGCTACAGCTTTCACTTTCTGTTAAAGGAATTGATATAAATATCAATTTATAACAAATCTCTTCTGTTAATAAATGCCTTCTGTTTCTGAAATTCAGCCACTTGCCACATTCTGTTTCTATGACATTTTTACTGCCTCAGACTGGACATCTAGAGGCTCTAACTGTGTTCTCATTTAGTACCATTAATATTTTTAATTACTTCTGGGGAAAAAAATTGCTAAAGAGGTTTTGCCTCTCGCTGCTGTTTTTTAGAGCAAGTTAGGTTAAACTTGTAAAAGGTACATTTGGCAGTAATTCAGCATTGTGGGAATGCTATTTTACAGCATTAAACAGTATTATCACAGAAAGAAAATTACACACTTGAAAAATTAACCTGAATATGCCAAGAATTCCTGCTGCTTTCTGGAAAGAGTAGTTATAAGGGAGTTGTGTATTTCACCATTTTATCAGACTATTTTGTAGGGAGAAAATAAGCATTTAAACTTTCCTTTCAGCCAGTAAACAAATCCAGAAGTCTCCAGCTTCACCTCTGGCTTAAACTACAAGAGAAATGGTACTAATGGAAATGGCAGTAAACTTTCACCTGTTCTGTTTGCTCTCTGAGATTGTTTGAACAATTCACTAGATAATCTAAGCTTGAAAGGTTATTTATCTATTTATTTTCAAAATAAATATCTCCACCAATGACACTACCTTCACAAGCAGAACTCTTTGGCAGAAAAGCAGTAGCTTTAGTCCAAGTTTTTAAATGAATATGCTACAAATGCACTGAAGCCAGCAGCTCTGGAAAGCAGTTGCCAACAGGGAACACCACCAGAGAAGTGCACAAAGAAAGGAGAGCATCCATGTGCAGGGCTCCTGGGCAGCCATGCATCCTATGTCTCCTCAGCATCTTGGGCAACGTTTCTGTGGAATTTTTATGCTTCTATACAAAGCAATTATCAGCAATTTTGGGCATGGCTGGACAAGGCAGCGTGGCAGTTTGCTGCTAGCGTTGAGCACTTGCTGCCTGTCGTCCTCATGCTGCAGGAGTGAAGCCAGGAGGAATTGTTGTGGAGGACAGTGCAGCAGTTCCCTGGACACAGTGCAGATGGATGCTGTTTTGGATGCTGTGGCTGTTTATTTGGGGTTTATGGTTCTTCCTATTGTCCATCTGCTTCTAGGTGTCCAAGTGGAAGCTCCAATGTGTGGGAAGAAAAGGAATTTCCAGGCAGGGGAGGGTGAAAGAGAGGGATATGGGGTTTTAAAGCTCCTATTTGTCTATCCAAAAAACTACAGATTTCCTGCAGTGCTGCAAAATAATCCAAATCACATGAATTCAGTGCCAACTCAACTGCTGTCCAGCCAGTTTCCACTGAGAGCTGGCTAAACCATGCAATGAGAAAATGAATTCTCTCCTAATTCAGTCTTGGGTTTCTGTCCCTCTGATGTGTGATCTGTCTGTGATCTCAGAAAAAGGTTTATCTATTCCTAGGTATTCACTGCACAGATCTTGTAAATAAAGCTTGTAAATTGTTTGCTTTGACTGCTTGCTGCTTGCGAGATGTGGATGCGTTATTATGTTTAATCAGAGCATGCTTGGAAACAGAATTATTTTTCCTGAATAATGGCTTTATCCAAGTATAATGTCTATGCTTCTTCTGAATTCAGTGGGGTTTGGATTAAGTCCAAAATGAATGGCATATAGAAACCATCAGTGAGGATTTATTTCAGTGTGTGCATTTCTTTCTACCCCTCCTCCCCCCTTTTTCATTCCCTTTGCCTCAATATACTGTCACATCTTGCACCTTCTTAGACACAGGAACCAGGCACACCTGTAACTTGGCCTTCCAGTATCTGAAGGGGGCCTACAAGAAAGCTGGGGAGGAACTTTTTAGGATATCAGGTAGTGATAGGACTAGGGGGAATGGAATAAAGCTGGAAGTGGGGAAATTCAGACTGATCGTGAGGAAGAAGTTCTTCCCCATGAGAGTGGTGAGAGCCTGGAATGGGTTGTCCAGGGAGGTGGTTGGGGTCCCATCCCTGGAGGTGTTTAAGGCCAGGCTGGCTGAGGCTCTGGCCAGCCTGATGTAGTGTGAGGTGTCCCTGCCCATGGCAGGGGGGTTGGAACTGGATGATCCTTGTGGTCCCTTCCAACCCTGACTGATTCTGTGATTCGCTGCTGGCTTTCAGAAATAACTGAGAGCTTGAATGACTCTCAAAAAAATTTAGAGCACAGGATTTAATATGATCCAACTGAAAAGGCTGCTCCTAAACAGCACTGCCTCTCTTGGAGCAGTTCTGTCTGAGCCATCAGGTAGATAAACAGGTGTGGTAGTTTTAGGCTATGCCTTTAAATTTTTTTCACAGATCTTGAACAGAAAAGTAGTAAAATGTAAATAAATCCCTATTGGGTGTAAAAAGGAAAATAAAGATAATTTTAAACAATCCCATTGGAGAGAGATCTCCCATAAGACTTGGTTCTCAAAACAATCTTTCTCTCTTCTTGCTTCCTCAGGCTGGGAGATTCTAACTTTGTGCTTCTGCTGGCTTCTGCTTGACCTTGGCTAAGTCTAACATCCCTCTGCTCCTTTCTCTTGTTCCTTTTGTAGAGGGGGTTAAGGGGGAGGCAGGGAGGGAGAAGCTGTTGCAGCTCCCCTGGTTTTTGGCTGGGGGGTGTCCTTGACCTGTTTACTAATTGTAAATACTTGTAAATATTGTATATTTTGTACATATTCATTGCAGATTGCAGTTTTGCTTGTAAATACAGCTTTCATTTTCTTCCAACTCAGCTGGTCTGGCAAAGTTAATGTTTGAGGGGGGGTGAGGTGGGAATTTTCCACCCACCATAATAGGTGATGAGAAATATTCAGGGAGGGTTTCTTCTTTGAAAATGTAAGCTGCTCTATTACCCAGAACAGTAACACTGGGAAACATCAGCCAGCCTCAAGGAGCAACGTGCATCTGATTTTCAGTTGCTTGTAATTTTGGCAGACTTTTACCAGCTTGAGAGCAAGCTCGTGAGTTATCTGTTCTGGCCCAAAGCTTCCTGTGAAAGTTAGCTGGAAAGCCTGCTGTCTTTTCTTTAAGGGCAACACTGTATGCTCCTATGAAGGTCTAGTGTAGCCCCTTGAAATCTGGCAGATATTGTGGCCTCGTTCCAGTGATGTACTGTTGGTATCTCATGGGGAGTAGGTGTGTGTTGTTGAGATAAATGCAATAAATATTTGCAGGCTTAGGAAGATAGGGCAGGGCTTTTTGGCCATGCTTTGAGTATGGTGGTGGAGCAAATGAGCTTCAGCAATATCATTCAGCCCTTAAAGTACTCCAGCTTGATTGCGTTCTAGCTGAATATGCTTTAGTTCAGAGTTGAACAGGGTTTCTCTTAGTTTTATACTGTTTAAAGAAATATTTGGGTCTGGTATTTTTCAGACAAAGGTGTAAAGGCATAAATTCTCTCTTTGGCAAGTTCTCATCAAATGTATGTATGTGCAGGCAGTCATTTTTGGTCTCAAAGCTGTGGTCGAGCATGGCTGTAGGGAGATTAGCAGGATGGAGACTGATGGGAAGAGCAACTCAGGGTAAAAAGAAAACAAGACCAGATGCTGGGATACAGGGAAATGGGTAGGTCCAGGAGGATCCTTGAACTTGGTGCAGATTTCAAAACTTAGGACCAGCTATTTGCTTTATTAAACTTCAGAGGGAGTGGAGCCAGATGGAGACAGCAGTGCATGTTGTTCTACTAACAAATGGGATTAGGAAACAAGGGAAAACTGACCTGGCTGGAGGTATTCTATCTGATATCTAGGCTGCAGAATGTTTTGGATACTGGCTGAAAATGCTTATAGCAGATGGTAGGCAAAGTGGGGAGTGCACTCTTCTGGGTAGCTCCTATATGAAGATGCCTTTTTTTCCTCTATAGTTTGAACCATGTTCTTAACTGATTACTTTTTTTTTATTATTATTTTGAAGTGCTATCTGCACATACAGCATCCTTTTTAGAAGCTTCTACTTAAAAACAAAGTCTCTTTAGCTTTAGAGGAATAAATCTTCCTTAAAATGCTACTGCCTGGCATGCAGGTTATGAAACTCTATTCTGTATAATGCACTTCAGTTCATTCCTCATGGTCACTAAGAAACTAGCTTGGAAATGGCTGCTTCTTCCTAGATAGTGGCTTCCTATCTGGAGTAGACATATTTGGAATCTTGGTGTTCATGAGCACTGTTTCCTGGGCTGTTTGAAATGGCAGCTTGTGTCAGATGTTCTGAGCTCATATGCAGTAGGTATTGCCTGCAGATGTGATAAATCTATCAACTCCCACCACATGGGGTATGAGGACAACTTGCTTCATGTTCCAGTATGCCAGTTCTCCTCTGCTCTGTGCTGGAGAAGTTTTATTCTTTCAATTTCTCATGCTCCTGAGTCTTAACAATTTCTAGAAACAAACAGATTTGCTCCCAGCATGTACATTACATGAAACTACTGGTTGGGGTTTTTAGCAGAGTAGGCTGGTATTCTGAATTCAGAAAAATAGAGCAGCTTTTTAATGCAAAGAATGAATCACAGTATCCTAGTATATTAGAGATTGGAAGAGACCTCAAGAGATCATCAGGTCCAACCCCCCCTGCCAGAGCAGGATCACTTAGGGTAGTCTGCACAGGAATGCATCCAGGTGGGGTTTGGAAAGTCTCCAGAGGAGGAGACTCCACAACCCTCAGCTCTGTCACCCTCACTGTAAGGAAATTTCTGCTCATGTTGAGGTGAAATCTTCTATGTTCAAGTTGGAACCCATTGTTCCTTGTCTTATCACTGTTGAACCACTGAAAAGAGCCTGGCCCCCTCCACTTGACACCCACTCCTCAGATGTTTATACACATTGATCAGATCCCCTCTCAGTCTTCTCTCCTCAAGACAAAACAGCCCCAGGGCTCTCAGTCTCTCTTCATAAGGGAGATGCTCAAGTCCCCTAAGCATCCTTGTGGCTCTCCATTGGATTCTCTCCAGCAGGTCTCTGTCTTTCTTGAACTGGGGAGCCCAAAACTGGATGCAGTATTCCAGGTGTGACCTCACCAGGGCAGAGTAGAGAGGTAGAAGAACTTCCCTAGACCTGATGGAGTATCAAAAGATTCCATGTGCATAATGGAGTTTTGAGCTCCCTTCAAAAGACAATTTGTGCTCTTTATTCCTCAGGAAATTCCCAGAACTGGAGTAAATGTGATCCTACTGAAATCAGTGGAAGTTCTGCTGTTGTCTTTGCCAGTAGTTCCTTCCTTTTTCTTTATTTTACACTTAGGGTACAGTAGATAGAATGCTTTAGGGTATAATACTCTGAGTTTTGGGTGTTTTGGGGTGTTTTTTCCCTTTTGCTAGGGAACTCTTGCATTTATTTATGCCATGGATTAAAAATGTCATGGCAAAGCACTGTTTCAATCAACAGTTTTAATGATGTGTGATTATTCATAGCTTTCTGCAAATGTCACAAGTAGTTCCACTTCACATGATAACATATGCTTTCTAAACAAATACCCATGAACTGTCTTGATTTGCAACCTCTTTACAGTAGAGTTACAAGTTCCTGAGTAAAGAAGGAAAACAGTATTTGAGCTAGGGGGGGAGAAAATGTACAAGTCCAAAGAGACTAATCATTAAATGCAGCAGTTTAGTCTTCAAAGCTGTTGTTCCAGGATGTTATAGAATAGTAGAATCAGTTAGGGTTGTAAGGGACCACAAGGATCATCCAGTTCCAACCCCCCCTGCCATGGGCAGGGACACCCCACACTAGATGAGGCTGGACAGAGCCTCATCCAGCTTGGCCTTAAACACCTCCAGGGATGGGACCTCAAACACCTCCCTGGACAACCCATTCCAGGCTCTCACCACTCTCATGGGGAAGAACTTCTTCCTCACATCCAGCCTGAATCTCCCCACTTCCAGCTTGATTCCATTCCCCCTAGTCCTATCACTACCTGATATCCTAAGAAGTCCCTCCCCAGCTTTCTTGTAGGCCCCCTTCAGATACTGGAAAGCTATACTGGTTTAATATGAAAAATGACTATTTTTCTTTTCTGTATGAAATGCAGTATAGATATTAAGTGTAACAGATCTGTCTCCTTTAAACGTTACAGCAGACTGAAGTCTGGCGAAGTCGCTGTTATTAATGCACCCCAAAATAACTTTGGGGTCTAAAGGGAAGATGTGGTTATCAATGGCACTGGTGTGAGCACCTCAAGCTCTGTGCCAGTGATACCAAATGACACTCCTTGCACCATGCTAAGGCTTTATAAAACAAACTGTCATCTCTGAACTAAAGATTACTCCTGTCATCTGCTAGATATAATAAAGGAGGGTGACAGCAGTCAAACTGCTGCAGAAGGATGAGCTGAGAGGGAGAAATAGTGCTGGAAATCTGTGTGGCAGTGACACTTTAACCCTTTTTGTCTGAAGGACAGTCAGTCAGAGCTGGAGACAAGCAGGTGGGAGGAGCAGCAGGATGTGGGGCTGTGCGGTCACTTCTGAAGGGCTCCGTAATTCCACCTCCTGAGAGCTGAGGATGATGAATTAAATGTCACCAACCGCACGCAATATCCAGTCAGGAGTGCCAAAAAGAGCTGCTAAATGATCTAATCACTCCCGGAGGCAAAGGAGCCTCAGCTCCCTCAACTACACCCCCATGCTGGACCAAGCCAAGATCACCTATTACTAAATATTAAGGAGAGGAAAATCTAACCTTTTAGTTGGTTTAAATATTTTGTTTGTACAGTTCAAGGAGCAGCATCATTTCTAAACAGCCTAGTTTGGACCAGGATGTTTGTTTGTGGGTATTATTTTTTTCCCCCTGTCCAGTCTGCTATACTTAGAGGCTCATCTCCATGTGCTTCATCTCCACAATCATTTCTTCATTGTGGGGCTGAAACTTGCTCTGTTTAATAATGACAAAACTTGAAATGCTTTTCTTTCTTTTTGGTGTAACACAGATAACAAACATACACCCAGCCTCAGCAGCCTTAAGGGCAGTTGTGTTGTCACAGCTATATATGTATATTTATTTATATCAATATATATATTTATTTTATATATATATATTAAAATCTCAAAGCTTGCAGCAGGGATAGCATCCCAGAGCAACTACCTCTCCTTGTATGTCTCATCAGAGTAAATTGTAGTAAAAGAAGAGGTTTCAATTTGATGAGAAAAATCTATTACAAGCCCAAGTCAGGGGTCAAAATCCATCACCAACAGTCATATAACCTGCAACCAGACTTCCTATGAAAACAGCATATGTGAGGGCTCATTGCCATTTGGAGAGAAGGTTCAACATATAACAACTCAGCACCCTTGTGAAGCATGGACCGTTGTTCCTGCAAAGTTGTAAGGAGAAGAATGTCCCTGACAGTCTCTTTATAAATGGTATGGATACCTGATGCTGATGTACCTGAGTCCCGTGAGCTGAGCCCTGTGTGTTGTTTCAGCCCAGGTCCCGTGAGCTGAGCCCGGTGGGTTGTTTCAGCCCAGGTCCCGTGAGCTGAGCCCGGTGGGTTGTTTCAGCCCAGGTCCCGTGAGCTGAGCCCGGTGGGTTGTTTCAGCCCAGGTCCCGTGAGCTGAGCCCGGTGGGTTGTTTCAGCCCAGGTCCCGTGAGCTGAGCCCGGTGGGTTGTTTCAGCCCAGGTCCCGTGAGCTGAGCCCGGTGGGTTGTTTCAGCCCAGGTCCCGTGAGCTGAGCCCGGTGGGTTGTTTCAGCCCAGGTCCCGTGAGCTGAGCCCGGTGGGTTGTTTCAGCCCAGGTCCCGTGAGCTGAGCCCGGTGGGTTGTTTCAGCCCAGGTCCCGTGAGCTGAGCCCTGTGTGTTCCAGCCTAATTAAATGCACGGATGTCTTATTTTCAGTGCAGGTTCTCTTAAGGACTCTTGTGACAACTCCTGTGGAGTCTAGGTTAGAAGTCTAGATGATGGGAGAATAGATACGTTACATAAGCCTTTAGAAAGGTTACATTTCATTGCTTTTCACATTTCACCTAGCTCTTGCTGTGGAAGTGCTGCACCACGGAAAAAACATTATGCAGATCAAGAAAGAGGAGTGTGCTGCTACCAGAAGAGGGAAAAAATATATATAAATAATTAAATCTTGTGATACCTCTTTCACAGCCCTAATCTCATTAATATAAAGCAGTTTTAGAGATGGAGAAGAGCTGATAACAACATTGGACTCGTGAGATATTTCTGTTTTCCATCCATCAGGCAGGTAATTGTGGGAGTTATGACTTTGTTAGGCAGAAATGTACAGCTCTAAAGAAGCGATAACTGAGCATCTCTGCTCAGCAGACAATGGAGCAGCATCCAGTAATTGAATACATCAATAAGCTTTCACATCTCCTGTGACTTCAGTGCCCTGGACAGGATAGCATTAAACACAATCATATTTTGATCAGGAGAAAATAGAAGTTGGATGAAATAATATCAATTTTATTTACAGGGCAGAGAAGAAGCCATCCAGTCTGTGACAGAAAAATGATTTTGGTTTTTAATTTATTTATTTATTTTAAATCTGGCTTTGATCTGACTCTGGGCTTTGATTTGGTGGCAAATGGGTCTATAACTCATTTACTCCAGCTGCCAGGCTTTTTTTTCAAAGCACAGAACATTAAGCAGAATCCTGCTTCGAGGAAGAAATACGCAATCAACAAAATAAATGGTGACAAAACGGCCGCAGCTCATTCTTTACACTTTTAAGTTGCTACAGCCTGTGTGGAATGCTATAGATACTCAGCTCAAAAACTGCATGGTGATTTGTGACTCCTCCTTGGGCCCAGGAGCATCTTTTGTGTGAGATGTTAGAGTTTCAGGGGGCTGGTGGGGTTGGGGATGGTTTTGTTATTTACAACAGTGCTTGTGGTATGTGGTAAGAGGAGGAAAGATTATTGGAGAAAAGCAGGAGGAAGGGCAGAAGAATGCTTGTTTATGCCCGCATCTCCAATCAGGACTGTCAAAGGAGCCAGGCAGCTCAGGATGGCACAGTGAGGAAGCTGATAGTGCCTGTGATCAAATGGGATTAGAGCTGGCATGAAGCAAGAGAAATGCTTTCTGCTGGCATAAAACCCTAGTGTTTTGCTTCCTTGCATGAGGAAGGGGTGGCAAAGAAGCACAGTCTGATTTCTCCCTGCCAAAGCCTGGAACTCTACGGATCTGCATTTGCTTTGTGCTGGCCTAGGATGCAATGATGCACTGGCTGCAGAAGGCTTTGAACTATCTCCCAGTCCATGTAGAGCTGGGTCTGTGGCATGTTTTATGGCAAACTGGGGTGTGAGCCCAGAACACCCTGTAGGCAGCCCCTGCAGCGTGTCTCACTTTCCACCACTCCTCCTCTTAGACGTGCATGTTCTCTTCTTTAAGACCACTTCTCACATAATGACAGAGTTAACCAAGGGCTGCAGTTCTGTGTGGATGAAATGAATGTCATCAAGGTGCTGCTTTGCAGGGGCAGGTGGGTTGCAGGAGCAGCAAAGCCTTGCATTGCTTGCTGGAGATGAAACAGCTGGTGTTTAGCTGTTGAGAGCATTGAAGACTCAGGTGATGGTTTTCAGACTGGGAGACATGTCCTGAGTGAGGTGCTCCAGAGGTTGTCAGTGCATTTATATTTCCCACACAAGGGTTCATAAACTGAGTTGTGGTGTTTGGTTGTTTTTATTTGGTCAGGGGATTTTTTTTTTTTTTGTTTTTTTTTTGGTGTATTTTGTGCTGTACTGCAACTCGGAGCGGTGGAGTCTTACAGGATGCAGTAGCTGAAAAATTGAGTCAGGCAAATAGCAGGAAATAAGATACATTTGTAATCTGAGGTGGAATATCCCTGGTAACAATCTTTCAGGTGAAGAGGCTTTTGTGGCTTTCAGTCAAGGCAGCCTCAAAAAGGTTTTATCCTAGTACAGGTTGTGACCTTAAGCCAGAACACTTCATCAGGCTCATGAGGAAGAATTCAAAGTGAAGTTTGATGGCCCATGTAACACAGGTCTGACCAGAGGATCCTTTTCAAATGTGACTGTCTACATTAAAGCATACTCAATGGTGTAAACACAGTATCATGGTTACATGTTCCTCTGCTCTAGAGCTACAGTAATTGGACTACATCAATTTTCTCTCTTTTTGCTCTCATCTCTGTTTCATTCTAGTCTGAGATGTGGATCATTATCTTATGATACAGACTATTTGCCTTGCCAGATTCTGGGGAGGAAATAGTTCAATTACTTGTACTGCTTTAGATAGGCAATGTGAGTTTCTAAGAGATCTTTCCCACAGTTCCTAATTTTTTTTTTTTTTTTTTTTTTTTCAGTAAGGAGCTCTGTTTTTGAAGTAGCTGGCAGGAGACAAATCAGGATCAAAAGGCAGGAATAATGATGGAGATGCTTCTGCAGCAGATCAAAATATTGTTCAAGGGCTGAAATCTTTTAAACACTGTTAGGCTTTTTATTTCTATGAATTGCCTGCCTGTGTGACAAGCTTTGGAAGTGGAGTTTGCTGTCCTCATAACCATCTTGACCACTTCAGGGAAAAGGCTCATTCAGTGTGTGTATAGATATATATATAGCCAGAAAACAGAATATAAGACTCCAAGACTCCTGAGTTGCTGAATGGAAGGAAAATTACAATTCAGTGGAGGGTTTTGGTTTTTGGGGGGGGTATTTTTGTTTGTTTGTTTTCCACTCATGTACATATTTTTCTGGAATAATGGAAAGCTCATTGTGTGGTTTAGAAGCTGGATTCTTGCTCATAATTGGAAACTTTGATGCCCATTTCTGTAATTTACAGAACACGCTTTCTGAAGTGACATTTTATAAGCTGGGTTTAAAATGGCTTGAAATTGAAACTTAAAATAGGACAATAATCCAGGAAATAAATCTTAACATTGGTGATAGTAGTACTGTATTGAAACTGGTTAAGAAATCACAGGGCTGTGGACATAATTAATAGTTTTAATAGGTACATTCATACTGGTTTCATGCTAAACGTTACACAGCTTGTTTTCTCACACCTCTGGCAGTGTGTTTTGTCAAGGCACCAGTCATTTTTCTTCTTTTAGGAGGTCCAATATATAGATCAGCACTCCTCTTCAAATTCCTTTTGGTTGAAATGGTCATCATATGGCAGGGCAATGATCAGCTTTGCTTAGAGATTAGTTTTCTGCAATTGATTCTTCTGTAGTTTGTAGCAATTTTTCACAGTGAGGTGAATAACCTTAAAGTGGGTTTGTTTTTCAGTTTGGGGATTTTAATCACATTTTTGATGGCACCACGTGATACAAGTGAACTGAAAATGCTGGTTCAATTTAGCTTCTTGTGAGGCTGAAGGATAGTCTGTAATTAACTGAGTATTTTCTTAGCTTTCTACTTAGTAATTGGATTAAAAGATTCTCTTTCATAAGCCAAAGAATGTAAAGATCCTTGTCAATAAAAATCCAGTTGTAATATTATTCTACCACTACTGTTATTGCTCATTCCCATAACTGCTTTGTTTAAGGATTTTTCCTTTTGATCTCAACATCTAGCAAAGCCAAGCTTCTCTTAATCCTTGTTGACTGCAGGGGAAAAAAAAAAAAAAACAAAAAACCAAACCTCAATCCAGACTTCTTCCAGCAGAAAGCAGACCAAAAAATGGCAGCTTTTCAAACCACCTACAACTTGAAAATTTTCAGAAGTATTGTATACATCTCTTTTTCTTTTATTATTTTTTTTCCTTTTTAATGCAGTACATCTAGATGTATCTATCCACATCTGGGGGAGGCATCAGATGACAGAGCTCAAGAGCAGATGCTCTGTTGACTGTAAGCAAAGATCACTAGTCAGTTTGGGACAATCAGGACAAGATTTTCAAAGGAAATGTTACCTAGGATTTGAAGAGCTACTGGAATTTTAGGGATTCTTTAGAATGTGGGGGGAAAAAAAAAAAAAACAACATAATTCTGTCCTTACTTAAGTATTTGCTGGGTGAGGGGAAAAAAAAAAGAAACCCAAACACAGGCAGGATTTGGATTTATAATCTTCCTTATCACTGAGTGGTCAAATAGCAACCACATAAATGCAGGAGTGCTCAGAGGAGAAGCTTTTGCTAGACACCTCTTAAAGGAGGTTCATCTGTCTGTAAGTCAAGTCAGACCCTGCCATGCCACTAAACTTTTATATATGTTGTCTTGTGCCACTTCAGAGGGAAAAGTGCTTTTTAAGTCTGGTGAGTGGATTTGCTGTTTGAGGTATGAATGCTGTGACACACTTCCAGTTTAAGTGCTGTTTACACACACAACCAGGCATGCACATGGTTAAAAAGTAAGCACCTGCTTATAATATGGGTGCTTTTTAACTGCAGTTATAAAATATCCAACCATTTTGACCCTGATGTTAATTGTTTCCAATAAAATAGCAGTAGCACCTGTCAGCTGCAGCTGAAAACATATGCTCAATAACAATATCATGCAAGCCAAGTGCTACACAGTTCATCTTCAAAAGCTAGCCCTGTGTGATTAATACTTCTCTCATGGACATGTAGAAAACATTGTCAGAGGATGAGCTTCAATTGCAGAAGAACGTGTTTGTTATCTGATGTGAAAATTGTGTTCTCTGTACACAAGCAGTCTCCAAGTGATTTAAGGGGGCCTACAAGAAAGCTGGAGAGGGACTTCTTAGGGTGTCAGGTAATGATGGGACTAGGGGGAATGGAAAAATAATAGATTCAGATTGGATGTTAGGAAGAAGTTTTGTCTGGGAATCTCCCTGTAATGACTGAGCACATCTAGAGTGCTTTAGTAAGGATCTGGATGTGCTGGAGGATGTCCAGAGAAGGGCCACGAGGATGAGCAGAGGGCTGAAACACCTCTCCTATGAGGACAGACTGAGAGAGTTGGGGTTGTTCAGTCTGGAGAAGAGAAGGCTTTGAGACAACCTTATTGTGGCCTTCCAGTGTCTTAAGGGGGCTGGGGAGGGACTTTTTAGGGTGTGAGGTAGTGATAGGACTAGGGGAAATGGGGGGAAAAAATAGAAATGGGTAGATTCAGATTGGATGTTAGGAAAAAGTTCTTCACCATGAGGGTGGTGAGACTGGAACAGGCTGCCCAGGGAGGTGGTGGAAGCCTCATCCCTGGAGGTTTTTAAGGCCAGGCTGGATGTGGTTCTGAGCAACCTGATGTAGTGTGAGGTATCCCTGCCTATGGCAGGGGAGTTGGATGATCCTTGAGGTCCCTTCCAACCCTAAATATTCTGTGATTCTATGATTTCTGTGCACGAGACAGGACATGAGAAGTTATTGTGGCTTTCTGGTGAAAAGTCTGTTTGCTGGGACTTAAATCTTTGTCTCTCTTTCTTGACAGTTATTCCCATTTATATAGTGTCTGTGAAGCCCAGATTTCTTTCCTCTTCAAAACCCCTCTAAAGTGGTTCTCTTTGTATACCTCTTTACCCAGAGGCTTGGAGTAAAACATCTTTATTACATGCTTATGACTAGGTAGCTTCTAGAAGCATGTGTGCTAAGTGAGTCACTTGCCTCTGGAAGGCAAACCCCCCCCCCCCCCCCAAAAAAAAACAAAACAAAACAAAACAAAAAAACAACTAAAATTCAGTTCTCACTTGCACAGCAAGAGCATCTTGGCCAGAGGTAAATAACTTCAGACTCACCTTTCTCCATCATCAACAAAGGTGAAAATTTATGGAGAAATTGGTCTCTCCCTAAGTGTATTAAATTACAAAATCATTGCCTTCAGAGATGAAACTCTGACAGTGTAAAAGCATTTTGTCTTGGTCTTTATCATCCCAATTTGTGAGGCTGACTTGAGAGAGGACCAAAAATCCCAGAGAAATAAAAAACTTAGACTGTCAAGTCTTGAGGAGTGTGCTAATTTATGTGCCACTGCAGCACCAGGTACGCTGGGGGTTAGATGTTGATTTAAGGGAACTTTAGATTCCAGGATGGTCTGATGATGGTAACAGGAGATGTGAAGTTCCTTTTGCTCCTGTTACCATCACCAGTGTTTTTCTTTTGTAGTGATGCTCTGAGAGGGCTTGTGGATTTACAGAAGTATCCATTCCTATAGATGCAATTGTGGCTGGGAAAAGGGACTGCTCAGCTCCAGGGAATGCGGGACTGTGTGCGCTCTGGTAGCAGTTAATAGCTGCAAGGTGAATTGTGACCCCGCTGAAATCTGAATAGCCTCTTGCAGCAAAGCAAGAAACCTGGTGAGCTGCATTCCTGGAGATTATTTTTGAGCAACACTGAGTGAATTTTCAATGGATAGTAAACAACTGTTCCACTGCCTGTCAGGCTGTGGAAGCTGTCGTTTTGATTAGGGAATAAACCCAAGAATTTTCCTGGCAGGCGCGCTCGAATTCTGAGCACTGTTAAAACACGTTCCCAAATGCATGTTGTTTGGTTGGTAAGAAGCTTTCAACCAGCATTTGTTGATGGGCATCAGCAGCACATGCAGGAGTAGTACTAAGCTGGAGAGGACATCTTATTTTGATACTGATCATAGTACATCTTGTGTAGCAAATGCTAAAACATAAGGTGTTATGTGAGCTTCAAAGCAAACATCAGCCAAATTCTGGCTTTATTTGGTATCAGAAGTTACACTTCTCAAAGTCCTAATTATGGTTCTTATGTTATTTTTTTTTTCCTAATGGTTTTCTACCACTGAAGCCATGGAAGGAGCTGACTCTAGGTACACACAGCTGTCAGCATAATTAATTTCTTATGCACTGATCTTGTCTTCATCATGGCACAATTAAAAAAAAAAATTAAAAAAAAATCTAATAATCCTTTAAAGCCAATTGTGAAAAGCTTTGTGAATTGTTCTTTGTGAGTTTAAGTTCTCCTGCTCTGTAATACTCTTCATGTCTGACACAATGGTATTTTCTGGTGCCTGAATCAATATTTTTCTCAGTGATCAAGTGCTTTTGCTATGAAAAGGCTTTTAGTACTGTCATGAAGCAGTCAATAACCACAACTGACCTTTCAAAACTCACAGGCCTTTGCTCCAGCCACCTTGAAAAAGTGAACCTATATAATCCACTTGTTTCTTGATAAGTGGCTTTAAAAAGTGGATGTACACAGCAGCAGAGAGTTGGCCTTTTGGTAGAACCTCCAGTATCAAATGGGCAGGTCCTATTTGTGATTACTATGGCTGTCCTGGGCAGAAGCTGATGTTCATTAGCATAGATAATGGAAGCATGGCAAAGTCTTGCTTCTGTCATTCCTAAAGCCATGCTCCCCCTCTTAAATAACAACTCTGTTTGGAAAATTTTATTTGCTAAGCAGCTTGGAAAATCTCTGACCATTCCTGGAATGTTTTGCTTTGATTACACCTGAAGAATTCTTTAAGGCACTGGGGGAATTTAAGCATTTCCTTTAACCAGGCAATTGTTGGTGCCTCACAGCAGCTGTAGAGAGAATACATGTCTGGGCTGACCACCTACAGGGCATGTAGTCTAGGTGTCAGCTTTGGCTGGATGCTCTCCCTTTCCCCAGAAATGGATGGGAAGAGCTGTCGGAGAGGCAGAGGAGAGTTCAGGACTTATGGGAGGAATGGAGGTGCTGCTTCAGAAAGATCTGCAGGGGCACAGCCAAACACAGTGTAGAAAACCAAATTCCTCCAAAAAGGAGAGCTTCTCCCAGGCCTTGCAATCTTAGTTTGTATTTTTGCTCCGATCAGTCATACAAGCTTTACAGGGTCAAATTTTGTTTCTGCTGGGCGAATGGGCAGCAAACACAAAGGATTGCAACTGCCCAGCTGAAAATATTAACAGCTCCTCTGATCATGCTACCCAAATTCTCCCAACAACTCTTTGATACACTATCTTCCTTCTGTACCAGCTTTTCTACTGCCCTTATCTACCTTACTCCCAGAAAAGGGCTCTCAGTCTATGCCTTCTCCTCTCTTCAGCCTTGGCTTTGCCATTGGTTTACATTCTTATCACCTAGGAATTTTTTATCTCTTAAATAGTTCACATGCGTGTGTGTGCTAAGGGCTGGGGAGAGAGCAATATCCATAGGCTGCTAGGGAAAAATAAACCTTTCTGAGCAGCAGCAGGAAAAGCTTGCCAGCCTCCCAAGCAAAGGGAACAGAGCTGCAGTGAGGTCCCTGCTGTAACAAAGCTTTGTAGGCTTTTTTTCCCCCCTTATATTCTTCACTGTCCATGCTTCTGTCTTGCTTTAAGATCTGCATAATTCTTTATCATGGCCAACTGCTATGTTTTCTGACAAAAAAAAAAACCCACCTTTTTATGATGGCTGCCTCTTCCAGAAATAGCACATTTCTATAAGGGGCCTTGTATAAATAAAGGGTGTGTTGCTTTATTTTCCTTGCCAGTGTAAATGCTGATTTACTGATGCTGAAAGCATCATGCTTGAAAACAGCTCATTTCAGTAATATTTCACAGTGGCAGGTACACAAGTAAAAGGGAATCATCACATTAGGTATTAGCAGTAGGCATTTTATTGCTTATGCCTTCTGTAAAATCAAACTCATGTTTTGCTCAGCATAGAGGAGGTATCTCCTTGCAGAGAGCCTATTGATTAATGGTCTGCTAGCATGCCATTTACAAGCAGTGACTTTGCTGCAGCTCTGTTGGCTGGATTTGCTTTTGGGATATAATTACAGAGAAAATAAAATATTACTGGAGACATTACTGAAGCAATGGCATTTCCCCCCACCCTCCTTTCAAAGCTGTGATAATTGATGCCTCATTATTGGTTTACTATGAAAGATGGTCTAGAGCATGGATTGCAACTAAACCTACAGCACCATCAACCAGCACACCACTTCAATGGTTCATAAAGCAGCTGTTGAATTATTTTAGCATGCCAGATAATGAATATATAGAGTGGCTCAGTCCTATCAAAGGTGATCATACAAACCAACTTTCTCACAAGGGAGGAATTTGGTTGCTCTTTGGCTATCTTTTGTAAAAAAAAAAAAAAAAGCCAACATTGCCTTCTGCTATCTTTTGTGTAACTTGTTGGCTTGGCTGCTATGTCCTTAAATGTGAGATGTTTTCATAGTGTATTCAGAAAGAAGTTATTTGCATTCAAACTCGACACACTTATTTTTCTGTTGCTGTTTTGTAAGTTCAGGTCAAAAACTTTATATCTGATTTCCCTGCATAAATCTCTGAAAAGCAGGACTGCAAGAGTCAGAAAAGGCATTTTTTAAAGGGCTTCCTATGGTGACAGTTGCTAAGGAAACCTTCTTATTGCACCAGGTTTTGAAATGCTGGTAGCATCTGAAATACACAGCTGAATCTCATATGTCCAGACCAAAATGAAGGGTGACAATTAAGGGGGTAGAAGTCAGAGTGTGTCCCAGTTATGGTGTAGTATAGGAGCTGGATGCAAAAAAGCACACAAGGATTCATGACTCGAAGTACTAGATGCTTTATGCTCCTGTGAATTTTACTTTGAGTGGAGGAAAGCTGCCTGAGTTCACCAGATGATATATCCACCTAGACATGAATGACTAGCTAGGGGTCATACCAACATCTGGATGCAGAGGGAGCTTAAGTGCAGATTAGTGCATGTGATTAATGATGTTGTAGTAGAATTATGCAACAGAGCTGAGGAAGGCTCCTGAAGTAGGATGATTTGCACAGATGTTACTAGTGATGTAACGTGTTTTGGCCAAGGGCTGGCCATTTGATACTTGACTTGGTCTTTCCTTTCTTCTCCAGGCCATTTATCTGCCCATTTTAGATGCATATGTTGTACAGGAATAAGAGCTGTATGGTGAGCTGTACAGTACCTCATTTTGCTCACAAGGGAAAGATAAATGGCTTCAGTTCCTAGGGATGGCTGCTCCTTTCCTTCCAGGCAACACCACCTCCTATGGGCTTTTTGTAGCCTTTTAAGACCTGTCTGCTGGGTAGAAACCAGCATGTTTGGTCCAGGGCTGTGGTGGCACTGGCAGTCACCCAAAACCAGAACATCTTATCTTGGTCCCTCCAAAGACACAAAGCACTCAAAACAATGAGTTGCAATTGAAATGCTGTTCCTGCTGTCCTCCTGCATCTCTTCTCTGCAGAGTCTTGAGCATGAGCAAGTCAAAAGAAGTCCAGAAAGGCAGGTGGCTTTGGCAGCTGCCTAGAAGGAGCAAGACCATTTAATTGTGGAAAGCAGTTGTGCTGTTCTGAGAGGACACCTGGACCTGTATTTACAAGGAATCTTTTTAAAACTAACCTTAGCAGCTTAATGAGGAACAGAACATCTACCTGTGTATCCTCTCCACATGGGAACTCTAAGTAGAAGCTTGCACTGAGCTAGGAAATAAAGCTTCTGCTGGTTAGGGATAAAACAGTTACATCTGATTGGAAAGCGTCTGTCAGACAGAATCTCTTCTTAAAAAGAACCCCAAGAATTTCAGACATACTTCTCAGCAAGGCATAATCCATGAAATCAGGGCAAGGACTGTTTCCAGAGTGTTTGGAGACCAGGTTGATTGATCACTGGGAAGTTTCATTATCATGGAGTGAGAAATAAAACTTCTTCAACAAGGGACAGCAATTCAAGCTCTTCAGAAAATGCTTTTTGCCCACTCCTTTCCCCTGGTATCTGAAGTGTTTCTTTAGAGATAGCACTGTGTTGGGGTACCAAATGTCCTGCTGATGCCTATTTGAGACCTGAGTTGCTAAGCCCAAGTTGTTGCTTACAAGAAAAAATGGGTAAAAAAAAAAAAAAAAAAAAAGCCATCAGAGAACATCCTAACTAATTGTATACATTTTTCTTTCTTGTTGTCTTTCCTTCTTTTTTTCTCTTTCAATATCACTTTGTATGAACAAGCACCAAAATAAAATTTAATGACAGCAGAGAAGTGTGGCAAATTCTCAGATATATTTACACAAATGTTGAAATGCCTGTAACATAAATTTCAGGAGCATGCTAAAGAAGGGATTCTTGCTGCTTTGTGGGATGTAGCAACAGGGACAGAAAGCAGAAAGGGACCTGGGGGTACTGGTTGACAGCTGCCTGAACATGAGCCAGCAGTGTGCCCAGGTGGCCAAGAAGATCAATGGCATCCTGGCCTGCATCAGGAATAGTGTGGCCAGCAGGAGCAGGGAAGTCCTTCTGCCCCTGTACTCAGCTCTGGTTAGGCCACACCTTGTGTCCAGTTCTGGGCTCCTCAAGTTAAGAAGGATATTGAGACACTTGAACGTGTCCAGAGAAGGGCAAAGAGGCTGGTGAGAGGCCTTGAGCACAAGCCCTATGAGGAGAGGCTGAGGGAGCTGGGACTGTTTAGCCTGGAGAAGAGGAGGCTCAGGGGTGACCTCATTGCTGTCTACAACTACCTGAAGGGAGGTTGTAGCCAGGAGGGGTTTGGTCTTTTCTCCCAGGCAACCAGCACCAGAACAAGAGGACACAGTCTCAAGCTGCACCAGGGGAAGTTTAGGCTCAAGGTGAGGAGAAAGTTCTTCACAGAAAGAGTGATCTGCCAGTGGAATGTGCTGCCCAGGGAGGTGGTGGAGTCACTGTCCCTGGAGGTGTTCAAAAAAGGATCGGATGTGGCACTTGAAGCCATGGTTTAGTTAGTCATGAGGTGCTGGGTGAGAGGTTGGACTTGATGATCTCTGAGGTCTTTTCCAACCTTGTTGATTCTATGAATAGATTCTGGGTTCTGTGCAGGCAAAGGATGTTTCTCTCTTCGAGGTATGAACAACGATTTATATGTGTAAGAAGCTCACTTTGTGACTCTTGTTGCCATCTCACTTTGGAAGCTTGGGGTTGTGGCTTTTTGCAGAAATGTTGATCATATTTTCTTTCATGCCACTGTAATCAAACTCTTTTTTTTTTTTTTTTTTTTTTTTTTTTACTACTTCTAGGAACAGTGCATTTTTTGTTTGTTTGTTTGTTGCCAGCATTCCTCTGCAATGGTATTTCTCTCTAAGAAAAGCTAAAAATAAATTGTAAGAGCAATCTGCTGACTGGGGAGGGGAGGGTGGGGGGTGGAATTGTTGCCCAGGCAACCTGATCTTTTTCATAACTTTGTGTCTTCAGCCATCTGATGGTTCTAATAGGTAAAACCACAAAACCTTTAACATCTCCATCATACTGGAACTCCCCTCGTTGTGAACAAGTTTTCACTCAGAATAATGCTGGAAAGGAGCCTGGTTTTCCTTTGGGGGGAAAAAGTGTTCAAGTTTTGATTTGTGAGTGAATAAAGGAACGTTTTTGGTGGCTGTTTCTAAGACAAAATGGAAGTGATCTTTAACTGGCTGGGGAGGGGAGTGTCAGCTTTCTTCTGTGCAAAAAGGGAGCCCTGAAACACTTGACATCATTGGGGCTGGACTGTGCAAGCTCTTCTTCCACCTTGGAGCAGCCTGAGCTGTTTGCACAGGGGTGATGATTTCAGTAGCAAACTGGCAATGATTTCTCAGGCTGTTTCCTGCAGGAACCTCCGTTTTCCTTCCTTGCAGTAACACTTGTCAGAAAACTCCACTTAGATCTCCTTCCACTCTCAAAAAATATGGAAGGGGCAGGGAGAAGAAGGGGGCAGAAAAAAAAAAAAAAAAAAAAAAGCTTAAGAAATGTTGCAGATGAAATTGTGATTTCCAAAGCACTATGTGTTTTTACACCATGAGAGTCCCCCTCATTGACTTAATGAGAACTAGAGGGGCCAAAATCCACCAATTGCACCTGATTCACAGAGCAACACTTTTAGTAAGGGAAAGTACTGAGAGCTGGTGAATCTTGACCCCCTTTTCCCCCCTGCAACTGAAGAAATAAGATTAACACAGGTTGCAACATATCCTGAGAACTCACTAGCTAGTTATCCACCTTATTAACAGCAAGAATGAACTAAAGCTCAATTTAATTCTGCATAGTTTATTCAAAGTGAATAAATGAGCAGGCAAAGATTGCTGTGTTTATACATATTTCATAGAGGCTTTTGATAAAAAAAAAAAAAAAGCAGAACTAACCATTTAAGTTAATTGCATCCAAATAAAGAACTATTTCCCACGGCTACTGAATAATACAACATTGTTTTTGTTCTGCTGTGTTCAGAAAACAAAGGGGTTTCATAGTAGCTTGGGAGGTAAGATGTAAAGCCTTTATGTGTACTGGGGAGGAGGGTGGAAGGGAAGTAATTACAATATACCACTTCAGACAAGACTTGCTAAATCTCAGAGGTATTGGGACGTAAACGTGGCTTGAAATGAGAACACCAGATAAAAGGGGCTTTAAAGAGTTAACATTCCTGCCTGCACAGTAACTGCATTAAGATTTCTGCAACCAGAGGCAGTTATGATTATTTTTTTTTTTGTCGTTTTGTTTTTGTATTGTTAGCTTGTACTGTGAAGTATGAAATTCCCCAAAGAATCTCTCTACAAAGAGCTAGCATGAGACTCTACACTGCTCGGTCCTCCTGGGAGCTGCGATTGTTGCTAACAAGACATCAAAAAGGAAAACACTAAAAATTGGGTTGCACACACACTTTCCATAATGCCAGGAAAACAAACATGATATTAGAAATTTGTACCATGTTTATGAACCTCAGCATAGCTCAGGACATAGTGGCAAGCTTGGTTTTGTTGCTGACTTATGTTGTTAGCTACTCAAGAATCTGAATGGTGGAGTTTTCTTAGGGGGAGATATTGGACATAAGACAAATTTTCAAGCAGAAGGGAGAGAGAGAACGTGGGAGAAAGCTTTTGCCAACAAGCTTGTGCAGACAATGTTCTCTTTGGGCAAAAGAAAACTTTCACATTTGAAGGTGAACTTTTGAACTACAAGAGCCAAGTTTGTTGGCATGAGCAGCATGTGTATTTGTTTTCTGGCTGTGCTTGCATGTCCCACTGCAGACATTGAAAAGGGTGAGACACTTATGGGATTGTTTTCAGCCTGAAATCTCAATTAGGGGATATAAGGAGAAGACTGAGGGCTCTGGCTTGTGTTCCCTCTTGATGCCTGCATGCTAGGTGTCATAGCTTGGGCTGCAGAGGTAACAGTGTGTGCCCTGCCAGGCACTTTTGTGCAAGCCCTCCTGCTGAATTCAAATATTGCTGCTTTTGGCTCATGCTGGCAATGGGACTGCTCAGCCCAAAAAGCAGTTTCCCTGCTGCTGTAAAGAAAGCACCTGTCTCCAGAGCTGATGTCCCATTCAACCACCACTGCTGCCTCCAGGAGGGGGCTGGGAGGCAGCTCTTCAGATGTGAACCTTAGTGATGGGACTCACAGCCCAGCTACTGCAGAAGGGCAAGCAAAGATGATGCTAAAGCCACTGGGATGTGGGATTGCCTGGGTTTGCTGACACAAAGCAGGTTTGACCTAGCAGCCACATAATCATGTTGTCTTGGTGCAGTTGTAGCACCTGAGACTTGCAGAAAGCCTGGCATTAGCAGTCTGAGCCCATCAAGGTGCCAAGGGTCTATACAGTGTTCACTTTGAAGCTGCTTGTGCTCTGCATAGCAACCATTTTATATATATATATTTTATGATCAGGTGTTGTATACAATCCTGTTCATCAGTATCTCGGTGTTGTGCCTATTTCTCTTCCTTGAGTTACCTTTTCAAAACCACACTGGAGAATACAATTGTCAGCCCCCATTTAGCAAATGTTTTGCAATGATCCTTTACTTCAGTAACTCAAAGCCCACTGAAATAATCATCATTAATCATTCATTTGATTGATGTTTTGGATGCTGATATAGTAGTGTATGTTGTCCTGGGGACTGCAACTAGGAGCTGAAAACCCACACAAACACCACACAAAAGACTTTTACTCCTCAGGTGCTTTGGGCTGGTCTATTGAAATGGAAGCCAGCTCTATTCATACAGTCTGTTGCCTCAACTGGAGATAAATGATACTCTTACAGAAAAAAATTCTGTCACCTTTTAATTAAAAGTCTTTCTTTGCAAAGTCCAAAGTGAGTCCTATGGCTTAATAAAGGATACTCACCCCTATAATTTAACAGATTGTCTGCAACATTTAAATCTCTGGTAAAAAAAAAAAAATCCACTAGTACAACTAGTGGTTTCTCCAGAAACTAGCTGTACTGTTTAATTTAAACTGAAAGAGGATTTCAAACCAATGAAAGCTTTGTATGGAGAATTAGACTCACAGAATTGTAGAGGTTGGAAGACTTTTGAAGTCATCACATCAACCTCTTGTCTAGAGCTTGCAATCTCATGACTGCTGCTGAATCACTATGGCCAAACATTGTCCCTAAGCACCACCCCCACACATCTTTTTAATACCTCCAGGGAGTTAGGAGACACCACCACCACCCTTGGCAGCCTGTCCCAATGCTTTCTGTGAAGAATTTTTTCCTAATATCCAATCTGAATCTTTCCTGACACAACTTGAGGCTCTCTCCTTTTGTCTTGTTGCATGTGAGAAGAAACCAACCCCCACCTCCCCCCTCTGCCTTCTCTTCTGAAGACTAAACAACCCCAGTTCCCTCAGCTGTTCGTCATAAGACTTGTGTTCAAGGCTCTTCAGCAGCTTGGCAATTTCTTGGCATTATTTTATTGTTGTTTTCCTGCTTGTGTCTGCCTCATCCCCACTTTCCTACAGCACTGCCATTTGTTGCTCTGGAGCAGTGCTTCCCCAGATCTTCAGCATTTCCCAGGCAAAGGTCTTTTTTACTTCATATGCTCCTTCCAACCAGCTAACACCAGTTGCAACAGCTTTGAAGAGGTATCAGAGGTACCCTTCAGAGTAGCTGGATTTGAAATATTTGCCAGGAGTATTCTTCAGGTGCTATGGTCCATATCCTGACACATTAGCATTGGATTAACTCCATGTACTTGCATAGCAAACAGCTTATCCTGGAAAAAATGCTCTCCATAAATTACCACAGGTAGATTTAAGCATTGTGCCTGCTCTTTTGATGAACTGCTTGTGCCTCACCTCTTTAGACTGAACTCTGCTGGTTTTAACTCTCCCATCTAATTTTTCCCCTGAAAATTAAAGCACTTTGTGCCAATTTGTTTTGTATGCCAGCTGTAAGCTTTGGCCCAGGGCTCTCTGGCTGACAGGAGCCTGCACTCAGATGGGCTGCCTAACTCCACTGAACTGAAGATACCATAATATTTCAGCTGAAGCAGGAGGAGTTTCAGTGATGTAAGAAATGGCACTGCACATATGAAAGCACAGCCTGAATCCTTTTGGGACTCTTCAGAATAAAAGTGCTGCTCCTTACAGCTGTACTTGGCTGAAGTAGCCCAAAAGGATGCTGAAGATACAAGTAAGAGCTAACAGGAGCTGAAAGTGCTGTAAGTGATTTCCCTGGGTTTATAAACACACCAAGAACGTTTAGTTGTCTTTTCAGTTAATGGTTAGGATGCACTTTGACTTCAGAGTAGAATTCCCATTAGATATCCTTGGGAAGGAAATGTGCTCTTTCAGGAAACAGGTTTCTCAGTGTGTGGTGTTTGTTGTGTTTAGGCTCCATCCAGTCCCTGAGTGCTGTTGAAGTGGACCTTCTTGAATGTTTATGTACTCTTTCAGCTGCTGGTCAGTCTCAGAGGTTGGAAGGGACCTCAAGAGATCAGCAGGTCCAACCCCCCCTGCCAGAGCAGGATCACTTAGGGTAGTCTGCACAGGAATGCATCCAGGTGGGTTTTGAAAGTCTCCAGGGAAGGAGACTCCACAACCCCCCTGGGGAGCCTGTTCCAGTGCTCTGTCACCCTCACTGTAAAGAAGTTTCTCCTCATGTTGAGGTGAAATCTTCTGCGTTCAATCTTGAACCCATTGTTCCTTGTCTTATTACTGTGAACCACCAAAAAGAGCCTGGCCCCCTCCTCCTGACACCCACCCCTCACATATTTATAGACATTGATCAGATCCCTCTGTCTTCTCCAGACTAAATAGCCCCAGGGCTCTCAGTCTCTCTTCATAGGGGAGATGCTCAAGTTCCCTAATCATCCTTGTGGCCTTGGTATACACAGTGTGGAAGCCACACTGACTCTTCTCATTCTTACAGAGTGTTGCAGAGGTTTTGAGCTTTTCACGGAAGGCGTTTGTAGGACAGACTGAAGATTTTGATCTTCAGATGCCACTGTTTGTGTATCAGTGCTCTGATTCAGATTTGGATTGTACTCCAAAAAATTGTGAATCTCCTGTGACTACAGAGCACAGTGAAAAGCTCTGTTCCTCCAGAAACAATCAGAGTTCCTGCTGGGAAGGGAGAGTTCATTTGCATGGAGATTTTTAAAATCTGGAGGCAGGGTCTGTTGTCAGCTTTGGTACTCTGCTGTACCTGTAAGTGTTACTATTTTGTCTCACAATTTGTTGTAAATCTAGTGCATGCATTTGGAAATACACATCATCAAAATGCTGTCCTTCATGCATTGCTTCTTTCTCAGTGAGGTGTTTGGGGGAGGAACAACTCAGCAGTGAACAAGGAGTTACAGATGTTAAGGGAGCATCCAGCCTTGCAGAAGAACCAGAAGGAGATTTCAGGCTATAGGATGGAAGATCCCTATGGATTGAGGCTGGTGGTTTGTTGGATTTAACAAAACAACCTCAAACTTAAGTGGTTTTGATTTCTGCAAGTGTCAAGAGATGATGGCTACAAGCCAGCAAAGGATAGGTCTTTAACTGACGTCATTGGGACTACTCAATTGTTTGAGGTTAAATATGGGATTTACCAATTGCAGACATGAAAGAACTTGGTTTGAGCTTGTTCTGCTGTCACAGGAACTCAATGGAATTTTTTAGGTCCCTAAATATCTTATGTCTAACTGGAAACATCTGCAATTGCAGGTCTGCCTTATGCCATGGCAGCTGCACTGATCTCTGCCAACTTGTGTGTCTCTGCAATTTCGCCATTTTCAGTGTTTACAAATGCAAGCCAAGACGAAACCAGGAAAGTCCTTTTCCTGTGTGACCTAATACACTTTCCATAAAGGCATTACTGCTCTTTCCTCCCTCACACCATATGAGTTCCTAATGAGACATTAATGAGACGTTAATTGCTTATGCAAATTTAGAGCAGTAGACAATGAGTTGTTGTACGGAGAGTTTAAGGGCCATGGAACTGCTCTGGATCTTCACACTATTCCCATTAACATTAATTGGAGTTATGTGCAGATCAAAAGTTACAAAATAAACCATTGAATACTAATAGGCCAACTTGTAGCCATGTATCTTTCTTATAAGCACTTCTTTTTTTTTTTTTTTTTTTTACTGGTTGCAAGCAAGTCATCTAGTGCTAAAATGCTTGAGATGGCAGTGGAAAGTAGCTTAAAATACAAAATTGTTTTCACTTAATATGGCACAAATGCAAAACTTTATCCCACATCATTACAAATAAACACATTTTAACCCCTTGGAACCTTCCGTGGAGTGTTTTAAACTCTTCTGGTAAATAGGATACAAAATAGTAATGATAATAGTAGTAATGATAATAGTAGTAATGATAATAGTAGTAATGATAATAATAGTAATAAAGTACCAGAGTTGCATTTCTAAAAGTAACTCATGGAGATGTTGAAAGGAATTAATTCAGGGACTGTAGTTATGGTCTGCTGCTGAGGAACTGTGAGAACAGTGAGTAAAAGTCTTTGCCCAACCAGCTCTTTGACACATATGCTGGGAGCTCCAAGGCTATCTCGGTTGTCTGCCTTAATAACATCTCTGCTCTCATTTCCATCTTTCGTCTCTCTTGCTGCTCTCATGTCATTTTATTTAGCACTTTCCTTGCAGCCTGCTTCCTGTGCAGGTCAGTGCGTCCTTGTCCATAAGAGCAAGAATGCCTCTGCTTGGAGCTTGTTTCCGTCATGACAGATTGATAGACAAGCTGTGTTCATTCCCTGCTGGGAAGCCTCATTTGGCCTGTTTAATGCCAGATCTCTTTAGGGTGAGCACTGGGAGTCCTTTGCCCTGCTCCACTGAGTGCTGTCTCAGTGTGTATGTCCCTGTCTCGTGGAAGTGCCAGGGTCAACAAATTCAGCGAGGCACAAGCACTCAGGTATTTATGAATGCTCCGGTGTTGTTATAAGCCTCTGGCCACCTGGGAGGCTTTGCAATTGTCACAGGATCATTATAATGGTAAAAATCCAAAGTTAGGGTTGTGACAGCATGCTGTTCCCCCAACTCTTGTTATCAGCATGAAGTGATTGGCACCTTCTGCTCACTCACCTGCAGAGAGGGCACTTGCAAACCTCTCTAGTTGGTATTGCCTCTTACAGCCAAGTCCATTCCATTTCAAACTATTTAATCTGATTTCCAGCTTCTAGTTAGGCCTTTCAGTGCTCTAATTCCAAGGAACAGATGTGTCATTGGGAATCTGAGATCTTCATGAGGTCAGTTAAAATGACCTGCAACGTCAGAGGAGTTCAACAGAAGGTTTGGTAAATACATGAAGTAATAAGCTTATAAATATCTGCAAATAATTAAGGAAAGAAAAATCCCAAAACTTTATGCATCACTTAAATTATTTGAGCAGGTTAAGTTCTGAGTGAAGGAGAGTGCTTGGCAGCACAATCAAAGCATCTCTCACCTGTAGTAGTGCTTTCATTTAGAACAGCAACACAGTGGATTTGCCTCATGTTTCAGTGCAGTTGAGAGTTCTTAGAGCAACAAGACATTGGCCATTAACTGTTATTTTCTTAATGAGAGCATCTCTTTGTTAAGCAAAATGCTTTCCCCTGTTGCTTTCAAAGCACTAGAAATCCAAAGTAAAGGCAACATAAAATGGATTCTCATTGCATTCAGATGGCAGTGTATGGCAGTTCTTCTTTTTTGCAATCCTAGCATGTATTTGGTATGTTAAATGAGGTGAAACAGAAAAGTGAGGGGGAAATATACCTGGGGAAATAACAGCACCCTCCATGGTATAGTTTGGGTAGTATCAAGTAAAAGAAGGATGAGAAGTTGTGATGGATTAGCTTTTTGTGGCATTAAGGCAGTAATTTATGAACAAATATATATAATATTAAAATAATGATCTCAATTTTAGGAATTTCATCAGTAGAGAACATTTTGTGATCAATTACCACCTAAACCGTAAAGGTTTGTACTGCTCTGCAGGGGGGAAAACTTGTTCTGAGACCTTCAGAGAATCTATAGTTGTTTTTTTCTTTTCTCCAGCAATAGAAATTGAGAAAGTAATAAAGATCTGCTAATCTGATCTCTATTTGATAGCTCCAGAATATGCTCTATCTCCAAAAGATGGGACTCTTTCTTCAGGTTATGTGTTTTCCTAGTTTTAAATGAGGAAACAGAGGAAGGAATTGTTTCTACTCCTAAGCACAATAAACCAACCCTTTCTTTCTGTAAACATCTGAGACATCTTTCCTGTCTAATGCAGTTATACAGAATCGTGGGAGAAAAGTAGGTTGAAAGCGGGATAAAAAACTTGAAGATTTATTCAAAGAAGAATATTGCAGCAACTTGGCTAGTGACAAAACAGCCCTAAAAAGTGCCAGCTCCAGTGGAGCCACACAGTAGAGTTCTATTAAAAGGAAAAGAAAAATAAGGAGTTTGTCCCGGAAAAAAATCATTTAGGAGGGAGAGGATTAAGCCAAATGGCTCAAAACCAACATGCAAGTCCTTAGAATGTGCTGTAACACCAACCCTAAGTCATTTCAAAGGCTTCATCTGTTTAATCCTAGTGTTGCCTTGATGCCACTCAAGCCAAACATCTTGTTGCTCTTTGATCACTGAAATTCTACATGAGAAATGATGACTCCAGGCAGAGAGGAGATAAGAAACAAGATTCATTTTCAAGAAGATCATCTCAGCCTTTCAACTTTCCTTTTGCTCTGATGCTGTGGATTGCTTAGTCGGCATCCAAACCTTACAACTGTAGAGGCAGAGAGGTGTGCTAGAAACAGTCATGGAGGAACTGAGTGCCCATTTTTGCCTTTCTTTTTTCTGCAGCCAGTCTTGAAGAGTCCTTCCCATGCTCCCAAGAATTTGTAGCACCTTTGTAATGTGGGTTTCCTTGCTACAGGCCATCATTTGCAGTCTCCATAGAGACCCTGTGATTTTTCTTAGTGAACACTTAAGGTCTACCCTCCCCTTTCCTAGACTTTAAACTAGGGTACACACTCCTTCCCCCTCACCCCCCACCAGGTTTCTCCTAAATTGGTGAGATCTAGAGGATCTCTGCTGGGCTGTGCAGTTAGCTCTTCACCAGCATCACCGAGAGCCACATGCAAGGGAACTGCAATTTCTTCATCCTGCAGCCTCCTGTCTCAGCTTCTTACCTCTTACAAGGTGCAGGAAATTGATTTAATTTCCTTTTGGGGGAGATAAGTATTTCCATTAGTGCTTACTCCAATCTTTGCACACAGCAAGGTGTTTGCTCTTCCTAATTCTGGCATCATTAGCAGCGCATGAGTTTTGAAACCTTCGTCCACCAAAAGCAGTAATGGTTGTCTGCTATCCTTGCTTAATGAGCCATAAAATGGAATGGCAGATGATTTGTTCTGCATACAATTCAGCCAATAGTTAAATAATGGCCCAAACTGCTGAAAAGGGACAAAATAAATCTGGTAACCTAGACGACATCTCAAAGTATTGGCTTTACTAATCACAATCAATTAGACATTCCCCCCTCCTACCCCCTCCCACGCCTAAGTTTAAAAAAGAAAAAAAAATGGAAAACTTTTAGCTTTTTTTGTTTCTTTAGTGAAGTTTCAATAGCAATTAGGCTTGTGCCTAGCATTCAGAGGAATGCTGGCCACATCGATCTTTGTTTATTTGAATCGTGTTAAAAGAGTTAAGCCAAGGCTTCAAAGAGCACATAGTGGAGGGCTGAATGCAGCAAAGTGCTTTTATCCCACTAATGAAAAGGAATTGTTGAACAAGATTAGGTGCAAGTCAGCACTCAAGTCTGTTTCCCTAATTTGTGTGTAGTAGGGATTCATGCAAACAGCACAGAGAAATCAAAGTGAGAAAAACTAAGCAGCTTGGCAAACTATTACTAGTAATAAGCAGTTGTATTCTTCTTATTATTACTCCCCTACTCTTTATGAGCTTCACTCCCAGGACAGAATCCAATCATTAAAGGCATTGTACAAATGTAGTTATTGAACCTAGCAGTTTCCTCCTACCTATTAGGCAGGAAAGAATTTTAACCTCCTGAATGTAGACACAAACTTCACAGCAGCTGCTTGTGCAGCAAGGGCTTTGATGACCTGGATGTTGATGCAAATGGCTTTTGTTGAGCTGGTTTATAGCAGTAAAGTGCTCCTTGCAATGGGTTTCAAGATACTAACCTGAATGCTCAAGTCCAAAAAGGGTATTTCAGCAGCCATATAATGCTATAACCAAGGCTACAAGAGGAGTAAATGAATTTGCTGCAAATGCAATTTGAAACACACCGTGTTCACGGCTGAGGAAACAAAACCAAACCTGTGTGTCCCCTGCCCCAGTCCTGCAAGTGCCTTCTTCAAAATTGTCATCAAGTTGTGCAAGTTTGCAAGGCTGGTGGGAATTCATTAAGCAGATGAATACATAAATAAACAAACAGCTGGATGCAGACAAAAATGGGTTCCTCTTGTCTGGTGATACTTTATTGCCGCTTTTATTTTAACAGATTGGATTTAACCAATCTGTTGTTGTGTGCCCCAGATAAATTTGACTCAGCCTTTAATTGTGGAAGCTTCGCCTTGCTGTGGAAATATTTTAAGGTTTAAAAATTACGTTTTTCATAACTGTGTGACAGAAGAATTAGATTCAAGCATTGCTCAATATTACGACAACGCAGTGTAGGAAAACTAATAGGCTCCATTTATTCTCTGGAGAAGAACAGTAGCTGTGCAGGCAGATGGTTATTCCTGAGATATGATTTTTAATAAATAAACTGTAAAATATATTGCTGCTTGTTTCAGCCTTACTCCTCCCTTATGCTAGACTGTCATAAAATTTGTATGTGTTCCCCTCGGTCTCTAATTCCACATCCTGGCTTTTTTTTTTTTCTATTTTTTAAAGGCCTTCATCATATTGTTCTCTTCATTAAGCTTGTGCTGTGCCACCCTTTCCCTCAGCTGCTTTTAAGCCTGGTTCTCAAGCCACATGCAAAGTTCTAAGTAAAATCTTCTCACCTATTTCTGCCCAGTTTGCTCTCTACTTTCCAGCCCATGTTGAGTGAGTTTTGTTCATTCTTTGCCCTTCAGCCAGGGAGGCAACTATGTGTACAAGGCACAAAATACACTGATTATTTATTTATAACTAAGCCCCAAATCTTAAGGACTGGGTGATCACCCAAATGATGAAGGTGAGGAACTCTGAAGCAGAGCTATAAAGTCATTGTTTGACAACTAGTTGATGCAATTTACTGAAAGGATCTTTGGTTCCCAGAAATGAGTATTAGAATAACTTTGCCCAGTGGCAACCAACAAGAATAGTTGCTTTTACAGTTTTTGCCAACTCCATTAATTTTGTTTTTCCTTTCCCCTCTCTCTTTTTTGAATTCATCCATTTTTTTTTCAAAACTGGAAACTTTTACTGCAGCAAATACAACAGTAGGTGGTGGAGTCGCCATCCCCAGAGGTGTTTAAGGAAAGGTTGGATGTGGCATTTAGTGACATGGTCTAGTCAATGTGGTGGTGTTAGGTCATAGGCTGGACTTGATGGCCTCAGAGGTCTGTGCAATAATTCTGTGATCCTCTGATTCTGTATTTCTGAGATGGGAGGATGCCCAAAGCTAATAACAAGGCAACATTTCAAAACCATCCTAATGTGTGACCAAGATGGGAACAAAGAATCTCGCAGCTTGTCAGTGAAAGCTGCAAATGTGTCATTGAAGGGATGGTTTGACTGTGGCCTGTTTTTACACATCTATTTAGGCTGCATTTGAAACAGAAGATGAGCTCATATAGAATTGAAGTAAGGGGTGTTTCATTGAATCTTTTGTTTTGCTTGTGTATCAGTTTAAAGACCCAGTAAAGTTTTCACAGTGTTACATCGGGTATCAAAGAACTTGAGTTATTCTCATCTACTCTATTGTAAACTGTGAAGGCTTTAAAAGTTAATGTCTACTGAAATTGTTCTGGTTTTACTACCACCTAAATCAAATTTGTTCTGATTTCTACTCCTGTAAACCAGGTCAAGACTGATGAAATACAAGAGCAATATATTAAGTTCACATAGACCAGTTTGTGGAAGCAAACACTTAAAAACGTGCATTCCAGTGCATCTTCTCAGCAGGCAGATGTGTATGTAAAATGAAAAACAGACACAAATGTTCACACTAATGAAGCTGGATGTGCTGTGAGTGGAGAGCCCACAAGAGTTTTGAATGCAGATTTGTCTGTGTGTTTTTGTTTCAAGAGAAGCCTTATACATAGCTGTCAATTTTCACATCTCGTTTGTGTCTGGGTCATAGCAGGGCTCATTCTATAGATGGCAGCCCCTAAAATCCTTGGGCAGTTGAATGGATGAGTCTAGTATTTCACACTCTACACATGCTTTCAAGCTACCAGCACTTTGTATTTTAACAATGTAATATGCAAAAGAAATTGTAAATTCTCCAGGAGTCCCATAAATGTATTTCCATTAGGATTTAGATAACCAGTTCTTAAAAGGTTACCATGATCTGCTTCAACCTCTGGGCTTTTGAAGTTGTCTCTTCCCCTTCTACTTCTTTTCCACTGGTTCAAAGTTAGATTATAATGTTCAGCAGCAGTTTGTATGATGGTTTTTAAGACTTCTATTTTACTTGGGATTTTTTTTGTGTGGATTTGTTTATTGGGTTTTTTTGTTTGTTTGCTTGGGGTTTTTTTGGTGGTGTTTTTTTTTGTTTTTTTTTTTTTTTAACAATCTTGTTTGGAGGAAATTTGGTATGGTGACATTTTCAGGGCAGATGCTGGTAGGAACAGAAAGCTGATGATTGTTCTTATGAGGATATGGATCATTGAACTTTGAATAATATTTGGAGGGCTTGGTTTCACATTCAGGATATGAAGTGCTCAATTCTTGTTGCAAAACCATAAGGCTCCTGCAGAGCCTGGTAGAAAACTGAGATGTGATATCTGCTTATTTTATCTTGTGGTTGGGGTGAGAGGCTGGAAGTGAGGAGGACCTGGTTGGAATAGGAAGATTAAGCAGAGTCCTGGACCTGACCCCTTTACTTAGTGGGCTGCTGGACTGTGTTCTACCTGAGGTTGTTGTTTCCATCAGCTGCAGCTGAAATGCTAGGTGTGTTACTGGATCCAATAATGCCTGCAGGGGTGAAGGCATGGGAAAACAGAACAGACTTTGTTTCTTTGGAAGATATTTATTGCTGTGGTGTAGTTAATGTTTTCCCACTCTAATATATGCGAAGGAGTTGCCAAAGAGGAAAATCCATGAGCTACTGGCTCCTGTAGAGATGTGGTTTTTCAGTTGTACTATATACCAAACCTCTTCACTTCCCAGCATCACAAGTTGTTGCATGTTCTGCCTTCCTTTCTTCTGAACTGAAATGTTTCCTGCACCTGCCCACCTGTGCTCTGCTCTTGCTGTCCTGTGCTTTGCAGTCCCCCTGCCCCAGGGAGCAAGAGCCACCCAGTCAATGGTGTGTTTGCCCCATGCAGATAGCAAAAAGGAAAAGGCAATCTGCAGACCTGTGTGCTATGGTCACTAGAAATAGCCTGTGAGATATAATGAAATAGATCAAAAGCTTTGTGTCTCTGCTGATTTTTTTTTTTAATTTTATTTTTTTCCCCTTCTTCATGTCCAACCCACCATCCCTCCCTCTTCAAGGAGTCCCTAACAACTGTATAAATAAGTGTTTAAATCTTCTCCTTGTGTCTTTAATTACACATCTGCCTTGAATTTCGAAGGCAGTCTTACAGATTGAGCTAATCCTGCCCTTATTGACCTGGTCTGTTGGCTTTAAGTGCTTTGGAACTCGTCTTACTGGATTTATTCAGGCAGTTCCTGGAGAAATCATTTTGCAATCTGAATTTGCATAATGGATGCAAAATGTTACCTATCTCCTGTAAAAGAAAGATCAGGAAGTTTGTCACAAAGCCCAGCTATTGCACATTTTAAAAGGTCATAAAGCTGCTAGGTATGTGATGAATGCTAGGAAAAACATTGGCTTCACTGCAGCATGAGGGAAATTCTTCCCTGGAGGAATTTTACAGGGTTCCCAAAGCTATGCAGTAACTTTCCAGCAAAAATCATTGTGAAACGTTTGTGTTGGGATCAAGCTGTGTTTTTTCAGCTGGGAATCTATCTTGCAACATTGAACTGCAACCAGAAGTCAACACTGACACTCAGCTACCTTAGATGTTTGTTATGAGACATAAGCAACCTGTATGCTTCTTTTTCTTTCTCTTTAAAGGTCATTTCCTTTGGTTTTGCTCAAGCAGGCTGTCCTACAACCCACTGAAAATTTTGAAACAAGGAGGCACAGACTGCTTGGGTAGGTCCTGGTTGGAATCTTCCCTCTAGGACCAGAGGTATCCTATGTGTCCTTGTAGGGACCCCATTGCAGCTGGAGTGCAGAAGCAAGGATCACTGTGATGTTGTTAAAAACACCATATTGTGGGACAGCTAAGGATAAAAGTGCTTTTTATGGTGGAGAATCCTGGCTAGGTTGCCTGGAGCTGGATATAATCTATAGATGCAAAAAGGAAACTTCAGCCTAGGAAGTGTAGTGGAGCTGTGACTTGAGTATTGTTCTGAGAGAGGCTGAACATCTGGGGAGGAGATGGAATGTCAAGTGTCCATTCCATAGAGCTGGAGGGAATAATAGAGGAATCCTCCTTTTTGGTGATTCTTTCAGTGAGAAAGCTGAGAAAGACAGCATGTTGGCAGCTTTTAAAAAATAACAAAAGGTGTGTGTGAGGAGATTATTTCCTTTATTGCTCAGATGGCAGTAGAGCCTCAGGATGAGTCAGACCTTCAAAGGAAAGCAAAACTCAAACCCTAACTAGAGAGGTTCTAGGATCTGCAACATAGGTGAATCTCAAGGTGACCCTCTTGTAAGATAACCATATAAAGGTTATCTTTTAAATTATTTTTTAAGCTTTTTTTTTTTTTCATTTTAATTTTTGCTGATGGATGTCCGTGTTGGAGCAGCTGTGAGAAACTGCAGGTCTGCAGAAAACACTGTCAAGGTTATCTGTTTTTAAATCAAGCTTTGCAACCTGCATTTCCCTGTGTTGGGTTGTTTGTGTCCACCTCAGCTAGGCTCTCTGAACTGTGCAATTTGCAAATCCCAACCTGCATAATAATGGAGACAGCGTGGGACAGAGTTTGTGCTGCTGCACGTTGATGGCAGGAGACAAGTAAAATTGGAGCTGTTGTTGTTTGTGCTCCTGATAGTGCTTGTGAGGTCCCTTTGGAGGAGAAGAGAAGCACTGACATTGCTGCAGATAACTACTGCTCCCCAGAAGAGATGCTGTGGTAACATGCTGGAAATTTCCCTTTGCTTCTTCTTAATCTCCCCCTATTTAAAGCCCTTACACCTTATAATTTTCTTTTGCTGTCTGTTCCTTCCAAGCATTTTCAGCTAAGCAACTTGAATATTCAAAGGTTTGGATGAGCAAAAGCAGCAGCTTGTTTCTTTCCAGGTGAAAATGAGAGGGGAAGTTAAGACACACTTTCCATGCTGCTAGTACATATTTCAGTCAAGCATCAATGGGATACATTTGGAGTTTGTTCCCACAGAATAATTTCTCTCAAGTTGTTGATATCAAAATTCAATATACTTCTTTCCTAAGCAACACTGAGGATAGTGCAAACTATCATTATTCCCTTTTCAGCACAGTCATGGCTCGTAGTGTGGATATGCAGATTTTTAAATGCAGCAATGGAATTGTAAAACAGAGCAATTTTTCAGCTATCGCAGAATTTAGCAGACCCAGTGAATTATGTCCTGTGCCAGCTCATGTCTTTTGTCAAATGTGAGACACTTGGAAGCATTCCCATGAAAAATTGTGTTCACCAGCCTAAAGCTTTGCTTTGCAGATTTGAGCTTTAAAACTACCTCTGTTACAGGGCAAACACTTGGCATCGTATTCACTACCTGGCAGTACAGAGAGTGTGAAGGAAGAGGAAGCTGTAGATAAATATGAATTAGCAACACTTTACCTCCCTATAACCCCTCCAAACACTGGCTTGGATCCCTGGGCTGCTCTAAATCACAGCAGGTGATGTGCAGCAGTTATTCCTGCCTGACAGTGTCATTGCTTTCTCCCTTGTAAACTTCCTTTAGTGGGCTTGGTAACTGTGGTTTGGGAAGGAACTAAAATGAGATCTGCTCAGCTGTGCTTATCACTTGCTGAGGAGTGGGCTGGAGTAGAGCAAAGTGCTGTTTGCTCTTCTCCCTAGTGTGACCCATGTGTGTATGGCACAGCCCCAGTTAAAAGCACGTGGTTTAGGCCATTTCCAAACACTGAGGGATGCTGACTGTAGGTTGAATGCACACAACACCAAGGACTGCATTCACCTGTGCTGCTGCTAGTGAATTGTGCTCCTTCACCTGTCTCCAGTGTTGGTCCTTTGCTTTTGGGATGCCAGAAACTCCCAGGGACTTTTGCAAGTAAGTGTTTTTGTTGCTAAAAGCAAGAGATTTTCTTTCTTTGGTGAAGATACAGAAAAGCAAAGAAAGAAAGAGATTCCCAGAGTGCTCTGCAGCTTGCTGGCCAGTCAGTGTGGATGTCACAGGCCAATGTGCTGACTGTCTTGGAAAGCAGAGTTGCATGCAGAGAAAATGATGAATCTGGAAGCTGTGAATTTATCCAGTAAATCATCATTAAATATCTGTACCAAAGATCTTTGTGCTAAGGTTCACCACTGCTGGTTAGCTGACAAAAGTTTCTCTTTCCTACCTGGAAAATGGTCTCCAACTATTTGCTTCAGTCTGCATAGAGATGATTTAAGCAGTGCTGTGCAGCCTTTAAAACTACCTTTGCTCATGGAGTGCTGTAGTTTTGTCTGTCTCAGAAGATTCTGTATGGATTTTTCAGTACAAAATCCTGAGCAAGATTAATTTACTTTTTGTCTTTTCTTTGTGGCTGATGGATTTGGGGCCATAAATCTCCTCCAGACTGATTCCCAGCCCCTCAGTACCTTGGAAAGCTTGTCTGGCAGCTGGGAGTTGGAGTTTCAGAGAGTCCCAGGCTTTCCAATCTGAAAATCATGGAACATAGCTATGCTTAACTTCTGCTGCATCACTCTTGCATGGTCCTGGAGCAGGGCTGAAGCATCTCTGCACTTCTGGAAGAGTGCAGCTGAAGGAAAGCAATATGGGGAAGCATCCAGCAGCCCTTGCTCTATGTCCTAAGACAAATTACTGAAGATGATGACAGGTAGCAGAGCTACATTTCTGATTTCAGGGTTTAGGTTTGTCAGAGCAAATATCTAACAATTCGGAAAAAGGTGTTTCAGATACTTTTCCCTTCTAGGTCAAATGTTGTATAGTATCACCACATGTTTGAAGTTCCTGCTTCCAAAAGCTTAAGTTTTGATAACAATGATTTAAATGATAACAAATGATTTAAAAAACAAAACAAACAAACACACACAAAAAACCCACCCCAAAACAACAACAAAACAAACAAAAAATAAACCCTGAACCTTTTGTCCTGTGTCAATTGCATGGATTTTGCATCGGTTAGGGAAAATAAAACTATTCCTAATAACAAAACCTGACATTCCTGCAGCAGCTCTCATGGATGGTTACTGTGGTTTTAGTGACAAGGGTTAACCAGTTTAGTAAGCTGGGCCTGACAGAGCTTTGTGGAATAAGTCTCTCAGTGCTTTAGGACTAAATGCTTCACTCGGATTCTGGGAACCCAAAAGATTGATTTTTTTGTTTGACTTTTGATTAAGAGAAGAGGATTTGGACATGAAAATCCAATTAGATGCTTGCTGGGGGTGGGAGGGAGACAGGGAAGGGAAGAGATGAATGGCATACAAATCTCCTGCCAACAGACCTTATTCTGAAGTCTGGGCTGTATCTCTGCTGGCTTTCAATTAATTGTAAAACAGCTGTTCTTCTCTCTGTGTGTACTGGAACAAAGAAACTCACAAAGTTTTAGGATTTCCAGGTGATAATATTAAACACTCGAAAAAAAAAAAAAAAAAGGGGGGGGGTGGCAGCCACCAAACTTGAAGTCATTGACAATAAACAGCAGGAGTGCTAAAAAAAGAGGGAAGGCAATATTTTGTTATCTTCAGTATTTCTTGCAGTCAAGTATCTTGAACAGTCCTCTACTATAAATAAGCCTTGCAGCAAACCCCATCTGTCTGTCATTCATAAAATGAGATGTTACCATTTTGCAGAGCCATAAACTACATTGGGAGTTTATCCAAGAAACAGATGATAAAAGTCAAAGTATAATGATGCAAACACTTTCCAAGTGAAAGACTGCTTGAAGCAGCTGTTTTCCTTTATTATTAGAGATAATTACAGTGTCCCAACAGCAGAATGTTAACTCCTCACGTGTCTGCTTCACCTGCTTACAGAGTGCTACCCAACTGCAGACATGCCAGATGGACTGTGCCAAGAGTGATGGGGAATGATAAGATGCCCTATGGATCTGGAGATTGCTCTCAGTTTCTGCAGAGCAACCAACCATCTAATCCATCCAAGAGATAGCAAAGGCTTGGGGGAAAGGTTTTGAAACAGGAAAAAGCTTGCAAGGGACCTTCACGACTCCATCCTTCCTTCTCAATTTCTTTCCAAGTCCCAACCACACAGTGTTGGCTTGGTGGGATGCGCACTGACTTCTTTTTCTCCAACAAACTTTTTTTTTTTTTTTTTTTTTTTGGTACTTATATCTACAAATTCTTGTTCAGAAAACAAAGCTCTAACCTGTCTGAATATCAATCTCTAGTGAGAGCTTGTGGCAGTATGTTCTATAGACTCATTGGTGCCTTCATGGGCTAGCTTTTCACAGCAATGCAATAATTGCTTTTTCTCTACCCATTACCTAGATTTGGGAGAGAATGGACAAGGCATTTACATTTGTCTTGAGATTTTTGTGCCTTCATGCAAAGAAAGATAGCTTGCTGGTGGAATATCAGAGATTATTTTACAGTGATAGCTAAAAAGGCAGCTGAAACAGTTTTGGTAGATGAAAGGCAAGTGCATGTGAAGGAACCATTTCAATTTCTCGTCTTTCTATTTGCAGTATGAATTAGGTAGAACTCTTCATGAGCATTGCTGTGCATGGCTTAATTAAAAATCTGAGTTTTCCTTTTGATTCAGGTTTGAAGAAAATAGACATGTTTCTCTTTAAATGTGCCTTCAAAACTTTCTGTGGTTATTAAGCTTACAACATTATCTCTTATCTGGGGAATGCTAACCATGATAAGCAAGGAAATAATCAGGGCCAAATGTGAGTTTTGGCAGTTGATTTGGATTTTCAACATTTGGTATGTTAGGGACGTGCACACATCAAAATCCTGGAGGCTCTGTAAACACTGCAGTCTAGAAGCTAATGTCTATTCTGAAGCTTTTATTTTCCTTTCTGAACATAACCTGGTTGTCAGTGATTAGTGGTTGGTATGATTTTTTTGCCTAGAAACCACTAATTGCAGTTGGGAAAAAAAAAAGGTACTAAATAAACAGCAAACTCTGCTAACAAAACCAGTAATTGTTGAAAGTAGCACTTCTCTAACTGGAATTCTCCTCTATATATCCATCTAAATGTGTGTCTGTACATGTATAGGAATATGTGTGAGGGATCCTCAGCTGGATGGGTCATCTGAGGTACTGTACCATAATCTGAGCCTGGCAGAGGGATGCTGGCAGGCTCCTCTGTGCTACAGCAGAGAAGATCACTAGTAAACTGCTGGAAAATTAGTTTGCTGAAGCCAATAGTTTTGGGTTATCCCTGTTTTGAAAAGGGCCAAAGACATCTGAACCCTACTAGAAGGAGCAGGCCAGACAAGAACTGCTTTTAGCACCAGGGAGAAATTGTTACAGTTCTTGTCTCAAGTACATAATTCATCTGGTGTGACTTGTAGAACTCTCTGAAACTCTTCTCTGTCATTCTTTATAAAATGAGGGTTAAAAGTTGAACTGTGTTAGCAAATGGCTGCTTCTATGATCTATACAATACTTTGGTGGTGATCCTTGAATCACTGTTTCTTGTAAACTGTGGTCAGTTATGAATGAGTGAGATAAAATATTTGTTCTCTTGGACTGTGTAGTTTCTTGAATGAGAAATGTGTGAGATGAAATATAAAAAGTAAGTTCTCTCTAAAGGATAATGCCAGTATGAAGTGAGAACCCAAACCCAAGCTGTTTTCAAAACAGTGAACTTCAGGTTGTTAGTGAGGTATTAGTTCACTGAGAGCACCCAGGTTATGCAGTTTTGGTTTCCCATGTTTCTGAGCAGAGGTAAGAAACAATTTGCCTTAGACATTCCTCAAGGACCATGAGAGTAACAGACCATTTGAGTTTTATGTCCACAGCAGCATCAAGTGAAAGGTTCTATGTGTGCTGCTTGTGATGGTGACCTCTTCCAGGCAGCATTTGGATCCCATAAAAGGCTAATCTGTTTTTTGACTTATCTGGTAGACTAAGCTCTAAAAAGAGGGGAGGGTGGAAAAAGCCTACATGTAAAAGAGTTATACTTACACAAAAGTAGCAGTGGAAATAGCTTATTTATTTATTTGTTGTCATTTGAATGCTATGAGACTCACTTATCTACAAGACATCAGCATTATTTTAGCAAACCAGCTCTTAATTGACCATGTCTTGCAGCATTAGGTTTGTTTTTCTTTTCCCCTTGTCATCTCTTATGCAAGTCAATAATTTATCCTCTGATTTGTAAGAGATTGCACATCACTACCCTTCTGCTATTTACCAGTCATCTGAAACTCCCACCACTTATTCTCTTCTCTGCATCTAACTTACAGCTACTCAGTGTATATGTCAAAATAGTTTTCCACATCTTCCTTAAACAGCAGCAATTAATTGCTGTAACTCTACACATTCCAAAAAAGCCTAGAAGGCATAAATTGAGACTTGCTCACTTTTGCCATGTGTATATGGCAGATTGCACTGACATCTTAGCAGCAAAATTAATTTAAATCTATTTCTGAAGTGTTTTTCACAGTAGAAGGAATATCTGAATTAGAGGGATGCCTTCTGGTTAATGTGATGTACTCGATGCCTTCTGTCTTCAGTACTGCTGTTATTGATAAAAATAACATCCAAGATAGTGTGATACTGTGTCCAGTTCTGGGTCCCTCAATTCAAGAGAGATGTTGAGGTACTGGAAGGAGTCCAAAGAAGGGCAATAAAGCTGGCCTCCAACACAAGCCCTACGAGGAGAGGCTGAGGGAGCTGGGACTGTTTAGCCTGGAGGAGAGGAGGCTCAGGGGAGACCTCATTGCTGTCTACAACTACCTGAAGGGAGGTTGTAGCCAGGTGGGGGTTGGTCTCTTCTCCCAGGCAACCAGCACCAGAACAAGAGGACACAGTCTCAAGCTGCACCAGGGGAGGTTTAGGCTCGAGGTGAGGAGAAAGTTCTTCATGGAGAGAGTTGTTAGACCTTGGAATGGGCTGCCCAGGGAGGTGGTGGAGTCACCATCCCTGGAGGTGTTCAAGAGGGGATTGGATGTGGTGCACTTGGTGCCATGGTTTAGATAGGCATGAGGTGTAGGGTGACAGGTTGGACTCGATGATCCTTGAGGTCTTTTCCAACCTTATTGATTCTGTGATTCTGTAAATGTGCCAATCAGCAGCACATACACCTGAATCCTGGAAGCTGTGTGGCTTCCAGGCTCTGGAAAAATTTTCCAGCCATTCACTTTGATTTCAGGCAGCTGCTGAGACAGTGGCTCTCTGAGATCATGCACTTCTGTGCACTTCTGCTATACAACCTCAGCTTCTTTTTTTTTTTTTCTCTCTTTTATTTTTTTTTCACCTGTAATTGCTGGCAGACTGTACATGGGAAAGGCATTCAGATGATGAAAGGATTCTGTCTTTTGAACTGGCAGTATATTTAAATAGAAAGAAGGCAGAAAATTAGTTTTTCTCTGGTCTGTTTGCTATGTATTTTCTAAGAGATAGTTACATTAAATGAACATATGCCTTGAGGACTCCAATGAGATCAGAGTTCTGTTGTGCTAGTCTCTGCAGGTGCCCACATAAGACAAACAGGCATTTATGTTTGGTTTTTTTTTTTTTTTTTTTTCTGCTATTCTGCTCCTCAGGTTAAATAGTAACACTGAAATATGACAGGAGGGAAAAAAATAAATATAGAGATGATAAAACCTTCCTATAGGGATGAAGCAGAATCAGGAGTGGAGATCCTGTGCTGGACACTCTTGTCACCAGCACACTGGAGAATTGTCACGACCATAAGAGCTATGGAAGTTTGTGAACATGGCTGAGCTGGGTTTGGTTAGCTGCTGTGCCAGCTTCCTAGCTCTGCACCAGGGAAGATAATCTGGAGCTGTGCTCTGAGCCAGCGCTGCTGACAAATGTAGTCTTTCCCATGTCCTTAACTCCACTTAAGAATTCACACAATTGTGAAACCCAAGAGCTGAGCCCTGTCTTTATGTGCTCCTAGAAGGAACCTGGTACCTCCAAGGATTGTGATTTCAGTGGTGGTGTGTTGAGATTTGGTGAGGTTGCAGAAGGAATGCTGCAGAGCCAAGAACTAAATGGGGGTGTATCTCTTTGTCTAAGCCTGAGACTGGGTGGCACTGAGGTGGTACCAGTCCTGGAAGTCCTTCAGACCCCAAAACCATGGAAGCCATAGTCAGGATGGTTATGTGAAAGGACATTTCTTACAAAAAAATGTTGGTTACCTACCTATACCTAGAAAAAGAGAATTTTATGGCTCACTGGCATTTGCTAGCAATAAAATATCCATCAGAAAATTCCTGATACACTCTAGTTGTGGGATTTAGCCTTCTTAATCAGAATGCCTTGTTCTTCTGTGTGATTCTGCAAAATGCCAAACTACTATTGAATTTTGGTTTTGTAATTCCACTGCAAACCTTTCCAAAATGTCCTAAACAAAAAGCCAACAAAGCTCCTTTCAGTGAAATCTTTCTTAAGCAAGCAGATTTCCTGTAAACAGAACCCAGAATTATTTTGTTTTGCTTTCCTAAAACAAATCCGTGAACTAAACAGTCTCTAATTTTCTCCTCCATTTATTTATTTATTTTCTAAAGTGACTTTGAAGTCTTAAAGCTTTTATTTTTCCCACATTGGAAGGGAGTTCCATCAGTTGGAGGAAATGTGTTAAGCTGATGGCAGTGGTCTGTATTTGCATAGATTAATTTATGTACGTGCATTTGAAGGTAAAAGTGGAGCCAAAACATAAAATATTTCCAAACTGCTTATCAGATGATCCTAAGACAGATATTTTTGAATAGCCAGGCTATTTGTCAGTGAACTGAGTCTGTGTATTTTATTTGTATTGAGCTGGAAATATATGAGCCAGAGTGAAAGAATTTGTTTTCATCAAGGAATTTGTTCAAATCCTGTTACCCTGCTGACCATCAGACAGAGTCCAATTAAATGTTATGTTTATTCAATGTTCAGAAGGAGTGGAAAAAAAAAAACACCACAAACAAACAAAACCCCAGTAAAATAAGACAAAATGAAGACAAAAGGAATCTTCTGGCCCTCTTCAACATATGAACTTTATCTTCCACTTTGCTTTTCAAATAAAATAACAGCAGATGTTTAAACAGAGATTTCAATCCTAAACACTCCTTGCCTGTTTGTTTAATTACATTTCTGGAAGGTTACAGCTCACCAGCAAATCTAGACTCTCTTTTTAACAGGCTTCTTGAATTCTCTGCTTTCTTTGACCCTGCAGTCTTCAATTCAATTCAGTTATTTGATATGAAGCAAACCCAGTCTCCTCTGCTGAAGCTAATGCCAGCTTTGCTCATGAATTCACCAGGGACTGAGTGGCACATCAAGATTTTCCTCTTTATTTTCTCACTCTCATCTTCGCATTAGAGCTCACAGCAGCTCCTGAACACAGACTCTGCCTGGAATGTGGTACTCACTGCTGAAGGCTGTGCAGTATATAGCAAGCACCTCCATTTGTGACTTCACCTGATCTCAGCTCTGCTCACTGCCCTGACAGCTCTCACATTTAGTGGTGGCAGGTCTGCCCATACACATCCTCCCCATATCAGTCAGAGCTGTGGTCTCCTTTCTTTTTATTACTATTTTCTTCTCTTGTCATGGGCAAAATCACAACTGCCACATGATCAATCCCTCAGTATTGAATAATTTGGAAGACTGACTTGCAGAAATATACAGAAACAAATAAAATCAAACTCAGACAGCTTTAGATTAAAATCTGTGATGGGAAGAAACATTGTAAGAGTACTTGTGGTATTTTTCATCAGCAGTTCACTGGACTGACTTACTTTTAGGAAGGATAAAATCATCATAAAAGGCATCACAAAAGGTTGCTCTCATGCTATATGCACATACTTCATGCTCACAGTTATATCTGTATTTCAGCACAATTAACTTCACTAGCACTCCATAGAATTCCCTTCTTTATTCATTTACTTGTGGCTTATCACATTATCCTGGCTCTCTTCTAAAGGTTCTTACAATTCATGGAATCATAGAATGATCTGGGTTGGAAGAGACCTCCAAAGGTCATCCAGCCCAATCCCCTCTGCAGTCAGCAGGGGCATCCTCAACTAGATCAGGTTGCCCAGAGCCATGTTGAGCAATTCCCTTGAATCAAGATATTCCCTTTAATATCTCAATCCCCTCGTTGAGATAGTCCCTTGAATATCTCCAGGGATGGGGCCCCAACCACCTCCCTGGGCAACCTGTTCCAGTGTTCTGCTACCCTCACAGTAAAGAACTCATTCCTAGCATCCAATCTAAATCTGCCCTTCTCTAGTTTGGAGCCATTGCCCCTCATCCTATCACCACAGGCCTTTGGAAACAGTCTCTCTCCATCCTTCTTATAGCCCCCTTCAGGTACTGGAAGGTTGCTATTAGGTCTCCCTGGAGCCTTCTCTTTTCCAGGCTGAACAACCCCAGCTCTCTCAGCCTTTGTAGCAGAGGTGCTCCAACCCCCAGATCATTTTCGTGCCTCTCCTTCGAACCTGCTCCATCAGGACCATGTCCTCCAGGGCTCCAGACCTGAATGCAGGGAAGGGAGCCCCTTTTATGTTAAAACCACAGGCTAGATCTTTGTAAATGGTATATATGAGTAAACTTCCTCAAATACAGCCCATTAGCATTTTAATAGTGTGCTCACTCTAGGAAGCCTTTTTGTTTCACTGACCAAATCTGACAATATTCTGTTTCCGTGGAGCGCTGATATGGTGCCCTGTACCCCATCCGACACAATCTTCATCCCATGGAAACTCAGGCCATCATAAGCATTTAGCAAGCAATAAATAGCTATCAAACTACACACAAACCTCTGCTTGCAAATCCATACACTGACACCTTTAAACAGCTTCACAGCTTTCCACCCTTAGGTTTGAATCCTAAAGGCTGATGTCTCAATGCAATTTAACACCTCGCTGTAGGAGCAGGCAGGAGCACAGTTTTTTAAAGCTAGATGTGTGTTTGTTTTGGGTTTGGATTTTATTTTTTTTTTTTTTTTTAATCTCCTGGGCAAATGTTCTCCCCCAGATTGTCTTCCTGTCAAATATTTTCTACTTCTGAGATTGTTTCAATTCCCCTTTGCCTGCACAGGGAAAGATTGTCTTCAGTGAAAGATCACCCAGGGAACTTGCACCTATCTGCTTCCTTCTAGAAATGGATATGAAAATCTTTCAGTTCTGCAGATGTGCTTGCCCCACTTGCCTGCCCCATGACTGATATTTCTTTTGCTCAGATTGCTGTTGTTCTTCAATGCAAAGAGCCAAAGAAAACAGTGCCATTTTTGCATCCAAAGATGAAACAAGGACACTCTGTGGGTTTTGTCGATACAGTCCTTGGTAGGAACCCTAAAGGCTGACTTTATTTCTTGGAGGTTCTTTGTTTCAGACTCAGCCAATTAATAAACAGCTTTGTTTGTAGCCTGAATGAGATGAGCAAATGTAGATGAGCTAAAAATCTCCTTTGCTTGCCTGTGATCTGATGGCACAAAGCCCTACACATGATATATGATTTAGAAGATGAATCAAACCTCTGTTTTCCTGTTTCTCTAATTTGTATGAAAATATATCCTTTCTGTAGAAAAATACAAGTCTCTCTCTTGCCCTCAATTCCCCAGGCTCAGCTCTGCTGTAGGCTACACTCAACCTTGAGTCAATAGCTAAAATAGAAAGGTCCTAAAAACCATCAAAGTAACAAGTTATACTTTTCAAAAAAGACAAACAACTTTGTCCTAGCAGAACATGGAGACAACTTTACAAGCAAAGCAATAAAAAAAATGCATTGTTATTGCCTGAGTATATTATAACCCTCATTTGAAAGGAATCTGTCTGGTTTGAAATCACTCTGTGCATATGCTACAGAAAGTCTAGAGACATTTTGTTCTTTATTAATGAAGCATGAAGAAAATAGCACAGAGCACATTTTGTAAGAGGTTTCAGCTTCTTTATGTATGCTATACATTAAGTCTTCCCTAATTAGACTTTTGTAAATTAAAAAGCTCAAGGGGGGCAAGCAAACATGACTATTTCTATACTCACTTTGGTTCCCTTCACCCTCCAAATATTCTCTGTTGCTTGGCACACTTTGTCCTGAGATCATCCTTCTGGCAGTTGAATGGAGACAGGAGAAGGCCTGTGAAACAAATTGATCTCTGTTTGCTTGCAAATATGGAAAGAATAGTTGAAATAATGCATTTTTTCAGGGCTAAAAATAGGTGGTTTCTTTCTTAGTGCCATTTACAGATGCATGATGTGAAGAGAGAGGACTCTAGAACCTTTTTAGAGAGGGCAGATTTGGCCAGTGATGCATGTCAGTGAAGGTGCTTGAGAAGGTTTCCTCCACCCTCATGCAGTTCCTGTGTGACAGCAGGTGGATCTGGCAGCACTGGAGAGTCTGTCACCTTCCTCTTTCCTTTTTTTCTTTCCCAAACTATCAGCTCTTTAAGATCATCTCTCTACTCTTTCATAGGGGCTGGTGATGCACTGCTGAGTCCTTTCCAAAAGGACCTACAAGTCAGATTTCAGTCTTAAACCCAAACTCAGTATCTAACTCATTAGGAAGCTAGTGGCTTTGCCCCTGAAGGAGCCAGCACATTTCTAGTGTTATTTCTAGTGGGTTTTTGTGGTGTATTAGTAAAATAATGAGAGTTTTGATATGATGCAGGTCAGGCCCAGTATTATAGCCAGCAGTTATAATTTGGGAAAAAGAAACTTCATAGCATGGTGGTTCAGGGACTGGTTTCCAGCCTTTAGAAACATTTGGAGGTGAAAAAAAGTCTAATCTAATCTCCTCAAGAAGGAGAAACTTTTCTTTTTTTTCACTGCACAAGCCCCAGGATGGTGAACTCAGTGCAGTGACAGAAAGCAGAGCGTGGCACGGGCAGGTTTCCAGCTGTCAGGGTTTGAGGCATTGGATAAACATCAGATAGCTCATAGAGGCAGAACTCTGCAGAGGAATGGCAGTGGCAATGCTCTCTGAAAGGAGACAAAGTCACTTGTTTTCCACTTCAAGAAATTGTAAGTGAAAGGTTTGTAGAGCCCAGTGAGCCAAGGGGGAGGAAAGGAAGCAACCAGCCACGTCGAGGCTGCTGGCTGACCTCTGCATCAGCAATGCTGTCCCCTCTCTGTGCATTAGCAGTTTGGAATTGCCACATAAAGTCTCTGTGCCTTTCTGTTTCATGTGCAACCCTGAGAAGCATATGCCTGTGTTTAGAATTCAGACCATAATGACAAAAGAAATTTAAGTCTTACTGATTTATCGAAAGAATGACAATTGCATTGAGAGAATGGAAAGAGTTTTGACTCTTTGGGGGTTTCTCCTGTATGACCTATTCCAAGTGCCCCAGCCAGAGGGGTTGAACTTGGATGATCTTTTGAGGACCCTTGCAACCCCTAACATTCTGTGATACTGTGATTTGAGAAAATTAGTCTTGCAGTATTTTTTTCCCTGATGAAAAGGAATATTAGCTGCACCGACTTAACTCATTTGTCCTTTCCTCTTTAGTGTGTGAAATTATTTGTATGTAGGAAAAAAAAAAAAAAAGCACTATCCAACTCTTAAGCTGATACTCTATATCTGATTTCATAATATTTTAATGTGTATTCATTTGTTCTGCAGAATGCTTTTCTCAGCAAGCAAAGCAGGTTTCTTGTAGACAAAAATAATTGTTCTATAAAAAGGAGAAGTAACACACGACAGACCTGTGTGAAAAACCTGCAGGTGTGTGAGAGGCGAGGTGTGCATGTGGGTGTAGTTTTATGTATGAGGTACATTTTAACATTCTAATTAAGCTAGCACTTAATAGTTGTAGCTGCTAACTTTTTTTCAGATATTGTTGGTGGATAAAAAAAAAATTGAAAACTGTTCCCTGGCAAGGGTGTAAGTTCAGCTCCCTGGGTGTTTGGTGGTTAAACACACAAGAGAATGAGAGGATTGTGGGGTTTAATATTTATTATTCTTCTTCCTTGTATGTTTTCTATCTCCCTAATTCAGTCAAATTTTATTGTTCATTATGTAGAGAATATGGGAATACAACATTTGGCTTTACAAGAGTAAAGGGCTGCTAGTGCTCCTGAACCATCAGGGCTGCTGCTGCTGCCTCTGGCTCAGGCAGCTCCGCATGCAACCATCCCAGGGAGCTTAAATCTGCATGTACAAGGGAGTGTGAAAAGCAATTGTTATCCTTATTCAGCTGTCAGCAACCCCAGACACTGATAAATTAAAGGACTTACCCAAAGGAAAGTTGTAGAAAAACTGAAGCTAGAAGACAGTTTTCCTGAGGCCAGAACTGCTGTCTCTGCCACAGGGACTATCAGCAGCCGTGAGGGACTAGCATGATGTATAAATAATTCTTGGTGGTCACTTTCTCAGAGAACTGGACCTGAGGAAGGACAGACCTTCCTCCCCAAGGACCCTAATCTGCATTATTTTGTTGTTCTGGGATATTTGGAAGGTGAGGAGGAGCGAGGAAGATTAAAAGTTGAGTGACTGCATCAGCCATTGGTAGAGGTGTTAAGGGGGGCAGGATAATTACTGACTTTAATAAAATAACAGAAAGCCACTTCAGGCAGACCACAAAGAAGGTGACATGTCTGCCTTCTCAGTCCCACAGCCAGGCTCTGACAGCTTTTTGTGGATGACCTCCAACATTATGACTGCTGAAGGAACTTACAGTGACTGCTGGCACCCCAGTGACAGAGGGAACACTATTGGAGGATAGCTGGACCCTAAATGAAAAAGCAATGGCCTGCTAGAAAAGAGCTTGGCTGTTTGACATGACAAGACAGGGGTGGTCCAAGACAGGATGGGGCCAGAGCATTGGGTTGGGTGTTTCTGCTCATCCTGTTACCAGGAAGGTACGCAGGGCCAAATCAGCACGTCTTGGAGGTAATACACAAGACTTGATAGGACTGCTGTTTTTATGAGGCAGTTTTCAGGAAACATAACCCAAATGATAGGAAAGAGATGAAAACTATCATAGAAATTTAGTGCATATAATCAAAACTTTTATTTCCTCATTTTGGAGCTCTCAATTTATGACCAGATCTGCCGGGAGGAGGACAATAGCTCTGCATATGAAGTGACCTTTGCATACCTGACTTTGAAAGTTTGCCTTCAGAGGGTATGGAAGAAATTCCCCTTTTCTAGTCTTTGGAAGGAGGAAAAGATGCTCTCTGAGTCAGAGAGCTACTCTCTGTCAGAAAGTTACTCTCCTTCATGGGGCAGTGGGTACAAAGTAGAACATAAGAGGGTTCATTTGAACTTCAGGAAAACCTTCTTCACTGTGAGGGTGCCATAGCACAGGAACAGGCTGCCCTTCGTCCAGTCAGTGGATCATGAAACCAGCTGGTGACATTGTTCAACTGTTAGTGAAAGGCCTTCTACTAGTTCCTTTCAAGTCCACTTGTTTGCTTGCAAAAAAAAAAAAAGCAACCCCAAACCTAAAAGTATCTATTTCAAACTGACATTCCAGGCTTGCTTCCAAGGATCATGAACTAGGCCCTTTGCAAGAGCCTTCATGAGAGTACAAAACTGTTAGATCTTCATGTTTCAAGGGCTGTTGGCAGCCTTTGGCCACTTGCATTCTGCTGACTGCCATTAGCAAAAACCCAAGCAGGTCTAAAAGCACAGGGCACAAGGACAGAGGCAGTAGGAATGGAATAAAGCTGGAAGTGGGGAGATTCAGACTGGACGTGAGGAAAAAGTTCTTCCCCATGAGAGTGGTGAGAGCCTGGAATGGGTTGTCCAGGGAGGTGGTGGAGGCCCCATCCCTGGAGGTGTTTAAGGCCAGGCTGGCTGAGGCTCTGGCCAGCCTGATGTAGTGTGAGGTGTCCCTGCCCATGGCAGGGGGGTTGGAACTGGATGATCCTTGTGGTCCCTTCCAACCCTGACTGATTCTATGATTCTATAAGGACAGAAACTGTCCTTAGTTCAAGGACAAAGTTTCAGGTTAAAGCCAACTGCTCCCCAATATGACTTTGAGAAGACAGAAGGGGCTAGAGCTTTTAACAGATATCTCTGAAAAATAGGCTGCAGGGTCAAAACCTGGGGATGAGCCCTCTGATCCATCTGAACCAGTTGAGATTTGTCCCTAACTTTCTTAGGTTTTAGACTCATCTCCTTGTTCTTTGCGTTTCTGTTGTGCTCTTTTCCACAAGCTAATGATTCATCAGGCTTTAAGCAAGAGGAAGCTGAAATTTAAGCATATTTGTTCTCCAGCTGAAATAATTCTGTTCTGGTGGCAGTAACCTGTCTTCTGAGCAAAAGAAAAGAATGAGCAGGGATGAAAGAATAATGCTTTTTATCACTTGAAATATTTTAGCAATTATACTGCTTTTTAGACCAGCTTCTAAGATGTATGCAGCCACATTGTCTTTCTATCTGTCTGTCAGTCCTTTAGTAATCCATTTAAACCTCACAGCTGATTTCAGCTACATTTGACAAGGGAATTGTGTTAAGCTCCTGCACCTTTTGAGACAACAGACAGCTGGCCTTAGGGAAGAAACTGTTAATTCTGAACAGAGGAAATGGTTAATAAGTTCACTTTTTCCAGCTTTCAGAGGATCAATACACGGAAACTAGATTACTTTAGCTCTCTTGCTGTCAGAACTATTTAAACAATGCCAGAGAAGGTCTGGTCTCATCATTCCTGAATTTTCTCTTCCACAGCTTGTGTAAATCAGCCCATCTCTGTTTCTGACAGTGAAACTACATTGTTGTCCACCAGCTGAGGAACCAGCCATACCATTCTGGTGCTCAGAAAATACTACAGTGTTTATCCCCTTACTTCCACATAGTTAATGCTGAGGGAAACCACTGTGAGAATCTCCTCACCTGGCTATATAGTGGTACAGCTTGCCCAGCAGCTTTTGCCCCAGTGCTTTCTCTTTTTGGCTAGAAGTCTAACTCCTTCCATCTTGGCTTTCTAGACAGCTTGTGCCCTCGATGTGCTATGCAAGCCTGAAACAGCAGTATCTGCAGATGAAGGGTTTGGGGGGTGTGATCTCCTAAAGCCATCATGAGTCTGTGAGACTGTGGCCATCGTCTGCCCTTGATAGGCTCAGCCTCAATGCTAGTGCTCTGCTTTTAAGTGCTTGCTGCTTCTGTACAGAGCTCAAAAGAAAAACAAAACACCCAACCAGCACCACCAACAAAAAGAGCACAAACTGTGGAAGCATTTGCATATCTGTGGTTAAAGCCCTTTGTCTCAGCATGCCCAGGAGAAGCCAGGGTGTGTGGCTGGGCCGTAGGATGGTCACTGAGAGCTGAGAACAGAGCACAGCACAGCCGCTGCTGTGTCCTTGGAGGGGGTGCTCATGTGGATGAGAGTGTGAAAATGCACCTGCAGGGATAAACACTTCTGAATGAAGCTGTTAACTTACAAATAAATGCAACATTGAACTAACCTAAAAGTGACATAATAAAGAAACAGTCGGGGACCGTATCGGCATTCAAGTGGCTACGTTTAGCTTGTATTTGCTGGTTGTATAGAGTAAGAAAAGGGAGTGTGATCACAAAGACAAATGTTCTTGGTGAGTGGAATAAGCTTTTCCTGCAGAGTGTCTCCTTCAGAGGAGCCTGTACGTTTGTAGCTAGTGGGTTTTTTCCCTAAGAACAGAAGGATAAGCTTGCTAAATAGGTAGTAATTGGTATGAAATGGGCAGCCAGTTGAAGCTGAGAGCACTTGTACCCACTTCCCTCTTTTCCTTTTCTCACAGGACATTGTATTTGTAATACAGGAGCAGCTGTTTAGTAATATTCATATTTTTCCCCACTCACTTTAAATTCACATTTAGCATGAGGGATTGCTCCCCTTTCAGTCTGCCCTTTTGCATTTGTTCATTTTAAAATCTGCTTAATCCTGCATTTGCCATTCCTCTGTGTCTGGGGGGGGAGGAATTTCAACCCACCACACCTACCCAACTCAGACATCAGTGCACACATGCTTGTGCCTGATTCCCCTTCCAACCACTGACACTTGCATAAAACAACACGGATATGAGAGAAGCATGGGAAGAGCATAGGCACAAGGAAAATAAGGAGAAAGGTTCTCTCCCTCATTTATCTTTTGCTTTTAAGCAAGCAGGTGGTGATGGGTCACAGGTTCAGTTGCATTGCTGAAGTTATTGGCTAGATTCATAAAGAGTGAATTCTATTTTTTTTTTTTTTGTGATGTAGATTGCAGAAGTGCAATAGCCTGACAATTTACTTGATTAAAAGTGACATTGCAAATACAGTCAAAGGCAATTTATATTAGAAACTATTTTTTGATAAGGAGGTTGTCATCTGTAATGTTATTAGCCTTTATGAGATGAAAGACAATGAAACTTTAATTTGCATACAATTCAGCTTAGTACATGTTAATTACTCTTTTTAATGTATTATCCAGCCATGGGTTTTGATTTTCACAGATGGAACCAAGAGCTGGAATATTAAAAAAAAAAAAAAATAAAGTAAATGCTAGGTGTGCACTTTGGGCTGGTTTCAATTTTTTTTTTTGGTTGTTTGTTTCATCAGCGTTTATGTAGGCAGGGAGAAATAAAGCAGAGGTCAAAAAAAGAAAGAAAAAATACTATTCCTAGTCTGTATAATGCCCTGCAACCATTCTCAGATATCCCACTCTCACTCTCTTGGCAGAGGAGTTATTGAGTCAAGATGCAGAATTTATATTGCAGTCCTTAAGGTTATGTTCATATAATTATTTTTTTTTTTTAAAGAAAACCAAACCAAAACACAGCCCTGGAAAAAAAAATAAACTAAACAAAACTAACCAACCAAAAAACCCCAGACCACACAGCCCAAAACAAATTAATGTGCATGCTTCAGACACTGACCTATTCTAGACAACAGTCCAGCTTCTTATTATCATCATGAAAGACTTAAATATTAATCATATTCCACCTACAATTATAGAGACTGCAACAAAGTATATAATCATCTCTGAAAAGGGTACTTGGGAGGCTGGGCAGCAAATGTCTTTCTGCTGCTCCCTTAACAATTTTGCTGTTTATTAGTCCAAGGACATTTTTTCCCCCAACTGCCAGCACTTCTAATTGAATTGGGAAATATTAAGATCAAGCTAATGGACCTGACATTGGTACTCATGGCTCAGAAAGGCACTGCAAAATCCCTCTCCTTCTACTAGGTTGACCTGGCAAAGGTAAAAGACATAAAATCTTCCTCCTGCCAGGAATATCAGATAATTCTGTTCCAGTCTTACACTCTGGAAGCACACAGCATACATGTATATATACTCAAGACTCCAGAATTCCACATCAGTAAAGAAAGAACAAATCCAATTTTCCACTTACTCTGGAAAAAATGTATTGAATTGACTCACATTGTTTCTCTACTCACTGCTAAAACCAGCCTAGGAAATTATAAATATACAACAAAAACACAAGAGCAACAACTAAACAGAAGAGCTCCATTCTTTGTGTTTGAATAGATAGGCCAGTGTCCAAAAAAAAAAAAAAATTACTTAAGGAACAGGTCTACAAAGTAAGAGGGGAGCACAGTTACAGCTTTTCATGGCTTTAATCACACTTCAGAAGAGGCAGCTGCTATTCTCTTCTCTGTTTTCTTTAAGAGATGCCTGTTTCCAACAACTGGCAGTGTGGCATGGATGCCCCACACTACCACAGGGCAGGTTTGAACCCTCTTGTTATCAGCCATATCAACTCTTCTGACCTGTGCAGATGCTCCAAGACCAGCCCTCTGTATGATTCCTACTCTGCATGGGATTTGCAGGGGCAGCTCTTCCAGTGATCGCAAAAAAATTTGGTTTCTCAGTAGAGCTGCAGCCCTGAGAAGCTGTTACAGAGAGGGAGATGGAGAAGAGAGGGCTCCAGCCTTTTAAGGGAGAAATAAACTGATTCTTCCTGGGGTAAGTATTTGAAGATCCCTTGGTGAAATATGGCTATAGAAATTGATTTGGAATGATTTCCCATTACACAGATTTGTCATCAGGCACCATTCCAATTAATTTTATTCCTCTCCTCATTCACTCTTTATGAATCTAGCCAATAACTTCAGCAATGCAACTGAACCTGTGACCCATCACCACCTGCTTGCTTAAAAGCAAAAGATATATGAGAGAGAGAACCTTTCTCCTTATTTTCCTTGTGCCTATGCTCTCCCCATGCTTCTCTCATATCAGTGTTGTTTTATGCAAGTGTCAGTGGTTGGAAGGGGAATCAGGCACAAGCATGTGTGCACTGATGTCTGAGTTGGGTAGGTGTGGTGGGTTGAAATTCCTCCCCCCCCAGACACAGAGGAATGGCAAATGCAGCAGTGCAGGATTAAGCAGATTTTAAAATGAACAAATGCAAAAGGGCAGACTGAAAGGGGAGCAATCCCTCATGCTAAATGTGAATTTAAAATGAGTGGTGGAAAAAGATGAATATTATTAAACAGCTGCTCCTGTATTACAAATACAATGTCCTGTGAGAACAGCAATGTGCACCTCTTCAGTATGTGATTCCAACATCACCACCTGTTGTGGTCAGGGAGGTTGAATTAAAACCTGAACAACAGGGAAAATGACTGCTTAGTATGTCCAGATTTCAAGTCACTGAGGAAGGATAACATCCAAGTCATGTCTGTTGGGCAGAGACCAAGAAAGAGAGTCTGTTGGCAAGACAGCATCAGTTCCTCAATTACCATCCCAGGGGAGATGCCTCCAGCCTTTTGGTTGAGCAGAGCAGCCTCAAAATGTCATTGCCCATGATAGCTAAAAGCTGCACGCTTCACAAGCCATCCCCTAAATTTATGCTCTATTTTTGTCTTGGGCTGGTTACTTCCTACCCCTCATATGAATATTGAAGCAGAGTGATAATGGCATGAGCTGCAGTGTATGTTGGGAATGCAGGGGGGGAAAGGTGGGTCAGGAGCATGGCCGTGGGGGGAAAAGATGTGAGAAGCAAGGTGATGCTGAAGTAGCTGAGTGAAGATGGTGATGCAAAGGAAGCTGAGGAGGGAATTCAGGCTGTTCACATCCAGAAAAGCTGATTGACATCAAAGGGAATGGCACAGGGTGAAAGGATAATAGAAGACCATTGAGAAACTGGATTAATGGCTGAGCAAGACAGCTCATTTTGGGGTTGTCACAAACACAAGATGGATAGAGTATGGAAATACTTATCAGTCAATGTATTATCATGGGAAATTGTGAGGGAAGACAATAGACTATGGGGAAATAATTGATTAGGGAGGGCTGGAGAAAAGGAGAAATTGGGCTGGAAGATACTAAGTGCCTGAACCTACCTGAGCAATAGATGTAGAAATTAAATTAATAGGGTTGGGGTGGAAGAAGGGATGGGAGGAAGTAGAGTAAGAAGAAGGTATCAGAGATTTGGGAGCAGCACAGTTAGACAACCAACATAAAAAAAAAATGGGGAAAAACACCACAAGAGTAATGGGTGATGGAAGAAGAAAAAATATTAAGTACATGAACTGGTCTGAAAATGTGGATGGTAAGAAACAGAGAATGAATGATACAATAAGAGAAGATTTTGTCAAAAGGAGATGCACTTGGCAAAAGAGACAAGGAAGCTCGCCACAGAACACATTTTTAAGAAAATCAACAAAGAAAATGAAAAAAAAAAGAAAAAAAAAACACCAAATCCCCCAATGTTTTAAATCTCATGGCTGCTTAACAGAATGGTTGGAACCTTATGTTAAGAAAATACCATGCCCTTGTAAGGATGTTTGGAGAAATCTCAAAGGGGCTTACATGGTAAAGGACAGTAGCTTGACACACCTCATGGAGAAGAAAAAACACTCTTAGTTTTAAAAGGTGGACTTTAAAAACAAGAAGCTGGCCCAGATTTTGAAGGGTCCCTCTGCACTGCAGTGCAGTATCTACTTTGAGAAGAGCTGAAAAGGTTTGCTCAAGGGTTATGAAAATTTTGTTCCCTCTAAAGTTATTTACATTTAAACACTCAAAAATCATTAGTCACTTAAAAAAATCTTGGCTGCTTCCACTATATTACATTTTCTTTGAGCACTTGTGTGGTATGCAAAACACACAGTGCTTCTGAGCCAAGGGCTTGTGGTATAAATGGAGTGGATCCTAAACTAAAGCAGAATTATAAATAAATGTAATTTATTGCACATTGTAGACTTTCTCTCTCCTCTTCCAACCCTTAGTCAGAAAAATCTAAACCACTGAGGATTGTGTGCTCCAGGGTTTGACAGAGGAGGACTCTTGACTCCTGCGTGAAAAGGTTTCTTCCACTTAACAATCCTGGGTTGTATTTACAGGCAACAGCACTGGGCATCTGGAACTCTGATCTTTGTGGAGCCAGAAACTTTGAAGGCAGTGAATGACCTCCTATCTGCTGGAAAATCATTCTCACTTCATGAATCTACAACAGACAGTGGGTTCCTTCATGCTGTTTCTGTTTATTCCATATATAATAAGGCTCTGTTGATTTTTGAAGCTCCTGTTTATGAAGCCAGAGCATAACAAGACCTTTCTTGTAGCTTAGCTCTTCCCTCTGAAAAGAGGGTGTCATTTGCACAGGAAACTCTGCAAAAGGAAAATAAGTGTCTCCCAAGTTAGTACCTGTGGAGGGAGAAATGCTTCTCCCCTCCATCAGCCCTGCAGCCAAACTCTTAAGTGTGTGTGATACAGACGGGAGGATGCTTTGCGGTAGGGGGTGTGTGTTACAGTTTGGGGGTTTGTTTCTTTTTCTGCCAGCTGAACTAGCCTTCTGTTTCACAGGCTTGTAAAGTGGCACAGAATAAATATTATGCAGTAGTACTACACAAGAACTAAAACAAGAAGAAAGATCAAGAAACACAACCATTTATAAAACATATGCCTGCTTGTAGCACTACTGCATGGTGGAACTGTACCTTTAGACCATCTCACCCATTAAAAACACTTCTTGCTCCTCAGAATGAAGGTTCAGTTTTGAGAGTTAATGTGGCTACATGAAAATGCAATACATTTTCATAACCATATGGTGAAAGATAGTCAAGGGTAAAGAATATAACAGCCCAGAAATTAGTGCTGAGTGTGATGTAGATCCCATTAAAACTCAGTGGAAGCTTTTTCAGTGATGTTTGGTTCAGGTGTTTCAGGTACTTCCACACTCATTGTATGTGACTTCAGATTATTTTTCAAAGGTCAGCATAGCTGAGCATAAATAATAGATACCTTGAAGCATTTTCTCCCTTTAAATTTGCCTCTAAATAACCTTTGGGGATTTTAAGGTGTTGTTTGTTTGTTGTTGGTTTTTTTTTTTACTGGTTTGCTCTCCCTAAAACAATAACTAGATAATGCTTCACTTGCAATTGTAATTTGTGATGGTAGATAATGAACGATGAAGTGTTCCTCAGTAAATGATCAAATGAGACTGATGACATCTGCTGAAGTGAAAATATAGCATTTAAACACACGATGGAGTGCAGCTGATTACAGACTGGCTATGATTTTAGGGCAGCCTGTATTCTTTTCAAGCAGGAATATGACACTGGTTATCTAGAAAGCAGGTCATTTCCCCCCCAGCTTTTGGAATATCAGTCGTTGTCAGATAAATTTGGATCCTTTCTTAAGAACGAGGTGTGGTGATAAAACCCCAGGCATCGAGAAACAAAAGACAGGAACCGCTGCACAAGAGAAAGCAATTGCCAATAAAGAGGCATTAGCTGAGTAAATATTACCACCCAGCTCCACTTAATGAAATACTTTGCTAAACATATGCAAATGCTTTTGTAGAGGCTAAATATTCAGGGGAATGCCACCTGACTTGTTGGACTTGTATTTAGTGTTTCCTGTTTTCTGGGGTGAAGTGTCTTAACAGAGCTGCTTTGTTGCACTTCCTTGAGATCTGTTGAATGCTAACGTTCATCAACCACAGTGCTGCTACCAAGCAGGCATGTGAAAAACATAGCAATGGTTGAGGGAAATGTGGTTTTGCACTCTACAAGGCCCTCAGAAACACCTTCTATGGACTTTTACAGATGGAATGTGCTTCTGCCTTAGTCTGAGGTCAAAGCTGTGGATGTCTGCCAATTCCCCTGTTTCTAACACAACAGCTTCTGTTACTAGTCTGTATCTCTACTCACCAGTTTATCCTCTCTGAGTGTTACAAAGCAGCAGCCTTTGCCTTGGGGACAAATACCCAGATGGCTGAGTTTTGGTCCTGCCATGCTGTGTCTGGGGACCACCATGCCTATGCTGGTTGCAGTGATGGTGGCACTGCCTTTTATCCTTAATATCTCTTAGGTGCAGGTTCCCTCTTTGGTTTTGCATGCAGTCTGCTTTTAGCTTGTCTTGCCTTGTCTGCCCAGCCTCCTCTGACCAGTGCAGCAGGTCAAGCATTCAGAAACAGTTGCATTGGACAGGAGCCAACTTTTTGACTAAGGCAGATCAATTTAAATGGATGTTCATCAGTGTTTAATGATCCTTGTTAGCTCTGCGCCAGGGGCAAGATCGTCTCCTGACACCTCTGCAGGTATTATCACTATGCAGAGGTAAAAGACAGCCAGAGAGATTCTCACCCAAAATGGAGCTTGCAGCCTAACACAGAGTTGCTGTTATTAATCACAGTTCACCCATCTGCATGCAGACTGATTGCCACCTTTCAGATATTTCTAACATGAGGTGTTTAGAAGGTAGTTGGTTATCCTTTTCCATAAAGGGGATTCGAGCTTTATTGCAGCCATTTATTGTTCTTGAGGATTTCTAGCTTTGATTATGGATGCTCTGCTGCCATCTCCTAGCTCAGTAACTAGCAGAGTTTGCTCAGGCTGCCTATTTTCAGAGAGCAGACAGTGTAGCTGCCACCCAAAACACACAAACAACTCATTCCCTCTAGGATCATAACCTGCAGTTCAGGAAGTCTTCTTTATTTTTTTCTTTTTTCTTTCCCCTGCAGTAACTTCAGTGTTCCGTGGAGTCTCATTAATGCACATTTTGAAAATCTGCACAGATGCCTGCACAGGCATTAGGAAGCTGAGGAAAGCCAACCTTTAGTTTTGTACTTGGTGTGACTTGGCTTTTTGTGGCACACGATAAGGTGGTGAGACTAATTGCTGTCAGAGTCGACTTCGTCAGAGCTCTGCAGAACACAGCAGGAAATGTTGTGCTCTGTGTGGAGATGCTTGCAGATTCAAGTCTTAACAAATGTGTCACAGGGATGGTCAGCCTCCTTAGCCTGTAAACATCTTAGAGCTATTAATTGTTTGTTTGTTTGTTTCTTCCACGCATACATATCTTTACACCAAGGTTGTGGTCCCTAGTGCTTGCCTTGCTGCATCAGGGTGTATGTGTAGGAGGGGGACTATAGATTTATGCAGTGAAATGACTTTCTTTGATACCTCTACCTCTCACCTTCTCTGGGTGCAGCTTTGCACCATAAATCTTCCTCTCTGGATGCCCCCCATCTCTTCCATCCCACACATGCCCTGGTCAAATTCTCTATAGTCCTGACCACCCAGTCTGGCCTCCTGTGTTACAGACATGAAGATGCTTAGAGATGGAAAGTTCAGACCTCTCCTCAGTACTTGCTTGCATAATTAAAGCATTTAATTTGGTGTGAGTTTGTGTACTTTCAGCTTCCAGTGCTTCAGACTTGTTACAGATTTTCTCTACTAAGCAAAAAAAAAAGTCACCATACCCCAAACTTTCTGTTACCTTGTACAGAAAATGCTATCCCACAGGAACTATCCCAAGTGGCCTTCTCATAGCTGTTTATCAATATACAAAAAGACTGAGTAGTCTTAAAGATGATAGCAAAATCTAAACCTCTCCAGCCAGGTTTAGGGTTTTTAGGGTCTATGTCTGGGAAAAAGAAAGGAGGTATAACAGGCCCCTTTGCTCTTGTCCATTTTGGTTTGGTTTGGTTTTGTTTCAGATCAATAGTTGAAAGTGATTTGCTCTGATTAGGCTCTCAAGACTGCTCTCTTTTACAAGATGGCTGGATTTAAAACAGCACATGAATTTTCTCTGCCATTTAATGCCAGCTGAGCTCACATTTTGCTTTCTAATCCTGAAAGACCCCTTCTGCTTCCCTAATCCCTGGTGTTCCTGTTGCTGTAATGGTGATGCAAGCATCAGGTGGGACCTGCTGAGACTTTGCAGGACTGTGAGTGGTTTTTTTTTTTTGGGAAGTTGAGTTGAGTCCTCAGTCTGCTGAGCTGAATTCTCCATAATTAACAGTAGATGGGATTTTTCAGTAATAATCTTAAAAGCTGATAGGATCAAGGAGGACTTTCCTGGTGCTGGATTACCCATCAGTTGCATACTGCTTTTTTTGCAAGGGCTGGCATGGAGTATTTCTGTGTGAAGGGCAGAGGAGAAAGCAGAAGTGCCCAGAGCAAACTGCTGGTCCCAGGGGAAACAGGAAGCAAAGGGAAGCTTCCCCTGGGGTTTTGCAGTGTTGTGAGGGAAGTTGTCTTAGTGTTGAGACAATTTCAAGGTACTCAGTGGCTTTTTAACCCTGCCTTCCATCAGGCTCAAATAAAGCCCATGGGATCAGTGTGACCCTTAATTCAAAGGGAAAGCAACACCTCAACCTTGCAGTCAGGAAAAGTCCTTTAAGATGTGACAAGTGACAGCATCCAACCATGTGCATTGTTGTCCTGAAGGTTGGCAGTGCTGCCCTTTGCACCCAGACTGCTCCAGGCAGGTTTAATTTCTTCTGATAAATGAAAGGCACTAAGAAATGCCTCCTGTCCTTTGAAGATACAACCAAGAAATTTACCTTAGCTTAAGCACAATATAATGGGGTTGTTATTCCCAGAGAGTCCCCTCAAAATATGCCTCTTTAAATGGTTTGAAAGCCTCCTGCAGAAAAGTCACCAGAATGGCTTGGTAGTAAACAGATATTTCTCATCATACACCTGAACAGAGACTTTCAATTTCTCAGTGGTTAAATAGTAGCATTAGAGAGCAGCTACTCTCTGATTTTGTTTGCAGGGTGAATGAATTGCCAAATATCTTTTCACTGAGGAAGAGCTATCTCCCCATTACTGATAAATAAATGCAAATGTTGGAGTCATAATCTTCTTTAACCAAATAATGCACAACAATTAAGCTTTAAATTATTGATGTTATAAAAGGCAAAACAGCTGCTAGGCACAGGAGTTCCCATGGCTTCAGTACTGAATAATGAAAACTCCTTTTCTCCCCATTTTTGCCAAGTGCATTATTAAAATGAAATTATTTTGTTCTTTTTCCTTTTTCTTTTTTTTCCCCCCTTTTTCCCCTCCTTTTTTTGTTTCCCCCCCCCCCCCTTTTTTTTTTTTATCTTCTGAACTTTCAAGTCTATTTAAGCAAGGCCACTGGGGAAAAGGTAATTAAATTGGGAAGGCTAGCTGGCATATCTACCATTTCAGGGGGGCAATACTGTATTTTTGCAGTGAAAGGTGAATTGAGTTTGCATTCAGAAGAGTAACCTATGCAAAGGCAACCTTGATCAGCAGCAAACCACACAGGCAAAAATTAGTTATTGAAAAATAGATAGAATCATAGAATTGGTAGGGTTGGAAGGGACCTCAAGGATCATCAAGTTCCACCCCCCTGCCATGGGCAGGGACACCTCACACTAGATTTGGTTGCTGAGAGCCACATCCAGCCTGGCCTTAATAACCTCCAGGGATGAGGCTTCCTCCACCTCCCTGGGCAACCTGTGCCAGTGTCTCACCACCCTCATGGGGAAGAATTTCTTCCTAACATCCAATCTGAATCTACCCATTTCTAATTTTGCTCCATTCCCCCTAGTCCTATCACTACCTGACACCCTAAAAACCCTAAACCTGGCTGGAGAGGTTTAGATTTTGCTATCATCTTTAAGACTACTCAATCTTTTTGTATATTGATAAACAGCTATGAGAAGGCCACTTGGGATAGTTCCTGTGGGATAGCATTTTCTGTACAAGGTAACAGAAAGTTTGGGGTATGGTGACTTTTTTTTGCTTAGTAGAGAAAATCTGTAACAAGTCTGAAGCACTGGAAGCTGAAAGTACACAAACTCACACCAAATTAAATGCTTTAATTATGCAAGCAAGTACTGAGGAGAGGTCTGAACTTTCCATCTCTAAGCATCTTCATGTCTGTAACACAGGAAGCCAGACTGGGTGGTCAGGACTATAGAGAATTTGACCAGGGCATGTGTGGGATGGAAGAGATGGGGGGGCATCCAGAGAGGAAGATTTATGGTGCAAAACTATAGTGATTGGGGCAGCTTGAGAAGAGAGGTTTGGGTACAAATGTGATGGCAAAACTGCAGCAGCATCCTACCAGCTGATTTTTCACTAAACCTGCAAATGTGCTGTTGAATATCCCATAAGTACCACCTTGCCCTGGGCAGGATCAGGCCACTGGTATTAACTGCTGGCTTTCAGATGGCAAAAAAGCTCAGTGCCTGAAGGTGCTGGGCCCAGCTGTAAATCTCTCATGAGAAATAAGTAATGTGTTGGGAATCTTTGACAAGTTTGATTTCGTAACTATGCCAAAACCTCAGTGGGGGGTTGGTTTGTTGGAGATTTGTTTGGGGTTTTTTCTCCTTCTTTCCTTCTCTTCCTCCTTCTCTTCCTCCTTCTCTTCCTCCTTCTCTTCCTCCTTCTCTTCCTCCTTCTCTTCCTCCTTCTCTTCCTCCTTCTCTTCCTCCTTCTCTTCCTCCTTCTCTTCCTCCTTCTCTTCCTCCTTCTCTTCCTCCTTCTCTTCCTCCTTTCCTTCTTTTTTCTTGCTTTCTTTCTCATAAGTCTGTTAAATTATTTAGGGGCTGAAAATTAAAATTAGAAGATGCAGCATTAAAAAAAGCGATGAATATTTTATGAAGCGTTCTGGGATTTCGTGGTATCAAAATACATGTTCCAGCCTTGGAGACTCCAGTATGAGCCACTTGCTCCCCTCTGTCTGACCTGCACTGCCCATCATGGTCACAGTTGAGAGCAGGGAGGTCCTCATCTCCCAGTGAAGGAGCAAGCACTTTGTTGCCCAAGGAACCCAGGCACTGTTCCACCTTGCATCAGGTTTCAGTAGTTTTTCTTTTTGGTGGTAAATGGGAAAGGAACATTTTGTATCAGTGGAGTTCCTATGCATTTTGACAGCAATTTTTAGATGGCAGATGTGGAGCTTGATTTGTATACACAGCAGGAGAGGCAAGGGAGTTGCAAAGCCATTTGAGACAGCTCATTCAGCAACGCCAGGGGATCAGCAAAGCCACTGGAGAGTCCAAGGGATGCTGGAAGAGAAGGAGCCTGTAAAGAAACTGCAGAAATGTGAAGCTCAGACTGGCAGGGACAGAGCCTTGGGAGAATTCTCTGCAAAGAGAGGAGCAGCAGGAATAAATCACATGAGCATTTCCAAGGGACAACCAGCAGGTATCCTAGAAGGTTGTGTTTGAGCAAGCTGCTACACACCAAGGTCTAGCTGTACCTTGGTGGATTCCTTAGCAACCCTTCAAGTCAAGATTTGCAGTAAGTACTCATGGCCACAGTCAGGCTTTCTCCAGTGTAATTTAGTCATGTCTAAATGATGTAAAATAAGTTCTGATGGCACTTTTTCTTATGAAGTAGCAGGTCTTGCTGACACAAATCAAGAACTCAATATGATATGCAGCAAGCACATTAACTCTCCTTCTATAACATATGGCTTGCTGAGACACTCTTCATTATTACCTTAAAGTTCTAGAAGCTGTAGAAATGCCAGCTTCTCTCCTCTGATGGCAACCACAATGACACAGGCAGAAATAATTAGCTTTCTGCTCCACAACTGGCATGGATGATGCTGTTCTTCAAAGCACATTTCTCTCCCTTTAGCTGCTGTGCAGAAAAGCTTGATAATTAATCAGGTCTTGGTGACACTGCAACATTAATAAATCCTCAAGAGCTGCATTGATTGTGTTGTGCAGATATGCAGATCTCTGTGTTGTCATGAGAGTTGAGCTGGGGTAACAGCACAACCCTCCTGAGGTCAAAGGAGCTTGGAGGATTTATCCACACTGATGATGATGCCTTGGTGTGCAATGTCAGAGCAAGTCCTTGTCCTTAAACCTGAGAAAGGAAGAGCCCTTTGGGTTTCCTACAGACTTTGACTGCAGTAGTCAGGAAGAAAAAAATTCTCTGGCAAAGATAGCCTGTTCCAAAGCAGTGGATTTTTAAAGAAGCTAAATTATCACCCAAAAATCCCCACCCCAAGCTGAGCCTTTTCCCCTTGAAATTTATAAAAATCTGACAGTTTTTTATTTCATTGTCTCTTTCATTATTATACACATCTGCCTTTGTTTTCTAAAGCTCTTGGCTCTGTGCAGGGCTGATCATGGTGGGATGCTTTGGCAAGAAGTTCTGGCAGTTGTCTGGGGCACTCATCTGTATGAGTGGTCACTCTGCTGTTGAACAGGCCCTTGAAGGCTCACTGAACGTGTTCTCTTTTCTCTCTTCTTTTCTCTCTTCTTTTCTCTCTCCTTTTCTCTCTCCTTTTCTCTCTCCTTTTCTCTCTCCTTTTCTCTCTCCTTTTCTCTCTCCTTTTCTCTCTCCTTTTCTCTCTCCTTTTCTCTCTCCTTTCCTCTCTCCTTTTCTCTCTCCTTTTCTCTCTCCTTTCCTCTCTCCTTTTCTCTCTCCTTTTCTCTCTCCTTTTCTCTCTCCTTTTCTCTCTCCTTTTCTCTCTCCTTTTCTCTCTTTCTTTTTTTTTTTTTTCTTCAAGAATGGGTCCTCAAGAAAAAGCTAGTGACAGTTCTGCTCTGAAGGTCTGATTCTGGAAGGAGAGAACAGTGTCTTGCTGAAAGATGACTTCACTGAGTGCCTGTCCTAGGACAAGCAAGCTTGTAAACTCATCAGCTTGGCTTGAGGAGCACCTCAAGTTTACCCAATCATGCCTTTATGGTAGCTAAGGCTGTTCATGGGAATCCTTCGTTGCTTAAGCCACAAATCAAAGCATAGCTTCACAGCAGCGCAAAACAATTCCCTTGACCGTATCAGAAGTAGTAGTTAATTTTTTTTCTCACCAAATTACATTGCCATTATAATCTGTACTGGAGAACAATTTATTCCTCCATTGTGATGCTGGAGATGGGGGTTGGTCTCTTCTCCCAGGCAACCAGCACCAGAACAAGAGGACAGAGTCTCAAGCTGTGCCAGGAGAAGTTTAGGCTTGAGGTGAGGAGAAAGTTCTTCACAGAAAGAGTGATCTGCCAGTGGAATGTGCTGCCCAGGGAGGTGGTGGAGTCACCATCCCTGGAGGTGTTCAGAAAAGGATTGGACCTGGCACTTAAAGCCATGGTTTAGTTAGTCATGAGGTGCTGGGTGAGAGGTTGGACTTGATGGTCTCTGAGGTCTTTTCCAACCTTGTTGATTCTATGATTCTATGCTTTCTTACCTTTACAGCAACAATTGATCCTGCTGTTGGCAAATACTGCAACTAAGAACAGGAAATGGTTTTAAATGTGTCCATCCTACTGATGTGGATTGTAAGGAGAGCAGAAAGAAGGCCATCAGCAGCTCTCACAGTGTTAGTAGCATAAGCCTAAGTGCCAAGCCATTTTAATTAATTATGTGCTAATAGTCTCTGGGCTGATGCAGCCTTCAGCATACTCTACCCGTGTCGAAGTCATCAGTTCTATTTTTTTCCTTTTTGAATAAAAATTAGCAGTAATCCTTCAGTTCTGAGGAAGCCTTCTGTTGCAATCCAAAAGTCAATGCAGCATTCAGGCTTCATATGTACTTTACCATTCCCTTAGGCCATTGTTTAGATGGCATTTTAAGGAAAGTTAAACACCATTAGTATCCTGTGTCCTTCTTTGGCAAAGCCAACTCGCTCCAGAGCTGCTGTGGGTAAAGTTTACAACTGCCCAGGGCCTCCAGGCAGCCAAAACAGCAGAAGCACAATGGTAAATAGGATTTCAATAGCAAAAAATTCATAAGAAATATTTTTTTTTTATTGGAAGATACTTTTTTCAGACTTTGGGGTTATTTTTTTATCTGTTTGTTTGGGTTTTCTTTTTGTTTGTTTGGGTGTTTTTTGTTTTGGTTTGGTTTTGGTGTGGGTTTTTTTTTTAATGTCATCTTTTTAATGTCATCTCTTTCCTTATGGAATGGCTGTCTTGGTGTTGGCCAAAGCCTGATGGAAAGTCCTTTGCTGCAGTGACTGGAGGGATCTTCTCTGTGGACTTTTCTCACTGTGAAACAAATGTTTTAGAACTGGTTGGACTGATCTGGGCAACCCTTAGTATGGTAAATATAGCATTAGAGGGAAAGTAAAATCTGTACATGGTGCTGTGGTAAAGTCCCTGGGATTTATGGTGGATTCTCTGGTAGAAAACACTCCTGGAGGAAGGCAACTCACTGTTCAAGGATGGTTTGGCAGGATTTGGGAATTTGCTGTCTGGGAATTTGCTGTCTGGCTTCTGTTTTAATTGTTGTTTAGCTGTAGACGCTCCCTCAACCCAGAAAGGATGGCAGATACTAAAATCATAATAATTAAATAATTGCAAGTACTAATGAAGTTCCTAAATAAGGAAAGACATTCAAATGCAATAGGCTTTAAAACCACATCAGGTTTTTATCTGTATGAGAATGTAGCTTAAAATGAGATACTGGGGTGTTTTTTTCTAGCTCACCAAAGCACAGCTACTTTGAGACTGAGACACCTCTTCTGATCAGGCAGGACAGGACCTGCAATGACTCAGGGCATTTAGTAATACAGTAAATATGCAGTGGGCATGGTTGTTTTGACTGTTCTGCTCACCAATTAAGTTATTTATTTTGAAAAGACAGCTAGGAGCTTTCCATGCAGGTGCCATAAGGTAGTGTGTGCTGTAACACCATTGCTGGATTATACTAACAGCTTTCTCATGCAAAATCACTTACACACAACTCAAGAATAAAGTCAAGCTCTCTTCTTTTGGTGGGGACTACTTTTGGCCGGGAAGAACACAGAAAGTTCTGTGGTTTAGAGGTCTGCCTTCTTGTTCCACATCATAGTTTCACATAAAGCCACTTTGTCTAGCAGCCATCCCAACCTCATCCCATGACAACTCACACCTCTGCCTCCAAGACCCCACTTTGTCCTTGATTATGCACCCTCCCAGTGCTTACATTTTCCTCATGAACACATAGCCATTTCCTTAGAGGCAGGCACATCATGTGCTGATGAGACCAGGAGAAAAGCACTGCTCTGCTCATCAATGGAGAGCTGTAATTTCAGCTAAGACTGCTCTCTTTGCTGCTTGAAACAAAGACGAGTGGAGAGGGAGGCTGACTTGGGAAGTTTCGAGTGGTAAATATCCGGAGACTCCTATCCCTGTCAAAAGGGATGGATGTTTCAACAGCTAGTCAGCCAATTTCACGCTGAAATTAAAGTTGTCAGTCATCAGGTGGCCTGCTTGGTAGATAAGTGATATTACAGTTTCACATACCCAACCTTTTTATTTTTTTCCATTGGTCAGAATTTGATGCAGAAACCTTGCCGGCACGCCGTTGACACAGAAAATCTAGCAATTATCGCTGGAGGTTTTATTCTCAAGGGTTTGGGTTTTGTTTTTCTTTTTGACACATCAAGCTCAGATTCCTATTTGCTTGGTTTGATGCATGTAAACAATCCAATTTTTCATCAGTTCTGCTCAAGAGCTCATCAGTGACTGCATATGGGTGTAATCAAGTAAGCATCGTTTACTAAATTCGAAGCTTAGTTCTTTCATCTCCATCAGTTCCCACTTCTTTTCAAATTTCCTAGAACAGCTCCACATTTTAAAGCAGTCTTAGTCAGGATTCTTTTTTATTTGTTTATTTTACTCATACCAATATAATCTCAGTTATTTTTTTCTTTTTTTTTTTTTTTCTTTTTTAACTGAAGTGTAGTTCTCTTTTCCCCACGTAATTTCTTTGCAAAGCCAGACGGACAGAAATGGTCCCATGCCATGCTGCAATACTCTGTCTTTATACAAGACAAATCTTGCTCCCAAACAGTTCTGAAGAACGTGTTCATTATATAATATCTGCTGAATTTGTCATTCAACTCATTCTTGTTTTCATCTTTCATCAGCCTACTTTTCTTCTCTATGCACATGTTCTGGAAAAAGGGGCAAAAATAAAAGCTGTAGAGAAAATGATGACAGGAGTATTGTGAAATGAATGAATTTGTCTACCACTGCTTTTCCCTCCATGATGACAGAGATATTTATTTTTATTAACTTTTTCCTCTTTTTTTTTCCTTACCTTTTTTCCCCCTTTAATTTTTTTTCCTTACCATTTTTCCTCTTTTTCCCTGAAGCGTATAGGACTCCCTTGGGTGAGGCAGAGAAGCTGATGGTGAAACAGAGGACAATGCCTGCTGCTCAGTGCCATGACTCCCAACTGACTGGTTGATTTTCTCTGCTCAGGTTTTCATGTGCATAAATACTCCTGATGAGGGTTTCTGGAAGTCCATCCATGGAAAAAATACATCAGGAGAGTACACTAGACTTTTGGGGAATGTGTATCTGCAGCAAGTTATCTGTGGTACTTATCTGATAGCCTGGTTCTCAGGTATGGCTCTTCAAAGCAGTCTTTCAAAGGGGAGGAGTCCCTGTGTGGTGCCCAAAGACTGAGGCTTCAAGGCAGAGGGAGCAAAACCCCTGCCACTGCAGTTAGGCATCTCAGCAGGCATCAGCATTTCCTCCTTCTTCATGCAGTGCCCGTGGCTGCACTGTTGCTCTAATCACACTTGTGAACACAGACTCTACTTTTCCTTTAGTACAGTGGCAAAAAGCCATCAATACAAAGATAGATTTAGTGACCTCTTTTGCCTTCTTGGTCTTTCAAAGCTTTTTAGCTTAGCCTCTTGTATTCTTATGCCATCACCATTCTCAAGGACCAAGAGAAAGACCATTTGGGCTGTGACACACTAAGAAAGCAGTACAGTCTTTCTGCTCACACTTCCAGCTCTTGTCCCCCAGGAGTGAGGTTGTACACCAGAGCCTGGGCCCTGGGCAGGAGGAGATGTGTTGGGGAATTTCCAGGACTTTTGCTCTCTGTTACAGATATTTTCATGTGTCTGGATCAGAACTGTCGTGAACTGAAATCATTCTGCCCTCTGTATACTGATCCTATCCTTTGTGGCAGTTGCTTCCCTTCCCTGAGGTTTCTCCATCCATGCTTGCAGCTGAGTCTCACCGTTACTCTGTGGCACACTTTCTTCCTTTTTTTTTTTTTTTTTACCTCCTTGAAATGAATTATTAAACCTTTTCTCTACAGACCTTCCTATTTCTCGATTTTACTGTATAAATAGTTCATAAAATGCTGGGATCTCCTTCATCTGAACCTGAGTGCTTTGTGCCTGCTATCAAGATACATCTTACAAATTGCAAGTTCTCTGTTCTACTGTGATGGTAAACATTTCCACAGCTTCACTTTTTTTCCCTTGCCTGGGACAGAATGTCTCCCCGTTTTTACTAAGCTTCATGATTTCAAGGTGCTTGAAATTCTGCTTCCAACAGCAGAATGGTAAAAATTAAGTTAGAAAAAGAACACCTGTCCCTCCTGTCCTGTAGGATCAGACTCTGCAGCTTACTTTGATCACTGTTTATTTGTTTCACCATAATCCCTTATTTGGTCTTACCATTCACATGTTTTATTTGCTGGGCTATTGTGCAGAACTGCTATTTCAAGGTTCATTTACAGTAGCAGGCAGGAAATTATGTTCTCTCCACAACTTTCAGAGTTTCCATCTCCAAAAGGTCACTTGTAGGAAAAGTCTGTGTGAGGAAGTACAAAAAGGTGTGGGAAATTATCTGAATCAGTGCCACTGGCTCGTAGATGTCACACAATAACAGCTACCCCTGTCGGGTTTAAGATAGAGGTGGCAAGACACCCCCAGCTCAGGAGTTTCCATATTAATCAGGAGGAAGGTTGTGTCAGTTAGCAGAAATACCAAATGAGCTTGTGTTTTTCAAATTACTCACTTTCACCAGTCAGTCAGCAAAGCAACAAAGCTGAAATCATTCTCTTCCATCTGAAATCATTCTCTCACCATCCCCATTACAACCCAGGCATCTCGAGAGCACAGCTCTAGCACATCCTCAAGCCCTGTGAGGAGAGGCTGAGGGAGCTGGGGGTGTTTAGCCTGGAGAAGAGGAGGCTCAGGGGTGACCTCATTGCTGTCTACAACTACCTGAAGGGAGGTTGTAGCCAGGTAGAGGTTGGTCTTTTTTTCCCAGGAAACCAACAACAGAATGAGGGGACGCAGTCTCGAGTTGTGCCAGGGGAGGTATAGGCTGGATGTTAGGAGGAAGTTCTTCACAGAGAGAGAGATTGCCCATTGGAATGGGCTGCCCAGGGAGGTGGAAGAGTTTCTGTCCCTGGAGATGTTCAAGAAAAGCCTGGATGAGGCACTTAGTGCCATGGTCTGGTTGATTGGATAGGGCTGGGTGATAGGTTAGACTGGATGAGCTTTGAGGTCTCTTCCAACCTGGTTGATTCTATGATTCTATGCCTCCATTTGTTGTCATGATTAAAGAAAATGAAAGGGTTTTTTTACCTGGAGAATTTCTTAGAAGGGGAGCACACTACACCCAAACAACAATGAGGTTTAAGACTCCTCTTCTCAGAGACAGGGCTGTGTTAGAGCATTATAACCATGGGAGAGCCTAATGTAACGTTCTAGAGTTCAGGTTGAAACCTTTGGTTTGCCTCTTAAATGCTCTGTTTATAACCTGCTAATTTGCCATTGCAGTGATATGTTACTGAAATGATTGTGCAGGTGATTTGCTCAGCTTGAATTTGGTTTTAAGGAAAAAACAATGGTGTAGTTTACAGAGCAGTATGGTTGAAAATCCGTTTGCAAATCTGTTTGCAGTGAGACACTGGCATAGCTTTTATAATACTGGAGTAGCTAGTCAGGTGAAAATAGCAATGTAAAGATAGAAAAGTACCATTCTTTGATGTTATTGCCTTGCCAGTCATTATTTGTGCACCTGGTTCTTAGACTCCAGCTATTTGTTTAGTAAGTGTATGCATTAGTAAATGTAGTTATAAGGCTTACCTTTACCTTTATGGATTATTAGGCTTGGATCCAGTACAGAGTAAAAATAGAGCTTTATCTGTTTATTCTATCTTATATCACTAGGCTAAGGCAGACTTTTTTTTTTTTTTTTTTTTTTTCGTGGCCCCTCTCCTCTTTAGCAAGGGGAAAATGTTAATCAGTCAGAAGCAGCATTGAACAGCACAGTGGAAAGTTCTTATGAACAAACTCTGGGGGGGAAAACGTGACCTTAACCAAACAGAAGTTGAAAGCATTAAGCACTCTGTAATAGTTTGGTTTTAAAGCTGCTAAAAGATTGGAAGAACAGATTGCAGTCCTTGATCTAAAGTGCTGCCATGGCCAAAATTGCTCAGGAATGGAACAAGTGCAAGCCCTTCCCTCAAAATCCCTTAAATAGCATCTCGGAGAGCATAGGAACAGGCAGGATAGTGCTATGGTTGCTTCCATAGGCATGGAACAAAGACATGTCTGTAAGGTGTGGTGGGAACGGTTACAAGCAAAGGCTATCAAAGTGCTTAGGACCAGAAGGTGCTAAACCACATTAGAAGATGGTTAAACAACATTTGAAAGCGTTAACAGATTAACACAGTGTAAGTTACTTCTCTGAGTTTCAAAGATGACAGTGTAAGGTGGGCTCCATACAGCTATGGTAAGTGACACAAGACGGTGGCTGATGAAGCTTCACAGCTGAAGGTAGGTAGAAATCCAAAAGAACTGAGGCTCATCTGATTTTAACAGGTGCCTGTAAAAACTTCAACCTCTTCCTCTGCAAAGGTTTGCTTTGTTGGTAGCCAAGCTTGGGAGAAGGAGAGCAGCTATTCATTCAATGGGTGAATGTTGCTGCACTTTGTTTAACAAAAAGAGCAAAGAATTGTTTCCTAAGACTCTGCTAGAGCTGTGGTTTCATCACTCTGATGGTTAGGGCTTTAAAAGCCCCTGGTGTTAACAATTACTTGTAGCTGGGAGGACTTTCTTGCCTGGCCCCTTTCTTCCAGCTGCTTTCTGCTGAATCTCTCCACCTGAAAAGTTCTCCTCTCGTTTGGACTTTTTCTGAAGAACGTTTTAGATGCACGAGGGGAAAAAAAATAAGCAGGAAGGGGCAGTGATTTGTTCATTGGTTTGGGGGTTTTGTTGTTGTTTTTTCTTTAATTTAATTCAACTTGAGCACCTTTTTAGGTACAAAATGCAACTTCTTGATAAATATGGACCAAGAGTTTTCTTTTGGTTTGTTTTCAGATTTTTTTTTTCTTATTTGCAAAAGTGAGTGGATATTATACTTTGATAGCAAAGCTGTCTCCTGCCTGAACCTGGCTATTATCTCAATATGATGATAAGGTTTTCATGTCATTCTTTGAGAAACAAGTGTCAGCTCACTTTGACTCACCACTGGGTCTAAATACCAGCTCACTGCAGAAGAAATCTGCACTGAGACACAACCAGGAACATTGTGAGTTAAGCAGTGACCCCACAGTGCTCAGCCAGGCTGTGATTTTACAACAGCAACAACACAGCCATGCCTGGGGGAAATGGACAATTCCTGAGCATGTGGTCTGTGTCTCTCTTTCAGATGTCTTGCTATGTAATTTAAGGAATTCATTGTTTTTTGTGAGGAAAAAAAAAAAAAAAAAGGAACAGGACTTTTGAGCTCTGTGATTTTCAACACTCTGTTTAAAACCAAACCAACACAACCAACTCATGAACAGCCAGACTGACTTTTCTTCCTGATTCCAATTAAGAGCTCAAACAGCTCTCTTGAACAGGATTTTCCTGGGTCAGTGTTTCTGTCTCAAGTGAATTCCCCCATTCATCTCTCGTCACCCTTCCTGACCCGGTGCTGATGTAGCACAGTGGTGCTGCACCTGTAAGTCATCCCAGCTCCTCAGGCATACCTGTGCTGCCTGTCATCCAGCCCTCACCAGCACCACTACACCATGCCTGCCTGCTGATGTGATCAGCATTTTGTGTGTGGTGACATGAAGGGAAAGTAACTCCATTGACCTGTGACTGCGTTTGACAGACCTCCCTCCCTCCCTCCCTCCCTCCCTCTCCAGCACTGCCTGGTTGCACTTCCAAGAAATTAGATCAAATGAAAGTTCAATTGTTCTGCAATGAATTGCAGCAAGGCAGCACTGTCAGATTAATTAACTCTTCACTCCTAACTCAAAGCCTCTGATAAAGGTGCTCAGGAGCAGGCAGCTACTGGAGGTAAAACAAATGATGCTGCAGTTGTTTCTAATGGAACTGAGGTCACAGAATTGTCAGGGTTGGAAGGGACCCCAAAGATCATCTAGTTCCAACCCCCCTGCCATGGGCAGGGACACTTTCCACTAGATCAAGTTGCTCAGAGCCACATCCAGCCTGGCCTTAAAAATATCCAGGGATGAGGCTTGCACCACCTCCCTGGGCAACCTGTTCCAAAGTCTCACTCTTGTGGGTGGTGTTCTTAGGAAAGGAAGGATGTATGGAGAATGCCTCTGCAACTCACCAAACCCATAACCAGCCCTGCAACCCCCAGAGCACAGAGAAGCAGTTGGGTTTCCCTGGCAAAGGTTCTACACCTTGAGGTGGGCTGCTTTTGAGGGAAATTTCCTCCCGTATAAAAGATCAGTTTAGGCTGGGACACAGCATAAGCCTTATTTTCCAGTGGGTTTGTTGGATTGTGACAACAGAGCCCCTGTGTTGGCCTGTTAAACCATGTCAGATATAATCTTTAAGGACTTTAAGAAAAGATTCCTAGAGAATCTTTCTGTAATGATGTCCTGGATAATTACAACTCTCTCCAGAGGGTTTGAATCTGCAGAAAGGGAATTGACTAAAATCATGCAGTTCGTGATTATTTCCTGACCATAGCCCACAGACTGTTTCAGCCCTTCCTGTAGGCTGTGAAGGTGGGAATGAAGGCAGGACTTGAAGTTCTCTAACAAACCTGTCACTGTCACCATTCTCTCATAGCTGGTGCAAATCCAAACTCCAGGCAGCAAGGATGTCATGGGTGGCTCAGGTAGATTGTGAGCTCTTCATCCTTATAGATAGCCAAAAGTCATTTGGACACAGCCCTGGGAAACTGGCTTTAGATGGCTCTGCTTGAGAAGGGAGGATGGACCAGATGACCTCTGAGGTCCCTTCCAACCCCAACCATTCTGTGATTCTGTGGAGTGCAGCAGCATTCAGCACTGAATAGGCTCAGAAATTCCTCTTCAGTCCTGTAGTAATGAGCAGCTCTGTTCAGTCTCCCTTTCCTGAAGTGGATTTGCTTGTAGCTGGAAAGACTTGTATATAAGTGGCCTGTACTAATATCATGCTGGCAGGTGGATGGTTTGAGGAAGTATGAATAAATGTTGCTCTGAAGGAACAGAGAAGTCTTATCATACCTTTACCTCTCTTCTTTCTTGCTGTAGGGGATTAGTGAGTTGAATCCAGCCAACTGGGTCACCTCTGTGGATGTCAGAAGGCATATGTTTGATTAGTTTTGCACCTTTTCTCTTCTCTGGCCCCTGAAATTCTACTGAGCAGATAACTTCCCTGGAAATGAGTCATCTAGCAAACCCTACTGCTAACAGGTTTAGGGCTGTAGCTGTAGTACGTAGATCATTTTACAGCATTTGTTGTTCAAGATTGGAATTGTTTTTATTGGGTTTTTCGTTCTTGGGCAATATTGAGATGCTGTCACTCAGGGTACAGTAAACACATAAATCAGATGTTTACCATGATGAATCAACCATTATGACTTTTAAAAGCTGTTGTCTGAAAGTATTTGCTCCCTTTGCTTGAGACATATTGTTCATGCCAACACATTTGCTAAGAAGTCTGCAAAACAACCAAAAACCCCAAAACAGACAAACAAAAAACCCCAACAAAGATAAAACAGATGCAAAAGAAGAAACACATATGCCTTAAAGTGGGAGACTCATTCCTCTACAAACATTTCTATTTGTCAAAGTCTCCAAACACATTCTTTTTTTTCATTTTACTGAGACAGACTTGCAGCCCAACCAGACTTGACATGACTTAGTAAAGAAAAACCCTCCAAAATCAGCTGCTCCAGAAGCAACATCTTGCTCTGTTCAAAACATCCAGAAGGGAATTATGCAAAGAGATTATTCATTCCCAAAGCAAAGACTTAATTTCAAGTTCCCAGCACTGATTTAGATCTGGGCCACAGCACTGACTTCTCTCTCTGTGCATGTTCCCTTGCACAAGAGGAAATGCTTTTGGCCTCCCCTGCAAGTGCTGTTGGCTGAGATTTGAATCTGATCTGACCTCTGACAAATGTATGTGCATCTGGGAATTGCAACAGCACAGAGCTGATCTCAGGATGGTCCCAAACTACCAGCCCAGGCTGGTGGCCAGCAAGGTGTCAAGCCCTGGTTCAAATATTGATCCAGGGGCTCAGGTGTCAGCTGTGACTTTGGTTGGTCAGAGGCATAACAACATCTGTTCTGCTGGGTGGGAGTAAACTCAACCCAGTCTGAATTCCTGCACAAATGGAGGTGATCCAGGATCGCTCTGTCACAAACCTTTTGTGAACTTTCAAATATTGACTGACAGCACCCATTTCTTGGGACATGCAATAAAAAGTGCAATGAACAAACACTTTTACCCCTGTGGTTTCAGGGAAAAGTCTGAAAGTGTGACACTGAGCCATGTGGATGGCGGAGAAACTGAGAGATACTAATTAAAAAAAATCAAATTAAAGGAGCCACGTGCTGTGTCAATCTTAAAACTTTCATGACTTTGAAAGAAATTTGGGGATGGTCAAATTCTTGAAGCAGAGGCTTACTGACTCTGGTAGTTTGCCTTTCTGGCAGTTGAGGTTGGCAATAAGGTCATAAAGTTGTACATAATTTTAGAAAAATAAGCAAGACATAATTCAGTACATTCTGGAGCTTGTATTGATTATTTCTGGGCTTGAAAACAAACTATAAAGGAGTTAATGCAATTGCTAGAGGGACAAATCCCTTGTCTGTGCTGTGTGCTGCTGGAACTGTTCCATGTTCCTGGGTATAACCAAGCTGACTCATGCTCTAGATGGGAAGAAAGAGTTTCACATCTTTATTGCCTCCCAACTCTGTTTAACTGTTGGTGCACAGTGCCATTAGCTGCTTGGGGAATCCCTTTCTGCCTTGTGATCCCAGCAGGTGGCATGTTTGGGACTTTGTGCTTTCTTTTCTCCTTGCTCTGCCTGACCCAGGGAGCAGCCCAGGGTCCAGGGACATGGCATGAGGGCCCCTGGGGGCATGAAGGCACAGATGGGAGATGACACTCTGTCACCTGTAAGGAAGGACAAAGGAAAACCCCAATAGGGAATGGTGAAGGGATGTTCAACAGCCTGAACCACCCAAGGGATGGAAAAGTGAATTCATTAAGGAGAGGGTAAAGAAGAAACAATAAATAAGTTGCCTCTCCTAATCCCCCCCAGCAGGCTGTAAGAGATTGTTTAGGGGCAGGGACAGGCTGATTCCTTGGGAAAGGGCTGTACTCTATGGAGCAAAGACCCTGTGCTGCTGCATGCTGGTGGGGCAGGAGGCCAGGGCACTCTGGGGTAAGAATGGCAGCAGGAAGAAACAAAGAAGAAGCTGAAATATAGAAAAATAAAACTGAGAAAAGAAGCACAGAGTGGAAGGAAACAATGGCAGTGCTTTCAGGAGCTGGCAACCCAAAGACATCCTTCCTCCTTGTGCACATTAGATGGGACCTGATAACGCACAGGGTGGTTAAGAGCATTGTCTTTGTACTCTGTTCTCTAATAGGTATTTGAGAGACCTGCAACTCCACAGATCTCTTTGGGGGTTGTCAGCTCAAGAAGCTTTCACTTCCCATTCATTACTGTGTAAGTGAGATGCTGGGAAGCCACAAAGCACAAAGCAATGCCACTCATGCTGCCATCGCTCCTATTTTCAGCTCCATGAGCTCCTGAGGAGTGAAGCAACACAAGGAGAGGACGGGGGAGTCAGGCTTCCAGGAGACACCTCATCACAGCTCTGATTTACCCTCCTTCAAGGCAGCTGATGGAAGAGGTCATGGCTGAGTTGTTCTGCGTGAGTAGCATTTGGATTCAGAGAATTCAGTGGTTTGGGCTTGTGTGGTTTATTGAGCAGCTAAAAAAACATTGATTTTTCTGAAAAGAGGTGTGGGGCTGGCACCAGGCTGCAGAGCAAGTGAGAGGCTTTGCATGTTGTCCATATGGGACTGGGGTGGCACATGCCTTTCTCTCTGGCATTGCTGCAAAGGGCCATTTTGCCTGCTTTTTGGGAAACAGCAGGGGAGTTCTTTTCCCTGATTATGTGAATCATTAGATCTGTTTCAGTATTTACAAGCGACTGCTAAACACTTCAGCTTCGAGCAAGCCAGGAGAGCCAGCTCACCTGGGGTGATGCCATGAATAGGGCACAGCCATATAAGCAGAAGAGAGGAGCCCAACTCAAGTCTGTATTTTCTTAGCCATCTTGAGGGGGGTTAATCAGGCTCTGGAACATGCTCAAGTAGCCTCTGACATGCCCAAAGCTCAAGGACAGCTGCCTGAGGTCCTCTGTTTGCAAACTCACCTTATTTCTGAAGCTGCCCTTTAGCCAGCCACTGTACTCTGCCTTTGTTAGTCAGCCTGGAGAAGAGGACTTTTTAGGATATCAGGTAGTGACAGGACTAGGGGGAATGGAATGAAGCTGGAAGTGGGAAGATTCAGGCTGGATGTGAGGAAGAAGTTCTTCCCCATGAGGGTGGTGAGAGCCTGGAATGGGTTGTCCAGGGAGGTGGTCGAGGCTCCATCCCTGGAGGTGTTTAAGGCCAGGCTGGATGAGGCTCTGGCCAGCCTGATCTAGTGTGAGGTGTCCCTGCCCATGGCAGGGGGTTGGAACTAGATGATCCTTGTGGTCCCTTCCAACCCTGACTGATTCCATGATTCTAAGAGTACTTGTTGGCAGTGCAGGACCAGGATCAGGACCTGGTGCCTTCTAGAAACTGTGGCTTTGTTTTTTTGCCTGTAAATCAGATGTCCCATCCCCTTCCTGCTTCAGGGGTGTGCTACAAATGGACAAATGGTGGTGGAAGCTGTGAAGTGTGATGATTCATGAGCAAGAGGGACAGTGCCAGTATATTTTGTAACAGATTCTGCTCTTTATGTTGCTGGAAAATAAGCTAAGGAACAAAACAAACCATGATAATTAAAAAAAAAAAATCTGTGGCAATGACTGTGCATTCCCTAGTTTTGTGTTGCTGTCTCTTGGCCCTCTGTGTCTGAGGCTTTGTGTTGTGGCATTGGGCCCGTTGGGAGACTAAGAGTCATGACTGTGCTTAGAGAGTTGATGCAATGTGACCTATGGGTCTTAACTTTGAAGAGCCTTTATTGATTACTCCCCATGGAGAGCAGGGATGAGCTATTGTTCTGACTAGTCAAGATCTTTCTGCCTCTCTCACCTCAGCAAGGCTGAGAGTCACATCTCCTGCAGAAGGGTGAAAGCTGCCCATCTCTTTGGAGAAAAGTTTCAGGGTTTCCAGCTCAATATTCGTTAGCTCCTTTCAACTGGCAGTGAAAACAAAATGTGAGCTCCTTAGGAACAGGATTTATTTCGTTACTTGTCTGTGACTTAGAGCTGCAACACCTTGGTCTGTACTGGGGGACCCGATGAGTCACCTCAATAATTTAAGGGATCATGGAGCAGCAAGATTCACCCAGAGGTCAATGGAATCATGCCAAATGCCTGCTCAGCTCTGTCTGCTCTACTCCTAACTGTTGTTTCTGCTGTCTGTCCTCAGAAACATCCTCCAAGAGAAGCACTGATGGTTCCCTCCTTAAGGGATGCAACACTCCGGTCCCAAGTGCAGGGAGCGCTGAGCTAAACTTGGAAGTTTTTCAATATCAGTGCCTGCTTCACCAGAAGTGAAGTGTCTGATGGAAACACAGTCTTGGTGATGTATTTATGGGGTGTTATCAAAGAAAACAAAAGTTGGAGTTGAAATGTTGTGATAGTAGTTGTCCAAGACAAAAAAAAATTACAATTTGAGGCAAATTTGTGAAACAATTTCACACAAGAAAGTTGGTCAAAATCTGGAAAACAAAACCACATATTATAGTCCTTTTATTATTTCCCCCTCTCCCCAGTCCAAAATACCCCATTTCCAAATCTGTCCATAACCTTGTTATTTATTTTCCTTCCAGAGGATCAAACAAAGCAAAAGTGTTTCAGCTTGGGGGCTGAGTAAGAAATCTTTGATTGGCCCCAAATGATGATGTTTTGTTGTTCAATATTTCATTTTCCTGAGGCCAGAAACAGAATCATTTGGAGTCAATAAAAAAAAAAAAAAAGAAGAAAAAGGAAAAAAAAAAAAAGAAAGCAAGCTTTCAATCCTTTGCTCATTTGTGGTCTGATAGATCCTCCCTGCTTTCCTTACCAGTTTAGTCTGTCACACTGTAGGACCTCCACACTTTCAGGACTTGTGCCTTCAAGGCTACAGCTGCTTTAGGATTAGAGAAGGCAATGTTTCCAGATGCCTCAGACAGTGATTCCCTGTGCTGACTCCAACACCCAATTTGTTCTGACCGTAGTTCCTCGTGCCCACATCCCCCACTGTGAAGAAGTCTCACCCATTAATACACTAAGAATATTCCTCTTTTCAACACAGCAGGGTGTGGTAACTATAGAAAATGAAAATAATAAACAAACAAAAAAATCACTTCTGAGAAGGAACTATGTCCCTTTGTTATGTAGGATGTTAGCAGTAATAATAACAATGCTGAAAACAAATATTAACAACCAGACAGGGCCAGTGCTGGGGGCATGCAAAATGACTGCAACTGCTGGGAGCATCAAAATAGCTGTGACCCAGCTGTTTTCTGCTCTGCTTCACAGATGTCTACTTTGCCTGTGGAAGAGCCCTGGAAAGCTGCTGTGGCTGTTACTTAAAGAGAGGAAGAGCAAAAGCTGAGGGGTCCTACTAGCAGATGCCAGAAGCCTGATCTTCTTTTATCCCCTCACCTTAGGGAGGTAAGAAGCTCTTTTGGCTGCTTGGCCATGAAGCCTTGAGCTGCTTCCACTTATGCAGTGTTTTGCACTGAGGAGTTTTGTAGACTCACATGATAATGCCTAGACCTGAGAATGCTAAAAGAGAGCACTCCTCTGATGTGCATCTCAGAGCATTTTGCAAATATATCTTTCTTTTCCCCACCCCCACCCCCAGTCATTCTCTTTAGCATAGGGACCCACATGAACCTACCAGGCCAGTCACCAGTGTGCTACTAGTCTTCATTTCATGAGAGCATCTATGAGTCATTAGCAATGTATATATTCCCATCCTATAGGTAAGAAACAGGCTAAGTTTTTTCTTTATTTGTGCAACAAACTAGAGGTATCTAGTATGAGGTGTCCCTGCCCATGGCAGGTGGGTTGGAACTAGATGATCCTTGTGGTCCCTTCCAACCCTGACTGATTGATTCTATGATTCTATGATTCTGTGTATTGCTGATTTGGGGGTGTTATTTTCAGGGTGGAGCAGAGGGAAGAGTTCATCTGTAGTACATCAGCCAAACATGAGTGTGCTTAGTGCAGAAGCAAATGGCCAAAATACTCCAACACATCCAGGTGTAACCTAGAGCAGAAGTGAAGAGCCTTGTTGTGCTGTGTGTGGTGAGGTGGAAGGGGAAGGGGTTAAGTGCAGGGTGTGGTGTATAAGGCATTTTGTTGAAAGTGTATTTTGTGCCTCTACCCCAGACATAGCAAAACTTCCGTAGATGCCAGGCATGGGTAGGACAAAGAGCTGGTCTTTATTTGCAGAGGTACAGAAGGAACACAAGTGCAGAAAGCTCTTGGCAGTCCAGCTGCATAGACTTTAGACTTAACAAGATCAAATACATGCGAAGAGGATGAGAAGCCACAGGCTTAAACTGCCTCTCAGGAAATGTGGGTTAAGCATTAGGAAACATTTTCTAGAAGTGAGAACTGTTGAATATTAATAGAAATTGCCATGGGAGGTTGTGCACCTAGTGTCACTGGAGGTTAGAAAAACAGCTGTTGGAAATGATGTAGGCAGAGTTGGTCATACTTCTTTTCCAAGTCAGGAACTGAATGACCTCCCAACTTCCCTTTCAGTCCAATTTCCTCTGCTTCTGCAAAGGTGCACAGTTGTGCTTGGCAAGTAAATTATAATCTTTTATTTTTACAGTAGATGTTTTGAGGTCTCTCACCTACCATGCTTTAACTATGCTTTCTTGTGACATAATACCTACAATTTCCACCTTTTCTGTTTTTCTAATTTAAAAATGAAAATATCTTTTGTGCTATGATCCATTTTGACCTTCCCTTTAACCATTGGACATTATTACTTAACTATGACATTCTGGTGAGTTAACATACAAATCCATGTGAACATATTCCCTAAACACAGAACAATTAAACAATTGTGATAGTCAGTCCTAATTCAGATGTTTGCTGGTGACATCTTTGTGCAATCAAGCCTCAGACTGATTCTTTGGATCTCAGCTTATGATGCCAGTCAGTGTGATGAGCCTTAGGTGTGATGGTTTTCAGATTCTTTGCCAATGCTCTTTGTCCCATCCTTTGATTCTTGTACTGTCTTCTGCTGAGATGTTTGCAGCACTGAGTTGCAGAATTAGTCTTTCCAGGGTTGACTTTTCTTTGCTGGTATAACTAAAACTTGTAGTTTAAAAAAAATAAATATATGCATCCCTTTCCTAGCCTTCTTAAAAGTTGTTCAAAGGTTTGCTATCTTCCTACACTCACCCATGTTGCATGAATAGAGCTTTCAGTCATCAAATGTCCATGAGTGAAAGAAAGAAAATCTCACAATTATTAAACAGGAAAGCAAGAGGAGCACTTGGGTTTTGTTGTGGTGTTGTGTTTTTTTTTTTTTTTCTTTTTAGGGGGTGAATTTTCTAGAGGGGAAAAAAAGAGTTAAAAATAAGGCTCCCAAAGAAGATGCTTCAACTTGGGGGTGTTCGTTGTTGAATCAAGAGATCTAGAGTGAATCAAAAGTTCATATCTTTGGGGAGAAGAAAGAGGGAAAGAAGACAATGAAAAGCACAGATATCATTAGAACAAAACCCTAAAAGATGGAAAAGTCCTAAACAAATTAAATTATACATCTAAGGAGCACAAACAGACATCTGCTTTCAAAAGAGGTTTAACCCAATTCTTCAAAGAAACAAAACCCAGTGGTAATTAGTAAGTGCTTTTATCTCTTCTAGAGGAGAGTATCCAATAAAGCTGAATTCCTAGAGGTGATGTTCCTTCTCCCCAAAATATAAATCACTAGAAGATGTCGTGCAAGCCCTTTTTTTCTGCTGCAGCCCAATAGGATGCTGCCAAAGCCAGGCTCCTTGGGCTGTGCTTATTTTCTTATCAGAAAAACAGTTGTGGGCAGCCCCCGAATGTAAAGAAGAGAAAAAGAATCTTGAGAAACCAGGACTTGCTCTTTGAAGTTCTTATGAGTTAGGAATCAGGACTTAAAATCCTGCTGATCTCCAGTGTTTTGAGACAATACTAAAGTTTTGTAACTTCTTCAGGAGAGTGAAAATGGAGTGTAACATGGAAGAGAAATATGATAAGCAATAAAACTGATTTTCTGTCTCTCTGCTTGGGTGCATGTGCACTGGCCATATAGAAAGAACCCCTTCCCTTGCTTACAAATTGGACATCTTGATACAGCCATGACAGGAAAAACCAAGTGGCTCTAGAGTGCAGACCTTTGTTTCAGGCCAAGCCAAGTTCAGCGTTCTTGAGCAGATCAGGATGCAGATCCCTGCCATAGCCCCAAAGCCTGAGGAAAGTGGCTTCTGCCTGCCACTCAGGTTCTCTTTTCATGACATGGACAGGTAGGCTATAAATCCCTGATGGAAAAGCCAGCATGTCTCACACTCACATGTGCTTATGTAAGGAATATTTCAATGTGCATTTGAGTTTTCATTATGCCTTTGATGTTTCCAGAGCATCCCCTCACCCTGTAAGTGAAATGGAAGGCTGGTGGTCCAGGAGCATTTTGCTCCCTGGGTGTAATCATGGCACATGGTGTTGCCTTTTTGCCGTGTGGCAATGGTCAGTGAGGGCTGGAAATGCAACCTAGACAAAGCTCTTGCAGTCTGCTGTCCTTTGAGAGAGAAAAAGAAATAAAAAACGAATCATCACCAAAAATACAGGTCAGGGTGGAAAAACACAACTTGGTAAATGGTTCCAAACTACCTGGGAAAAGATCAAGATCAATTCATGTGCTGCTGCCTTTGACTTTTCAAGCAATAGATACAACACTGGCAGCCCAAAATCTGCATGCTGAGCTGAGTGGTTGTTAAGCACACAACTAAAGACTGGCAAACATCACCAGAGATTTTCTCCAGCCAGTTCCTTCAGCCCAAACATGCTCATCACCATTCTATGGATTTAGACATTTCCCAGTGGGCTTTTTTTTTTTTTTTTTGGTTGGTTGGTTGGTTTTTTTTTTTTTTTTAGTTTCTGTGTTTCAAGAGATGAAGTCAATCTGTTCTGGCAGAGGTGCCCAGGCTCTGAGCTGTCAGCAAGGCTCATGTTGGTAGCATTAATCATCTAGTAGTTGCTGTTCCTTAGTTTCCTTTTGCTAACTTGTGTTCTCAGCTGTTTTCCTGTGCTTTAGAAGCAGAGATCTCTCTAAATGACCTGAATGAGTAGGACAAATATGAGTCAGCTTCAGTCTGAGTGTGGGAAGAGAGACCTGCCACTGATGCAAAGGGCTGTGCCAGTCCTAGGGTCTTTTAGCTGTGCTTGAAATTTGGGTCACCTCCAACCACCAAAAACTTCTCACCAGTAAATTGGTTCCTGCAAGCTTTGGAGCCTCTGCAGCACAGTGTGGGATGCAGTTTCTGAACTGAAAAGTTGTCTCTTACCCAAAATCACAGGCACATAACCTTGCAGCTGTTCAGAGTGTTGCAGCCTCTCATGCAACCAGCCAGCTAGCTCATGGTTGAGGTAAAGTCAGAGAACACCTTCAACTTTCTAGCTCTTCTTCTTGCATTAATACATCATTTATGCTTTTCCCCCCACCCCTGTTTCTACTTCTAATATATCATCCCTTATAGCTGAGATAAATTCTTGAGATTAAATGAGTCCAAGTCATCATGCAAAAGCTTTATTCTTCTTCTTCTTATTGAGATGAGTTCCCATCATTAGTAACAGGGCTAATTATTTAGTAACAGGGCTAATTATTAGGAATAGTGTCATTGACTGTTTTCCCAGTGTTGTTTGTGCACAGTACTTCCCAAACAGTGGGAAGTTTATTGCTATTTTATTGAGTTAAAAGTCGTAAACTCAGCAGCTGTGATCACTGCCCTCTGTTTAAGGGTGATCTCTGTAGAAAAAAAAAATCATCTCCCACACCAAAATGAAGCAGCATGCCACTTCCCAAGCCAGAGGCATGTGTAAGGCAAGCTATGGATCTGGTCTGTCTTTCAAGCATATTTGATCACATAGAATTTGAGAAATATAAAGGAGGTAGAATGAATAGGTGTGAAAAGATCACAGAGGAGGAGGTACAAGGAAGAGCAGGCTGGAGCTCAGTGCTGAGCCTGGACATGCAACGGGAACGTGTCTGCACATTTTTTATTTCTGAGGCAAAATATGTAACAGAGCCATAGTAAATAATTCATTCCTTTCTGTGCTTTCAACTTCATAGCCAGGGCAGTAAAAGGCACTGAATGTCTGTGTGTGATGGCTGTCTTAATGAAGCATAAGGCTGACTTCATCACAAATGCAGTGATGTGTCACAGCCCAGCTGCACCCTGGCATAATGAGCGGAGCCTGAAGCCCTGGGTCTCCAACCCGACTTTGCTCTGCGAGCACTGCTCCTTTCTTTCCTTCTCTTTCTCTTCCCTGGAAGTGTGACCACTTGATGCTGTGCCAGAGGTGGCAGCAAGCTGAGAAAAGCTGCAGTGAGGATGTCCTGGTGAGGAGCTGAGTAGCAAAGCAGGAAGGAGAAGCCAAAGGACCGATCAGTTCACCACAGCACACATAAAGCTAACGTTCTGTGTATATTGTAGGTATGTCTGTAAAGTGAGACAGCTTCCAGCCAGAGGAGCCCATACCCATAAAAGTTATGTTCTTCACTGTCACAAACTGTTGAGCTTGATATAGCCATCATTATAGAGCAGTAGCAGGTTCATTCCCTGCCCTGGGTTACTCACGGAGGCAGCCAGGACAAACACAGCATTTGGTCCTGCAATTACGCTGTCTGATATGGAGATGTTGTCTCAAGTGCCTGGGATTCTTTAAACATTGATCTCTATTTCTATTTTTTATCTAAGCAGTGTGGTATCTCTCCAATACACTTGCCAGACTAAAGTGGCACTACTTTTGCAACAAGAAAATCAGGTTGCATTTGTCTGAAAATTAAAATCGATAAATAAAACATGGTAGCAGTAAAGGCCTTGAAGGCAAAGGCATATTGCTGAGGTTTAGTGGTCAGATGTGTCTGGAGGGGCTACTTCTACTATATTTCAGTGTTAAAATGTAGAGAGCCTAAAATTACATTGCTGAAAGCTTGCTCTTATTGCTAGGCTAGCTTTAGAGAGACAGGAACTTAACTCAGACCCAGCAAAAGGGGGAGGGACACATTTCTGAACTGTACTGGGAGCTGCCAAAGGTGCTCTCAGAAACACAGACCAAGCAGGGTTAAGCCTTCCCAAGTCTGAAATGAACTCAAGTCCTGGAAAGTGGTCAGCAGTCCTAAGCAGTGAGATGCTGAGCAGCCATACCAGGTGCTGTCTCTCTGCCACATCCCTACCTTTGTTTTACCATCTGCAGAAGGCAGCATTTCTGCCTCTTCTGCAGCATTAGATAATGCTCAGTGGCTGCTGTTGCTGCTCTCCTATAATTACCAGAAACATTGCTTTAAGAAGTTACAACTTCCTGGAATGATGTGAAAAATGAACCGTTTAGAGCATCAGTGAGTAAAGGTAATTGCAGGCTGGAGCATCTTTAATCACTTTCAACCTTAAGTACATTTTTGAAGAGTGTGGCTCATTATTTCCTTGCAGATCTTGATGGAGTTGTACATTTTTGGTAGCCTGGATTACAAATTTAAAAAGCATTTTCTATACAGGGGGATACTGGTTGGCAATTACAGCACGGTCTGGCCCTCAGGGGTAAAAACCTTAACTCTCTGCTCTGCTGGGGATGATTGTATGAGTGTGGAAAAGTCATGGGGATGTTTGTATGACTGTGGAAAAGCCACGGAGATGTTTGTGTGTAGAGAAACTCTAGTTCTGCAGTATCTATCATTTTAGGTTCCCTAAAATCTAGGTCCTGTGAAATCTGATCCCTGAGGCAGATAAATGTGTCACGAGAAAAGGAGTGACCCATGAGAGGCTGTGATAGGCTAAGAATGACAGATGTTAGCCAGAAGAAAAGCCTACATGACACCTTTATTGCTGCCCAGAGAAAGGTGCTGAACAACTTCTGAGACCTCCAACCAAGAGCACACCAAGTCCTGTGCTGATTTAGCTCTGGACTTCCTGCAGTACAGTTTCTGATCTGGAAAATGAAGGCAAACGTCCTGTCACATACACAGGTAAATACATTGGCAGAAGAGGCTCAGATGTAGCTTTCAAGAGCTGTGTATGTAGACATTTGACAGAAAAAAAGAGTGAAATGGGTATTTTCTTTTCAATTAATCTCCACACAGCATGCTTTGCAGAGCTTAGACATGCTCTGTCTGCACAAACAGAATCTAGGAGTGACCAGGACTGAGTTGAATGAGTTTCCTTTGCAGAAGGCTCTCAGTACTCCAGAGAGATGACCTTCCTATACCTTTTCTCAGTGCCAGCACTTAACTTTTCCCTTCTACTGGCTGCTCTTTCTCACCCAGCAGGACCATTGGCCAGCATGTTCTCAGCTAAGGTGATATTTCTGCCTGAAACTTTGCAAGTGAAGAAACCACACCACCTGGCTGTAGCAGAGAGATGAAGCCATGCTCCAGCTGCGGGCAGACACCACCATCCTTCATTGCATTTGCCTGAGAGGTATGTCTTGAGCAGCAGGGTGCACACAGTGCTCCAACTCATTGGCCTGAACCCTCTGAAGATGCTTTGTAATCCCCATGCTCACTGTTGATCTGCAAATCCCCTGCATTCCTTGTTAGCATGTTGATGAAAGCTGCTTTCCTCCCGCTTAAAATACTTCCAAATGCATTTTCCCATTGTATGCTCAGGATGTTGTGTGCCAGCAAAGGGAGTCCTCTTCCCACTCCTTTTGTAGTAGCAAAAGCCTGGATGGTAAGGACCAGTCCTCTGCCCACAGCAGATGTGTGCTGAACAGCTGATTCCCCACCTGCTGTGTTTCCAGGCATTATATACTGCACAGTGAGGTTTTGGGGAGCAAAGGGAAGGAGAGCACCCCAAGGATTGGGAGAATTTCCTGTGTTTCCACAGGAGCATTGCTGGAGCAAGGCAGGACAGAGTTTAGAGGACTCCTTGCACCATCAAGAACCTGGCCATGTATGTGATTGGCATTTGCACTGCTAATGAGACCATTTCTATTGTAATGAGCTCATTACTATTTTTATTGCTATTGTATTTTGCATGTTTCACAAATCATGCAGGGAGCTGCTTTTTATTTCCACTTTCTCTTTCTACCTAGGAAACTCTCAGGGCAATTCTAGTCTCTGCATAACATAGATGACTGACTTAATCCCTGCAGGGAGACTGAGGAGGGAGGGGTGGCTGCTCTTAACTGGTCATGAGAGGAGGAGGAGGGAATGGAGAGGCTTGAGTGGTGCCTGGAAACTAATTAAGTAAGGAGTTTCCATGCTGTTCTGAAACCCAGTGACAAGACATTTTTCATCCTATTCAGGAATGTCTGCACAAAATTAGTGTGTTCCTAAGAGGATGCTTGGCATATATATTATGCTCTTTGTCAACTCTTTCTTCCAAATATTGATTTGGATCAGACTTTTCTCTGTTTCTCTGCCATTTTGCAGTATTTTGCTTTAATAAGCTTTGGATATGATAAGGCAAAGAAGTTTGGGCTTTGCAGCAATGTTTTTCCAGTGTTGCTCAACTTGTCTGATTCATACCTCCCTCTTGAGATTCTGCTTGCCTTTTTTTGAGCTCCAAACTTATGTGCAGTAGGGCAGTCCTCAGAGACTGAATGGCTTCCAGTGATCCTGTTGGCTTGGCTTGCTTTGGCTTCAACTCCTTCCCATCACCTATTCCAGTTGGCTTATCAATAGCCACTGCCTCAGCTTCAATGCTCAGTGAATAGCCAATGCCCTGGAAATAATTTTCTGCTAACTTCCAGGCTACTTGGCTTCAATGGTGCACCACGAGCTGCAACTCAGAGAGGGGATCAAAAGCAGTAAGTCTACCACAACCCTGTGGAAGTTTCCAGAAATCAGAAACCTCTGATGTGAAGTGCAAATGAACCATCACTGTGAATTAGCTGCTAGAAAATCATATTGCTGCCAGTGATGGGTGTAACCTGACCAGTTTCGGATGGAGCAGAGGTGCCATGGGATGCATAGTTATGGAAGTGCCATTGGGATGCATAGTTATGGAGGTGCCATTGGGATGCACAGTTATGGAGGTGCCATTGGGATGCATAGTCATGGAGGTGCCATTGGGATGCTGAGTTATGGAGGTGCCATCGGGATGCAGAGTTATGGAGGTGCCATCAGGATGCATGGTTATGGAGGTGCCATTGGGATGCATAGTTATGGAGGTGCCATTGGGATGCACAGTTTTGGAGGTGCCATTGGGATGCATAGTCATGGAAGTGCCATTAGGATGCGTAGTTATGGAGGTGCTATTGGGATGCATAGTTATGGAGGTGCTATTGGGATGCATAGTTATGGAGGTACCATTGGGATGCATAGTCATGGAGGTGCCATCGGGATGCAGAGTTATGGAGGTGCCATCAGGATGCATGGTTATGGAGGTGCCATTGGGATGCATAGTTATGGAGGTGCCATTGGGATGCTGAGTTATGGAGGTGCCATTGGGATGCATAGTTATGGAGGTGCCATTGGGATGCTGAGTTATGGAGATGCCATTGGGATGCTGAGTTATGGAGGTGCCATTGGGATGCATAGTTATGGAGGTGCCATTGGGATGCATGGTTATGGAGGTGGCATTGGGATGCATGGTTATGGAGGTGCCATTGAGATGCATAGTTATGGAGGTGCCGTTAGGATTCATAGTTATGGAGGTGCCATTGGGATGCTGAGTATGGAAGTGCCATTGGGATGCATGGTTATGGAGGTGCCATTAGGATGCTGAGTTACGGAGGTGCCATTGGGATGCATAGTTATGGAGGTGCCATTAGGATGCTGAGTTATGGAGGTGCCATTGGGATGCATGGTTATGGAGGTGCCATTGGGATGCATAGTTATGGAGGTGCAGTTAGGATGCATAGTTATGGAGGTGGCTGAGCCTTGCTCTGAGCTTGTGCTAAAGGCTGTAATTTTATTGATTTGATGAAGAGAGGACATACCTACGGGTTTGCATAACCTTGGATGTTATTGTCTGTAGGACCAGCATGCTTCAACCTCACCAGACAGGTGAGAAGCACCCAGTGCAGACATGGCTATCTGCCAGACAGGATTCTTCATTAAAATAGCATCACTTTGCTTTTGGCTACTGCTAAGGAAGAAGTTTGTGCCTGTATCTGACTTCAGAAAAAGATTTGGCTGTGTATCATACCTCCAGACTCACATTTTTGTTTTGTTTTGTTTTTTTTTTTTTTCTCTACATTTAAGACATATTCTGCAAAGTCATGTGCAAAGTCCAAGAGTTGCTTCACAAAATTAATTACCACCAAAGAACACTAACTACAAAATTTATGTGGCTACATCTGCTTATTGCTGGAGCTAGCAAGCTACATTTGGAATCTCAGGTTTGTTATTTTGTTGGTTTGAAGTTGTAACTCTCTGACAAGCTCCTTCTGTCTCACTCATTTCCTCTGTGTCCTCTGGCTGCTGAGACATCATCACTCTTTCCAGCCCAGGGTTAGGGCTGGCCTGTTTTTAAGACTCCATAGACTTTGGTGGCATCTGGCAGCAGTACTGCCAGCTGTTGCAGAGGAGATAAAGAAGAAAGCAAGACATCAAAGTTTTTAAAAAAAAAAAAAACCAACAAAAACTCAGGCAACTGGGTGTATTCAAAGGCTGACTCTCACAAATTTATATTTAAGGAAAATCTGAATGCAAAACTTCTGTGCCTTTCAGAAGAACCTTCTGTGCTTTTCAGAAGAACCTTCTGCTACCTTGCTTGGATAGCTCATCAAGGGCACAGGAGTGAGAAATAATGTAAATATACAGAAAAACAGAAGTAGGTGCTGCATCTCCTTCTGGAACTGAGTAATTATTTCAGTGAACCTAAAGCCTTTTTGGTTTGTTTTGTTTTCAGCACCTTAGAGATGTTTCTGCGTTCCTCTTTTCTGAGCTTTGTGCTGATTTTTCATGTTTGTTAACATGAGAAGTGAAAGAGGAGAATGAGCAAGAATTTTGCTTCTGGCAAGATTATCTAACTGTCTGCCTTTGGCTGGATGTAACAAGTGGCCTTTTTGCAGGTGTCTGAGGGTGCTTTGGGATTTGTGATAATCTGCTGTGGGATTTATGTTCCTTCTGCACAAGCCAACAGGAGACAGCTAGGGCTGCTTTCCTCCTTAGGAAGTAGTGAGAAGGTGAAGGAAAGAGTGGGCAGCAAGCTGACACCCTTTAAACTGGTCCCATACAATAAAAATCCTGAGAGAATTACCCAAAAAAATAATGCAAATTGTCATCCATCAGTCCCTCCTCCATGGAGCTGCTACAAGCTTCAAAAAAGAGCTTGTTTTTACCTTCCAGCTATTCTGAACTTCCACCTTTTCTCCTTGTGTCTGACACTTCTTGGGGTGTTCCCGTCAATTAAGCAGCTTGCAAACCAGTGTCAAGATCACTGCGCAATATTCACACAATTTATTTCTCCCTACAGGTTGATAATTGCTATAATATGGAAAAAGTTAAAAAAAAAAAAAAAAAAAACTTATCCAGGTTGTTATTTTGTTTCAGAAATTGACAAGATTTTATATGCGACTATGTGGAGGGTTGAAATTACCCCACCCTCCCCCCACCCCCAACTATTTTGGAGAAACTACCCCCTAAAATAAATTACCAGACCAGCTCAGTTTGGGATGGAAGCAAATGAAGCTTTATTTACAAGCAAACTATAATCTGGAAATATGAAATGCAGATATGTACAAAATACACAATATGTGTACATTTGCAATTTATAAACAATTCAAAACCTCCTCAGACCCCCTTGGATGGATACAAGGGACCTGTTCACCTCCTCCCCTACTCCCTCTCTCCTTCCTGTTGCCTCACACACAGTAGTCAAAACAGAGGCAAGGCCACAGAAGAGAGACAGAGAGGAAAGTTGCAAGCAGAAGAGAAAAAGAACTGTTTATGCCTCTTCTCTATATCACCATTAGCAATCCAATTAATTAATTGGGGAGGGACTTTTTAGGATATCAGGTAGTGATAGGACTAGGGGGAATGGAATCAAGCTGGAAGTGGGGAGATTCAGGTTGGACGTGAGGAAGAAGTTCTTCCCCATGAGAGTGGTGAGAGCCTGGAATGGGTTGTCCAGAGAGGTGGTTGAGGTCCCATCCCTGGAGGTGTTTAAGGCCAGGCTGGCTGAGGCTCTGGCCAGCCTGATCTAGTGTGAGGTGTCCCTGCCCATGGCAGGGGGGTTGGAACTGGATGATCCTTGTGGTCCCTTCCAACCCTGACTGATTCTATGATTCTGTGGTTCTATAATTCTATGATAATTACACAGACCTTATCATTGTTTTTCTTTTGCATCCAATGGTGATTTATTTTACTCTCAGTCTTTGCAGCCATGGACTGAGCTACAGTTCCCCCTTCAAAGTGTTAACAGACTGCTATATTGGGAACTTCAGTATTTGATTCCAGCTGGAATCTAGAAGGGTGGGGTGAAAATGTCGAGCAAACCACAAGAGGGTTTTGGTAAAGGATGTGTCAGAATGGGAAACCAGGATGGAAGAAAAACCACACTGGTGGATGTTGGTTAAATCCTCCTTTCCACTCTTTCTTTCTATATTTGTTATAGTTATTATCAAAACTCCCTGAGGTTCAGTATGTCTCACGTTGTAGCTCACCTGAAAGGCTTGTATCCCTCAGGAGTGATGAAGGGGATTAAAGTGACAGAGTTGCCAGCATAGGAAATAGTCAAGAATTCCAGTAACTTGAAGGCAGCTGAACTTTATTTTTAGAGTATGATTGACAAGTGATGATTGGACACACTAGTGCTGTGTCCAGTTAGCTCTGGTGAGCCCAGTAAAATAATGGTGAAGACATGGACAAACTGATGTCATTGCTGACTGAAGGCAGTGTTCTGGTCCTGTATGGCAGTTCTGACATGCAATGAGCCAACTGTCATCTTTTGCTCATTTTTTTTATGGCTCATTTCTCTTTTTTATGCTTCTTTTGCCTCTCAGCTCATGACAGGAGGAGGATAAAATGTCACCCCAGGATACCTCAGTAATATTCCCTATTGTGCCTTTCTTTTCTTTTTGAAAGAATGAAAGCATTTAGCAGAACTGAAGTAGTATTCAATGGCTGCAATAAGAGAGAGCTCCCCAAAAAACCCAGGCTAGGCTAATATCAGTCACTAATATCAGTGACTGCTAGTGAGCACTGATTCTAAACACTTCTTGTGAAGATGAGGGCAAAAGACTAAGTCAAAAGAAGCTAACAACCACTATGGTTTAACAAAATCAGTTCCCCAAAGTGAGGGAATGTTTTGGTTTCTCTGTTCCTCTGAATTGCAATTGAGATTCAGCTGTCATATCAGTTTGGATTTGGGGCAGTAGAAAATTGCTGTGCATTAATGCCTATTGGACTTGACCTGATGACCCATTAATTTGCAAAAGATGGCTTACAGCTTTCATTCATGACCTGGACTGGCCTAATTATTGCAGTTCTATGAGAAGCTGTAGCACAGTTAGGGTCCTAGTTTGCATTTCTTCATTCCTCTTCTGTAGGTCCTCAGTAATGAAGAGATATTGCAGTGCAGGATTTCTCAAGATTACTCTGCCACCTATGTCAAACCTCTACATCAAAGATATAAATCTTTTGTAAACTTTTGGCCTCCTTTCAGCCAGTTCATGTGTTATCTGAAGTACATTCAGCAGCAAATGGCTGCTGGAAGTTTTTGGCTTCAATTTTCTATTTCCACAATGCAAAGCAGGGCAAATTTGAATTCTCATCATGTTTGCCACAGATAATTAAGTGCAGATATAAATATTGTCTTCCTCTATTGTCCTATCTATGGATGGTGTGCAAATAAAAGTAAAGTTTATCCCCCTATAGGTGGGGGGTTTTTAACATGGCCTTATGCATATGGCGTTTACATTTTGCGTGCTTAATTCAGCTATCAAAATCAAACTTGTCTTGAGTTCCCCCAGAAAAAGCCACTGCTCCAAATTGACTCATACTGTGCTATTAAGACACAATGTTGAATATCCCAGCTAGCCAACTGTGCCTTTCAATTAGGGTGCCTTTCCAAATCACCTTCAATAGCATGGCTGTAACATATGGGTTGAGATTGAGCCATACGGTCCAAACACAGAAACAAAGCACACCACTAATTGTCTCAGCACACAGGTGGTGTGCTCAGATAGGCAAGGAAAGTAAGGCATGCCCTGTTGTGTAGGAACAGCATAGTTAGTTGATTTTTATGTCTTTTATATATTTATAGTGAGTGTTTTATTGCTGGAGAGAGATGTTCAGAGGTTAAAATCCACCTGTGTTGGTCACTGGTCAGCTTGGGCTGTCCTGGGCAATGCAGTGCTGCCTTTGCACTAAGCTCCAAAGCACCAAAGAACAGACACATGGCAAAGGTTTTATTTTTTTTTTTTATCTAAAAGGTTGGCCAAGAAGGCCAACAGCATCCTGGCCTGCATCAGGAGTAGTGTGGCCAGCAGGACTTAGAGAAGTGATTGTCTCACTGTACTCGGCACTGGTGAGGCTGCACCTTGAACACTGTGTTCAGTTTTGGGAGCTATGCTATAAGAGAGATGTTGAGGTTCTGGAGCAGGTCCAGAAAAGGGCAAGGAAGCTGGTGAAGGTTCTTGAAAATATTGTATGGGGGAGCTGGAATTGCTTAGTCTGAAGAAAAGGAGGCTGAGGGGGGAGACCTTACAGCTCTCGGCAGGTACAACTTCCTTTCAGGCAGAGAGGTGGATGTTGGTCTCTTCTCATGAGCAACAACTGATAGGACAAGAGGAAATGGTGTCACTTACACCAGGGGAAATTTAGGTTAGACATTAGGAGAAACTTCTATACCAAAAGAGTTACCAAGCACAGGAACAGGCTGCCCAAGGAAATGGTTGAATCACCATCTCTGGATATGTTCACAAGCTGCCTAGGCATGGTGCTTGAGGATGTGGCCTGGGAGTTAGATAATAGTTGCTCCTTTTCTCAACCATCATGATTCTGTGATTCTGTAAAGGCTCCAACTTCCTTCTATTTAGAGTTTCAAGTGAAAGAGTGCTGTCAAGGCTGCAAATAATTGTTGCCTTCTCCTGCATTCATCACAGAGCAGATCCTGCAACCCTCTGCAAACACAGTCTGCACCTGTAAACACCTTGGAAGTGGATGGTTTGTTCAACAAGTTAAAAAATAGCTTCAAGCACTACATTTCCTTTCCTTCATTATGCATCATCAACCATTTTTTTTTCCAGTATGCAAGACCAAGAGACTGCACTACAGTCAGGATAACAGAGCAAACACGTAGTGATGTCAAAAGAGAAGCAGCTCTTACTTCAGTGGAATTAACAATAGTTTTAGAAAGACCATAGAGCTGCTAAGGCACACAGATCAAAAACTACAGATTAATCTGAGTAGGTTATCAACCCAGTTTCAGGGATGATTTGTGTGTACTACACAATGAACTTGGAGATAAAGGATGCCCAGGGAGGTGGTGGAAGCTCTGTCCCTGGAGGATTTTAAGGCCAGGCTGGATGTGGCTCCAAACAACCTGATCTAGCATGAGGTGTACCTGCCCATACAGGGGGGTTGGAACTTGGATGATCCTTGAGGGCCCTTCCAACCTTGGCAATTCTATGATGTATGCATTAGTTGGTTATGTGAGTTATGGTTATCAAAGAAGTCTGAGGGTGTTTCAGTGAGACTGTGCCAGTGAATGCCTGTGAAAATATTTTCCTGATTTATTAGTTTAAAATACTCTCCATGCCAAGAACCATTTCTTGTTAAGTATTTCTAGAACTCATTGGTAATGATGTTGAGAAGAAATGTCTGCTAACATTACCTTTCTTCTTTTTTTTCCACTCTGACAACATAAACTGGTCTTCCCCAGACAGGAAGAGTTAATCAGAGTTTTGACATCAAAGAGTTAATCTTACCTTACAGCTGTTCATTAAGATTCCCTCACTTTAAACTTGTATAGGAAAAGGACAAGAAGTGTTTGCAACACTTCTCAGAATCAGACTCTTGAGTGAAAATCTGGGATTGCACTTGAGACATATGCTTTGAAAATCCCTGGGCATTAATCAATTTTTTTTTCAGTTTTAACAGTGTATTTGGATTAAGCTTGAGGGGAGTCAAATGTCCCAAATTTAAATGCTCCAACTAATTCCCTCTCTTCCCCTCCCCTCTCCCCTTTGCTAGTAAACACAGACAGGAAAAGTATAGGGGCACAGAAAGCAAGCCAAGCTGGAAAGTTTGGTCTTTCAAGGAAGTTTGAATTTTGTTTACCTGCAAGGCTGCCAACTGTCCCACATTTAAAGGGTTGTGGGAACCACTGAGGCTTTGGGACTGAAAATCTCAAATCCCCTTCTGCCAGGAAAATAGACAGCATCACATGCAGACCCTCCTTACTCTAGCCTCCAGTTTCCTGGAACAGGCAAGGAAAGCATTTCACATGTGGCTTTGAGAAACAGAAAACCCAGCAGGAATGGAGACTCCAGGCACCAGGACTCCCTCCTATCCAGGTAAGAAGAAAAACTTAGTTCAGTTTTATGGGGAAAACCTCTCTTTTTTAATTTTTTTTCCTCTCCTTATAGCCCTGGAACAGAGAACCCCAGTTTTTTCTACTCTTTTCTAAAGTATTTTTTCAGAAGCACAACTCATCTTTCTCCACCTTGCAATCCCATCTTCCCAGCTTCATTTAGCCAAGCCAGAGTTCAAGGTGTACCATGGGGATCAGAGGGAGGAAGAGGGGAAGAAATCCTTCCAGGAAAAAAGCAAGCAAGCAATAGGACTTCATCCAAGGAGTCCCTTGAATCCAGAAAGCATATGGTGACTGAATTCTGTAGCAGCTCATCTAAAGGATATCAAAATTACCTTTTTTTTTTTTTTTTTCCCCCCCAGGAAAATCTCTGTGCCAGCACTATGGAACTTAAAGGCAGGATACACTGGACATAGCTGACAGGTTAATCACTTGTGATTCAATCCCACTTTCTTTCAGAAATAACTAATGTGGAGCAAATATAAATCCAAATTTGTTTCCTGGCGTGGCACAAGCTGGGAGAGATTTTCCTGCCTCAGTTCCTTGGACACAGGAATTCCACTCACCAAGAGACACAGGTCTTAACTTCCCATATCAGGCACTTCATTACCCTTCCCCTACCTTCTCAGTTGACAGAGGGCTGGAAAGCCTTGCTGAGTGTGACTAACACATTTAAAATGTAGCTGGATGTTTCACAAGCTCTGTAACTGTGCGCAGGACTTCAGCTCCATTCATAATCAGCCCCTTCCCACTGACTTGTTTCCACACCTTAGTTAAAATTTGACCCTACCATGCTGCTGGTGTGGATTTTCTGTCTGATTTTTGCTTGGGTTTGGGTTGGTTTGTTTCTTTGTTTTTCTTAGTAAGGGTTTTTATTCAAGAACAGACTTAACCTATAGATCCACTCTAGGATTATTGAAAGAGGTCACACATGCCCCCTCTACTCTACTCATCCTCACAGTCTCTCATTTCTTTTTGACATCAGCAAAGCCTGCATTTTAATATTATTTGTTATATTTAGGGCAGATGACCTACTCAGTCAGAATCAGGGATTAGGAATTCATTTTGTGAAGCATTATGTAAAAAAGATTTAAAAAAAAAATTAACTCTTACTCAAACTCTTTGAGTCCTCTTGTATGTAATTGTAGAATCAGGATGAGAATCTGAAGAGAAGAAAATATGGTTGCCACTAGCAGACATTTCTGGGGTTTCAGTATTTTTATTTCTAATTTTTTTCCTTATTCCTGTATGGGATCTCCTGTGCAGAAAAACCTCAGGTTAGTGGATGGCTCTTTTGTGAATTCTGATGTTTTTGTACCAAATAATATTACTCAGGAGTATTAAGACTGACCCCAGCTGTTGTCTGCCTGCTAGAAACCTTTTAAATGGATAGACATGGAGTCATTCAGTAATTACAAGGAAGGAAGGCTTGAAGTGACCAGTGAGGAATCAGTTCCTGCTGTGAAATTTTTTTATCCTAGCTCTACAGTATATGTGGAAAAATGAGAAGCAGGCATAAAAAACTCATCATTGCTTTGGGGGGGGGGGGGAAGAAAGAAAAAAGAAATTCATCCCAAAATGCAGCCAGCATGGTGTCTAGTTGATTGGATAGGGCTGGGTGATAGGTTGGACTGGATGATCTTGGAGGTCTCTTCCAACCTGGTTGATTCTATGATTCTATGAAATCCCACTGCTTTAAAATAATACCTACTTTAATTGTATCAAACATTTTTTTAAACAATTAAGAATGTGAAAATAATCAATTTTCATTGCAGAGCTTTTTCTTGTGTATGTATTTTGAAAACTTTTTTTTTTCCTTTTTTATAAGTCTGGTTTGCTTCCACAGCTTCCACTTGAAAGGTCTTCTTGTTTTATCAAGATATCACTTTGTGACAGCTTTTTTTAGTATTCTCAGTGGTACTAACAGCATGCAGTTGTTGATATTTCTTCAGAAACAGCTAAAGAAGTGTTGGATACATAAAACCTAAAAATAATGGGTATTCCTTTCACATTTGAATTTAACACTAACCAGCCTAATTACTTGCAACATGAGGAGAGACTTTGCTTTTTGGAGTCGATTTTTGTCACTGACAAAACCTGAATGCAAAAATACTGCCACAAAAGGAACTGTGATTTTAAAACATGATGATACGAGAGAAATAAGACTAAAAAATCTCTGAGATGTTACAGGCCAGATTGCCTGCTGATAGCTGCCTACAGGCATGGACAACACAGACACCAAATACAAAACTACTGAAAGTTCTGGATCAATAGAAACAAATCACCCTTTGAGAAGATGATATGAGCCTGGCAGAACGCTTTCCATTGGGCAGCTGCATGTTAGCTTCAGTGCCCCTTTGGACCAACTGACCTCTGACATTTTGTATGTATACAAGTGGCTAGGTAGCCTGGGCACCTTGCTCATGCTTGTTGAAGCCTTGCTCCAAGCCTCGTCGCCTTGAGTCGCCCTGCCTCGAGTGTCAGGTCCAGAGCCTGGGATAAAGCCACGAGCCATACACATGCAAGCCGGAGAAGTCAGCGCTTAGACAGCCAGAGTGGCTGAGCCTGCTTCCCTTGCCACCGGACTCGTGCCGTGCCTCAGTTTACCCACGTAGGAACCACGCAAGCGCCCGTTGCCAACAGTGTCGTTAACTGCCTGCCGTCTGCTGACACCAGACCAGCCTGGGACCGTGTGGTAAACCTCTCTTGCCGGCAGTCAGCCGTGCTGCGCCCTATGAGAGCGCCCCTAAAGCCAACGCAGCAGCAGCATCCCTTACATGGGTGAAGATAGCTGTGAGTAACTCATTCACTGCCCTTTGGATTTAACGGTTCTGGGCAGGGACTGGCTAGAAAGCAGCCCTGAGGAGAGGGACTTGGGGGTGCTGGTGGACGAGAAGCTCAATATGAGCTGTCACTGTGCACTTGCAGCCCAGAAAGCCAACCAGAGCGTGGGCTGCAGCAAGAGAAGTGTGGCCAGCAGGTAAAGGGAGGTGATCCTCCCCCTCTACTCAGCTCTGGTGAGACCCCACCTGGAGTACTGCATCCAGTTCTGGAGCCCCTATTACAAGAGGGATATGGACATGCTGGAACGCATCCAGAGAAGGGCCACCAGGATGATCAGAGAGCTGGAGCTCCTCTCCTATGAGGAGAGACTGAAAGAGTTGGGGCTGTTCAGTGTGGAAAAGAGAAGGCTCCGAGGTGACCTTATTGTGGCTTTTCAATATCTGAAGGGGGCTACAAGAAAGCTGGGGAGGGACTTTTTAGGATATCAGGTAGTGTGAGGATTAGGGGGAATGGAATCAAGCTGGAAGTGGGGAGATTCAGACTGGATGTGAGGAAGAAGTTCTTCCCCATGAGAGTGGTGAGAGCCTGGAATGGGTTGCCCAGGGAGGTGTTTGAGGTCCCATCCCTGGAGGTGTTTAAGGCCAGGCTGGCTGAGGCTCTGGCCAGCCTGATCTAGTGTGAGGTGTCCCTGCCCATGGCAGGGGAGTTGGAACTAGATGATCCTTGTTGTCCCTTCCAACCCTGACTGATTCTATGATTCTATTGAGTCTCCTCCCTGCTGTAACTGAGCGCTAACTGCTCTCAAGAACCTTCTCTTTCCAAGTTGTTGCCTCCTAATTTGCACAGTTTTGTATTTGCCCTGACTGAGACTGCATAGTTCCCTTTGTAAATATATCTTCCAACTGTACAAATGATCCTTTACTGAATTTTGGCATATTTCATTAATAAAGGGTTACTATTTTTATTAATACCTGTTGCAATATTGTTTTATTAATTATTGCTGTGAGGGTAATGAATAGATAAGCCTCCCCTTGACTGCAACAGAAGAGGAAGGCATATTCTCATGTTCTCAATGGCTGCCTGCTTACCATGGATGGAACTGGTGGCTTGCAGAGCAGCACATACCTCACAGTATTTCAAAGCAACGTTGATGTGAGGTCTTCTGCATAAGCAGTGACAGAGGTCAAGTTTCTCAGCAGTATTTCCAGTTGTGCAACTTACCTTTTTCCTTCTTTAAATTCACCTGCAACAGCATTGTCCCTGCTGAGGTCCCACCAATGGCTACACTAAGTGGTAAAGCTAAAAGAGAATCAAGAGTATGGTGTTCCAGAGTATTCTGCACAGGCTGTTGTTCTCTTACCCTCAAAGACTCAAAGTCAGGAGTGAATCCTTTACAGCACTGGGAGACTTAACAAAGCAATAGCATGGAGATTGTACTACCCTTACAGAGCCTCTGTTGGACCTAGGATTTGAAGACAGGATGACAGTACTGAATAGAGACTGTAGAAACTTTAAGTCAGTTCCCAACACCAGCAATGGTCTCTGACTCATGAAGAAAAAACCCCAGCCTCTATTTGTTTCCCCATGCATAAAACACTTTGGAACAGGAGTGACCTCCCAGGGTTTTGTTTTGTTTTGTTTTTTCTTAAGAGATATTGCCCCTTGCTTGAGCCCTTATTGTGACAGCAATATGAAATAGTTTGGTCCAGCTCAGTTTACAGACACAGGTGCTGCTGTTTTTTATGTTCTCAAAACGTTTTGAACATTTTACTTCTCTTCAAAGGATGTTATTTTTTTCCTTTGAGCTGAAGCAGATTGCTTAATGTCCAAGAGTCTTTTTGTATCCTCGGTTTTCTCCCCAGAAAAGCTCTCAATAAGCATCATGATATAAATATGGTTTGTAAATGAAACAGGCCTGGATCAATGCCCTTCTCCTTGCTGCAGGGTAGCATGATAACTGAAAGATGTTCTCATTATTGTTATGAGGACAGGGGATTGTTTCATTTATGCATGTGAAAGGTATTGTTAAGTCATAGGATGATAGGAGTTGGCAGAGAGCTTTCTGTACTTGCAGCAAAATGTCAGTATTCCTGAAACATCTTACAGTTGACAGTTTCAGAAGACAGGTTATTTGCAAAAAATAGCCTCCACATTATAATCCAGTGACACATAAATCTGCTACTCCCTAACTTCCAGGACTGGCCTTTCCAAATCCAAAGTTAAATGGATTCTATTCCAAGAACTAAATCGTCACCTAAACTGCAGCGCTTGAGAGATTTGCTGTTACTGAGGAAATTGGTCTCCTACATATTTCTATTGAGTAATTTCCCAAGGACCTATCTTCAGTGCATGGTAATAGAGTATACTGCAATGTTGTAGCCTCTGGATAGTCTAATAAACATGTAATCTTATTTTAGCAGAAACCTGGATGCTCATAGGCCTACTCATACAGAGCAGCAATTTCCTGCTCAAATAGTTCCCCAGAAATGAGCAGAAAATTCTGTGCAGGTATTGTTTGATACATGAAAGTGTATTCATACCTCATTAGCTCATACCAATGACTTCAGCAGAGTTACTTCTTGACTTCTGCTGTGGTGAAGCTCAGGTTCTTTTCTGGTGAGCAACATATTTTTTCACTTTTTGTGACATGAAAAATTGCATTTGAGCACAGTGACTTTCCTATACCTTTCAGGCCTCCTTAACCCATGTTCATGAAGTCCTGCCCTACTCAAAGGATCTTAGTCACAACTATTAAATTGTCCAGTTGTTCACACTGGCAGGGAGCTCCTTGGTACATACACCACCACTCCTGCTCCCTCACAGTAAGCTTTTAGCCTTTTTTTTTTTTTTTTTGTCTTGGATCATTTTGTATAGGATGGAAAAAACCAGGGAACCACCTACCTTACTTAGTGTAACCATGTGCCTCTCTTCCACTACCACTCTCCCACTTACTTCCCTGAGCAATCAGAAAACCACCAGCAGCAGACACCATTTCCCCTGCTTGTACCCTTGCCAGCTTCCTTTTGACCTTCCATAATTGCTTTTTCTTCTCCCTGAAACTTCTGCAGATTTATGGATGCAGGGTGCACTTGGCTGCTGAACAAGATGGAAATAGACGTCTCTGAAAGACAGGGCTGCAACTTGGCACTGGATTTCCTGTGTAGTAGAGGATAAAAAAAACAGAGTAGTGACAATATTTGCCTCATCAGGTGGAGCGAAGATCGCCCTTCTCTCTTGTTTCCTTTACACTCATCACAGCAGCTGCTAACCTGAGTGGCTTTTCTTTAGCATCCCTGTTGTGCTGTGCAACAGAGTTGTCATGTTCAAATCTTATCACAAGCACCATTCCTGCCATACCTGGACAATCAGCTCAGATCAAAGAGGCTTCTCAACGCAGATCTGCAAACAATCTCAGCTGGGACCTTTCCCTGACCTGTGACAAGCAAGGGCACGTCTTGCCTATTGCATGCTGAGATTTGTAATTGCCTGGTGGGTGCTGCTTCAGGATCACCTTGGCCTATCAAGAAGGCCAGTCCCCAGCCATTTCACTCTGATAAGCAAGGCCAGGGACTTTGCACAGCAGTCTGACTGTTTGTGGATGCACTGCATGGACTCAAACCCAGCTCGGCTCTCACCCAGATAAAAATAGCCTGTGAGGAATTCCACAGTAAGAGCAGTAAAATGAAGCAGTGTGAATAGGGCTTGGAGGACCAGATCAAATAACTCTAGAGAACACTTGGAGGACCAGATCAAATAACTCTAGAGAGCACTTGAAGCAGCCTGTCAAGAAAAATGCAGTCATGCATGAGTTTCAGCAGGGGTTTCAGAAGGCTCTCTTGTAGCAAACTATTCTCTCCCACAATGAGCACACTGCAGGCAAAAGATGCCAGAGCAGGTCAGGTGCCAAAAAAAAAAATCACCCTCTGCTCCTTTTACTCAGTTTGCCAAATACAGCTCAATAATGAACTGCATTCATTTAGCACAAGGCTCCCCTACTTGTTTCATCTGATGTAGCAGATGTACTATAGATAAAGGAGGTGCAAAGAGTTCCTCATTGTAATCCAGTGGTGCAGAGAGCTTAAACTAATACTCTATTCATGAAAGCAGCTTTAATTGTGCACAGCTACAAACCTGCTTAAGGAAAATAGATTAAAATCTCCTTTTGCTTGTGCTGGTATGTCTATTTTACCCTTATTTATTGGGTAAGACTCACACTTGTCTGAACTGTTCCTTTTCTATTTACTGTGACTTTGATCCTTTTCCACAACTACAGAGCCTATCTTTATGGAGAGAATTATTGGACTCTCTCACTCAGGAAAAAGCAGAGTGCATCAGGATTTTTGCAGCCCCAGTAAGCTGGGAAAAAAAAGGTAATTCCCACCTTCCAGCATACATTCCAACTAACATTCACAAACAGAGATGGAGTTTCACCACTTACTGTATAGCAAATGATGCTGTGGTATTTTCTGCCCTACACAAGACAGAGAAACAGAAATAGTTCAATAAAGAAGCAGGAAAGCTTAGGACATAACCTGAATAAATAGTGGCAGTGTGGTCTTGCTGAAAGCCTAAAGACAGAGCTCTGGTAGCTGAGTGCTGGCTCAGGGAAGCTTGGTGTGTTTTTAAAACTACTTTCTTGTATTACTTGATATCTGTGCTAAGAATTAGGATTTTACGTTATTTTCAGGTAAATAGAACAACATCAAAGGGACCTCACTCTATCATCATTTTTTTGCTTAATGAGACAACAAAGTTTTGTCCAGCCTTCAGGGGCAAAAAAGAAGTAATGTTATTGGATGCCTCACCATATCAATTTCCTGTTTCATTTGATGGGGTGACTATGATTTACAGGATTTCTTTACAAGACCCAATTAAATAGAGAATTTATAATATTCATGCATTTTCTGTGCCAAATATACATAGTGCTGATACAGCAGGGATCTCAAAATATCAACCACCTGCATGGAAGGAGCAGGATTATGAAAACATCTCCTTAAACAATAATTCATCATACTCAGAAGTGTGAAGTTAGGCTACTCCAGAGCCAACACAGCTGCTTTATCATCTTATTTAGGGGATACTGATGACTTACAGTGCTGAGTTCTCACAAGTCGTGAATAAGGATTCGGAGGATTCAAGGATTTGGAACCTTAGGCAGCAGCACTGGCTTGGGCATGAAGGAGCTTGGCTTCCAGAGGGGAATCCACATCCACATTTCTCAAACAATGTATCAGGAACCTGAATCAATCAGCTCAGAAAATATGAAAGGTTAATGCATACACCGTGTCTGTGTGAATCCAGGAGAACCTTTGCATGCCTCCTCTTTCCTCAAGGATCCTCATCCTGGAACACTACCTCAACAGAGTCAAGACATATTTATCCCTAGAGAAGGCTACACAGAACGCTAAATTAATTTTAACCCACATGACTTCCTCATGAGAGGACTTTGATCTCACATAATTTAAGTTTGTGATACTCTTTTTTTTCCAAACAGGCTGGAGTTATAAAAGGGAAAAACAGACTGAAAACTCTCACAGCTGAGCTTGGAGGGCTTGAATACAGTCAAGGGATACATGAGAGCATAGCAAAAATTAGATCTGGGGACTTCAGTAAGGTTTGGGAGGGGGTGTGTGTGTGTGTGTGTGTGTGCTAAAAAATAGTACCACAGTATGATAATGGCTTTCAGTCCATTTTCACTGCATGGAAATAGAATCCTGCTGTGTCCATTCCTGATGGGTATTAGTTTAATTGGTCCTTTATAACTCAGATTTTTACAGCTTCCCTTAGTAGCCAGGTTCACTGAATAAGTATCCTTCATTAGGAAGCTTTTCAAATCTTTGATTTAAGCCTTTGCTGCATGTGGAGCCAGGATCCTCTCTTACCCATTTGGTGACAAGGACAATACTTCTGAAGCTTCTTTGCAGACTTTTTGAGAATTAGAAGACTATTATTATGCCTTTAAAAAAATTATTTATTTATTTCAAAGCCCTACAAATTCTCCACTTTCAGTTTTATCCTTATGAAAAGGAATTTTTCATGCTTGTTGCTTCCCTGAAACCAAAGTTACTTTAGCCCTTTCTGCCCCTTTCTCACCAAGTCAATGTATTTCAGGTTGACTGTTTCTATCAAAAGCTTTCTTAGCTAATAACTAGGGAGTCATGATACCTAACAAATGCTGCTAAACTGTTTAGACATGCTGGGGGAAAAAAAAGCCTCCTGAGGAATTTAAAGTGGTCAGAATATGAGGAATTCTAACAGTGCAAATACAATCTGTAGAGAAATCCAGTTCTGTCAGTAGTACCTGCACTTCAATACAACTGCTTGTAGCAAAAGGGAAAAAAAGAAAAATAGGGAAAAAAAAGAAAAAAAGGAAAAAAAGGAAAAAAGAAAAAAAAAAGAAAAAAGGAAAAAAGGGAAAAAGGAAAAAAAGGAAAAAAGGAAAACAAGGGAAAAAGGAAAAAAAGAAAAAAGGAAAACAAGGAAAAAAGGAAAAAAAGGGGGGAAGGGGGAAGAAGGGGGGAAAAGGGGGGAATAAAAAAGGGGAAAAAAGGGGGGAAAGAGGAATAAAAAAGGGGAAAAAAGGGGAAAAGAGGGGGGGGGAAAAGGAAACACATAAACCCATAACCCTTCTTATTTTACCACTTGTTTTCTTGCTTTATTACTCAACCTCTTCACGTTTCTTTTGGGAGCATGTTCCTGACCAAGAGCTTTGCCAGCCAAATGATGGATTTGTAGGTCCAGCTCTGAAAGACACAGGCACCTTTGTGGCGATGGTTACTCACTAGTCTTGAAAAAAACACTCCAGACTGAACAGATCAGGTCTGTTTGTATTAAAGAAAATCTGAGCCACCAAAATCTGAGGCAATGATCACCCTCTCATCTGCAGGAAATAACCTTCAGGATTTTAACAAATAAGGGTCTTTTCATCTAGACTGCTATTGCCTGAAGCATCAGAATAGATTGAGGGCTGTTTGCAGAAACAAAATGCATGATGGGCTACAGATGGGGGTCAGAATGTAGCACAAAAACTTCAGATTCATTTGAGATTATGAGGAGATTTGCTTATCTCATCCAAACCTCTCTTGTAATTTGCATTTTCATCTCATCTGCTGTCTCGTTTTACCTTTTGCTCCCACATAGGGCTGGAGGCTTGGTTCTAGGATGGCTCTCTCTGACATCCACAACGTCTGTTCTTCCTCATTTGACTGAAGCTCCATTTCAGTGATGCAGAAAATTAATCAGGGCATTTTATTTCCTTCTTATGTAGGCCTAAATACTGTTTCTGAGACTGCAAATATGGTAACTCTGAATGAATAAACACAAAATTAGACTCTTTTTGCATGATTTCAGAAGCTGATAGCAAAAACAGCCATGAAGGAATCTTGACACAGAATCTGCTGGTTTAGCCATACTGGAAAAAAAAAAAGTCTGCGTACCAATTAGAGAGATTACATTGCTCCAGCTGATGCAGAGAACTAAATAATCAGGCAAATATACTAAGCAGATGTGACTATCATACAAGAGGAAGGAACATTGCACACTGAATGGAAGATGGTCTTTAGGATGCCATTGGCTCATAAATATATTTCGTTTTATTCCCATAATCACTTCTGTGTCCTTTCCTCCAGCCTTTGTTCATGAGTAGCATGAATACCTCCACTGCACTAGATAAAAAGTCTTCCTGTTTGTGTAGCATTGAATCATTCAGCTGAGCCAGTAGCCATGTGCACAGAGGAGGTGATGGCTCTTATAGGTTTATCAGTCCCAGGTACTCACCTCTGCTCTGCTGGTGCAGCATAAAGAAACACTGAAATATCAGTAGGGAAAACGTGGGTTCATGTCTCCAGCTTCATTTGGTACAAATCACAGAATCACAGAAACATTTTCTACAGGGCATGGCATGGCAAAGCTGACATGCCACTAAAGACACAGAAACAAGGCCAAAAAAAAAAAAAAAAAAGAGAGATTAATAATAACAGAGGTGAGTAGGTATTATTGCTTGTGCTCAGATGTTGTTCAACAATAAAAAAGAGATTAATAATAACAGAGATGAGTAGGTATCGTTGCTTGTGCTCAGATGTTGTTCAACAAAAAAAAAAAAAGAGATTAATAATAACAGAGATGAGTAGGTATCATTGCTTGTGCTCAGATGTTGTTCAACAAGCCTTTGGAAATATTAGCCATGTGCAGGCTAAAAGTGATATAAGTCACCACATGAAAACCTTTGTGGTATTAGTACTCCACAACTGAATAATAGTTGTTGCCACCCATATCTGATAAATACATGTTTGAAGTACAAGTTGATCTGGTGTCAATTCATGCTCAACAATGCATGTGATGTTTGGATATAAACATCCTTCACACACTGTATAGCATCACCCCACTGCTGTTGTGTCTTTTCTCAGCCTTAGTTGTGTATCTTCATGGTATTTTCCTCTCTGTGACTGATTAGATAACTTAAAATCCTTGCTCTAGAATCCACTGTCTTTAGACTGGGATAAAACTGTCAAAGCTTATCTGTGTGTAGTCCAGTTAAATTACTTTGACTGATCTAACTTGCTATGAAATGGCACATTTTCCCCAAAACAGATCAAAAGGTTTTCTACCATGCATTGTTGGCAAGATTAAAGCAACCAAAGAGAAGCTAACCCCAGACCCTGCTCACCTGGAAATCCTCTGTGTGATCTTGGCTGGGAATCATTTCAGCCATGCATTGGAACACAAGTTTTGCATTGAAGCTAGGTCAAGGTATAGCACAAAAGGAAAATGCATCCTGCTCTGAAGTAAGTCCAACATAAAGGCCTTTTCTGCTCAACTCCAAACATGTGCTAAATACTCCTCAATCATTTCATTACTTTGTCTTTGTCTCTGCTTCAAGACAAGCAAACGAATCCGAATCCCAGCCCATGTGAATCGTAACAGCTGCAATGACTTCAATAGAGTGATGATTATTTATTCCAGCAGGAAGTCTTACCCAAAATCTTTCCTCAATGTAAGATCACTCTTACTGCTGAACAGGATATTCCATATGGGATTATGCTAATGTAGCTAACACAATTCAGTTATTCGTCAACAGTACCATGGTGAAAGCAATGGCCACGATCTTCCAGCTCAACCTCCTATTCTGTCTAGTAGTTGGTACTGCTTTTTGAAATCACAGGATCACAGAATGTTAGAAGTTGGAAAGGACCTTGAAAGATCATCTAGTTCAACCTCCCCCTCCCAGAGAAGGATCACCTAGAGTAGGAATGTATCTAGGTGGGTTTTGAATGTTTCCACAACATCTCTGGGCAGCCTACTCCAGAGCTCCAGCATCCTCATAGTAAAAAAGCTTTTCCATATGTTCACATGCAACCTCCTGTGCTCCACCTTGCACCTGTTGCCCCTTGTCCTATCATCGGACATCACTGAGCAGAGCCTGGCTCAATCCTCCTGACACTTGCCCTTCATCTATTTATAAACTATAATGAGGTCACCCCTCAGGCTCCTCCAAACTAAAGATCCTCATCTTCCTCAGCCTTTCCTCACAAGGGAGATATTCCACACCCTTGAGCATCTTTGTGGCTCTGTGCTGGACTCTTTCAAGACGTTCCCTGAGGTTCTTCTTGAACTGAAGGGCTCAGAATTGGACACAATATTCCACACATGTCCTGACCAGGGCAGAGTAGACAGGCAGGAGAACCTCTTTCCACCTACTAACCATACCCCTTCCAACCCCCCCAGGATGACACTGGCCACTTTGGCCACAGGGGCACCTCCATGGGTACTTACTTTTCCTCAGTGGCCACAGAATGAGCAAATCTGCTGTGCTCCATGAACAGCAACTGTATTTTCAAACAGATAAAATATTAACTGTCTAGGGAGAGTTTAATCTATGAAAAGTTTGTTGCAGCATGGGCACTGTCCTGAATCATAAAGTGCTTTGAAATAATGGCAATGGAGGATTAAGCAGAGCAATGTTTTTAAAACTTATGAAGTACAGATTTTGTTTAGGAGCAGAACTCTTCTGTTCAACAGGAAGGTTCTTATTGAATGCCCTTGCCCTTCAAATCATCTTGTTCTTCTACAACCCATTTTCATGCTCCCCAGTCAGTCTATGGTTCTTGCTACCCAAGCTCTCTGCTCTCCTCCATACCCTGCAAAGTAATGAGCCTCCTCCTTGTTTGCTGCAAAGGCAGATTGAGCAAAGGGGTAAGAGTTGAGAGAAAATGCATTTCTGCAGTAAACAGAGCCTGGGGACACCACTTTCTCTCAGCATTGGGTGGCAATTATTTTTGTGTAATAGGCAGTCACCCCCTGACCCTCTCCTTCTGCATGCAACGGCTTTTACTGTCAGGCGTTAATCCCTTTGTTAGCTACTCAGCTGCACATTCATTTAGGAGTGCTAATGACTTACACTGTTCCTTCTCGGCAGGATTTCAACGGACATGTAATTAGAGGTGAATGGAGTGTTCAGAGGTATAGCAACCAGGAAAGCCGGGGGCAAAGTCAAAGTATTTGTCTTGATTTTTTTTTTTTCCCCCTCCAATCGTCTGTTTCAGTGAGGGAAACCATGTGGTCAGCTGCACACAGAGGAAAAGAAAACAGAAAAGGAGAAGGGAAAAAAAATCAGCTTTTAAAAATAAATTAAAAAGTGGGTTGCCTGGCACACAAAAAGTTTTGAGATGAAAAGGAAAGGTGTTTCAGAATATTTCTGGTTGGGGTGCCAGAGAGCACATTGTGTTCTAAATGCCAGCGAGGAACAGGTTCTTCTCACACAGGCTGAGAAAGTATCTAAAGGTGAAAAGCTTTGTTTTTTAAGTGCCTGAGATCCTGAACCATTAGCAGAATAAATATGAAAGCTGGAAAGCAATAGAAAAATATGTGAAGGTGAACAGAAGAACTTGCTTAAAGATCTGAGCTTTTCTTCATGAGCACTGTTCGTGTCTGAAACACCTCAGGAAATATCCTGCAGCTCTGTGGAAGCCTCATCCCTGTAAGTTTTTAAGGCCAGGCTGGATGTAGCTCTGGACAACCTGATCTAGTGGGAGGTGTCCCTGCCCATGGCAGAGGGGTTGGAACTAGATGATCCTTGAGGTCCCTTCCAACCCTGACAGTTCTATGATTCTATGATTCTTACCCTGGGTGAGTAGAGCCTTTTGAAGTCCAAGTGATATTTGCATAAGTATTAATATTACAGCATTAAGTATAATAATGAAATAATAAGGGGCATGGTCTTGATAAGTTTTAGAGGGAAAAAGAAAAAAACAAAACCCAAACACTCAGCTCTGATTTCTGTATATGTACAGAGCCATCACTCCCTCTCCACCACCCAGATGCTTGCAGATCAGGCCAGATCCCAGTAAGAAGGCGGCTTGGCTGCTGGCTGGCTGTCCATTTACGTTCACTTTTGACACTGTGACACGCTGTCATAAGGTCTGACTGTGCTGGCCAAAACCACAACAAAGCAAGGAGGTGATGGAAGGGGCTCAACGCTCCCTGCTCCAGCACAGAAGCCCTGCTCACTGCCCAAGTGTGTGGTGCTTCATGCTAGGTTCTCACATCTCAGAGAATCACAGAATTTTTGAGGCTGGAATAGACCTCTGAGGTCATCAAGTCCAGCCCATGACCTAACACCACCACAATGACTAGATCCTGTCACTAAGTGCCACATCCAATCTTTTGAAACACCTCCAGGGATGGCAACTCCACCATCTCCCTGGGCAGTCTGTTCCAGTGTCTAATTATCCTTTCCATGAGGTAGTGCTTCATAATATCCAGCCTAACCTTTCCCTAGCACAGCTTCAGGCCATGCCCTTTCATCTTGTCACAAGTTGCCTGGGAGAAGAGGCTGACCTTACTACAACTTCCCTTCAGGTAGTTGTAGAGTGTGATAAGGTCCCCCCTGAGTGTCCTCTTCTCCAGGCTGAACAACCCCAGCTCCCTCAGCCTCTCCTCATAAGACTTTCCCTTGAGCCTCTTCACCAGTCTCATCGCTCTCCCCTGGACCTGCTCCAGCACTTCCTGAAGTGAGGGGCCCAGAACTGCAGAGAGCACTCCAGGTGAGGTCCCATCAGTGCTGAGTACAGGGACAGAATTACATCCCTAGTCCTGCTGGCCACACTATTCCTGATACAATCCAAGAGGCCATTGGCCTTCTGTACCACCTGGGCACACTGCTGGCTCATGCCAACCAGCACTCCCAGCTCCCTCTCTGCCAGGCTGCTCTCCAGCCACTCATCCCCCAGTTCTGCATGGGGTTATTGTGGCCAAAGTGTAGGACCCTGCACTTGGCCTTGTTAAGCCTCATCCCATTGGCCTCAGCCCATGAACCCAGCCTGTGCAGGTCTCTCTGAAGTGTCTTAGAATCATAGAATCAACCAGGTTGGAAAAGACTTCCAAGATCATCCAGTCCAACCTGTCACCCAGCCCTAACCAATCAACCAGACCATGGCACTATGTTCCTCACCCAATCTTCTCTTGAACACCTCCAGGGATGGTGACTCCACCACCTCCCTGGGCAGCCCATTCCAATGGGCAATCTCTCTCTCTGTGAAGAACTTCCTCCTAATATACAGCCTATAATCTCCTATAACTGCCTGTTGTTTTCTGCTTCTCATCATTTTTGAGCATTGGGGTTTGGGGGTTTTTTCCTTTTTTTTTTTTTTTTAAACTCCTCCTATGTTTTATACTTCCTCACCACCAGTTTCCCTATACACTGTGTGGCCATCCCTGTTGTTGAGGCTGATGCCACATCTCCCTGCAACATGACCTTCAGACAGGACTTTTTGTTTTCTCTTGTCCATTTTAGAGCATGGAGTCTCCTTTCTCTATGTAGATTATGCAAAGTTCACTCTTGGATGATTTGGTATTTGCATTAATAGCATCTACTCCTCTTTCATCACTTACCCAGGAGCCAATCAGAGTGGTGGTGTTATGAATTAATACAACACACCTTCTCCAGTGCTTTGAATTTGGCAGCATAATCTTGTTAAAACTGAAAACAAACCCCACATAATAATAATTAATTAATAATTGTTTTAACTCAGTCTGTCTTATGAGTTGATACGTCGCACGCAGCTGTCTAATAGAATTATAAACATAATTTCATGCTTAATTAAATATAAATGAAGCAATTGAATGGTAAGCTCCAAAGAAATCTCCCTATCAATCAGTCACCCTCCCAACCCTGCCATCTTTCCTGCCTGCTTTAGTTAACTATTTTACTTGAAATGTAGCTTGTGCTTCAGAAAGATTTGAGCTGAAGACTGCAAGCAGTGACTAATCCCTCATGGCCCTAAGGAAGCAGGTCTGATGGTGAGCTGCCATCACAATCCAAACTAATTCAAGGCCCTTTTCCCAATCTTGGCCCTGGTAGCACTTGTAATGCTGCAGGACAGCTCTTCAATGACAGAGACATCTGAACAGCCTCAGGTGAGCTGACACACTGCAGGCTTTGGTCTCCCTACCTGAGCAGAGGCGTTCCCTGCTGCACACCCAGACACCTGCATGCCTCAGAATTTCCATTCTTTGTGAGAAGTGCCTGAGTGAGCAGGGTACAGCCTGTCCTACACCCCTGCAGCAGCTGAGCCCCAGGTTAACTGCAGTGAGAGCACACACCCATGACTGCCTCTGTTTTCACTGCAGCCTGTTTCCCATCACACTGGCAGAGACAGAATGTTTTGCTCTTGGCAACCTTGGGAGGATGTCTGAGGGCAGCTGACGAGGTTAGTTGAGATTTTGAGTGATTTGGGATCTGTTGACAATCAAACACACTGAATGTACAATTCTGGCTCTTTTTCAATTTATCATCTTTATCAGTAACACTGCTATTCACTTTTGAAATCCCAAGAGTGATTTCTCTCCCATTTTGCCTAGCTGCCCAGCAGTTCCCAGAGGTGTCATGAAAAACCTTGTGTGCAACTGCATGGCTTGCAGCTACAAATAGGTGAAACTGGAAAACACTTGCTCACTAATTTCTCATGTATGTGTAAACAAGAGCCTCAGTGATGCCCATTCTCACTGTATCCCTACAGAGCAGGAGGGAAAAGTAAAAATAATCCCTTTTTGACCAGAGGTGTAATAAATCTGACAGAGGTGTAATGAATCTGAGGGTAATCCACCAAACTACAAAGTGAGTAATGCATGCTGTGCATTGGGGCTGTGCTGTAAACATATATTTTATTTTGCTGGGGCTTGGGTATCATTAAATTGAAGTTTGTTGGAAACTTAGCCTCACTGAAAGCTTCACCCAACTTGGAAGCAGGCAGTTTTGCTTGGTTCAGGTTTGATCAAGAATGGTTCACTCAGCCTCAGTAATGATTCATCCACTAACTATCCTGTATATGAGATGTGTAGTTCAGATACACAAAGCATAATTATTTAATGATGAAGTAAAGCTGATTAGGAAGCCTTTAAGCTATTACACTCTTAGTAGGGTATTTTGAAATCACTGAATAAATGAACACAATTTAATCCTTAAAGGTTCTATAGCTCCTACTGCTTTTGAAAGTTATATGTAGCTAACTAGTAGTATATGTAGCTAGAATTCTATATGCTACAACAAAGAGCATAGAGAGTTCAATGCATTGCCACTAAGAATAGGGAAAGCTATTAGTGACTATCCAGACTAAAAATGATAGAACTCACACATCCAGTAACAATCATGAACCTGACAAATCAAGGCTGTAAGCCTGTGGTGTGATCTGAAAACCTAACAAGCTTCTAAGCAGGATCTCTGGGTTAAAAGCACATTCTTTCTTTCAGGATTTCCTTTCTCCACAAGATGTGCAAGTCTGAGGAGCATGAGAAGAGCTGTGCCATTGAAGGAATATGTTTGTGTATTCCTGTGTTCCAATTATGAAATGGATCCATGGATAAAAATCCCTTAAGGGTGGCTATTAATGGGATTGCTTGCTCTGAGTGCATCCAGTAATGAGATTAGGTGTGCATTTATCCTGAGCAGAGAGAAACCAGCGACAAGTTCATGCCAAGATAAGACAGGTCTGAAAGGCAATTAAACATGGGACAGAATGTGCATGCAAAGGTCTGTGGGAGGTTGCAGGATGGAAGGTTGGGTTTGATCTGCAGAAGTGCTCCTGAGTGTGACAGGTTGGGGGGTGGGGGTGGGGAAAGGCTTTTCACAGTAGTGAGATTAAACTGAGCTTAATAATCAAAATATTTGAATTTGTCATTTACCAACCAGATTCATAAACTGTGCAGCCTGATCTTTTCAGCTTTTTCTACTCTTACAGAAGGCTTGAGAACACCCTAGACAAATACCAGCTGCCCAGTAAGACAAGACTCAGTCACCACATTTGAGCTTATAACCATGTTGGAGTTCAAAGAACATAGCACCTTAACAGGGTCCAGGCTCATATGCAGCCTCTCACACTAAGTTAGGCAAATCAGACAGTGATGCTCTGAGGGAAAGCATCTCAAGCATTTCCAACAGGATTTGCAGTAGAAATACCTGTGCCATAGTCATGGCATAGTGAGGTTCACAAAAGCTTGCACCAGGGATTAAATCCAAAGAGTTTGGGTAGGGCTGAAGGAGCAGCCAAAGCAGCATGGAGCTCAGCACATGCAGACACGCACGAGAAGCCAATGGCTCTCACCACATCACAGCAAGGGCATTTCTGTCCCCATCTTACAGCCCTTGTAACTGCTTGGTTACTCATCACTCCCCTGCCAAGCAGCTGAAATATCTCCTAAAACCTTTCCTTACATCACAGGGAAAAGTGTATCCCTCTTACACTGCTATTACTGCTGTTGCACAGCACGTTGTTTGGTTGTAGCATCTCCAAGAGCTGGTGTACACAGGCTGCAGAGAGGCTGCAATGCCTCAAGAAGCAGAATCCTCTCTTGTACATAAACAGCTCAAGCTCAAATCACATTTTGAATTACTGGTCTGATTAAATAGACCTTAAAATCCTGCCTCTGCCTGCCACACTTCATGTAGCTGACCCAGAGCCAATTAGCCAGAGCCCAAGCCTGTGCAGTTGAAAGCCCTGGGTGTTGCTCTGGATATTACCAGGCATCAGATGAAAACGTGAAGGGGGAGAACAACCCATAACCCAGTGTCTGGAGTAGTCTCTGGGGACATAATGGACAGGACTTGAGAATGAAGGGTGGAAACAAATCTGAATGAATAATCTGTGCTCCCTTCTTTTTTTGTCTGATCAGTTCAAGGTCATTCTGCTAGGACAAATGAAAGTAACCTGGAGGCTTCTGTAAAGGACATTTGTTGGCAAAGCCTTCAGGCAAAGAAGTATGGGGGGGAGCACTTCCAATAACCAGTAAAAGTGCCTGTCTGAGGCCATCTGGAAGAATTCTTACAAACAAGGGCAAACAGCAGCTTGTAATACCAGAGTATCTTCAAAAGTACTACACTCCAAAAACATTTGTATTTCAATGGTGTGTGAAAGTAAAGGATACAGAGTTGCATAAGAAATTCCCTCCCTCCTTTTTTTTGGAACTACAACATGCTCCTATTCAACTGTTTAAAAAAAAAATAAATCCAAATTTCCTAAATTACTTAAGAGATTTGGTTGTTTGACACTTGATCCAGGTGTGATTGAAAGGAAGGAACACACTACCACTTCATATTCACAGACCTTGGAGGGGTGGTTGTAACTGTTTTAAACATCCACTGGATGACTGTTCTGTCAAGTGGGGGAGTGTGCATGTGTGTGACTGGGCAGCTCTTGAATGTAGCTGTGTGCTTCTGCTTGCCTTCTGTTAGGAAGCTGCTAAAAACATGTGGTATGTATTAATAAATATGTTTAGCTTTTTATTTCCTGAGTAATTCCTTCACAGGTAATTATTTGCATAACTTATTCAAAGTGGCCCAGGATCCAGTTCTTACCTGATGTGGAAAGCTGTGGTATATGTACCTCAAGAAAAATACTATGATCCTTCCACCAACCCAGCTCATCTGACAGAAGCTGTGCATATGGCCAAGCAAAGCCACCCTACTCCTTCTCACTCAAAAATAACTCCTAGGCCTTCCTTTCTGTTAAAAGTTGTATTACAAAGCACTAAGAGATGCAGTAATTAAGTAAGAAATATTTGATTTAGCTCTTCCTCTCATAAAACTGTTCCCTGCCAGGACAGTTGACTCTTCCAAAGCCTGTCCTTTGTGTCACACAGGGACACAGAGTGCTGAGCAGTGACATAAATTTCTCCTAACAGCTATTTTGATTCATCAGCTTTGTTTTGCCTCTTGGGGTCCCTCCTTACAAATTGTACAAAAGGAAAAAAAAAAATAATCTCTCTTCTAAATTAGCATCAAAGAGTTACTAGCTGGGTGCAAGATCTCTGGGCTCTTTTTGAAAACTCTGATAATTTTCTTTTTACATCTTTCCTTCACTGCCCCTCTCCTGTAATCAGGATCCCATGTATGCTTTCTGATGAGGATTAAGCCATGACCCATGCGTGATTGCAGGAAATGAGCCTACAAAATATGCCTAAGTGCTCTGCTTGTTTGAAGTTACTGATCCTTAAAATAGATGTCTGGAAAAATGTGCAATTTCCAATGTTTCTGCAGATATTGTTCCAGTATGTACAACAAGGAGACACATCAAGCCAAGTTACATCAGTTATGCTCCATTATATCATGAGCTGAGCCAAATGATCAAAATATACAGTAATATATTTCAAATGAAAATGCAAGCCTTGCACAGTTTCTTTCCCTGGTTACCACTTACAAAGAATTGGAAAATTCTGCTTGCTTTGGGGGGTTTAACTTAGCTACTCACCCAAAAATCTTTTCAGTATGAGCAGTAGTCCATGTATTTTGAGAAAGGATGAGTAACTGCTCCTTGTTTATGTTCTCTGTGTCATTCATGACTTGAAAGCCCAGTAGGATATCCAGTGGGTTTGATCTTCATTCAGTTCACCTTGGATGGACCATTTCTTCCTTCCAGACCTGCTCCTCGTTTTTCTGCTCTCCCTCCTGTCTTGGTCCTTTTAGTGTTTTGTTTTGTTTTGTTTTTTTAGTGAAGATCACAGAACCACAGAATTAACCAAGTTGGAAAAGACCTATGACATCATCAAGTCCAACCTATCACCCAGCACCACCTAATCAACTAAACCATGGCACTAAGTGCCTCATCCAGTCTTATTTTAAACACTTCCAGGGACAGTGACTCCGCCACCTCCCAGGACAGCCCATTCCAATGGCCAATCTCTCTTTCTGGGAAGAATTTCTTCCTACCATCCAGCCTAAACCTCCCCTGGTGCAGCTTGAGACTGTCCTCTCCTTCTGTCACTCGTTGCCTGGGAGAAGAGACCAACCCCCACCTGGTTACAACCTCCCTTCAGGAGGTTGTAGATGGCAACGAGGTCTCCCCTGAGCCTCCTCTTCTCCAGGCTAAACACCCCCAGCTCCCTCAGCCACTCCTCATAGGGCTTGTGCTCCAAACCCCTCACTAGCTTTGCTGCCCTTCTATCATAAGTGAGGTTTGCAAGCTGGTACATCACAGACTGATATAATCAAAATTAAGAAATGCCATCATTTTATTCTCCAGCACTTCCCACATTATCTCTAGCATTGTTCCCTTGACTGATCACCTCTAAACTTGGAATGGCTTTTGCAAGAACTACATGCAATGCAATGCCTCAGAGAACTGTTTCCTAAATAATTTTTTTTATAATGAAGCCATGTAGATTAAACCTGTGCTGAATCAGCACAGGAACATGGGGAAGAATTGTTTCTTTCTCTGTTGTGGCTCAGTGTACAGAGCAGTGATGGGAATCTCCAGAAAATGCTAAGGATCCCTCTTTAGGAAATACAATTTCCCCTTTTTTATGACCTTTCTGTTCAGATATGGTGGGAAAAGAATAGTTTCTGGTTTGTGGGTCCTTTTTTATATTTTCCAGGGACTTTTTGTTCCTTTTGAGATATTAGGGATTAAGTGCCATCATTAGAAACTCAGTGAAAGAAGAAGCAGCAGCCTTAGAAATCCTGTCTGGAATTTTCAGATCCCTGCATGCTCACTAAGCTTGCTGGCAAAGCTCTTCCACAGTCATTTCATGAATCAAGTATATCAATAGAAGTAGTAGAAAAAATATTGCTCCCTCCTCATTAGTCTCTCAAGGTAGTTAGAAGAAAATTTTGACCTATTTAATGTTATTTGAATCCTAACCAAGTCAAGATAAAGTCAGATACTTCACCTTCACTGCAGTTCTCAGCTTTCTTAGGTCCTTGTGCTTACAAACCTATGAGAAAAATGTTTCAGTCATTTCCACAGCAATGATCAGAGAAAATCACAAATGCAATGGACTTCAAAGAAAAAGGGCAATGGCCCAGGCCTAGCTCTGAGGCAGTGTACACAAAATTGGTGAGATCTGAACTAAATTGCTTGAAAACAGCTCCCAGTTTGCAGCACTGGTTATTTAAGGGAGCACAGACTGAAAGTCTGTGGGTACCAGCTGCTCACCAGAGATGACAAGAAGCTGAGCTGCTCCTGCAGCAACACTCACCTCTGCCCAAGGAAGTTTCAGGCACTGGGAAATTTTAAACAGTCTGCATGCTGCAAAGCTCTGGCTTCCCAGGTCTGGGAATTGAGAGTCAATGAAAGAAATCCACCCCCCACCCCCCAAAAAATACAGCCCTAAGAAGAGAAATGGAGTGAAAAAGAGCTGTCATTCAGTGTAGCACCTATCCAAGTATGATGGATGGATAGATGGATGACCAAGGTATTAGTCTTATTCTGTGCCTGTAAAATTCTCTCTTCTCATTCACCAAGAAATTCTATATTCCCAGCAGTGCTACAGTGGAAGGAATATGGATGCTAACTGCTCTAACAGGGTACTGAGAAAACAGTCCATGCATCCCCTTCCCCAGGCTCTGCCAGGTACTGGGTTCATAGCCACACCATCCCAGAGGAGAGAGGAGTAGAGCTATGCTGCACACTTGACATGGTCCACCAGAGGCAAATGGTTGTGGTCTTGAAAAGTAGCAGCTACAGTCTGCAACTCCCCCCCAGCAGTAGTTCAAATGCTGCCAGCCACTTATTTGCCTGGGTGTGCTATTTAACTCCACTTTACCAGTGTGCATCATCAACAGTCTGAGGCAATCTTCTGTAGGTACAGGGGGAAGAGGGGAGATGGAAGAAAAGGATGCACTGGTCCCCACTGAGCAATCCTTGGCGAGCTGGGAGGTGAAAACTTGAAGAGTTTCATTTAGCAGAGTGAAAGCCTCCATTTCTGCACATTGTGGTGCCTGCACAATCATGGAGAAATAAATCTTTGTTAAATATTTCATGAGCTTTCAGCTGCTCTAAATAATTCAGTAGGACCTCTCTCATTTGAGCAGGGGCGCAACTTTTCATGTTTCAAACGCTTCCCACCTTAATCACGTGGGAATCCCTCAAAGTTATTCAGGTCACTTCACAGATTCGCTTATTTGTAACGTCACTGGTCAAAACAAATTTGGAAACTTCATGCAAAGATGGGAGGAAGCAGTTTCCTTTTGATCTTACTCCAGGTAAATCCCCAGGAGAAGTCCATGTCTCATTTCCAGCAGCTGAATAATGAAGATTGATAGGGTTAATCAGTTCCAACACAACTTACAGAGTAACTCTGTGCACCCGTTGCCTAAGTTTTGCCATTCCCCAAGTCCAGATGTTTCAAAGATGATAGTGCAGGCTATCATAGGGTGGTGTCTGAAAGACAGATGCATTAATGAGGATATTCCTCTATGCCCTCATGCAAAGCACAGGAGGCTGATCCTGCTTTTGATGGGCTGATTGGCTGACAGCTGAAGTCAGTCCTGCTTCACTACCATGCAATGGCATAGAAAATGAGGGCTTAAAACCCCTCATTCTGTCCCCTCATTAAGTGTCAATCCAAGCCAGCTTGGAAGTTGTTTCATGCAGAAATCGGGCTATCTTGTGAGTTTATAAAGTGAGCATTAAGTGTATTAAGTACTGGATCCAGTCCCCTAATGAGGGACTTTGATCTCCTATCATAAGACTGAGATGTGAAAATCAGAAAGCAGATTAGTAAAACAGCTCCTCCCCAACCACTCCATTCTGCTGCTGCTCCATAAGCCACAGGCTGTGCCTGAGCTCAGGTACAAACCCTGCAGTATGAAATTAGCAGTCTGCAAGACTACTTTTCTGCAAAGGGGAAAGGAAGGGACATGCAGATGAGGTGGTGAAAAATTTGTCTTCAAGACAATTCAGCACAACTACCTGTGAACTTCAACACCCCATCTGCAAAACCAGGACTACCCGCATCACTCTGCCTCAAAAACGTGGAAAACCAAACATACCTAAGACATATCTCCAGGAATATTATAGACAGAGCAGCAGACTGCACTCTCAGCTGAATTTCCAGCGAAGGTCTACCTAGGGCTTTCAAACTTGCCAATAAATCCAGGATTAATGATCTCAGTCTGCACCATTTTGTAACTCATTACTTTAGGCACCACAGCTAGTGAGCTGTTTCGGTCCTACATGACTTCCTTTTCTCTCTGGATGGTCCCTGCAAAACTCTGAGCCAGACAGTTATTTCCCAGGAACCATGGTTACAGTTGTTTAGCAGTTATCATAACTGAGTTTATATACATGCTGCTTTCACTAATTTGTCCCCTTCTGCAGGGAAAACTGTCATAACTGCTCGATTTAAAATGCAGACTGCCCGAGGAGAAGCCTCCTGAGAAGTGACAGGTTCAGAGTAGTCTGTGTGGAGGAGAGCACTTTAAATTGAAAGCAGGTGCTCTCATGTTTCTGCAATGAGACTGGCACAGCTACATGTTATTAAAACTGGAGTCTTACAAGACCTGCTTCAAGAAATGCCCTTTGGCGTTATCCATCTCTTCAACCAGTTTCTCTGAATTGTGTAGATATGGATAGCCATAGGTCATCATTAATTAATTGTTTTTATTTCGTGGTGGTATGGCCAATGCTTACATTTCCCCATAGGTACTGAAAGGATCAACCATGACAGAGAAGGTCAGAAGAACTGGATATATGCTGCCATAGTTTCTCTGTCTCAACAGTTAAGTTGCTTTATTCCAGCTGAGCATCAAGCTCTCTAACAGCTAAACCATTACCTCATAATGGAGGCAGTGTGGGATTCTCTTTCATGAGAGCATTGCACAAACCAACCAGACTTGTGAGTTATTCATGTGCCACACTGCCACAGAAGCAGAGGGATGCCAGCTGCAAAGAGAGCCAAAGAGCTGCTTTTCTTCTCCAGCAATTACTCTTGGTGTCAGATGTGTCCAGCTCAGTCAAGTGGGCGCACATCCACCAGCCTCCCCCTGCTGAGGACTTGAATTTGGCCTCAGGTCTCCACATTTGCTTTTCATCATTGTGTGAGACACAGGTGACCTTGACAGGTGACAAGGGACATCTGAGACTCCTACAAGGTTTCCATCTCCCTCATCAAGATGCATTAAATATATTTGGAAATTTGGCCTTTAATCTGCCTGTGCCACAGTTCTTGCTCTTCCTCTCTTTGCCTCTTTTTTTGTCTAGTCTAGTGTAAATGCAATCTCTCCCCAGCAGCTGCTGTCTCTTGAGCAACAACTCTATGATTTTCTGATCTTTTTCAGTTTTTTTCCAGCTAAATTTTTATATATCTATACCCAGATGATAGGTCATCTACTGTTTCAGTGGTCTAATGCATTGCCATACTTTCTGTTTCAAGACCCCTTTGAGTGTGATTTATTGAAATGACAGACCACACTACAGTTTGCAATGCAGGGCTAATTCATTCCCCCTTCTTTAATACATTCCTCACATCATTTCCAGCATTTGAGAGAATATGTATTTATTTTAATCACTGTGTGCTGCATACATAATTTTTTTTTCCTTGGTGAAACTGCCTTTTAGTGGAGGCTGGGTCATGAGAGAGTAATTATATGAGTTCTGTGCACATTACAGGATAATTTTAAATCAGCTCTCAGGTCAATCTTTTAAAATTATCTATTTTATCAACTGTTTTTGGCTAACAATTTAAATAATTGTGTTTTCCTAATACCTGGAAATGTAATTGCTTTCAGAAGGCCTTTTTTCTGATCTCGGTGTCCTTCTCTGCACACTGCGCATGTTTGCACCTGTCTACGTGGTGACAGATTTGTGCTGACAGCTTGGATAACTTACTTATGAAATGACAAATTATTTTAGAATTTCTTTAAGTTCACAGACTGGAAATATGGAGAAACACCTGTTTTTTGCTGCAGAGGATCTGCTAAGTCAAAGGGAAACTATGTGAATTGGTGAAGTGAGTTGGTTCAAGTGAAACAAAACCCCGGCGGCCAACCTTATGCTGGGTCCAGGTTTCAGGATGGCTCCACAGATGTAAATTTTCAGCTCCAAAGTCCCTGTGGCTGAAGATAGAGACCATAAGGAAGGTTCCAAAAGGCTTTAGGGCACCTAGGTTCTAGTGGGGAGAAACAGCCTCCTCTCAGGATGGGTTCAGAGTGGGAGTTAAGTGGAAGTGCTTTGAGTGGCATCTGGCAAATTGCCTCCACTGAGCCTAGCTGGAGCCAAGCAGCCCCCTGTGCCCAAAGCACACATCTGCTTTCCCATGTCTTGCTCTGTCCTGCATGGAAAATACTTTGCTCTCTCACTTTGTGCTTACCTAAGTGAAGACTTCAGCAAATGGCCCTCTGCTGCTTCAATCCCAACAATAAAGGCTGTCACTGTGATTGCAGTAGGAGAGCCACCAGGAAGCCACCTTCTTGCCATAAAAGGATTCATTCCTCAGCAAGTGGTCTTGTTAGATAATGGAGACTGGGATGCCCAGCTGAAGTGCTGTAGAAAGAGCAACCAAATCCTCTGACAGCAATTAATTAATTCTCATTCCCAGCAGCACAAGCAGGAATAAACAAGTGAATTGCCTTGTAGGAGCCATAAGTGGGCAGAGCCAACACCACAGACAGAGATTGCATTACACAATCAAGTAACAGGTACAGAGGACACAAATAAATGGCCACTAAAGGGGTGGCACATAACACAAAGTATGTTCTGAGCAGCTGCTACAGCATCAGTACCCACGAGCATCAGGCTGGGAATGTCTATGCAGAATAGACAGTTTCTATACATGAAAGAGTCATTACAGTAACTAGCTGTTGGCTTAACCATATCTGAATAGGGGTTATCCAGAACAGCAAACACTCTTTTCCTGTTGCATTTTTGGTATCTGTCATTTTTTTTTGGGTCGTGCCAGTAGGATTGTTCCTCACTCACTCCAGAGAGTGATTCCTGGAGCTGTTGTCACAACTGCACTGCATCCTGCATCCTTGCGGCACAGCAACAACACTGTTAAGTGGATGTGTGCTGGGACAGACAATGAAAACAATCCACTCTACCCCAGGTAATGGTGTGGTTCAGCATTTAAAAATAAATTATCATATGTGTCTGGATGAAGCCTACCTAGACATGTCCTTCTAATAGATAACCCATTATGCACCTTTCTCAGGAAGTTACTCCCACAGTCACTTTCATAGATAATAAAGATACTCATCAGCATCACTCAGAAAAATACATTGGTTGAATTTAGCATCCTGAAATGCTGTTCACAGTAAAACACCTATTTATCAGCTGCTTCATGGCATCTTGGTTGAAGGGCAGCTCCTCTTCTGATGTATGGTTTCAGAATGTCCAAGTCAGTTCTTGGTTTCCTTAAGCAGCCTTGTGTGTTTCTGAACTGTATTCAGGCCATTGGTGGGAATTGTTTAAGCTCTGTGCCAACTCTGATTATTGTTGTGTACTGGTCAGCCTGCTTGGTACGTGGCAAATGACCACTTTGGTCCCAGGCCAAACCTGGCCCAGACCTGAGTGTTTAATGCTTCAGTGCTCATGATAAAGCAATATAGCAGCCTATCAATTACCACAAAATCAGTTGCAGGATTGCTGCTGGATGCAAATGTACATAGCATTGACATTTATTTTCCTACTGAGAAGGACTTAATTTTATTTTGGAGAGTGACTGAGATATTGGCATAGTGCTTTGTGCTTTTTGAATTGCCTTTATTTGAAAAATTAACTATCCCTCGGGGTAAATTAAATGAACCTTTTTCTTTGTTCTTTCAACCCCTCTGCTAGAAGCTTAGTGCTGTTCAGCTGGAGCTGCATATAAGTCAGAGATACGTAGGTTGCTCCTTTGAGCATTGATTTCCCAAGAAGCACACAGAAAAGAAACCTAGCAGGAACAAAAAGAAACAGTTCAGACTAGCTGCATTGTCAGAAGAAATTGAGATACTTACTGCTCTCATAAAGGACTCTGACTTGTGATGATGCACTCAGTAGTGCAATTTCAGGAAGAAGAAGAAAGACTTGCAAAAAAAAAAGGTAGTGGCAGGGAGTCCCAAAACCTAGAGATCACCCCCACGCTTGGTATCATACCCTCCAGAAGGCAAAATTTTGTCTCGATTTCGACCCATTCATCTAGCTTGCAGCATCAATTTAATGGAGCATAGCAGCATTTCTGAGTAGCTTCTTTCACCTGTGAGTGTGACTGTGAATGTCTGTGCACCTCTTGTGCTTTTCCCATGTATTTGTGTATGTGACTGTATGTTTGCATTCCACTTGTAATTGTTTCCTTCCAGCTGCACTGAAAAAGCTGTAAATATTCCCAACTCTTCTGGCACGTACAAGCAGTTGTGATTACAACCCTGCCAGTTGAGAGAGAGAGAGAGAGAGCAGCTGACACATCCCTTTCTGATCGCAACTTCTGTGGGAAGCTTGCCTCTGTCAGTCTGTGTTGGGTAAGAAAAAAAAAAAAAATCAGAGTTCTTCTCTGTAGGAAGATAGCAAACCTTTGAACAACTTTTGAGAAGGCTCTGTTTTGTCTTGAGTTGGAAAGAATGTAAACACCTTGTAACTGAAGAGAAAGACTAGGCAGAAGCTGACTGGATATGTTGAGAAGCTTGTTTGTCAGTATTAACCTATTGTATGCTTTGCTTGGACCCATGTCAGTGGAAGGAGAGCCAGTTGGGATGTGGCAGCTCTGTATTAGAAAACTATATAAGCTGACTATGTAACAGGCTTTTGGCTTTGGCTTGGGCTTATGCTTAAACTCTTGCTTTGCTTGGTGCTTTGCTTAGTTACACAGGCAATAAATGCCTCTCACAATAAGAGTCTTCTCATCTTGGCATCATCTGGAAACACCATAACACACAGCCTATGAGAAGAACACTACAGCTACAATTATACTTCTCAAAAGATGGAACTGTCTCACAGTTTGCACCCACCCAGGGATATGCTGAGCTCTGAGACAGGTGAGCTTATCACTAGGATTGAAGTTGCACATGGTTAAGCTGAATGTTTCAGACACATATATTTTTAGGTGTGTTAGGATCAGGGAGTTACATAACTTTTGATATAATTTCCAGAAGCTCGGCCTAAGTAGTAGAATGATAGAATTAAGGTGAAAATATGTTGAAGTAGCATTAAAAAAAAAAAAAACAAAAAAAACCAACAACAAAAAAACCCCAAACAAACAGCATATACTCACATGGAAAAGATTTCTATAATCACACTCTATCACCATATAAATAGATGTTTATAGTGCTTAGTCCTGAAGTGGTACAAATCTGAAGAGCACCAAAGACCTCAGACTGCTTCATTTTTCTTTGGAGTGTAGCTGTATCAATATTTCAGTTACTCTATCTTTTCAGATCAAAACCAGCCCTGTGCTTAGAGACAGGTTATTTGTAAAAGACAGTTCTCTGCAAGAACACATTGCATGTACATGAATCTAAGCACAGTTTCATTAAAGGAAAAAAAGTCATCTAAAAAAAAAATAAATAGCAGAACTCAGAAGCTGGTATTTAAAATCTGACACCTGAACTGGATTGGGAGAATATGGTGTGACACAAACTCTAGTGCTGAATGAATAGGTTAAATGAAGAGATAACACAGATGATGGAGATTTCAAAGCAAACCATTTCTCTGACATTTAAAAGGATTTCCACTTGCACAGCCAGTTGTGCTGCCTGAACTTCAAGAGGGAAGATGTTCCCTGCCTAGTCTGCATTTCAGCAGTTCTAATCTAGCTTCAGCCACTGGACCTGAAAAAGTGTTTTCAGGGAGATTCTAAGATGAAATGTAGATTTGCTTATCTCTTTGCTTTAGTGGCCATTGTGTAAACTCAGGAAAATATGTGATTTAAATCAACCTTCTCTAGTTGAAAACAAACCCAGTTCACATGAAGTGCTCTGCATTTACTGCCCAGCATGAATGTAAAATGCGTGACACTGACACAGCTCCTCCTTTAGCAATGGAATGTACATCTCTGCTGCAGGTCTCGAGGGTCTGAGGACAGAATAATCATACAATCATAGAATTGTTAGGGTTGGAAGGCACCTCAAGGATCATCCAGTTCCAAACCCCCTGCCATGGGCAGTAACACCTCACACTACAGCAGGTTGCTCACAGCCACATCCAGCCTGGCCTTAAAAACCTCCAGGGATGAGGCCTCCACTACCTCCCTGGGCAACCTGTTCCAGTGTCTCACCACCCTCTTGGTGAAAAACTTTTTCCTAACATCCAATCTGAATCTACCCATTTCTATTTGTTTCCCATTCCCCCTAGTCCTATCACTACCTCACACCCTAAAAAGTCCCTCCCCAGCTTTCTTGTAGCCCCCTTAAGACACTGGAAGACCACAATAAGGTCTCCTCAGAGCCTTCTCTTCTCCAGACTGAACAACCCCAACTCTCTCAGTCTGTCCTCATAGGAGAGGTGCTCCAGCCCTCTGATCATCCTCATGGCCCTTCTCTAGACACCCTCCAGCACATCCAGATCCTTAATAAAGCACTCTGGAGGTGCTCAGTCATTACAGGGAGATTCCCAGACAACCAGCTTGGGTCTGTATCAGCAGGAGTGCTGAGATGCCAGGGGTCTCACCCTGGGGTCTTTGCCTTCTCCATGGTATCTGTGAGTATTTGTACAATCAACAGAAATCTCTGTCCATGTGGGCAGTGATGGAGATCCAGAAGCTAGCAAGGAATGGACAATGCAGGACCAGCAAATAGGCTGTCAGCAAGGCACCATGAGATGGTTTTGCCCACAGAGCTCCTGCATGGCTTTTTAGAACCACTCACCCACAAAGGCTTACAGGGAAACAGAGCCACAGTTCCCAGTACTGTTAGCTGGGGTCAGTCTCCTGGCACACTGCAAGCCTGTCCTTCCTGCAGGACCTCAAATCATGGCAAAAGCTGCACTGTGCAACTCGCCTGCACCAAAACTCTTGGATGAATAATAGCCCAACCAGCCCCAGACAGAGCCATTATGATATATTAAGTCAATACAGCACAAAGTCCTTCACATTTTTGTCCTGATCTGCAGACGTTAATTGGATTCATAATAGCTCCAGGGGGGCCGCAGACTAAACACAGTTTCAATGAACTATTAGAGCTCTTTCCTGGGAAGAACCATTAAGATTACAGAGCAAAAGCTCAGGGTGAGATGCCATTTGTACAAAAAGTGTCACAAAAAGTGAAGAGGGCCCTGCAGTCTCTGTAGTGAAGACAGGATATGAAGCCATATGCAGTGAACAGCTCTTCTGAAATCCTTCCAGACCTTCTTGCTTCTGTGCAGTATTTGAGCTGGGGCTTAAAAGTAAGAGGGTACATGAACAAGTCCCACCTCAGGAGCTTTTAGCAAACTGAGGTGGTTTTAACAGAACATACCTTAGTAATCAGCCCTGTTCTGCCAGTGTGCTATTCATAACCATTTACTCCAGCTCCACAGAATTACAAAATGAAAGTCACCCTTTAGGGATTCAATATTCCAACACAACTCATAGGCAAATGAGATTCCCCACCACCACCCTGTTGTATCAGAAAGCATTGGCACTGCTTAATCTTTTGTGGATTGAATTGAGTGCTTGACTTTTAAAATGAGGGCACCATCAAGTCCTGAAATTCCAGCAGCAGGGAAGTGCTTGCAGGGTGGCTTTGCTCACTGACTGCTCCAGTTGGGGTTTGCTGCCATGCGTCGCTCTTAGGGACAAGAGTGTGTGGAGGAAGCAAAAGCAGTGGGGGAAATTTTATCTGTATTGTCACAGCTTTTCAGACTTTTCATACCTTCATTTTTATGAAAAGAGAGAGGTCTATAGCATGTTTATAAACATGTGTGGCTGAATTTTATATGCTCTCATAGGACAGACACTGGGCTGCCTTTGAAGAGTCATGAAGGAGAGGAAAATGAAAAGGCTGAATGACTCTTGGTGGTTTTATATAAGACACTGAAGCTGATGTTTCTTGCATAACAAATTGCCTGGGAGAAATTCCAATGAAGCCCTGAGATTATTTTTTTTTCCTTTTTGAGGCTTTAAATGAAACAAGGTTAAGATCATACAGTGTTAGCTTTGCTATGCTAAACATGTTTTGTATTATATCTCTGCACACATAATTAACTCTTTTAGTTTTCACAGGCAACATGACCTTGAATAAGAGACATGCTGTAGGACCACACCAGTGACAATATAAATCATATAAAAAACCCAATCATGGATACAGAGAAATAGATTATTTTTCACTTCATGTAAAGATTATTTTTCACTTCATGTAAAACTTACCTGGCTTTCCTTTAATTACCCTACAGGACATGAAGAAGCATAAAAGTTGTTACCTTGCTGAACTTGGAGAGAGGCAGAGCAGAACACAGAAGAAGAATCTGGCTTCAGGTAACGCTGTTCCCATCTCTACTGTAGTGCTGCAATGTAATGAACAGTTCAAAGGTATCAAAATCTGTAGTGAGATTAAAGGCCAGGAGCAGTACACATAGTTTGCAAAAAAAAGTAGAAAATCAGATAAAGCTGCTTCCTATCAAGGGATGGATCTGGTAGTTTCACAGCCCTGTTTTCTGTACATTTTAGATCACACAATTTAATAACTTCTTCTGCATCAAATATCAAAACCTGGAGATTGTGTAAAAAGCCCCTCAGCCTGTTTCACAAGAATTCCCAGACACTAGAGAGCTGGATACTCCTCAGACTGGGCACTCACCATTACAGAGATTGGCATTTAAAAAAAACAGAACACAAGGATTTCCAGTCTTGCTCAGTAGCTAACAGATTCCTTTGTTTGAATCCTTAATCCCACCACTAGGCAAAGGTTTGTTAAAATAATGAGGATTTGAAAATTCTGCTTCTTTCCTCTTTTAAATCATCTTTAGGAATCTTTCCTCTTTAAATTATCTTTAGGTATAGTTACTGTTTGAGAACAACCTGACTTGCACCAGCCTGGATATATTATCTGCAACTCTGCAGGTACCACTTTGCATAGTCACAGTTTCTCCTGGGTTAACACAGCCTGCTCTCACAAGCACCACACAGACAGGAGGAAAAAAATAATACAAAAACCCAAACCTATGAGTTGAGACAAAGAGTTGAGGCAAAGAGTTTACTGGAATTGATCCAGTGCACGATTGCCTTAGCTTATCTGCAGAAAAAGCACAGCCAAATGTAGAAGGAGCAGCAGAAACCAGTGATGAAGAAGCAGAAGCCTCCTGAAAGCAGATTGTAGCCAGGTGGGAGTTGGTCTCTTCTCCCAGGCAACCAGTGGCAGAACAAGAGGACACAGTCTCAAGCTGCACCAGGGGAAGTTTAGGCTTGAGGTGAGGAGAAAGTTCTTGACAGAAAGAGTAAATAGCCAGTGGAATGTGCTGCCCAGGGAAGTGGAGTCGCCATCCCTGGAGGTGTTCAAAAAAAGACTGGATGTGGCACTTAGAGCCATGGTTTAGTTGTCATGAGGTGTTAGGCATTAGGTAATAGGTTGGTCTTGATCTCTGAGGTCTTTTCCAACCTGGCTGATTCTGTGATGTCCCTCCACCTGTGACCCACAGCCTGCCCAGCAGAAAGGACAAACATCCTAAAACCTGGAAACCAGAAGCAGCCAGAACAGGAAGCCTCTCATGTTACAACCTTCAACTTCAAGCCCCATGATACTTTGATCCAGCCAGCACTGTCACTTTGAAGCTGGCACAAGGGCAGCATGGTGTTGAACATCATCAGCAGAATCAGTTCAACAGTTACCAATTTCATTGCAGATCTCTCCCTAACAATTTATTTAATACCCAAGTAAAGAGCAATCCTGCCTCACTCCTCTGAGCTCTGAGTGTCTGAGGTTCCACTGACTCATTTTGGAAAAGGCAATGATCTTTGGAAGGCAAGAGCATGGATATAGGGTGTGCCATGGCTGGACAACACCAGGCTGCACAGGCATAGTGGGATTGATTTTGCTGCTAAAACATTCTCTTTGCTAGGCAAGGCTGGTGAGTGACAGCCTTATGTAGATACAAATCTAATTGCCAATTTGGATACTTACAGTCAAGGTACCAATGTTTTTCCAAGCTGTTTAGTCCAAACAAAGCAAATCTAAGGAAAGAAATAAAGGCAGGAATAGTCACTGGTAGTAGAAGGCAATCTACTCTACTGAGATTATTGCCCCAGTCATGGCTGGAACAGAAACAAATTCAGTTGTGCAGCCTCCCACCATGCCAGCTCCCTCCTGCAGGCACCTTTCCATTGTCACCCTTCAATATGTGATACCAGTTCATGCAAAACACTCAACTCACCAAATGGCCAGGACTGAACCACTGCACTTGAGGACAAGAAGGGTTAGGAGATGGTGGTGGCACTTGGGCACAGTGGTCTGCCTCTGCATATCAGTAGTTGGTGCCAGATAGGTGTCGTGATTGCAGAGCTTCCCTTCTTTGACTTTTGTTGAATTCACAATTCAGAAACGAGTGACCACTCCAGCTTTCTTCCACCCACAGCACTTCATGTGCTGCCACCCCTCACTGCTCTCACATGCCAGGAAAAATTCGTTGTCTTTCAGAAAAGCTAATCTCTTCATAACAGCATTTATACATAAATTAATGAAAGATCAGGATATAAAGATGTTCAGTTTTGATTATTTGCCCATTTTACAGGAAATGCAGTTAAAACTGTTTAGTTTTATCATCACTAGACCAAATAAGCATGACAGGCTATTCTAGCCTCTGGATTATGGAGATAACACACACAAATGTCATTTCCATTTTCATTCTTTTCACAGAGCCACAAACCCATGCTTGCAAGCAAATTAAAATTCAGACTTTAATTGGATTTTTATATTCTCTTTAAGCAGGTACTATTGTTTTTCTTCTTTTTATTATTGTGTCTGAACACTGGATTTCATTTTGAGAGCAAGCCACTGAAGGTGAGAGACCCTCTGTGCTAAATGGTTCATTTTACAACACTAAAACCTACTTTTCTTTGACCCCTTTGAGGATTTAGATTGTTGAATGCCAATATTTCCTTATTATTGTTAAACAAGAGAAAGGCAATGGAAAATTATTATTATATATGTGTTACTATATATACCTCCACATATATATATGCACAGATGTATTTGCAAGCATGTGCACAAATAGACTTATATGTATAACTATATTTGTGTTTATGTATGCAAATATAGAAAACATGTTTCAATAATTGATCTATGTGCCCATATTTTTGCCATAACTTGAGAAAGCATTTAATAATTAAAAAAAAAAAAAAAAGCTGGGTTTTTTTTGAGTCTTTCTGAAAGTCTACCAGACTATGAAAACAACTGAAATCATTCACTGTTCCCTTTTTTTTCTTTCTGCTTATAATGAGCTTCACCAAGATGGCACTGCCTGATGCTGCATTTAAGACTCTATCTCTGATGGTGGTCAATAAAGTCCAAGCAGCTTCTCTGATATTGGATTATTAAGCACAGGTCTCCCTCTGTAGCCCTGGCATGCTTTAGCCAGGGGAAGGAGTCTTATTAGGGCAAAATATGAAACATCCTGGAGAAAACTTCACCACACTATTCATATTTCATTGAAGAAGATACTGAGAGTGGGACTTTGGCAGCAAACAGTGTTGTAAGGGCAAGCAGAGGGGAAAAGTCACCTTGAACTCCATGTCTTATGTCACCACTATTGTGATACTAACTCTCCATGTTGGAGAGGAGCACCTCAGTGTCAGGCACCCTGCACTTAAGACCTCCTGAAACATTTCTGGTTTGTGGCACTGGAAAGCAAGGTTTTACTCCACACAAGTCAACTGCTATCAGGAAAACATCTGAAATTAAGAAAAAGTTGAACGATGAGAAAAATCTTCCTTGGACAGCACTTTTCATTGCTCCCTCAGTACAGAGGGAGAGCCAGGAGGCACGAGGCCATTCCTGTTGCATCCCAAGGCAACACAGTCGTGCTTTGTCTGAGGGCGAAAAAGGTTGCCTTGCAAATGTACATATTCCCATTCACCTAATGAACACTTCATGACCCTGGAGAATGCACTGAAGTAGAAGCTTGATTCAAAAAATCCTCAGTGCTAAACAAACACACTTGGACTAATCCCAGTCCTTTTTTTTTTTTACTCCAGTCACTTCTGGTCAATGCGTGTCAAACATAACAGCAACGACTGAAAACCTCCACACTGCAGATCTGTCTGGGGTGAGGCATGAGCAGAATGGCATCACTGACTGAGGGCCTAATTATAAAGCTGCCATTGCCTTTGGGAAATAATTGACCACGACTGTCAGCTAATCAGCAGGAGAAGGAGAATTCTTGCTGAAGTATAAAATCCTCTGCATTAAGTCTCTGCACTTCACGTTGTATCATTTTCAAGTGCGTGACTCAAAAGTGATAAAGCATGACATGTTCCCATATCTTTTGTGTTTTACCTGCATCATTTGAAACTGGCAGAGTTTCAACACCTGCCATGAGCTACATAAGTGTGTAAATTTAAAAAGTATTCTGCCTCCTGTGTTGACCTTCCTGTAGATTACACTTCCCTCTGTCTGAGACAGAACTTCTACATGTTCAAATCAGCAAATCCCTTGCATCATTTGAAGATCTGCCCTTCGTTTTATAAACTGTGTTTATTATGGATTGCAACTTGAGTAAGGATTTGGAATAGCTTGTCAAAAATTAACCTCTTCCACACAAACCCACACCTAAGCGACAAAGAGGTAAGCAAGGAATAAGAGTCAAAGATTGGTGTCACTTGGTCTTTAGGGGTTTGTCTGGCTAGATCTCTGCATTCCCTGGGAATTCAGAAGCAAGAGTAGAAGTCTGACAAGAAGCCATTTTTGTGTTATTTCTGTCCAACCTCAAGTGAAAAAAAAAATATTAACTGAACATATTAACGGGCAAACCCCTTCCAACTGGGTTGTCAAGTCCAGCTTTGTGGGCACCAAAGATCTAGTTCAAATTCCTTTGGCATAACTGCCAGAACTTTCTCTGCCATGTCTATTTTGTCTCAGCCTCATGGCCCTTTTCTTTCCTGATTAGCCCAGCAATGAACCTGGCCAGCCTCACTCACATGTGATTTCCAGCACAGCACTGCATGACACAAGATGCAAGCACAAATTGCTCTTCCCCTGCCTCCATGCCAGCCTCTGCTGAAATGTCCAGAGGACATGGACATGAAAGGGGCCCAGAGAAACAGTCACAAAGGAAGTAACTTCTTCATGTTGAAAGACTTTTCTAAGCATATTTTTCACTCTCCTACTCTTTTTTTTTCCTAGTGAAAATATTTTCCGCTTTAGTAGTAGCCAAAGCTCTCTTTAAAGCACCACCTCCTATGAAGTTGAAAAATAAAACACAGTTGGTTAGAAAATTTTTCGCTTTTATCTTTTGTGTCTGCTGTAACATGATATCCAAAGATGCATTCCTACCAAAAATATTTCTGATGTATAGCTATTGTTTTGAGTAAATAAATAAACTGAAGAAAGTGCTGGGTTTTGGCACAAAATTCTGACTTTTCTGTTGAGTGCCACCACTTCCCCTTTTCATAAGGAAACACACATGGAACAGAAGGCTCTGTTCCTTTGTTTCTGATCCTCATCCTTCAAAAAAACCAAACCAAAACAACAACCAACCAAACCAACTCACACCCTTTTTCTCTTGAAACAAAACCCCTTCCTTTTTCTATCTGTCTAGTGAGACTATTGACCCTTTCCAGATGGATAATTAATGTATGCTTACAGGTTACCATATGCTTACTTTCAGCTCATGCTTTGGAGAGTAGCTGGTTAGCTGCTGCCCTAAAAATACCATCAGCTTGATTCTCAAATACAGGTGGAGTGACTGCATCTTAAAAGCATATGGGCTGAGTAGATGGAGAGCTGTACAGTCATGATCCCTTTATTCATTTATAGCAGAGCAGTTCTAGCACCTCAGCTGCAGCTCCCACCAGCTATAGCTGATAGCCCAGCCATGTACCACAGTTTAGGATGATGAAGAGGATGTTGAAATCCCCAAGGGACAGATGCCAATTGGAAATCCCCAACGTACACAGTGCTGATCCATGTCAGAATTAAAACACTGAATATCAGTAGTGGGAATGATTTCCAAGGTCTGTTTAAATTAAACATAAATTACAGACATATTTCTCTTGTATTTATAGTTTTCTTAATTTGATTGTAAAAAATAAAGACTTCCTGAGCATATCCAGTATCTATTTTTCTAGCAGGCCCTAAGGAGTTTAAACCAGCTCTTTTTATTCTATGCATGTGACTGGACTGAGCTGCTGAGTGCTCACCAAAACACATAACTCTGTGTAAAGAATACCCATTAGCTTTTGTCTATCCACTTTAGCTGATTGTATTAATAAGACTAAGGGAAGTTCAAATACTTTCTGAAGAGACATTTAATAGGAAAATTCTGTAGGGCAGGAAAATGGTATTATTTCTATTTTCCAGCTGAAAGAGGGGGGCTGATGAGGTACTGGCCCACAGCCACACCAAAGCCCTGCTAGGGAGCTGTTGCTGATGACTGCATCTGACTCCCATAAAGATTTATGGAGATGCTGTATTGTGCAGAAGGCAACTCATAAACAGCACCAGCAGAACGAGGAGTTGACTGCAAGACAGCAGGGCTAAAACACTTGAAAATGTCAAGGCAGGATGACAACCCACAAGCAGAGTTATCTCCACAGAGTTAGGATGCTTCATGGAGAAAGCATCCCACACAAGTCATCCTGGGGGTTAGACTGTAAACAAGCTCCTCACTGACACAGCCAAGGCATGGCAGTGGGCTCCCGACTGATTTTATACCAGAGGACTCTGGGGTAATCTGTGTGTTGATGCAGGTGTGGGTGGGTGAGTAACCAGGACCGTAAAACTTCTCAGAGATGTTGTGTTTTGTAATTCTGAGCTCTCTGTGGCTCTGGCTGGAGGTATCTTTGCCCCTGGATGCAGCTGCTGTGAAATGAACTTCTGGGAAGCTCAGATACACAGGAATAATGTTTCTGAATTGTCATCAGCAGTACTTTTCCCACTTTATTTTAGAAAGCACGTTGTTGAAATAGTGGTGTTTTGACTTTGTGGTGTTTTTCTAGTAATTTACTATTAATGTTTAGGGGAAAAGCAACCAAAGGAAAAGGGTGCCAAAACCAACATCTTTCAAATCACAGATGATGACTACTGGTAAAAGGAAGCCTGGTGCTATCCTCTTCTCTATCAGGAAAACAGAGGAAAAATAACTTTTACTTTGTCCTACTAGCTAAAATTAACGTTATGCCATTAAATCATACCTTTGTCATTAAAACAAAAGCAATGGAGTGGTCACAAATCTAACCCCCTGAAAAGAGACAATGGATTAAAACCACAGAGCTTTTTTGCATAAATATATATTAAAGGACTTAATTCAACTGTCAGGCTTTATAGTTGTAAGGTTATTGTGGCAAGAATTTTATGGTCTTCATATTACCCCTAGACAAGTCCATTTGAGGCAAACCCAGCAACATATTCTTTCATTTCCCAAGTATATTTATTTTGCATCTTTCCTCTTCGCTCCCACCTCACATCCCTCAACTCACAACAAGCCTGCAACACCTGTATCAATCTCAACACCTTTGGCACCAAACCCCAGACACCTCAGGAATATGCTGCAGGAGATGTCAGTGTTCCTAGCATTTATATAAATGTGGCCAGGGATCTTAATGGGTCATTAAAATTTGCCAACTATCTGTTCCTGTGGCAGGGAGCTGTCAGAGGTGCGATGGGCTGTAGGCGACGGTACAGCCACGCAGACTTTGTTCTTGCTTGCAGACGTCAGTGTGATGCCTCAAGCCTGAGCTTGCTTTAAAACTTTCTGCCTGGTGAATATCACAGTATCACAGTATAGCAGAGGTTGGAAGGGATCTCAAGAGATCATCAGGTCCAACCCCCCCTGCCAAAGCAGGATCACTTAGGGTAGTCTGCACAGGAACACATCCAGGTGGGTTTGGATAGTTTCCAGACAAGGAAACTCCGCAACCCCCTGGGTAGCCTGTTCCAGGGCTCTGTCACCCTCACTGTAAAGAAGTTTCTCCTCATGTTGAGGTGAAATCTTCTATGCTCTAGTTTGAACCCATTGTTCCTTGTCTTATCACTGTGAACCACTGAAAAGAGCCTGGCTCCCTCCACTTGACACCCACCCCTCAGATATTTATAGACATTGATCAGATCCCCTCTCAGCCTTCTCCAGACTAAGCAGCCCCAGAGATCTCAGTCTCTCTTCATAGGGGAGATGCTCAAGTCCCCTAATCATCCTCGTGGCTCATTTGTAGCAAGATTTAAGTGTCATGGATTTATCCATGCTTTAAATCCAGTCTAAAATATAAGCTCAATACCTCTAATGCTTAAGACAGAGGAAAGATGTGGAACGTGCCCTCTGAAGGCTTTGATTCCATTCTTCTCACCGATTGCCGTTCCATTCTTCTCACCGATTGCCGTTCGTTGTCTGGCCACCTCGCCGACCCCCACAGCATCTTGGCAACACCCGTGACAGCATGCTCTAGGGAGATAAGGCTAATGAGAGCTATCAAGTCCATCTTGATTTTGACATGATGCTACACACTGCTGTGCAGACTGCCGATGATCCATCATCCCTCCCTCCACCCCACAGATGGAGCACGGCTACAAATGCTTGGCTCAGATCAAGTTTTAAAGGAAAAGAAAAGGTCGCCAGCCGTTTGCAGCAGATCTCCTGCTGATTCGGTGCCAAAACACGACTGCTTTTCCCCAGGATGAGCCCAGCTACCTTTTTTCTTAAGCTAGATCTCAATAAACTAATCACATATTCACACCAGTTAGAAACTGAGTGCATTTTCTATTGGACCAACTCTAAAAGCCTCTCAAAAGCAGTGGAGGATCTGGAAATTAAAGCATAAAACACACTATGTTTGTGTGTTAGAATACAGGAATTGAAGGGCAGCAATAAACACAGCCACCAGAGTTATAACAATAAATACAGCCTAAAGGGAGAGATTTTTTTTCCCCCCTCTTCTCTGGCCTTCTGAGAAGCAGTCTTGCTTTGAAAATGCTGGTTTAGACTTCATAAAGAAACAAGAGCCAACAATATAAAAATTTCTTCCCTTTCCTTTTGGAAACCCAAGCAAAAGTACTGCATGATTTTAAAGTACAAGATATTTTAGTGTTCCCAATAATTCTGCCATCTAGTTCTGCTTCTTTAATTAGCTATTAGTAGCTCTTCATTTATTTCTCATGCATTGTTGCCAGCTTCTTGCTTATCTTTCCCAACCTGTGAAAAATCACCAAAATAGACCAACAAAAATTAATCTTCCTGTTCCCTGTGCAGAGATATTAAAATGGTAATTGCACTCTTTGTACCTCTAAATCCTGGCTCTACTTCTAGATACTTATCTGCAAGCCCACTGAAATTGTGTGATAGGTGTTGCTGATGCTACTTAGGCATTACTGGAAGCTATTGAGATCTGATAATAATCACTGCATTGTAAAAACTTCACACAGTGAGGCCAAAGTTCGTTGGTGCCTTTGACTTCAGTAGTGAAGGGTGATTGCCTGGACAAATAAAGTCCATTTACTAATTCTTAACATCACACTTACCTTTATTTAGTATATCACAGAAAGAAATCTTGTTATTTCATTATGCTTGGCTTGTAGCAGTCTTAACTCAGAACTTAAATACAGACTATTTCCCATGAGCAGGTAGGTCACACAGTCAGATCCCACTTTACTCCTTAACGTAATTCACAGCCCCATAGAAACACCTTCTGCTCTCACCTTCCCCCCCTAAAGCCCAGAGGCTGCTATGCCACTTTGTTGCAGTTGATTGCTTGCTCCTTGTAAAGACCAAACCCACTCTGAAACTCTGACAGGTTTAATTGTTGTCTGCACACTCCGTGAAGCATCAACTTCCAAAAAGAGCATCTCATAATTTGGGAATATTTAACAGAAACAAGGCAAAGGTTATACATTGTTGTCCCTTGCTTACAGGAATTCTGTAGGTGATGGCTTGGGAGGAATTTTCCACTACTCCCCTGCAGTGGTAGGGCCTGTGCACCCCACAAAGAGCAGGAAGAAGAGGTCTCATTGCCAGTCCTACTCATGATGTACACCTCGGGATGAACTCACTGAAAGGTGAGTGTGGCTACTTCTATGAAAGAAGGGGGCAGAAACCAGTTGCCTCATGAGAATCCATCAGCAAAAAGAGCTGTGAGAAGACAGAGACTGACCTTTAGTGGGAGGAGGCAGCACTGATTTCAGCCTTAGAAGGTTTCCCAGGGGTACCCTGTGATGTATGGTCTAACAAAATCAGTCTTCCCTTATCATTTGGATGTAGCACCTTCACACATCAAAACCTCCTAAAATAGGAAGGATGGTAGGGTGTCAGAAGAATATTTTCATGTTTTGCTTTTAGATCAAGTTATTTGAAGACTTTATTTCCCAGAGACCCAAGCATAGAAAAGCTAAGCAAGAATTATCAACAGCTTAGCTGGAGGCATCTTTCATACTTGAGATCCAGACAGGCTCTTCAGGAGCTACAAGTGGTCTGATTATTCATTCAAAAACCACAAACTGTGCTGAAACAGTGAAGCAAAGGGAGAGGATAGAGATATTTTGGAAGAAGTGTTTTTTTTTTTACTCCAGAGGAAATGATATCAAAGAGAGAAGGAAGTGAACAGGTTACACTGTTAAGAATTCCTCGTTTGGATTTATCCCAGTGTTTGTCAAGTTCCTACAGTGGGCAGCTTCAAGTGCCACAGAGTAATTGCAGAAGAAACACCATTAAGAGACTCTGATGAGGGGGACTGTTAAAATTGAATGCACAGTTTGCTCTGATGAATTTCCCTACTTGTTTTTGCAGCAAATAGTATGGTTACACATTGGGTTTTTTTTCCTTTCACAGAAGTGTGAATTACAGTCCTATAAATTCACTGTTACCGTCAATTAAATTAAATAAACATTGTCTGAGTGCATTAGGAAGAGATACAAAACAATTCAATACCAGGGTTAGTTACTGAGGAGGGCTTTTTAATGAACATAAATTGATGTAATTAAAATAAATCTTCTTTTCACGTTTCTTGAGTAGATGCCCTGTAGCTATTCCTGTAGAACACTACAGCAGAATAAACACTGGGCCAAAGCTACTATCTTTCCTCAGACTAAATGGGAGCTTCCTGCTCTCTGGGCTTTCAGGGATGAGTAAAACTGGAGCATGCTGCCTGCTTAAACAGTTGTTAGGCAAAGGTAAAAGAGATCAAACTTCAGCTTTTTGTTAAATTTTTTACTTCCCACTATCATCACCTTCTTGGTAGAGAAGGAAATGAGTAAATAAAAATGCTTTTCAACATCACTCTACAGAGGCTCTTGGTAACTGGCTGGTAGCTTCCATGAATTCTGCTTTTGTGTCCCTAAAATGCTAACAACAGGATCACCAACATGTTTAACTACTTAAGGGTAAGAGGTGTGAGTTACCAGTGGATACCAGGCATGCCTATTAATAAACCATACAGAGCTGAGCAAAGGAGAGAGCTAAAGGAGCTCTTTCCTCTCTTGAGAGAGGAGACTAATCAAGATTAATAAAAAATTCTCAAAAGCCTTTGACCTTTGAGTTCTACACTCTGACAGTGATGATGTCTCATGTGGAGGTGTGTGCATGCACTTAAACTGCCCTGATCCCACCCCACAAGGATGCTGCCATTAGCATGTGGGTCCTACTGAAAAAAAAAATAAAGGTTGCTGCTCACCTATGATTGCACAGTTCGTTTCTCAAGATGACTATGCAAAGACCATTTGGCTTTAGGCCACAAGTACGAAACAAAATCTCTTATTTGACAGCAATTCCATTCTTCCTCTCACCTTCATTTCGGCTCGTCTAGGTTCTCAAGCTGAATTCCCATTGCCTCTGCCAGATAAATCCTTCCAATCAGCTTCTATTTCAGGAGTTCCTCACATGGAAAAATTATTCTGGCTGGAAAACAGAGAAAGGATATTTTCTCTGTGCAACAGTGTCATTGAAAATTAGTGCCTTTGGCATTCCCTCTACAGAGAGAGAAATTTCACTCTGCAGATAAATAAGGAGCTTAGGTCTCCAGGGCTGTCAGCCTTTAACAAACAATAAGTACATGCAATAGAGTAGAAGGGAATATAAATTAGAACAGCATCTTGAATGGTCCTTCTTAATAACACCATGTATGTTTATCTCCAAGAAAAGAAGGCCCAGCAGCTAACAAACACCACAAAATTCCCACATACCCATAGTATTGTCTGTGGCTCTTAGAAAGGTAAAGCATGCCTGAATAGATGTCATTGCTTTTAACACTAGAGAAAAGATACATGCTTAGAGAAAGGAAATCACAGCACACTATTTCTCCCAAGGCAGTACAAAGTACTGTTTCTTATAATTGCAAGCATAAGATTGAAAAACATTTCCATTTCCTTGATGAGTCGTGTTGCAAACTGGCAGCATACCAACTGCTGGCTTAGGCTATGTGGCACAGTGTGTAAAGCCCTTAATTCTCAACTCACATATCTCTCTGCCTTAGAAGATGGTGGCTTTGATAAAGGCATAGAGCCAAAAATATCACAGGAGTTCATTTTTCGAATGTTTTGAGGGTGAGGCAGTTCGTCTCTTTTCAGTCTCTAAATCTTTCCCTTTTCCCCCCAACTCTTTCTTCTGATTTTTCAAGGTTATTATCTCCATGCTTTTTCCTTGGTGCCAGTTCCTCTGAACTTGCATTCACAATGACTCACAGCAGGGAAGCACAGAGCGAGCTACCACCAGAAGCCTCCTCCCTGAAGAAGCTTCACAATGCTGCCTATTATTTTACAACTTGAAATGCTGGCTTAATGGCACATGTCTGAAGCATCCCTTTCTTTCATTTGTTCACCCCAGGGACACAAGCCATGGAGATGTACCTCCACTCTCTATCCCACCCTTCCCAGTGACAAGGTGCATGAGAGCAAGGAGGCTGCCAATCTCCAGACTGCAGCTGTGACTCCTGACACTGGTGTGCTGTGCTCCAAATCTCAGTGTAGCCATGTATTACCTCACCAGTGAAAACCCTGTAAATGTTTTAAAAAAAAAAAAAAAATAGCACATCTTAGGAAAGTATTAAATTTGGGTATGTTTTTCTTGGTCATCATCATTCCTCTACCCTTAAGATGAGAGATGGTATGTAGTGGAAAAGACACTCCAGGTGCTTTGACTGTGCTGGGAGTTAAAAGCTTCTCTGCTGATGCTTAATAGAAGTCATCCTTATTAGAAGCAAACCCTCCTCAGCAAAAGCTCTCTCTTACTGCAGTTTAAAAAGTTGGTCATCCATCCTTGCACTCCCACACAGTATTTATTCATCAGAACAGGACAGATACTAGGGATAGACAAAGTTCTGAAAGGAAATTGCCTCCCCACGTCTCATTAGTGATGAGAAAAGTACAGATTATTCTGCCTCCACGCAGGCTGGAGCCCTGCAAGTTTGAAGAGGGAGTCCAGCAGGCTTGACAACAGGACACAGGGTTGTTACATGGTATTGACAAGCCCTCAACCTAACCCAGCAGTCATTCAAATCTGGCTGTGGTATCTATCGCTCCTTCTAAATTTCTCCCTTCCAAACACCGCAGCAGGAGAAATCCAATACCATGCACTGACTCACAAATAGCTATTCACTTTCCTTCACCTGAAACTTTTGTTAGGAACTTCTAAAACACTGGCTAATAGAAAAGTGAAGGTGAAGTGACAAGTTGAACTGATTGCACACAGTAAACCAAGTGTCTGGGGCTTTGTTCGGATGAACAGGATAATGCTGTGAGCCTGGCAGTGGTGCAGGATTACAGGCTGCTACTCACTTCCATCTAATTCTCCATGTGGTGCTAAGCTTGCCTCCTTGCCTCTTAATACTTTTTTTTCCTCTCCATTGGCACATTTGCTTCTGTGTTATCCATTTGCAAGAGAAGGTCCTCAGAAGGTCTGTCATTTCCCATAGAGCCTTCTGGCTCTGTACAGGCTCTAGCATCATAATCCCTAGGTGGAATGATCCCGTAACTAGTAACTGCCTTAACATGTACACTATTACTACTAATAGTAGTTGCCTTGACTTGTATACTATTGCTATTAATAGCAGTTATAAGAATAGAAATAGTTGCAGGGTCTACAGTCTCATGAGTCTGTTGCAGTGTAGACTTTAGTCACATTAAGTCCAAGAACATAACATTCAAAGCCTGTGATGACCACACACAGGGTGTTGGTTGGCTTCTTATAGCAAAAATAGTTGCTTACCAGGTACTGTACAGATAGCAACACTGCACTACTGAAAAAAAAAATGACATTGATTAGAAACAACCAGCCACAGTAACAAAAAGGAGATAGTATGTCTTTTCCAGGACAGTATCTAGCTGCCTTTATCAGCATTCACAGACGAATCCTCATGAAACACAGCATGCCTACAGAGATGGGTCAGGTTTTACTCTGGCTTCCTCTGTAACCTTCATGGGGTGTGACAAGTGGAAGTGTACAAAATGGGGAGTTTTCCTCCCTTTTCCCCCACCCACTTGAGCAATCTTAAAATAGCACAGATTAGGGAAAAAAAAAAAAAACAAACACCAAAGAAATAAACATTTTCTATCCTGGATTGTTCCCCATAGGCATAAGCACCTGCAGAACAGAAATGTCAGTTGGATGTGCACCTTTACAGATTGACAAAGGAAGATAAGGTATGTGCAGGCTGGAACAAACTTCCCATTCTCTTCCTTTCACCACATCACACACCAACCACATTCATGTGGGTCTGTGAATATCACAAATCCAGGAACTCTGAGACAAGTGGCAGCTTAGGATGTGGGCTGTGAATGGAATGAAATGCAGAAAGGGTGCAAGAGTCTGGCAAAACTCCAAGTCAAAACACCATAATAGTGAAAAACCTGCCCAAAACCACACCTACCAGTGGCAGAAGTCAAATTGTGGAATTTTCTCCCTCATGCCACAGAGAAGTGGAAATTATGTTTTTCTTCAGTGTGAGATGTCCCATTTTCATGTGATCAGATGGCAATAGGAAGTGCAGCTTTATCCAAACCAGCAGAAACTTCAGGCTTGCCTACAACTGCAGAGTAGAGTAACACATGTCCTGGCACAGCAATACCAACAGTCTGTAGGCAAAAAGCAGCTGGATGAGGCATAAATCAAATTAACAGAGGGTGGAGAATGCATATACTCCCTTCCCCAAGGACACCCTGCAAGAAATGCTTTAGGGAGAAAGGGCTGAGCACACCCATGAGCTGCTAAACTCTTCCTTGTCCTGAGGCAGGTGCAATGATATCCCCCACTCCCCAGGCTTCAGCTCTTTTGGGTCTTGATTTGGCGTCCCACCCTGCTGCATACAAGAGGAGAAAGGCTCATCAGGCATTTTTTTCCTTCCCACTCTAAGACTCATCTTGAAACCGGACTACAGCCCCAGGCTAGCCTGACTGTGCTGGCGTCTCTTCTGCCCAGAGTAATCTCTTACCTGATTGCTGTATGGGAGAGGTAGCTCTTACCACACATGAGTCACTGCATGGAACATGAGTATTTCATAAAGGAACACAGACTTTTCAGACATTATTAACACATTTCTGCAATCACTGTTTGAGGGTTGCTGTAAAATAAATTAAAAAAAGGGAAAAAAAAAAAAAAAGAGTTGTGCTTTCAGGGTCTTGCTTTCCACACTCAGACTGACCCTGAGAATATTTCAAACATGCAGCTGCAGTCTTACTGTGAAGTATTAATACAACAGATCTTCAGAATATTCACTGACTGCTGCTGTTAACATTCTGAAATGGTTACTTGACTCCCATCAGATCCTACACTAAGGTAACATTTCCCAGGAGTTTATTTGTATTTCAAAGAAGGACACATTGACCATGTTCATGCTTTCCAATGTTTCTTCCAGACCCAAGGGATTATTTACCCAGGCTTGCATGCAAACACCTCATCTAATTCATTTTGTTCTTTTAAAATGCTCTTTAAATAAAGCTTTTTGGGGAAATTAAGGCTGTTTCAATTGATCTTAGTTGAAACTGGGACTATAAATCTCTTCAGTTTCCTTTATTGATCTAAGGCAAAATTAAAAATATAAATTACAGCTGCTGCAAATTAAATGTTCTAATGCCTGTGTTTGAAAGCAAATGCCATAGTGCCAGCAACACGTTAGATAAGACACAGCAAGAAGAGCATTAAGCTACCATTCACTGGTGAAATCAAAAGGATTTCTGTGAAAACACACAGCCAGGGAATTCCTTCTCCAACCACTACATTTCTCTCATATCTCTGATTGATATGTAAAATTAGTTATCCTAGTTCCACACATGGGTGATAAAACAGAGGCTTTCTTGGGCACAGCAAACACAAAGTGATGGAGTTCTCTGTTGCTGGAGAAGAGGGAGGTCAACAGAACTACTACCTTGGAGTTCTAGTGGACAGATTTTGGCCTGTTTCAGCAACTACTCAACAGAGTCCCTTTGGAGGCAGTCCTGAAGGGCCAAGGAGTCCAGGAAGGTTGGGCACTGTTTAAGAGAGAAGTCTTAAAGGCACAAGAGCAGGTTGTCACCATATGTTGAAAGATGAGTTGGCAGGGAAGAAGGTCAGCCTGGCTGAACAAGGAGGTTTGGTTGTTGCTTGGGGAGAAAAGGAGAGTCTGTGTTCATTGGAAGGTTGTAGAGAGGTAGGGGTTGATCTCTTCTCCCTGGTATCCAGCAACAGAACAAGAGAAAATGGCCTCAAGTTGCACCAAGGGAAGTTTAGATGGGATATTAGGAAAAATGTCTTCTCTGCAAGAGTGGTCAGGCACTGGAACAGGCTGCTCAGGAAGGTGGTGGAGTCACCATCCCTGAAGGTGCTCAAAAAAAGGGTAGACATGGCACTTTGAGACGTGGTTTAAATGGTCATGGTGGGCTTACTGCTTGTTCCCTGGTGTCAACCAAGCTGCCTCCACAGACACCTGGTACAATTGACATCCTGGGGTTTGGAGGAAGAAGTTGTTTGGGACTTTTTTTCCTCAAAACATTTAACAAAGTTCCCCAAATCCTTGTGATGATTCAGGCAGCATTTGCTCTCCTAATGGTGAAGATAGTGGGTATCTCAGTTGTATTCTAAACCTCCTGTCTGTAAGGTTGGTAGACTGCACCTTCAAGGTGCCAACATGGACTTCTCTAGGCAAGCATGGGTGGCCTCTGATACAAGGGCAGCATTTATATAAACTACCTTCTGACATCCTGTGTTATCCTTCACTAAATACCAGTTTGTGTCATTTCATTCATGATTTACTTTGACCTCTAGCTGTGTTTGAAATTTTCCGGCATCAAAACTTAACCCTTAATAAAGGAGACTTCAAGAAGTCATCAGCCAGCAAGAGAAAGGAAAGGTAGATTTCATAGTGAACTGCTAAAAACTATAGGTTTGCTGATAGTCTACAAAGATCCTCCCTCACTTCAACCTCAACATGGATCTCCTTCTGCCTGAACATGACATTTTACACTGACTCCTTCACAAAATACCCAGAGTCTTTTATTCAGCTCTTTCTGGTAATAGTGCTGTACAAATCTGGCTTTGGGAAGAATTTTTTCTCCTCTCCATTACTGTTAATTAGCCCAGGCTACAGTGGTATGCATTCATGCATGTTTAAATTTCAGTGAGTGTTTTCCATGGTAATAATCTGCAAAAATCATCTGCTGGATGCAGAAAGTTCAGCTGAGAGAATTCTCAACATCCAACAGTAAATGCTGTAATCTTAGTGTTGAACAGCAGAGAGGCAATTAGAAAGATCAGGTTAAACACCATTCACAATGCCTACAAAGATAGAAGTCTTGAAAAGTTTGCCCTTTGAGTTGTAACTCAGTAACATGAGGCCTGGGAAACAGTGAGTCAGAGTGGAAAGAGTTGATCCTTGGGCCTGGCCCCTCTTCTGCTTTGCAAATTGCAGAAAGAAAAAGCCCAGCCTTTGCATCCAAAATTCTCATGGAGCTTTGCAGGCAAAAGAAACATGAAAACCTCTTTGATTGTGTCTAAATATTTCAGAGAGGTGACCAGGCTTTGGAAGTTTAATTACCTTAAGCCATGAGAGGGCAAAGAATGAGGGTAATGACAAAGAGGAAGAAAAAGAGAAAAAATGAACTTCTGTGTCAGGATAACAGGATGTTACTATTTATGAACCTGCAAGAGAATCAGCAAGAGCTGAAATAATTAGACAGAAAAAAAGAGATTTTAATTAATGACAGTAATTCTTATGAAAGGAACCAGATTGCCAGTCCTGGAATCTGCCAGTTCTTTTTATCCACAATGTACATAACAATTTCAATGAGACTGCTGCAAAGATCTGTAGCACGGGATGTTACCCTGAGCTGAGAAATCCAGTGTCTGTTTGGTAATACCTCACAGCTTTTGCTGCAGCTGAGCTTTGCAATGTGAATAGTTGTTCACTAAATCAATTCCTTGGGTCAGCTGATCTCTGCTGACCTGAATCAGCTTACAGAGGTGACCAAGAGTCACAAAACCTACTGAAATAAATGTAGAGTCCCACAGGTTCCAGGGACCAGAGCATCAAGATCCCAACCTGAGGAAGTCATGGCAGATGGATTAGCAGTCCTACAGTATCTAAGTAAACTCCAAAGAAAGAAAAAGGTTAAAAGTAATCTTTGATTGAGATCATGTCATTTTGGCTAAATTCCCATCATTCTGTTTAGAAACAGCAGCCACTTTTTTACCACAGTCCTTCTGACTGCCATAGCTGTGGGGGCAACATGGCTTCACTCTTTGTGAAGAGCAGCAGCTGCAGAGTTTGCTCCTGAGTTGGAAGGCAGAGGGGAAGGATTGTTTTTTAAGTTGTTGTTAATAAAAGTCTGGATTAATGAAACATTAGCAGAAGCTTTTCACCATCTCCTTTTACATCCTGCTCTCCACGTCTTTGCAGCTGGATGGAGAATTTCACCTTCCAGAAGTGCTTCAAGTTCTCTGGTAGAAGGTATCCTGGCTATTCCCTCAAAATTTGATGTCTAATCCATATCAGCAGCTGGCTTAAACTCCCTCTGAAAATTAACACTCTGCTCCAGTTCTCATAACATCCTATGGCAAGGCAAGAAATGATCTTCACTACTTGAGCCCAATACGAAAGAGATTAAGTCCCATGTATTAACTTCACTTTAACATGAGTATTTCTATTACCTGGGTCAGAGAGTCTGTGCAGTCACTCTCCAAAACCTGCTGTTATTAATTCAGCAATTACAGTTTTATGTGGCAGGGAATCCTTGGTGTTTGAGTTGGCACTGGAAAGCTGTAATTCTGAATGAGACATGACATGAATTACTGGATTGCTGTAATTTTTGAGCTTTTCGTGCACTTTCACTGCATATATTAAAAAAAAATACAGCAAGTAATTCACTTTTAATTATGCAAATTCAAAGACAGCCAGACAAGAGATGGATGAGTTTTTAAATGCCTGCTTTGCTTGGACACCTGGGGTTAGCATAGAAAATCCACCAGCCAATCAGGTAACCTGGCCAACCACACTCCTGCTTGCATGGGTGTGCACAAAATTACCTCTTCTTTAGTATTCATCACCACCAGGAGAGCACAAAGTACAGGAAAGGAATTGCCAAGCAGAGAGAAAGCTGAGAAAAGCCAAACCTCCTCAACCTGCTTTCCCCACTTCTTCAGGTGTTCAAAGACAGCAGACACATAGATGTCCTTACATCTGACTTCAGCATAAGATCTCAGAGGCCTCCAGGTGCCTATAAGCTTCCTAATTTGACAATTAACTTCCTGATGTCAGGGCTCAGTTGTACTAGGACAGCATCCTCAGCCACTGTTTTTCAAGGAAAGGAAACATTTGCCAAATGAAGACACTGCAAACCGCTTTTAGCTGGAATATTTAAATCAAGACCCATAGCATGCATCAGCTTCCCCATTCTGCAACTCTACCCTTGTCTTTGTTCTTCCTCAGAGAAGCCTACAGCTGCAACCAGCTTTCTACATGCACATGTTCACACACCAGACTGCAAGTTCGTTGTAAAGGAGAACTAAGTTACACTGCTCTCAAATTCATTGTTAAGGTGTAAGACAGCAAGCATGAGTCATGATGGCTTGTTAACAATCCAGTGCTGCAGCATTCAGTGCAGTAATTACAGAGGCAAGAGATTGCTGAACATGTGTAAAAAAGGAAATAATTGGAGTAGCAATAATGCAAAAGCTGCTCCATGCCTAGAGCAATTTTTATTTTGCCTTCCTACTGAGGTGCTACTTCTCAAGGATACAGTGGTTGGAAATTAGCTGTCTTTAATGAACATTAAGTTTAGGTGTTCTCAATCCAGGAGCCCTAAGGCTTCACATCCAATACATCCACCGTTTAGGACACAGAGGTAAAATTACTCAAACACCTTATTGCCTTGCCCTGAAAGAATACATCTGCTTCTTTTCCCTGGAAGCCTGAGAGAACTTTCAAGTAAGTAAATCAGCAATGCAAATCTCCAGCAACCTACTGAAAAAAAAAAAAAAAACCCAAACTAAAAAAAAAAAAAACTAAAACAAGGGTGCTAAAGATGTTGTTCACAAGGCACTGCTGTGCTGAGTTCTTAACATGAATATTTTCAAATCAGATGAAAACTTCTGATTTTTCTCTAATCTCTTCATCCTCATCTCCCCCACCCAGAGATGTCTCGCTGCTAGTTTCAGTCTCACTTCTCTGAATGTGATTTCTCACACAGCTTTCTCAGCAGCTCTTGCTGCATGCCTGTTGCACAATTTCAAAGGAAGAAATCCTCCTGAAGGCAAGCGAGTGATTTGAGTGTCCTCAGCAGTGCTTTTACAAACCTCTCTCAGATATGGTATCTGCCCTGAAACCCTGGAATTCAGCCTTATTCTCAAGCTTTTTGAAGCTCATAGTTCTGTTTTGGCCTACCTGCTGATCACAGCCTTTATAAGTCTAGACAGAATTGAGCACTACCTTCACCTTACAGCTTCTGCAGAAAACTCAGTCATACCTTAGTCATTTACTGACTCAACTACTACTTCTTCATTTAAAATTGTGTTAGACTCCTGCTCTTCACATAGTGAAGCACAAAATTATCTGACTTACCTGTTTATCTGTTTCAATTCTACAAAATGGGTCATGCTGGGCAGGGGAAGGTGACCATCTCAGTCACTTACCAACATGTATCACCAGCTTGTTCCTGAATTCTGCTTGCAAGTCACTGAGTGATTTCTTTCTCAGTCTCATCCAGCTTCTGGCTGGATCTGTCAAAACATCTAAACACTATTTCTCTATGAACTCATCACTGAAGTAGTCTAATGCTACGGAACTAAAGAACTGAGAATCTGTCTTCCTACTGCAGGAGAAAAAGTAGCTCTTGGTCACTGTGAACAGAAGAGCTTGAACTTGTCTGCTTCAGTTTTGCTAAAGGTAAAGCTGAGTCACATCTGTAATCAGAAGGAAACAGCACAAAATGAGATGTTGACAGTGTGATTAAGGATTCCCTTTAAACTACAGAATAAAGCACAATTAATATTTTGTCCTGAGGGAGATTAAGGTTTGTGGGGGCTCTTCCATTCTCACCTGCTATCACCATTATGCAGCAATGTTTCTCATAACTCTCTTAACATCAATTCTGCAGTACACATTTGCTGCTAGTTCTACTAAAAAGAGCAGCTTGCAAAGAGAACCAGTTTAACCCCATTGATTTTCTTAATGTCAGTGGTATCACAGAGATCACTTGTAACCCTGCAGGTTAAGTAAAACAGTTAATTGTGCTCTTTTGCCAGGTTTAGACATAAAAGGCAGGATAGCAAGTTCAAAAGAAAGGCTTAGAAGAGGAGTTCTGGATGTTGAAAAGGAGCTAGTGTGAGTTAGCATCAGCTTGCAAGTGGAAAGCAAGGTTAGCATTTGATTTAAAGTTAAGCTAAGAATGTTTTTTGTATGTATAAAGTAATTTAGATCAATAACTGGAGATAGAAAACAGACATTTTGATGGAAACAAGCAACAGATACACCAAGGTTGACCCCTTTGTTTAAAGTATGGTTCTCCCTAGCACATACAGCTGCCAGACTAGAAAAAAATCCGTTTCTGAGCTTGCCCCAAAGGAATTCTTATCTAGTTAGTAGAGCCTAAACAGACATTTCAGGATGCATTTTCTCTCATACAGTGCAGGTACCTAGGGAGTCTGACTCTAGCATGGGTATCTGAACTCAAACATCCACATGGGCAACATGGGATGGCCTCACACTGCCTGGGTATGGAACCTATTTCACTCAAAGCTCTGGCTCCAAGTTAGTAGAAACATCAGAGAAATTTAGGGCTACAGTAAAGAATATAGCACATTTGCAGAGAGCTGGAGGGGAGCAGGCATGCAGCTCCTCTTGTTTTCAATGAATGGGGGAGGCCTGCCTTTCATTTCTGGAAAACAACCACAATAAAAACACCATGAACCGATTTGCATCATTGGGCACCTGAATACTTCTTTTAATAGCTTTATTCTTAATGGTCTTAACACCTGCTTAGAGCAAGTAGGCACACAGATTGGCAGGGAAAGATTAGAGACTTTCAACTCATAATTCATTCCCCAGTCTGTTCCTAGGGCACAGCAGTTATGCACTCTCCCTTACTCGGGACAGAATGTAAAATGACTGCATTATCCTTAAAGACTAAATCAAAGTAGGCAAAAAAAGTAAGTGTTTTCTACATGACTGCTGCCATTTTATAGGGAAAAGATAAAAAAAACCACAACACACAAAAAAAAAAACCCCAACTCATTGAATGGAAAATGAAAGGTATCCATAGGTACATAAACGACTCTTGCTTTTTAAAAGTTTTAATGATCCAAGGCATTGTTTAAGCAGCAACGTTGTTATAGATTTACTTAGCTGGTTTCTTTCTGAGTGATCCTTCTGACAATGAAAGCTACAGAAAGCAGCATTAGGCAAGTTACTTTGAAACCAAAGTGTATTTGTGCAGCAATAAAAGAGAAAGAACTGGGACATTAATGAACAACCAAATAGTAACACAGTTAAGGGTGCTGCTTTGCAGGAGACAAGTGACTATTCTGAACTCTGAAGTGCCAGTGTGATGAATCACAAGAGCCCACTGAAATGAGAGCAAACATATAAATTCTCCTCTTTTTTTCACTATGTACAAATACCAGAGCAATTTTGGGTTGTTGGCCAGCTTGAGGACGATGTGCTCATCATTATATTGTATAGCACTTGCTCGTCAGAAATTCTCTGTATATTGGTTTTGATGGTTCAGTGAAGCATAATGTATGCCTGAAAGGAGGTTCAGTGTCAGACAATGCCAGGTAGCTCATAAAAAAAATTGTAAAAGTTTTAAATAAATTATCTAGGAAAGGAAGCAAACTGATGCTCTACATTATTTCTGAGAAAGCAGATTGTGAAGAGATACTCAAAATATTTTGATTTTTGCTGTTACATGGATTTCATAGCTCACTCCCTCCAAAAGATTTTAACAGTTGCAAGTTTATCTCCCTAACCTGCACTGCTGTTTCATCTTTGTCTGTTCTAAAAGCTATCTGCTATATCTATTCCCATCTTCTCTGCTCTCTTCAAACTCCCAACAAGGACCACAACCAAGGCTTCTGTCAAAGATGCCTAACTGCCATCAACTGAATTAGGGTAGAAATTCAAAGACCAGCAAGCAGTTGTGGCAATTGTTTCACAAGGGCACACATCGCTCCTGGCAACCACAGTGAACACTGCACTGTCCTCTCTCTCCTGAGCTACCCAAGTCATCCTTTACTCTAGGTGTGACATCAGCCAAGGGGTCTTCCTATACATCACTGGAGATGACAAGACAATGCAGTACCTGCCTGCTCTCAGTCCCTGTGCAGAAGGTCATAGTTATGAAGGAAGGTTGAGTGAGGTACTTCAGTGCTATCTCTGTGGATGTGCACCACCACAGAATCACAGACTGTTAGGGGCTGGAAGGGACCTCGAGAGATCATCCAGTCCAACCTCCCTGCCAGAGCAGGGTCACCGATGCCAGATCACACAGGAACTCTTCCAGGTGGGTCTTGAATATCTTCAGGGAGGGAGACTCCACAACCCACCTGGGGCAGCCTGTTCCAGTGTTCTGCCACCCTCACAGTGAAATAACTCTTCCTCATGTTTCCATGGAACTTCCTGTGCCTCAACTTCCACCTATTGCCCCTTGTCCTGTCACTGGGCATTGCCAAACAGAGCCTGGCTTCATCCTCTCGGCACTCACCCTGCACATCTTTATCAACAGGAAGGAGGTCACCCCTCAGTCTCCTCCTCTCCAAGCTGAAGAGCCCCAGCTCCCTCAGTCCCTCCTCATAAGGAAGATGTTCCACTCCTTTAATCGTTTTTGTGGCTCTGTGCTGGACTCTCTCAAGCAGTTCTCTGAGGTCCTTCTTGAACTGAGGGGCCCAGAACTGGACACAGTATTCCAGATGTGGCCTCCCTGGGGCAGAGTAGAGAGGCAGGAGAACCTCTCTGCACCTCCTGACCACCCCCCTTCTAATACAACCCAGGATACCATTGGCCTTCTTGGCCACCAGAGCACATGCATTATAAAAGCATCTTCCAGTTGCAGCTCTGACTGCTCTGTACATGCATTGCTGCTGTGTTTTCTCTGTACTTGCAGCACTGTGATCCTGAACCTCACTTGTACAGAACTCATCCCTTGGCATTCCTCACAAAAAACATATTGCATGAGTCAAGGTAAAAGATCAGGCACTGGACAGAGAGTTGTGAAATGGGAAGAACTTTCCTCCTTCTAAGAAAAGCTTTCCCAGTTCACTGAAACCAGAACCCAAACAACATCTTTCCTTCCAGACCTGTTAATTATCCATGGCGAAGCAGGAAACAAAACAGCAGTACTTGGAATTCTTCCATGGGCAAATAAGTCTTATAAGGAATGCTCCAAAACAAAACCAGCCATCTCTTCAGTTGGAAGGGAAATACTACAAGGCTTAAGCAGCATTTTGTTCAGGAAATTACATCTTTCCCCATTCTCCAGCTGACACATTGCATTGCAAGTCTGTCACAGCACATTACCTTGGCGACGTGATGTAATGCAACACCGCTGATGCAACCCAATCTGATGTGTCTAATGTGATACATCAGGTACAACATTTGGGAAGATTCTCCTGAAAACAACATCCACAGAAGAGATTCTTTCCCTGTCTTTGCTAATTAAAAAAAAAAAAAAAAAGAAGAAGAAAAAAAAAGCTCCTTCCCCCCCCCCAAAAAATAGCATCACCTGGAGATAATTGCTTTTTTCACAGGTAATTAGCAAATACAATTAGTTGTGGGAAAGGTTTGCTTTTCAGCAACTCACACACACAAAATGGGAAAGCAGATGATCATAGCTGGCATGTAACTGCTTTCTACAGGACAGCACACCTGAGCAGATGTTATTTACCAGACTGATTTCTTTTTTCCCCCCGTTGACAAGTGAGAATAAAGGTTTTGGAGCTCTGTGCTTACAGCTTTTCACGTAGGGCCCTGAATTACTGTTGTGTTCTGAGGGAAAGTAACAGTCAAGTCACCCATTTATTCAGAGATGAATCAAATGTCATAAACCAATAAGAATCAACCTTATGAACTCTTCAGCTCATAAACTGCCTGGCAGTTAAACTTGCTTATCTCTGCAGTACATAAACATTACCAAGATGGAATCAAATAATGATAGATCTTTCAACAGACGTTGTGGGAAACCATGGAGAACGCAGAGTGCTTCATTCTGGGGTCAGCATGAGGCACTACAGACAAAATCAGGACTGCCTGAAATGCTGCTCTGCTTGTGTTTCCAAAAATCAACATCAGCTATGGAAACTTGCTGTATTTCCACAGACAGAAAGGACATGATAGAATCATAGAATTGTTAGGGTTGGAAGGGACCTCAAGGATCATCCAGTTCCCATCCCCCTGCCATGGGCAGGGACACCTCACACTAGAGCAGGTTGCTCCATGTGATGATGACCAGATGAAGAGCAAGAATCACTGGACACAGACTTGGAATAGCCTACTAAAGTGGCAGTGATATTTGTCAGCAGAGGAGACTTGAGCTGAAGTCAATGCAATGGCTCTGGACTAGTCCCACCCCTCATGCAGAGAAGCTGGCAGCAGGAGGCTGTAAGCAAGCCCATGTATCTTTGCCCAAGCCAGGGGAAATGAGAGAGAAAATCCTCACTGACTTATCAAACAGGTTTTAAAGGAGGGCTTCAAAGGAGGAGGAAGCACCAGTTCTTGGTGCTTCCTTTCCATTTAGCTACCTGTATTCTGCTCTGCCATAGCCATCCACTGCTCCAAATGCATTCTAAGTGTAACTTGCTCTGGCCAGGAAGAGAGCAGTGGAGGAATGGCACAGAGACAAAATGCCAGGCTGTTTCACTCACTGCTTAGACTGATTTTTCTAGTGTCAAATGTAATTCAAATCTCCATAAAAAGCTATTTGCTCTCTGGTCTCAGGATTCTTACACCAAATTTCAACTGTGAAATCCAAATGAGAAGGGAAAAAAAAAAAAAAACAACAAACTTTTGCTCAAGGTCTGAAAATCCTGCAAGAGCCTTTCAGTCTCAGACTCAGTTGTATCTGAAGTGGCATCTGACCACTTTGCCTCTACCCACCAGATTTTCAGAGCCAGGCACACACCCCCTATCAAAGTGCAGGTATTTATTGGCTATTTGGACATCTGCACAGTTATTCTGACAAAAGGATCAAAATACACAAGGCAGCTGTACAAATTCACCTCTGAACTTCTGAGCCCAGAGAATCTCTCAGGCCTGCTGCCCAGATCTGGACATTTAAGGTACCACAAGTCCCTCTTTACAGCTGCCATCCCCAAGGGGATGTTCTTTCATAGGAGCACAGATATTTCTCACCCTTCCTAATCCACTGTTTTTTTCCCTTGCTGATTCAGATAGCATGAGTCTCAACTTTTATTATTTGTTTGTTTTGTTATTTGGACTTTCTTTTTCACTGTTTAATCTTCTTTACTAGTACATGTGAAATGTCTTTTTTTTTCAGGGGCTTCTCTTTTAAATCATCTTAAGTTACTGAAGGATTAGCAATGGACTAAGAGCTTTTCAAAGATCTGAAATCTGGTCTCCCTTTGGGACAAGAAGTTGGGTGTATACCTGAGTTTTCCATGGAAATTGAGCAAAACCACAGAGATTTTGGTTACCAGTGAGCTATTTCAGGAACTGCCCTTCTCACATTCTATTATTTTCTAAAACAGGAGCTATAAGTGGAGTAAAAGTACAATGCATCTTCTATGAGTAACAATACAATGACAATTTCTATTTACACCTGTGTGTTATGCCAGTGCTATAAACTCCCCAGGCATAGGATTCAGTGAATAATAAAAAAATATTATAATGCAAAGCTTGGAAAGATGATCTATGTCTATTCTGAAGGCTCAAATATCTATTATACCATCAAGTTACCTGCATCCAGGTCTGGAGCCTCAATATAGGAAGGACACAGAGCTGATGGAGTGGGTCCAGAGGAGATCAGGGAGCTGGAGCACCTCTGCTATGAAGCCAGGCTGAAGGAGCTGGGGTTGTTCAGCCTAAAAAAGAGGAGACTCCAGGGAGACATAATAGCAACCTTCCAGTACCTGAAGGGGGCTACAAGAAGGATGGAGAGAGACTGTTTCCAAAAGCCTATAGTGCTAGGATGAGGGGCAATGGCTCCAAAGTAGAGAAGAGCAGATTTAGATTGGATGATAGGAACAAGTTCTGCACCATGAGGGCAGTGCAACACTGGAACAGGTTGCACAGGGAGGTGGTTGGGACCCCATCCCTGGAGATACTTGCTCAACAGGGCTGTAGGCAACCTGATCTAGTTGAGGATGTCCCTGCTGACTGCAGGGAGGGTTGGATTAGATGACCTTCAAATGTTTACAGAATCACAGAATCAATAGGGTTGGAAAAAAACTCAAGGATCAAAGTCCAACCTGTCACCTAAAACCTCATGACCACTAAACCATGTCACCAAGTGCCATGTCCAATCCCCTCTTGAACGCCTCCAGGGATGGTGACTCCACTACCTCCCTGGGCAGCACATTCCAACATCTAACAACTCTCTCCATGAAGAACTTTCTCCTCACCTCCAGCCTAAACTTCCCCTGGCACAGCTTGAGACTGTGTCCTCTTGTTCTGCTGCTGGTTCCTTCCAACCCAGACCATTCTATGATTTTATCCTTTCATCAAGAAAGTATTAGACATTTTGGGGGACTTGAAATCATCCCAAAGAGCCAAGAAGTCATTTATGTGTTACATGTGCAAATTGCTGCTGTCACCTGGTCAGCTTGAGCACACCAATTGCTTTATCAGTTATTCAAGACAAAACATAAAACCAAAACCTCTCTTTGGATTTTTCCAGATTTTCTTTTATGAGTCCTGATATTATCAGGTGTGGCAGCATGCTGGTCATGGAAAAAAAAAAAAAAAAAAGAACAACACTTTAAAAACTTTCAGCTGTCCCTGACATCAATAATTTCTCTGCTTTTGTTAAATCCAGCCCACCTGCACTTCTCAGTGGAGTCAGCTGATCCATTTAAAAGCATGAGATAGCTGCATTTATTTCTTTAAAGAACAAAGATCACCTGAAATTCTGCTTTATGGTGGAAGAAATGTTAGCATGACCATCTGTCTTCTAATTAAGAAGACTCTTATATCTCAGAGACTGGGAAATCTCATCTGTATCTATTCATACACCATGTGTATGACTGGGGGAAGAAAAGAGAATCTCCTCTGCATTCAGGAACTTTGTTTAGCAGAAGTTCACTGACATGGGAGTTAGTTATCTGCTTCAATATCAGGTAACAGCACCACCTTCTGCCAACAAGTTACCATCTCTTTAGAAAACCAGATCAGTTTTCTCCTTGTAATTTCAGTGGCTTTCTTCAAACATTTCTGATATAGACAGCAAACTTTAGACCACTATCCATAAGCTTATTTTTAAATGCCCCAAACTGTCTAAGAGACATAGGCGGCTTAACTGAAATTTAACAAGTTTACTTCCAAAATTATAATAATTCTAGGTGCTGTAAAGCTAAATATGCTCTGATTCAGCAAAACCCTTAACTGCACAATCCTTGCATAAATTCCCAAACATCTTTTGCTGAAGCTGGGCTTGAAATGTCATTGCAAGATTACCAGTCCAGTTCCCTCAACACTCAGGTGGCCATTTTCAGCACAATTTAGGAAACCAGGCAGGATCACAGCACCTAGCTAGCTCAGGCTGAAAATAACATTTGGACTCACAAGTCTTTTGGGTGTTTTGGGGCATTCTTCCTGTGAAAAAAAGGGGAAATGACAGAAACCACAAGAGAGAAAAATGGAGCTCCCAGTAAGAGAGGCACAAAAAGGATAGGACTCTCATATACAGATGTAAATTCATCTTATCACCCTCCAGCCCTGCAGAAGTGAGAGAAGCTCCCAGGCTGCAGGTGAGACACTGAACACTTGGCTCTATGTTTGTGTGGCACACCATGCACGTGAGCTCAAATTGTTGCTGCCAGCATCCTATAGGATGCTGTACACATATTGGCACAGGTACAGAGGTGATAATAATATAAGGTCAGGTCCACAGCTTATATATCCATCTCATACATTAGTAAGACTCCACTTCAATATTCCATTTAGAGCATCCCTAATATAATACAGGGAATCAGAGCAGACTGCCAGATCAGCAAACTGTTTCTGATCCTTTAACCCCATCAGAATCCCAAAATCCCAGGCTAGGGCAACTAGCAAGGCAAAGAAAGAGTGAAAGGGGCAGTAGTAGGTAATGTTGAAGAAAGACTGAAGCATGACTTCTCTCAAAACCATCAGTTGTTTCTTCAACCTTTCTTGTCCAGACAGCACTAAGAATAACAATGGATCTTCCTTGCCTCTTCATTCTCCCCTCAGCTCTGGTCTTACCTCCCACAACAGGATTGGCCAACTCCCATCCAACAGCACTGGCAATGGACAACTCACTCTGGTGGAAGCCTGAACAAACTCAGCTTTTTGATGTGACAGCAGCACAGAATGCTAGAGTCACCCAGTGTTAAATATGTCTTCTCAACCATTTTCATTGAAATAATCGTTATTTTCTTCCTAGTGCATATTGGTGAAAGCACAGGAAGGGATTTGCAGCAGGCAGACTGCACCTGCCAGCCGTGCAGATGAATCTAGAGCAGGATGTGAAGCGCTGTATTAAGCAAAGTGACTAACATCTGCCATGTGCTGCTCTCTTATCCCCTTTCCCAGGGGAAAAATGAGAGTAGAGAGGGTTTGGTTATGGATTATGATTATCTAGGGCTGTTTATCACCTGAGCTGTAAAGTTTATTCCCACTAATTCTTGCATCAGATTTTAACTGCTGACTGAAGAGATGTTATTTTAGGAATGAAAATGGGGCCCCATCAGCAGAGAGAGGCTGAGGGGTGGGAAATACAACAGGTTTCTAGGCAAACTGCTTTACCTACTCTGTCTTTAATGTTTCTGACATTGCTGTGGGTTTCTTAAATTGGATTCTGGTGTCTTCCCTGTCTCTCAGCAGCAGTAATGCCTGAACACTTTGCAACAGTAAACTGGGTGACATAACTGGGTAATGAGACTTTACAATGCAAAATGGGGGCATTAGTTTATGTGAAGGTAATTGAACTGCTTTTCTGAGTGAGTCTTGAAAGAAGGAAGACTCTTTAAAGAAGACTCACCTTTCTTTTCCTCTATGATCTACATATTTTTCTTCCCCCATGGTTCCTCTTGAACCCCATGCTCCTGTGAATTATAATCTAAGATGTTGAGAAGGTTCCACATCTGATGTAAAACTATTGGCACTTCTATGCAGTGAGGATATGTGGAGCTGAGCAGATTTAGGTCAGTCCCCAGAGGGGATGCTCTTACATCTCCTGTGCATCTTCAGGATATTCCTATAGGCTTTCACGGGAAAGTACCTCACTTCCAAGTGTGTGCAGAAAGTAAGAGTGGGATCTTTTAATAGCAGAAAAGGAGGAGGAGGAAAATACCTCCTACATAACTTGTGGTGCCTAAAAATTTGTCATCTGTCTTAAGGTCTCCATCTATTTTCTCTCTGTACTTTACAGGCAGTCAATGTTTGCCCTGCCTTCAGCTTAAAGTTGGTGGCTAATTTTTAGACAGCTGAGTTTTGGAGAGATTAATTTTACACAATGCATAGAGCCAAATTTTAGAGTGAAAAACGTGCTTTAATCACAGGCAACATCATGCTTTCATAACAAAATTGCCCCTCACTGGGGGAAGCAGACTTGGCTGCCATTGGAGCCAAGAGATTAGGGAGAGCTGGTGTCACAGAACACAGTAGCAGAGAACAAGGCACTGATGAGCCAATTGATAAAGCAGTAATTAGGACTGTTTGGCAGGTTGGGGGTGGTTTGAGTTTGGTATTTTGCTTGTGGATTATTTTTTTTCACCCCTTCTGTATTTGAAAGAATTTTGCTTAGCTAAGTTTTCTAACCACTTAAACGAATCCCAGTTCTGTTCAAATCAATGAAAGCCATGGTGAGACAGCTGTAATTTTATGTGCATGTGTTTTAGTAAATTAGAAGGTTTAGCTTTGAGGATTGACTTTAGTGTAATCTACTAAAAAGGATAAGTAGGGCCAGATGTAGTGTCTTATAAACTGCTGGACAGTTGCAACTGGAGCAACAGCATTGAAAGCAACTTTATAGCATAGGGAGCAGATTTTCTGACTCAAAAAAAAAAAAAGGCAAGCACTATTTTACATAAAGAGTTGTAAATATTTTATATTTCCAATGCAAAGAAAGAGGGCACAAATAGGGTAAAAAAAAATACAAAAAAACCCAAAACCTAAGTAATTGGTAATGGGTTTATCTTGTTCTGTTTGTGCATCTCTGCTGAGAAATACAATCTGTACCATACAAACTATTTAACTAAATTAAATCCTAGTTAGCATCTGGGATGCCATCAATAAGAGTCTATCTTTCTGAGGAGCCACAGACTGGTTGCAGTAATAGGCACATAAAGATTCTAATAGGTAAATAAATTTGTTGATGCATTCCTCCTGCTATCAGAACACAGTTTAACAGAGTAATTAGTGGTTAGATACCTGATTATATGGAAGGAATTTTTCTAAGCATTAAAAATTCTCAGGAAAGAACATTCACACCATCAGTACTGTTTACTTATTCTGAGGCACAGAAATAGTTGTCACCTGGTTCCTCACTCCACATAAATCTTTAATAAGAGATTTTCATCACCATTAGAAAGTGATTTTCAGCATCGCTATCAATTTGTAATCATTTCTTATGTCCTCAGCCACTCAAATTCTTTGAAAAGGGAATAGAAATCAATGCAGTTTAGCTATAAATCCACAAGAGCTGGGCTGTGTCACAGTGTCTTTATGTGTTAGCCCCAACTTATTTATAAATCTCCTAACTCCTCTGAGCCCTCATGAGGGCTGTGCATCGAAAACGTGGCTGTAATAAATCTGAAGACATAAACATTTGCTCCAGCCTAACCAGACTTTTTATGTTCAAGTAACTGCAAGTTTGACTATCCTGTTATTAGCATCATTTGACAGATGCAAACACACATGACTGAGCTTAGCAAGGAGCTGAAGATGCAGTCCTAAGGCTTGTACATGCCTGCTCATCTTTAATGGACTGAGTGAAGCTGGGTCCACAGCTGGCACCTCACCAGCACACTAGAAATTGAACCTAGATCTCTTGACATTACATCCAGTGCCCTATTCATGCAAACCCATTTTCTTCTGGTATGTAGTTTGCCACTTCTGAACAGTTTAGAGACCAAATTCCCATTGAAGCCTGTGGAGGTTAGGCATGAACAAGGACTGATGATAATGCAGTTGTAGTTTGGAAACTACCAAGCAAAATAGGTCTGACAGTGCATAACATTTCCATTGCAAGCTTTCTCATCACTATTAGGTCTGTTACTTCCAAAAGGCAAACTCCTCAAGCTCAACAAGAAATCTCTAAAAATATTGAGCCCATTTCCTTCTGATTATAAATAATCAGCAATAACAAACATTTTTGAAGAAAGGATTGCAAAGGGACTCTAAATACACAGAGCTGAGAGAGGTTAAATTCAGAGTGTTGCGCAGATACAGCATCGCACCCAAGAGGAGAGTCCATGAGATCTACGGTGCACAAATCCTGAGAGCCCTGAGTCACCTGAGAGTCCCTGTTCCTTCCTTCGCTCCATCTGCGAGGAAACAAGCTGTTTGCTGTTTTTCCTGTGATTTGACTCTTTTGAATCATCTACATCTGAAATAGCCGGAATGGACTATGGTCTTTATTCACCTAGTGTTGTAGATATTATTTTAGATTAGATAAATGATAGTAGCAGCCAATGGAATTGTTTAGAAGGGGTGGACTGTGATGGTTTGAAACTGTCTTTTTAATTTTTCCTTGCAAAGTTCAGAACAGAGAAAGTGAAAGAATGTAAATAAGTCACTATTGGGTGTAAGAAAGCAAAATAATGATTGTTCTAAACACTTCCATTGGATAGATAGAAATGTTTAAGAACTATTACCCAAAACAAAGTAGGCACTCTGCACATTCTGCGTTCGGCAGTGGGGGCAGTTGCTGGGCTGTCTGGCTGCTGTTTCTTCTTCTCTTCTGGCTGAAGATAACACGTACTGACCCTGGCAGCTAAGTTAACAACTTTCTGCTTAACTAACTCTGCTTCTCTGTCCAGGGGGGTCTGGGGGGAAGCTCCTTGGAGAGGGAGGCCCCTTTGGGAGGGTCCCCTTGGGGGGAAGCAAAGGGAGATCGGTTGTGCTTTTCTGTTGATTGTATATATTTGTGAATGTTGTGAATTTTGTATATTTGTACATATTCATTGCATTTCATTGTAGATTTTAGACTCTGCTTGTAAATACAGCTTTTCATTTGCTTCCAGACTGAGCTAGCCTGGTTATTGTCGGTGGGGGGGGAATTTCAGCTCACACCGACACACTTTTTTACAGTGTTAAAGAGAAGGTGATAAGGATGGACTGCAAAGGGAAATAAAAGAGCAAATTGCAGCCCTGAATCCAAGGGATGGGCAGGCCACAAGAGTTTAATTTTGGTCAGTAAGGCAAGTAGCTGAATTTTGAAAACCCTGGAAAGAGATTTGTATAGAAAAATAAAACCAAAAAGCAACCAACCTTTCCTGCTCATAGCCAGATGGTGAGAGCTACAAGATTTCAGTTTTGGCTGTCAGACAACAGAGCTAATGGACTGGTGCTTGTTTCATACAAACAGGGAAGAACTTCAAGGCTAACTCAAATAGCAGAGACTAAACTCAGAGCCCAGGCTCAACTAGAGCTCTAGATCTACTGCAACATGCATTCTTCCCAAGGAGACTGACATCTGGCAACCAACTGAATGGAAAAACTCTCAGCAGCTCTACATTTGCTGAAATGCTTCTCTTGTCTTCTTTGTTTTTCCTGAATTGGCAATAAGATTACATCTTCTTTATTGCCCCCTCATTGATTTGTACCTCAGAAGCAAATGACAGCATTTCTGAGAAATAAATAAATAACCAAATAAAATAAAGCTGAGAGGCAATCTGCATGTAAATCAGCATTAGTCACTGACATTTGAGACTTGACAATAAGCCATCCCCATCCCAGCTGTCCCCAACAAAAGCTAATCTCCTTTGTGAGGCAGAGAGCACTGCAAGTAAAGGGAATCAAGGATGAATATAGATAAGATGTAAACCTTCTTTGCTTGAAGTTTTCCCTAAAATTTCCTTTGTTCCTGAGCACTTAGGAATACTTTTACCTACTGCTGCTACTGAAATGAGTTTTGTCTTTGGTACTTTCCTTCCAAGTATGCAGTTCTCTGCAATTCTCACTGAGGTTGTTTCTAGTGTGTTTTCTCATATGTGCAGTTGCAGCACAGAAGGTGGCTGCTCAGGCTGGGAAGTGTGTTCTTTATTCCATCCTCTGCACTCTGCTCCACCTGTAGCAAAAGCTGTTAGGTTAAACCAGATCCTCTTACTGCTTTTCCAAAGAACTTCTTTCACTTTCAGTATTCTAGCACCATTCAAACATTGCTTTCCCTAAAAACCAAGAGATTTGGCATGGCAACACAAATATTACTGAAGGTTGTGCATAGCTCCAGGAACACTTTATTTGGCCAATTCAGAGTGCTTAGCTCTAGCTCTTACCAGTACTTCTACCAAAGACTCAGCTGCAGGTGTGTTTCTGTGCTGCTTTCACCTTGAGTCTCATCTATACTGCTGCAAGGAAATGTAATGGGTCTTAGAGGTCTGTCTGTCCAGGGAGGGAAGTGCTTCAGCATATTCTGTGGCAATTACTCAAAGCCAGGGCAGGATTTCTGTTGCTGCCAAAGCCCTAAAAAACTGCAGTCAGCTACAGTCCCAACAGGCTGTGGGAGATGCTGTGCAGTACAAGAACAAAACCTTTCCCAACATTTCCCTTAACGTATTACACAACAGAGAACATCATGTAACTATTACCCCTGAAAGCAGTTCACTCAAGTGTGTCAGCAATTAAACATAGCTAAACATCCACAAATGTAGTTTATAATTCCCTTTTAATGCAAGATATTCCTCTTCTCCAGTAGTTACAGCCCTGATCCCACTACTTTATGGAGTGAGGCATTAACTGAAAGAGCTATCCTAGTTTCATCTGGAATCTTTCCCTTTTGGTGACTGCTTTGTGAGTGTGAAACTGAAGCACTTGTGTGACCTTCCATTTCAACAAAGGTTGGAAATGCCAGCCTAGAAAAGCCTGACTGACATGAGGTAAGGACAGATTCCTGGGAATTCTTTCTAGATCTGGCACCAATTCTTTTTACTTATGTTTTTGGCTTTGTTCTTTTTTATTAAGAATGCAAAAAGCCTTAAAAAAAAAAAAAAATCTCCAATCTCCATTCCTGAAAACCTTCATTCTAATTACAGAAAAACCACCTCCAAATTCCCAAAGCTCTAATTATGTGCATAAGTTTCAGCATAATGTATGCTTGGTATTGCTAAACAGAGCAATGAAGTTAGGGAAGAATGAAAATACTGATTTTTTTGACAGCTCAGCTTTGGGTTCTTGCAGTTGTGTTATCAGTTTAACCAAGTCTAATTAGCTTCTTTCCTTGTGGCCAACTACAATGAAGAAGAAGAAAAGTCTGATCAACAACCAAGAGCAAAACCAAAGGCTTAGAAAAACTTGCCCATATTAATTACCCCTGCCTTTCCTATGCTTGTTTGCACAAAGGCAACCAGAGATCAAAAGTTTGTATTACCTTAATGGGATTAAAATCTGAAAGGCTAGAAAAATCCACCCTCACAAAAAGTTCATGAAGTGTCATGTACCTGATGCTAAGAAACCTGCTGGAAGTTGGTGCACTAATGCTTGGCTGGATCAGCTTGTGCCCTCTTCTACCAGACACAAATGAACGTCACACTCAACATTTTCATCACTCTCAGATGGCATTTGGAAATCCACTCTTATGTTTAGTGTGATGGCACAGCTGATGTGATAGTTCCCATGATGGAATTTCATACTTTTTGTATGAAAGTATCCCACTTCTTTTCCAAAATCCTGCTGGCACTATATACTCTATAATGTTTTCTCCAGCAAAACTTCTTCATCAAAAAGTCAGTAACTGCAGCACACGAAGCATTAATGCTCCAACATGACAAATAAACATAAGAACAGGATGGAGTATCCTGAAAAAAATGTGCCATTCTTCCTGTTTTTTTTCTACAATTGTAGCTATACTGTCACATCACATCAGTTTAACTACTCCAGCACACACAGAGAAACCCAACAAAGAAACTGTTGTTCTCAAGAAGAGAAAAAGAGAGGATCCTTGCAGTAGGCAAGGAAGATTGCTCCAGTCACACAGTGAGCAGAAAATGCTCTCCCAGTACAGATGTGAACCAGAGAGTATCACAGACTCCTCCTTTGGCCACAGTTCCATTGCTCTTTTGAAGAAAAGGATGTCTTCAGCATAGCACCTCAGGTCTTCCCAAGGAGCAGCCAGGATAAGCCTGGGGTCAACCCCCTCTCCCTGTCCTGATGGGTAACTCCTGACCAAAACCAAGAAAAGCCCAGCTCCATGAAAATCCACCAGGTTGAAAACACTTGTAGTAGCTCAGATCTTGCATTTTACAAGGAAAATAAAGTAAAGAAAACTAAAGTAAAGAAAACTAAAGAAAACTAAAGAAAACTAAAGTAAAGAAAACTAAAGTAAACTAAACGAAACTAAAGAAAACTAAAATACAAACATAATCTGTGCACCACCACTGCCTTATCTAAAGCAGTCTCTGCTACTTGTCAACAATTTTTCAGATTTCAAATTTTGAAAGAACAGTTCTGCCAGTATTTCCATGATACCTCACTCCTCCTTTCTTTCCAGTTTTGTTCATGAGCACTTCCCATGAGTCACCAATTTTAAAAGATTTTTCTTTTTTTTTTTTTTTTTGCATTTTTCATTTTAGCACCTGTGTGTTATGCTTCTATGTCTGGTATAACCAGTGGAGAAAAATCAGATGAAAAAGTACCTTCTAAGAAAAACTAAGCAAGTTTCATTCTGGATTCTTTGGCTACCTGCTTTCTCCCTAGCTCCTGTACTAAACAATCTGAGCAAATAATATCACACCTTACCCATCACACAGACTACCAGCAATAGTATTTTCTATCACAAGATATCCACTATGGTGGAAATTGATTCACCTCTATCCCAGATCACAGAATACTCAGAAGCCTGTAATCCTTTTCCTTCATTTTGCAATATTCGGAGATGTTCATCATCAGTCTAAATCCATGACATTGTCATAGGGAACCCTAAGGGAATCTTTTAACAAAGTCTTGCTGGTGTTAGTGACTGAAAAAATTGCCATAAGTTAGAAAAATTCCCTCACCACTTAATTTTCTCCTGGGGCATTTCTAAAAACAGCCATACCTGGCTTATTGCATCTATGTAATTACCTAATAATTATTAGATTAATGGCCCTCCAATTTATAGCCACTGTTTTTGCCTCTGTTGAAGCATTTCCCATAGCAAGATCCAGGTTAACTCACTGGCTCAAGCTTGCTGTCATTCTGCAGGGATAATGTCATGATGACAAGCAGTTGAAATGTATTCAGTGAAATGTATAAGATCTGGGATAGACACAAAACCTGGGATGCTCCTTAACACTTGAACATCTGGCAAGGAGCTCACTGCAAAGGATCACCCCAAGGACAAATGTCCTTTATACCACCTGGCCTGCACACAGGTTGTCCAATGCACTTCACCAGCTCTATCTCAGAGTACCAAAATACTGCCAAAGTGACTCCTTTGTGGTCTAGTTCATTCTGCCTTGCTTTGCTTTTGGGTTTGCTTCTGTTTTTAACACAGAACAAGTATAGCAATACTGACTGCCTGCTTTGATGCACAGGAATGCAAAAAATCAGACTCAAAAGAAACTTCACTTCTGTTTGTGGTTGTGTGTAGAGCTTGTATGCTGCTTGATTTTTTTTCCCCCCCTGTAATTTCTTTTCCAAACCCAAGACAAAAGCCTCTCATTTCAGCACCTTGTTCACTCATCTTTTCAGCCATCTGGGTGTTGAATTCTGCAGGGTCCCAATTTAGCTGTGCTTTATACTCACTAAAGTAAAGCAACTCACACAAGAATGACATCAGCACCAATTTCTGGTGCTAAAAAGAAAAGCAGCAAGAACAAAACATAACTTGTGCTGAATAATTTCAAAATGCTTCTGGCTTTCTCTACTCAGTCATGTGGATGAAACCCTGCTCCTCACTTCTGAACTACTGCAGGACTTTGTACATGAAAAAAAAAATCAAAAGGATGTAGTTCTGCAGTTGTCAAATGCAAACTCCAGTGATAGCCAGCTATAAGCTGTCTGAATCAAACAGAAGCTTCCTGGCTTAGTTTGGATCGCTTATATCCACAACTTTAACTTTCCCTAATGCTGCTGACATAAGTTTGATTCTGGCTTTTCAGGCATTATCTGGATGCCTTCAAGTCCAGTCAATGAACCTTGCCACTTCAAAAGAAAACCTTCATATGAGAAAACTAACAAAAATGTTAGGATGGGGGAAATGAGATAGTTTTGTTGTTTATTCTTTGTCCCAAGTGAGTAGATAGTACAAAATAAACATCTTCCATCTGCCTAAAGGAAGCTTTTCTCTTCTTTCTAGCTGAGGCATCAGTGAAGGCAACAGCACAGTTGCTCCTTTTGCACTAATAAGCAAGAAACAAGAGAAAAAAGAAACTGGCTTCTAAATGGAAGGTGAGTCAGAAAAAGGACATGCAAAAGGGTGAGCACAATATCTATCCCATGCCAAAACCCAGAAAGAGCAAAACAGCTGCAAGCAGAGCCAAGCAATGAGCCATGTTTTGATGAAGAATCTGCTGGATATTTTCTTTTTTTTTTAATTTCATTTCAGAACTTGTCATGTGGGTTATGAAGCTGAAACTGAAGGGAACCTTCTGGGGTTTTTCCTCATAGTAACAGCTGGTTTTGCCAGCAAACATCTGTACTACCTGGAGATTTCTGGTTACCTCTGTGGCTGCTTCTTTCAGAAGTAAGACTAAACAGTTTGGTAGGTCTCCAGTAGGAATGGATTAGTTTTACTTTAAGAAATAAACCCCAGCACTCTGGCTTAGGAGCATTTGAGCCTTTGCTTGGTTTCCTTTGGTTTCTTCAGCCTGCCTCTTGGCTGATCAGGCAGGTCTCATTGCACTCCAATGATCATTTCTAAATGTGGGGCAGAAGATCCTCACCACAACTTCCAACATTTGCTTCTACATCTACATCTACATCCCTTTCTGAATCTCCAACTGTGATTTACATCCAGTATTATGCTTACCTCACTGTTCTCCAAGTGCCAGTTTCATTCCTGCTTTTGCAGCTCTCCAGGGCTAGATGGTCAGCTGCTAGTAGTAAGAAACAGTAACAGATGGACAAAATAGCTGGAGATAGACACCCTGAATACGTAACCATCCTGTGCCCTGACATGTCCCTGTGGCACTCACTGGGGGTACACCTGCACTTTGCTGGCAGCTCAGGTGGCTGCACCATGGGGAGGCAGGGAGCAGATCTGCAGAGCAGGGGGGCAGAAGGCAAAGGCAGAGCAGTGACTAGAGATGGAGGTTTGAGAAGGCCCAGCAACGACAGATGGGTGTGAGATAAACCACCTGCAGTCCCCAGGACTTGGGAACATCAATTGAGAGTGGGAAATGGGTAATGAGAACAAAAGATTTTGTATCTCTTTGTTTTATATTCCAGGGGGTTTTAATACTGTAAATGAGAAGACATTGACCTCTGTGATTCAAAGTCTGTTTCTGAAAGAAAACTGAAATGGAAACAACCACAGAGCAGTTACAGACTTTTTACAGTACGAGGGGAAAAGTCAGATTACGTTAAATGGGTCATGATCCTGCCCAGACTCTGCAGCCCAGAAGCTCCTGGAACCATCCCAGCCTCAGGACACATCTGCCCAAGTTGTCTTTACTTCTGCATTACTTGGTTGTAAACACAGTGATATAGGTGCCAGCTGTGCCAATGCTGTTGCTTTTCTTCTTTAATATTCCTTATTATTTTAACAGTGTAATATATATCAGTTTTGCACTATTTCAGGTGGACTCCTCTGCAGAATTAATTTTGGTTAGTTACAAATGGGGGGCTGGCTGCCTACCTTTGAAGGACACAATGCAAAAGCACCAGCATGAAAGAGAACAACTCACATTCTGTGTGAGGACTCCTATCCTGCAGAACCCCTTGTCTTGCAGATCAGATGAGTACAAGGACAGAGTGCCTCTGAAATACTCACATTCCAAATATAACGAAGTAATCAACCAGCCTGAATTTGTCCTTCTTTGCTAAAAGCATCTCTGTTATTAGTGTCCAACTCATCCTGGAAGGTGGATGTTTGGTATCAAGTACACACTACTGAGTTTCTTGTGAGACCTTTCAAAACACAGGTTGCAAGATAATGAAAATCCACTGATCCTGCCCCAGTTTGGAATACTTGCCATGTACTGATGGTGAGCTATTCCAGTCTTCTCATTTTGGTTTGCAACGTGTCTGTAAGAGGCTTTGATTCAGACACTACCTTTTACTACTGCCTGCTAGAAAGTGGAGGAGATTATATTGTGTGAGCCTGAACATGAATAGCATAGGTTAGTTAGAGCAGTTCTTGGCAACAGTTCATATACAGGGGGGAGAAATGCTGCTAATAACCACTGGACATAAATTACTAGTTTATAACTAGCACCAGTCTATAGATTTAAATGGATTTTTAATGGACTCCAGCCTCATGATTAAAGCAATCAGAGGATATGATTCCTCTATTCCCAGTGGCATCATAAGGGCCCCATTGACATGTGCCTTAGTGATTTATGGTTGACTGCCTCCATCAGAGCTCCAAGTACTGTGGGAAAATGCCCAGGCAGCAAAAGACAGATCATGCAAAAGTGTGTGTTAATTTGGCTCTTTCAGCACCATGCACCTGCTGTGCCCAGCCTGACCCTACTCCAGAGTCCTCAGCAAGGTCACAAGGCCTTTTGCTGGTTGCAGGGGAGTGAAATCATTTCTATGTATATTAATGTTACACACCAGTTTTAATACTGGCATTTCAGTCATCTTGTGAGCTGCCTGCTTCTCTGCGATTCTTTTCCTTGTTTTGTAGCCCTGTCCATGGGGTCATGGAGTTATGACTTGTGTGGCTTTTATAATGAGCAAAGACTTGATGTGCAAAAGCAGAAAGGCAAAGAGGGCAGATCTCAGTCACCCTGGCCATCCACACTGTTCAGGGAGTGAGCACAACTGACAGGATGAGCACTCTTGTTATTACACAGAAAGTCCAAGAGCCTCAGACTCTCTTACACATACATTTCCTTGCCTGCTCTGGGCAGTAAGTTTTTTACATGGCATTTTCTGCAGTCTGGTTGAGAGGAGGAGAAAATTATTAACACTCAGGGTTTCTGGGAGACCAAGTCTGAGAAGGAAAAGCTGAAAGCCCCACAAAGCACATGAAGAACATGAGCCAAAAGCATATGTTGGAAGAGGAGTCACTGCTGTGAGCAGTCCCTGTGTCTTACCCACTTGCCTGCCCTTAACTGGTTACATGGATATCCTGCAAACAGAGCTTATCCTTGCTTTTGATGTTATACCACAATCATTTTGAAGGGTTGTGATTTCTTGCAAAAAATCAAAATGACTCCTACAGTGAATCTTTCTTCCTTCTTTTTTTCCCCTCTCTCTTTGCAGAGGCAGTGTGTCTTATCTTGGCTTTGCCCCTCATTGGTAAGTCAAACTGTATCTTAGATGTCACATCCTGTCACACTTATCTAGGATTTCATGCATGTAGCAATGCTGGATTTTTTAGCTCACAAGCTTTGCTACTTCCTCTGTCTTTTGAGATTGTGACTGTGGTAACTGTTCTCTAAGCCTCTTCTAAATAACCATGAAACCAAGCAGACAGAAAAGGAAATGGCTCTCACTAATACACCTCAATTTATTCTATAATCATCCTGCAAATGAGCCTAGAATAATCAGGAGCATGTTACCATTTTCACTTCAGTGGAAATTTCTAAACCAAAAGAGGTTAAGTCAAAGTCTGTGAGTGACTAAAAAGCTTTAGTGTCATGAGGACAGAACCAATGAGAGTGAAACTGCTCCAGTTTCATTAGACATGTTTGGTCTGCCTGTTTCACAGCAGACTGTTTTCTTCCCTTCCACACAAATGCAAGCTGTGGTTAGGGATTCCCAATTCATGATTCTTACCTTCCCCTTCCCACCTTTTTTAAGCAGGCCAGTCTTTGAGATGGGACCAACTACCACTGTGGTCTTAGACTGAACAGAAACTCCAGTTAAGCTGATGATGTAAACTGACCAAACCAATTCTGAATAGTATTTTGCTAGCAGACTATGCAAATTAAACACACCACTGTATTAGCTTACTCCAAATGTGTAAAATCCTGGATTTGTACAAAACAGAGGTACTGGGTAATTGATACCAAATTCATCAGGAACATTAAAATCAACTTAGGAAGCACTGTTACCACTCCTCAGAGTCCCAATGCAGTAGCACTACGTTTTAGAGGTGACCCAGCTATGAGCTATCTGCTAGCAGAAGACAGAGTAGCTAGTGTGTGGTGACAAAGCAGCACATCTCCATGCTTTTCCAGGCTCTAATGGAATATTATTGTATGTGCTGCTTAGATTTTCTTAATGCTTCTCATTTTTAGCTAAGATGTTATACAGAGGCACCTGACAGAGACCTGATTTTACAATTACTCTAACACTCCTTTCAACTGCCCAAGTAACTAAGAGATTTCCTTCTGACCAACAACTCTGCTACCCTTATCTTGGCCTAAGAATGTGATTTTTAAATTAGTTTGCTGCCTTTTATCTCAGAGAGAAGGAAATATTCAACAAACAGTATCCTGACTGAAATTTGAGTGCTTTGAATATTCTACTGGAATAGTGAAAAAAAAAATTCTCCTCCTGACTGGAGGTGTCTGTGGTCTGGGATACCTCATTGTCACCTTTCCTCCTGGTGAGAAAAATGTAAATTAAAATATTGTGATCTTCTAGACATGGTCTTTGTCAATAGCAATTGGCAGAATCTGAGAAATGTTGTGCAACAGTGTGAGAGCTGAAATCCCTGTCCCACACCAACAATGACCAGGCTAGCTCAGTCTGGAAGCAAATGAAAGCTATACTTACAAGCAAAACTACAATCTGTGATGAAATGCAATGAACATGTACCAAAAAAAACATTATTCACAACATTTGGACTGGATGATCTTGGAGGTCTCTTCCAACCTGGTTGATTCTATGATTCTATTTACAAATACATACAACCAACAGAAAAGCACAACCAAGCTCCCTTTGCTTCCCCCAAGGGGCCTCCCCCCAGGCCAGAAGGAATCTCCCCAGACCCCCCTGGCAGAAGGCAGAGAGTAAGAAAGCAGAGAGGCTGTTAGACTTAGCTTGCCAAGGTCAGTGTGTTATCTTCACCAGAAAAGAAGAAGCAGCAGCCAGACAGAAGCCGAGTCCCAGACTGCCCAACTCCCCAACCTTGTTTTGAGTAGAGATTCTTAAACATTTCTGTCTCTCCAATCGAAGTGTTTAGAATCATCATTATTTTGCTTTCTTACACCAATAATGACTTATTTACATTCTTCCACTTTCTGGTTGAACTTTGTGAAGAAAAATTCAAAAGACAGTCTTAAAACCATCACATGTTGGGAGCTTAGTTACATGGAGATGTAGCCCTCTCTACAGCAATGCTGTGGATGCCATTCTTAAACGTGAATATGAGCACGAGGTTGAGTGCCATGGCAGAGACTGGTGAGAGGCCACCCATCCAAACCTGCAGAAGGCTTTCTGCAACCCACTCTGCAGCATCTCTAAGCTCAGAGCATGGGTATGCCACCTTGCATTGCTCTCCATTGTGAAAACAGATGAGAAACAGGAAGAAAACCACCCACTTTGGTTTAGCTAATGGTAGTATCATTTATGAGCAAGCTGGAAGCTCAGATTGAAAGGCTGATTGACAAGTAGCTGATTGTCCTCACTTTAGCACTACCAGAGAGCACATGAGTTAATATTTCAGGCATGATGTGAGGTGGCAGTGGGTAGGTGAGGTGCTGCAAGTGACACTAATGCTATTCTGACAGGCTGTGACTCTCTAAGTGCATAACTGAAGGGTTAGGCTAAGCTACAATGTTAGATATGACAGTAATGGCATTGCTATAGATTGGAACAAACAGGAGAACTCTGGAATGAGCTGGCTAAAGCTCTTCCCCTTTCCACAGGCACTTAACTTAATGCCCCTATAATCACGTCACAGAAGAAGAGGGCTGAGGAGTGAAGATTTTGGAGCTTGCCAGCTCAAAGGGGTCTCTTGTTAAGGAAACATGCTAAAAAGATTGCAACTGCAGCAAGAAACCTCTGTGTGGAATCAGCTGATACACAAAATAAAGATTGAGATCCTCTTCAAAAGTTCCACACCATGCAAACAACAGACTGGGTAAATGGTCTGTGGTCCCCATCGTGTTTGTACTTCTCAGAGATCTCCAAATTACTTTTTCTCTGGTCCCAGATCAATTACAATTGAATTCAACTAAGAACTCTTACAGCACCTCTAACCATCTGACTAGGGCTTCTTCCAGCTATCAGGGCTGGAGAAAACAGCCTGAAACTTCGAGCTGAAAATTCTTCTTTTGACTTCAGTGGTGAATAATTCATTCTAGCACTGAACTTGAACTCAAAATTCTTCAGTAAGGACCTACAACAAGGCAGGGTCGTGTGGCCAAGCAGTTTCTCAGTGCTGCTGAAAACTACAGGTCTCCTTACTCATACCTCCTTTCTAAACACTCTTTTTTTTTTTTTTGGAACATGAATCACTGCAAAGCATAACAGCTGGTCCCAACTGGTCCCACAGAGCTTCAGCACAAGCAGTACAGAAACACAATGCCCTTCCAAACATCATAACAGTCAAACACCAGTTTTTAAGTATAAGTGAAAATTTCAGCCACTCAAGTCCCCTCCTCATTACAGCATCTCGGTAAAGTCCACTTACACAATTACGCCTCCTGTGCTGCTACCAGGAGCCGTGGGTCTCAGGCAGACAGCAAGACAGACAGCCTGGCAGGTCTGCTTCTAGCACACACCAGGTCTGTGTTGCTTTCACAAGCTGTCAATACTGATTGTGCAAGACCCTTCCTGCAAAAGGACAAATTCAGAAGCGCTCTCCTCCCATCTCACAGGCTTCTACAATGTAGTAAACAACCTCAGAGGGGTCAGAGAAGAGCATCTTCAGCACACACATCCTCACATGCAATGTTAAGTCCTTTATAGGCACCAAGCAAACTGAAAAGGCTATTTGGTCCTGAAAGCAGAACAAGATACAACCTGCTGACATATGAAAGCACTTCAAAAGTAGCAATAGCACTAATCAGAGCATGAATCATTTTGACATCTTTACTCTGACTGCTACAAAACAAGGATAGTAAATTCAAGCCACTGGTGTCCCAGCATGGTTTCATTTGTCATACACCAAGACCTGAGACAAAAGCCAGAGGATTACCCAAAGGCAGACTCAGAGAAATACAATAGGAACACAATCTTAAGTAAGTATATTTCAGAGGAACAGAATAGGACTGTTTTTCAGAAACAACCAGCACTTATGAATATGAAGCATGTTTGCCACCCAGGAACTGCCTAGAGGGGAGTTTCTGAAATACACTTGCTCAATGTGCTGAGCACAACTTTCCTGGCTGACCCAGCCAAAGTCCAATCTCCAATTCCATTGCAAATGGCACAATATTTCATACCTCTTCTGACTCGAATATATTCATGGAGATGAAAAGTAAATTAATAGTCAGAAACATTTTCCCACTGTTCTAGCAAAACTGCATTTGTGAGGAGTTTCATTTTACTGACTCTAGGATGTAAGATCAATTCTCCAAGCTGCTGCTGTGGGTCTAATCCCTGAAGCTTTCATGAATTTATGAGGCAGGAGCTATATGGGTCACAAAGAATGGAGGTTCCAGATTCTGCCACAGTCTCTTGGGCATCTTGAGTCAAATCAGTCAATCTTTCAGAGGTTAAGTTTACCATCATTAAAATGGAGATGCTATTCTTTTGCCTGTTTTTACTGTAGATGTTTTGATTTACTCCCAAAAAAAAGCCCACACATGAAGGCATTAATTAGGTATTTAAATCCCTGTATAACAGCAATAATATCAAATCTAAATTTATTATCAAAATCACAAGAAACCTGAATAGTCCCTAAGTATTCCAGCAGCGAAGTGTGAGAGAAGCAAGGACAGTAATTAAAATACAAACATGAAACATGAATTTCAAAAGCCAATTTAAATGCAAACTCTACTCAACTGTGGTGCACAGAAGCATCCTACAAGGGTCTGGGAGATTGGCAAAGCGGATTAGTAAATGCATGCAACTGCACTGCCATGACCAGAGCATTTCATCTGCTGTGGAAATGCAAAGCCATCTGGAGTGACAAGCTGGGGAGAGTAAAGGTCCTTCAGACCTCTGCCAAGTTTCTATGAAGTGCAATGAAAATGAAGAAATGGAATATGAATCATTTAAAAGCAAAACTGTATTAAGGAAGGAGCAAGCATCCACTCATGTTTAAACTGAGGGGATGAGGCTAACATGGTTAATGATTTAGTATGGGTCAGACTGAGAAGTAGATCTGGGTGTTTTTCTACCAGCCTCTGAAGGGCAAAAAATACAATCTCAGGCTACTTCCTAACTCTGTCCTCAGCTGTTCACTGAGACACAATTTTCAGCCAAGGCAGTGAGATCCAGGAAACAAAGGGTGAAATTTTGCTGAAGCATTAACACCCAACAATCATTGAAATTTCTCTGCAAAAATCAAGCCAGCTCTCATCTGGGACAATTAACTGACTTGATTTTCCCAGAATAAATCCATAGGGGAAAAATTTTAAAATAAATTTCTTTTGTTTTGGATAGATGGCTTTGTTCATGAGGATGTTATAAAAAGAAAGGTGGTGGGCTCTGGAACAGCAAAGCCACAACACTGGGATAAGAGGGAAAGAGCTTATTTCCTGGTGCAGGTCCTACAGGTGAGGCTTAAACTCCTCAGGTGCTTTTGGCCATTTCCTGCAAATGTTCTCAGATTATCACCAGGACTTTATGATAAGCCTTTATCAGAGGTCCTACCTGTTAAGATGTCATTATGGACAGGACTACTTGTACTGAAACCTTCAACCATAAATTACTGCATTGAACGACACGTAAACTTTAACACTGCTGGGAGACAGATAAGAGTTGTTCATATACAACCTCCCTAAAACCAAGCCTCAGAAAGCAGAGGCAGCATTTTGTGTTTGCTCAGAATCAGAGCTCAGGAGGTCATCTCTTGTGTAGTGGGCAGCAGGAATGTTGCATGAGTGTGGAAGGGAGAGCTCGGATACAACTCGGCTGTGCTGACAAGCGTTTGTCTTATCTGCATCCAGATGTGACACCTACACAGCCACTCTGTAGTGATGCTCTTGGGAAGATTTTGTAGCAACAAGACTTTTATCATGTGAAAGCTGCAGATCCTCTTTCTCACATGAAGGCATAACAGAAAAGCTGTATCCAGAAAACATACTGCAGAGAAAAATCATCACAGCTGCAAGAGTTTGAAGTGAAAGCATCTAGTACACAGAGGAATGGACAAAAACAGACTGTGGGCTCTAGCTGGGACTGCTTCCCCAGGCAAAACTGTCATGGGGAGGGAGAGGATGAGGAAGGAAGCATATTCTGTATTAAAAAAAAAAAAAAAAAATCAAGTAAATTGCAATAATCAGCAGGTCTGCAGAGCTGGAAGGAAAAGCCTCAGTGCGCAGTATACAGCAGCACAGCAAAGATTGACTGCAAGAAGAAAACAAAACTTCAGGGGAGATCCCCCTTATGCAGAATTTAAACAACATTCAGAAAGCCAATGTCACAGAAAGCCAATGTCAGGCAGCATCTGCTGCTGAGAGCTGGACAGGACAGCACAGCCTCTGTAACACCGAGCCACGGAGGAAACGGCCCAGGGATGAGGATGCAAAGGCAGCAAGGCAGCTGGGCACAGCTGTGAGCCTCAGGCTGTGGCAGCCATGGGACTGAATAGCCCAAGCCTGGGCTGCAGGGCAAACAGGGAGCAGGCATGGAGGGCAGCAAATGGAAAGCATGAGAGAAAGGCAGAACCAAAGCACTCCCCCTCTCTTTATGCCACGGAGCATTGGATTTCTCCTGGTAACCTTAATCCAAAAGTTGTTACAGAGGAACAGCTGAATTTAGCATGCTGGGTTACTGAATTGGTTCTTGGGGTGCCCTTAAAACGCATTTGGTGCAAACATGGAAGGAGGCACGTTCAAAATAACTATGTCTGATACATCCCTCATGCTTATAAAGCCATGCAGCAGCCTAAGGCTTTGTGTGACAGAAGCAGCCTCTTTGTATTCCCAGTATTTATGTTGGATCAGCCAATGTCAGTAAGTTCAACAGAAAAGATTTTTCAGACCTTGAAAACCAGCACCATATATTTACTAGTGGCTAGGGTGATGATGTTAGTAATTCATTTTCTGGGATTTTTTTTTTTTTAATCCTTTAGCTTGAGATCCATCAATATCTTAGGGGATGGTTTGCAGGTTTCTAGGCTCATAAGAACATACTTCTGTTTGTACTTCATTGCTAAAATGTTGATTTGGAATTTTTTAAAGTGCCTCTCCTGCAGAAATTGAAACAGGGTTTTGACACAATCAAAGCATTTAAACCCCTGAGTGTTGTTTTGGGGTTTTTTGTTTGTTTGTTTTATTTTTGTGGGGGCTTTTTAACAAAAAAAGATTGTAATCAAAATTGGTTTTCCATATATTGAGAAAAAATGGGGTTGTAATTGGAAAAAAGAAAAAAGGTCTATGTGATGAAAATATTCTGAGCAGTTCCAAATCTTTCATTTGTTTTCTAGCATTCTCTCTCACATGGAATGGAAAAGTGTTAAATCCACAGCAAAGCATAAACAAATATTCAGTTCTTTCACAGCTACATTCCCTTCCCTCATGCTGGGCTTTTACAGGGTCTGCAAAGCCATGGCCTTTCCCAACAGACCATGGCTTGGTAGAAAAACAGACTAAAGAGATTTTCTGCCCAGTGAATTCAATTGGTGAAGGAAATGGGTAAGCAACATATCAACATTAATCAGAAGAGCTTTCCAAAATGTGCTCCTAGAATAGAAATATTTCAACAACTCTTCAAACTTGAGTTTCATTTGGCCACAACACAGAAGCCATTACTTTCTCTCCTGTTAGATTACCCAGTTCCAACCTCCCCACGTATCACTGTCACTCAGAGTGCTGAGTGATTTTTTTTTTTTTTTTAAGTCATCAGGGCAATTCTCATCTCCTTCAGCCTGGATGTGTTGCTCTTGAGCCTGTTCAGCAGCTGGAGTTCTGAGTCACAAAGATGAGGATCCTTGGCAGAACCACTGGACACAGCATCCCTTGTTCCCTATGTTTGTGAATGAGATGGCAGAAAGAATCAGGTGTGAAGCACTGCTGAAGGTGAAAACCAGCTGCCTTGGTACTGCTCCCCTTGCTTTTCTTTAGCCTCACTAGCAGTAACGGTAAAAATAAGCAGGTAAGATGTTTCCAGTTACAAAGTATTTGAGGTCATAACATGTCCCTAAAGTTCTTAAATAAATATTGGTAGCTTGCCTTTACACAATGGAAAAGTGAGCTGCAGGGAGGCGTAGGGATTCACCTCCTTCACTGAGGAATCCCAAATCCTAATCTGGTTTTCTAAAAGCTTTCCTACAAAACAGAGAAGTAAAGGAGATTATTTTAAGGACTCTTTATGTAGACACTGATCTATATGATAAGCATACTGGGAGGAAGACAGCCTAATCTTTTCAAGGAGGCACTTCTTCACTAATTCACTTTTTTTGCTCTCACAATCACAGAAACTCTCTCTCAGGAATGAAGTTACCTGGATCTGGGTGAAAATGTTTTCAATTCAACTCTGTTGTGAGCTTCGTCCCTTTAAAACTCAAGCAAAAGAAAAAAAAAAATATCTACAGTATTTTTTATTTTCTTCTTCTGGCTGGTACAGAAACATGCAGCTGCTCCATGCTCCAAGTTCAGCTTCACTCTTGACTGTCCTGACAAGAAAGCTGCTGCAGCTAGAAGATGACTCATCAGGTGCCAAATCTTAGGATGATGGGGAAATTCTAAAAATCAGGAATTCAGTTCAGGAGGGATTTCAGACTCCCTTTTTTTTTTTTTTTTAACTCCTCTTCCTACAGGGAATCTAAGAAATCTGCACTGAAAAACACCTTCTGTAGGATTGTATCAACTCAGCAAAATTACATGAGACCACAGAACTTTTTTGCTGATTACTCTGTAAAAGCATCACTTCTCCCAGGTTCCCAAAGGTAATCAGTAAACAGAATAGTGATTTTTAAATATATATTTCTGCTTGGCTGCTGAACCACAGGAACTGTTCTCTGCTTTAAAGTCTATTCCTGGAGACTTGCAAGAGCACATTTTTAGAGCTCTTCCCCAGGTGGCTGCTGTTCACGCTCTGTGTGCTGGGTAACCTGATGAAAAATATCCACCTGCTCCACAGCAATTCCTTGGGAACTTCCTGCCTTTCTCTTTACCAGCTGCTAGAAATAAGCACTAGAATCAGACACACTGGAGGGAAGGGATGCCATCCAGAGGGACCTTGACAGGCTGGAGAGGTGGGCACAAGCCAACCTCATGAGGTTCAACAAGACCCAAGTGCAAGGTCCTGCATCTGGGTCGAGGCAATCCCAAGCACAAATCCAGGCTGGGCAGGGACTGACTAGAAAGCAGCCCTGAGGAGAGGGACTTGGGGGTGCTGGTGGACAAGAAGCTCAACAGGAACTGTCACTGTGCACTTGCAGCCCAGAAAGCCAACTAGAGCGTGGGCTGCATCAAGAGAAGTGTGGCCAGCAGGTCAAGGGAGGTGATTCTTCCCCTCTACTCTGCTCTGGTGAGACCTCATCTGGAGTACTGTGTCCAGTTCTGGAGCCCCTATTACAAGAGGGATATGGACGTGCTGGAAGGTGTCCAGAGAATGGCCACCAGGATGATCAGAGGACTGGAGTACCTCTCCTATGAGGAGAGACTGAAAGAGTTGGGGCTGTTCAGTCTGAAGAAGAGAAAGCTCCAAGGTGACCTTCTTGTGGCCTTCCAGTATCTGAAGAGGGCTACAAGAAAGCTGGGGAGGGACTTTTTAGGCTATCAGGTAGTGATAGGACTGGGGGGAATGGAATAAAGCTGGAAGTGGGGAGATTCAGGCTGGAAGTGAGGAAGAAGTTCTTCCCCATGAGAGTGGTGAGAGCCTGGAATGGGTTGTCCAGGGAGGTGTCTGAGGCCCCATCCCAGGCTGGATGAGGCTCTGGCCAGCCTGGTCTGGTGTGAGGTGTCCCTGCCCGTGGCAGGAAGCTTGGAACTAGATGATCCTTGTGGTCCCTTCCAACCCTGACTAATTCTATGATTCTAAACATGTATGAGATCTGAATATCTTGCTCCCACTTTTTCACAGATTGAGTGAGGTTGGAGAACACTATATCTAAGCTCCAGCCCAAATCAGAGCTGATCATCAAGGTAAGCTACCACCTGTGACATCACAAGACATCCTCTTCCACAAAGTGCTGGTTATCTCTCTGAAAGCATAAAGTTCCTTTTATATCACTTAAGACAGCCTTGGCATTTGTCACAGCAATGAAGCCTTACTCCAGGCTGCGATGGACATGACTGAAAACAGAGTAAAGTCAGAGTAAGTGTTATGAGAATGGAGCACAGTCTTCAACACCCCTGCATGATATCAGCCTGTGAAACACATTGGGAACAGCAAGGCCTCAATTTTGCATGCATTAACCACAGCTAAACTCCTTTGATTTTTCAGAATCTCCTCTTTATGAGGATTAACTCCTCTTTTATTTTTTTTTTCTATGATATCTATAATTTCCTCTGAACTAGCCATTCTCAACCTGAAGTATTTGAGATATCCAAAATATTCATAGGGAAAAAAATAATGCAGTTGTGGGCATCCAAATCTCCCCAACAATACAACACAGCTACACACAAAGCAGGAAAATTTTCTTTTGTGCTGCTGTAAGTGGCAGCAACTAATTAAAATGATATCTGTGAAATATAGGTCGCATCAGAACAGTATTTGTCAAAGAGAGGCCATATTTTAGCCTAGCCTCAAGGTCACTGAGAACAAAGTATACTTCTAATTAGCAATTAAATTTACCAAAGTACTGTTTCTCATTTAACAGCCAAGTTTCTCTCTGCTGGTTACCAGGGTGTGCTGTCTTGTTTGATAATAGCCTCCACAAACAACTCTGCTTTGGAGACAAGGCATAACCTCTTCAAAAGAAGTATTTTGTACTATTTCAGAGTGGGCTCTCCTGATGGGAGACTGATTGGTCCCTGATAGGAAAAAAGCTGGCACAGTAGGTATTATACACATGAGCCAACTGGGTTTGGAAACACAATGTAGAATTCAGTTTAACATAGCTACAGCAAGACTACAAATCCCTGAAAGAGGATTTTTGAAAGTGCTGTCTCCTTTCCACTAATCAGAGCCTTAACAAAAACCAGCCACTCACAAAACTTCTGTGGTCTGCCTACAACCTCCCATACACTGCTTTCAATACCCAATAATTAATAATCAACAGATTATGTCAGGTTTCTCTGCTGTGCAAGATGTGGCTGAAATCATGTAAATCTCTTTAAAAAGTTAGCTACAGCTACACCCAGTACTATCAGAAGTTTGGCAGAACAATCTGGTGCCAATGTCAGCTTCTAACTTGGAAAAAAAAAATTAGGCTATTAAAGAGCATCCTAGGCTTATTTATTTCACAGAATCAAACAGGTTGGAAAAGACCTCAGGGATCATCAAGTCCAACTATTACCTAACACCACCTGACAAGTAAACCACGAGTCCAAGTGCCACATCCAATCTTTTTTTGAACACCTTCAGGGACAGTGACTCCACCACCTCCCTGGGCAGCACATTCTGCTGGCAGATAATTCTTTCTGTGAAGACCTTTCTCCTCACCTCGAGCCTAAACTTCCCGTGGTTCAGCTTGAGACTGTGTCCTTTTGTTCTGGTGCTGGTAGCCTGGGAGAAGAGACCAACCCCCACCTGGCTACAACCTCCCTGCAGGTAGTTGTAGAGAGCAAGGTCTCTCCCAAGCCTCCTCTTCTCCAGGCTAAACAACTCCAGCTCCCTCAGCCTCTCCTCATAGGGCTTGTGCTTGAGACCTCTCATAGAATCATAGAATCAGTCAGGGTTGGAAGGGACAACAAGGATCATCTAGTTCCAAACCCCCTGCCATGGGCAGGGACACCTCACACTAGATCAGGCTGGCCAGAGCCTCATCCAGCCTGGCCTTAAACACCTCCAGGGATGGGACCTCAACCACCTCCCTGCACAACCCATTCCAGGCTCTCACCACTCTCATGGGGAAGAACTTCTTCCTCATGTCCAGCCTGAGTCTCCCCACTTCCAGCTTTATTCCATTCCCCCAAGTCCTATCACTACCTCATAGCCTAAAAAGTCCCTCCCCAGCTTTCTTGTAGGCCCCTTCAGATACTAGAAAGCCACAATAAGGTCACCTCGGAGCCTTCTCTTCTCCAGACTGAACAGCCCCAACTCTTTCAGTCTGTCCTCATAGGAGAGGTGCTCCAGCCCTCTGATCATCCTGGTGGACCTCCTCTGGACACCTTCCAGCATGCCTCTCACCAGCCTCATTGCCCTTCTCTGGACATGTTCAAGTATCTCAATGTCCTACAACATTTGAAGGCTAGAATGGTAACTGAGGAGGTTGACACTCTCTTCCACTCCATGTTAAAGCAACAGGCCTGAGTTGTTGTATTGTTTTGGCCAGACCTGCTATGGTTTTGTGGTAGTTAAAGATCACTTTCAGAACGCTTGGAGTACACTCTGTTGTGCATGTATTTGTACCATACACGTACAAATTTGTTAGTCATTGCACTTCAGTTTATTCTGTTAGAAAGGCTTGCCATGAGCTCTACAGAGTCATGGAAATTCACACTGGAAGATGAATATCTGTATACTTAAAACCAGAAGCTCTCTGGCAATCCCATCTTCTTATGCAACATTTGAATATGAATCATTTTGGTGTTGTCTCAAGCCCTTAATGTTCTTTTAATACCAAGTTTCTCATCTAGAATTTCACTGGGACTTATTAAATGCAGGGTTTTTCTTTCCCTATCTCCTATTGACATGATTGCAGTAACTATAATTATGTGCACAGGATAAATATGCTAATTGTATAATTGCAACACTAAAGTAAATCCAGGCAAACACAGAATGTTCTTAGGGCAGGCAGGACACATACTAATAGGTAGAACAGAACTAGAAGCACTCCTCTTATTTCTCATTATCAACATTTAGAGATAAAACAGAATATAATTCATCATTCAGGTGACCTTTCAATTCAAAGGCTATAGGTCCCCCTCCTATCAAGAGGATGGATGGTAATACAGTGCCTTGTAACAACTGCAGAATACTTTTGTCCACCAGCATTTTGTCCATTTTCTCATCATATCCTGGAAGCAGGGCAACTGAAAAATTAAATTTGGTCTACTTACTAAACTTCTCAAAGTGTATTAAGCTGTTTGGAAATGTAAAATATCATCAGCAATTATTTGTCTTAGTGGAGAACATCTATTAGGCAAAACAAATCCAAAATTGTACTCAGCTACTGAGAGGGAGAGAAAGATAGGGACAGAAACCTTTCCACCTGATGGTACTTCGTTATTTTGAAGAAAGAAACAGGGGCAAAGACACCTAAGAAAAAAGTGCAGATTTTATTTCTGCTAATTACTTGATGTGTGATCTTGGATTAATTACTTTCTGTCCTTTCCTTCCTTTTTTCCCTCTGCACTTAGACTGACATATGTCACCATTCATTTGCACATCAGCCAACAAACTGGGAGGTTGTATGCACTTGGGTTTCCCAGTGCTGTCACTAGATTCACTCATATAACATTAAAAAAAAAAAAAGAAAGAAGTCATCTGATAGAGGCAGACATGACCTTCAGGGAAGACAAGGGGCTGAAAGAAGAGAGGAGGGGAAAGGATTTATGTTTATCTTTAAAAAATGAGAGGATTCAGCTGGGATGAATTTCTAGTTGATTTAAAAAAAAATAAATAGAGAGAGAGAGAAAACAAAGAAACCAACCAAAACCCTCCACAACCCTTTAGCAAGTAGTGAATGCAAATAATGCTGCCCAACTGCAATACTGCTGGGGGCTTTCAAAATACTGTTCAAACCCCAAAAAGCATTCAGGTTCCAACACAGCACTAAAAGAATGATGATGTCCATGAAAGCACTCATTTATGAGGCAGTGGGAGACAGGCTGATATAAAGTACAGCCTGGTATTAGCACTGTGGATGTGTGTCCATTCTGACACAAGCCAAGATTATTGGACTTGACCTCAGTGGGGTTACTGTCAATGGTCCTTAAGATAAAAAGTTGTCATCCACACCTATTTCATGTGCAGGATGGATAACACCAGGCATACTTCATTCCTCTGTGCCTGTGATGAGTGGCAGACCCTATAGTGTACATGAATTCTTTACAAAGAAGAGATGTGTATGAAATCTTTACACAGATGAAACCTTTACACAGATTCACAAAAGCCCTGCAATTCACAGCTATGCCCACAGAGAGCAGCTGGTAAAGAATATAATATTACCTCAAGGAACCTGATTATTGATGATTTTTCACCTTGAAGCACTCAGCTTTGAACATCTCTGATGGAACACTGAAATCAGAGGTGCTCAGGACCTCTGTGAATCAAACCTAAGTCACCTTGAAATAGTTGTATCTAGCTAGAGCTTTATAGGCTGGTCCCACTGCTATGCATTGTGTGGCTAGTTTGTAGATACAGATGCCCTGGTTAATGTAGATGCACTGCATACCTTCATCACAAAAGCTCTGAACCCATTCTTAAATCACCACTTATACTGAGTCACACACAAATTTTTTACACTCCACCAATTTCCCAGAGCCCTGAAGTACTACACATCAGAAATAAATCATTCTAATCCCTGGCATCCAAACTCTCTTCTTGAAAATGCATACTATGGTATTAAAGCACTGCTCCTTCTGTGTGACTGGCCTATTTTCACAACACTTGGCTTGCAAAGGCCCCAGAAGAAACCAGAGAGGGAAATTGCCTGATGACCCCTTCTGCTGACAGCTCCTGTTGCTCATCTCAGCTGCATTTGATAGAACACAGCACATTCTTTTAAATATTTTATCCAGCCAGTGATCATGGGTGAGAGAAAGGACTAACAAGAAATGACAAGTGAAATAACTACATTTCCAGACCTGACAACACTCTTCATTTTTAATTCTACCAGGGTTGTGGATAGACATCAAGGTATGACTTTGACAAGAGAGAGAATAAGTGAGTTGGGAATCTGGATTGTATTTTACCCACCCTGATCATTTGGAAACAGGAGGAAGTAAAAGAAGACAGCCCAAGAAATCTGCCGTTTCCTTATATTGCACCAAATGCTCTTTCTTGTGTGTGAATTTTCTCTTGGAGAAATGTGTTAATTTCTTCACAGTGACACCTGAAGCACCCATAAAGAATCAGACTAAGCTGATGATAAGAACAAGTGTCTAGTTACAACCAGTTGAAGTAAAATTTCCCAATAAAACATTTTCAAGAACAGTTCTGTACTAGGTCTCTGAGCAGTGAACAGGCTAATGGAGGTTTCTACAGAAAATAATTACAAGTGATAATAATTATATAGAATTTTCTATACAGAAGAAAATAATTATAAAAGATTAGTTGTATCTACCTTAATCTAATAATTCACATAGAGTATAGTTCAATTTATTTTCTCTTCAGTCCCTTATCCTAGACAGATTTAAATATCTGAATAACAACTAAAATGGGGAAGAAAAAAACCTTTTTCCTCCCAGTAAAAAGTTGTGAGGTATCTTTCAGGTTCCCACAGCTATAAAAGTAACTTTATCATTGCACTGGGTCAGTGTTGATGAAATATTTTGCATTTCTGTTTGAGCAAATCCACTATCACAAGGCAAACATCCAGATGATTTTGAACATCCTCTCTCAGATCCCTCACAGAAAGCCTGCCAAAGCTGTGGCCAGTATTGAGTGACAAAAGATTATTCATTTTAAGGTGTGTTTGGGTACTTTTGAAATCTGATTTCACCATACTTGGGAAGAAACTGCTCTGTAAGGAATTGCAGAGGTGCAAACAGCAGCAAGTAAAGCATCACTCCCCGGTGCCTGGATTCTCTCTCCTTCCAAGCAACTCTTTTCCAAAGGCACAGAGTTTGTGTTTTGCAGATGGTCCAAATCTGAGATTCTTAAAGCAGAGGATCTTCCTTGGAATCAATTGTCTGACAGACAATGCTCGCTACCAATGTCAGTCTGACAAAGAGCTACAGCCCGTGAGAAGCAGCCCTGCTATGAGCAGCACCCTGGCACACACACCAGCTGCAGCCTGCTGAGTTACATTTTAAACAGGAAGGGTGAAAAAAAAAAAAGAGAAAAGAAATTTAAAGGACGAACGACAACCCCCAAAAAAAAAAAAAAAAAAAAAAAGGTCTTTGGACTACGAAGTCAATCCATTACGAAGTCAATCCATTAATGTAACACGGAAACAAGTCTGAGAAGCTGCGGGAAGGTGATGGGTGCCTGCTCGGGGTACGTTTACACTGCACGCAGAGACACTTCCCGGCCCCTTGGCTCGGCTCCGGTTTCAGCAATCCAGTCCCCTCCACCCCATCTCTCTCCCCAACAAAGAGACAAGATTATCACCGTAAATTGATGTTCTAAAAATCACTTGTGGTATAATCAGAAATTAAGACAATGCTTCCTCGGTGGTCCTGCTGAGAACAAACTGCTGCTACCCTCAGTGAAGCCTGAAAGCTACCTAACGACCTGACAAAGCGAATCATTAGCAACATTTCACCTAGGTCTGAAAATATTTTCATTGCAAATGACTCTCCCATTAGATGAATGCCCCACGCAGAAAGTAATTACCCTTTCTTTGAACTTGCATTGCAGAAATTTGAAACAACTTAAAGAAAAAAAAATGACAAAGAATAAGCACATCCTTTTGATGACTTCCCTCCCTGCTCTCCCCCTCTGCTGCTACCACATCAATAACAGACTGAGGGGCAGGTGAACAGCCAAGCTTCACAGCATTGGAGTTCAAGGAGACTGCAAAAGATGTCATGACCAAGAGGTAGCTCTCACCAGTCATTTCCTTAAAACTGCTCCTCTGACATATATGAGTTGACAGGACAGTAGAAGTGAGCTGCCAGGGCAGATGGGTCCTAGCTTGCAGCTCACAGCTCTGAGGGCACATGCCAGGACACAGAGCAGAACTGCTGGCTCTCGGTAAATGCACTCCCTGTGCAAAACAGGGGACAGCAAAGGCAGACTCTCACAATAATTTTAGAATATGCATCCAAACTGAAAGCTGGATTTTCTAAAAGCCTTCCTTGTTAAGTGTCCCAGCTAAGCTGAGAGTGAAAGCTGACAGGAGACAAAGCCACAGGATTCAGGCTGACATTTACAAGTTCTTAGGCTTTCAGAAACAAACATCCACTTGAAACTGCATCAGCAAAATATTCACTTTCCCCCCCCTGTATCTGCATTTGCTGAGACATAGAGGCTAATACTAGGGTGAGTACTCTTTCTGTGTATGCTACATGTGTGTATATAGAAGCACACAGTCTTATTTAAAAGGGAAAGGAAGAAAATGGAACTGTAAATTAATAACCATACCTGAAGTCTTTGTTTTAAATTCTTTTTGTGATCATTCACCCTGGGTTTGACTCACAGCCCATCTGTCTGAGGAAGATATATCAGGATGCTAATATTAGGACAACAATACAAGACTATGCTATGAAAAAAACCCAACAACAAAACAAAACACCCCCACAAATTATTCACTACAATAAGATGTGAAAGGTAAAAAATAAAAAAGTGTGCATGTGTCTCTCTATAGGATTTTTCTGGCCTTGGGAGAGAGCTATTACAGAGGATGAAACAAAAACAAGGCAACATTTATCAGTGTTTTCTTTAAGAGAACAGAAAAAAGTTGCCCTATCATAAAATATTTACACTTTTTTTTTTTTAATCACAATAGAGGGAAAATAATAAGACAGAAAAAGGAAGATGATGTTCAAAGCAAGACTTTGAAAATTATTTTCTTCAGTAAGGTTAGAAAGGAGGAGGGAGAGAGAGAAAGGCTGAGACTCCATGCCTCATTTGGGTATGTTTTGTTCCATCCATGTTAATGAGCACTCAGCTGCACACTCAGCCCTACAACCTTCCCATCCGAAATTGTACCTGGCATCAGACATCCCCAGAGGTACAGCACAGCACTTTCCCACCTAGCTTCCCACATACCCCCTGGGCCTCATGGTTACACATCCCTGTGCAGGTACTCCAGCCCTTGACTGATTCCTCACCCAGTCATTACCCCAGAGTGCACAGAGGAGCACAGGGGCTGAGCATAGCCATGGGCACACACAGCAGAGCCCAGTCCTGTGTCTCTCTGAGCACCTTCAATGACACATCAGTGCCTCCAGCACATGGAGCACTTCAACAGCTTAATGCAGCAGCAGCCTGCCTCCTCCTCCTTATGCCACCTAGCTCAGCATGTCTTGTTTCATCCTTACACATCCATCCATGCACTGTGAGCTGCATGGCCTCTCCTGTGCTGGGGACAAGTGGCTTCAGCTCAACCCCAAAGGCAAAAAAGGCAGGTGAAGGCAGCACCAGGCTGGCAGCCTCTGCAGATCAAGCCTGGAAACCTCACTTCAGGATCCCTGGTGTGCCCTCAGCCTATATCTTGGGGCACAGCTGGAGGAAAGCCTGTTAGCACCACCTACACCTTGCAAATCTAACATTTATGTTCCTACAATCATTAGCATTTTGGGGTTGTTTTAGCTGAGTTGAATTGAATTCAACTCAACTTCAATGTGTTTAAAAGGTATCAGCGGGTATAGGATCATGGCATTAATGTAGAATTAATAAATGAATCCAAAATCCCTTTGGATTTTAAGCAGCTTCAGTCTTCACTCTGAGGATTCTGTGATTTCTACCATCTCTACTAATTGCACCCAGTGGAATCTTCTGAAAGTACAGCTTTATACTGGAAAGGAGAAAAATATATTGTGTAGACTTCTTAGAGATTTGAATTTAGGAAGAAAAAAATAAATTATTTAAAACTCCACAAGTTTTTTCTGCTTTGCCACTTTCAACAGTTCTTCATTCACTCAAACTCCAAACCTGCCCAAAGCTGCTATTTTCAGGGACAAAAAAAGCTGCCATATATCTGATGTAATTCAGGTATTGCACTGCAAAAAAAAAAAAAGTCTTTAAGGTGCAGACTTGGGCAAAGAACATCCTGCAGAGATTTGATGAGAAGCTTTTATACTTAAGCAATAGCCTTTGTATTGTATACAAAGAGAAGGAAATGGCTGTTCAGACCAGAAAAACAGTGATCTATTATTCCAGAGAAAGGAAACTGAATACGACAAAGATGATCAGCAGCACAAAAAGCACAGTGGATCACTGACATCTCTTGCCTGCCAGGTAACACATACCTAACAGTACCAGCTGACAGCTGGTTACAGTTTGCACACTATACTGCATACTTACTTTTTCTCATCCCTTAAGTCTGTCTTCCAACGCTGCCCTAAGATGATGGAACTTCACAAGGAACAAGCAGGAATGAAAATAAAGGCCACTGTAAGGACCAGAGCACTTTTTGTAGAGACCAAGTGTTTTCCAAGACTTGTACTTAATGAGAGTTGGAGAATGTCTCCGAGAAGATGCCTGTGTTCTCTCTCCTCCCTATTATCTGTCACATCACATTTCTGCTCAACATAATGCAGCAAACCTTGGGAGTGATTTGTGGAATAAATTAACATAGTTTAACACAGTGTGCATAAGATTTACATGCTAGTGCTGTAAGGGAAGGTGATAGGTCAGAAGAAAATGGATGATTAAAAAAAAAAAAAACAGTTGATTAGTTTCTGCAGCACTGTTTCAAAAAGATGTGCTGGAACAGGAAGCTTGGCTCACTCCTTCTGAGTGTCTTAATCACACAAAATGAAAGGAACAATGCTGAAGCTGTGATTCTCCCTGCAAGACCATGCACTACTAGCACAAAATGAGTGGAACAATCAGTGATTTTGAGGCTATTTTTTGGCTCTCACTCTATGCACCTTTGTTGGGTCCTCCAGCTCAGCTGTGTCATCTTGTGTTCCTTTGTTCAAATTACCTGAAATCACAGCTCAGCATGTACTGAGATGTGTTTCCCTCCCAAAGGATGGAATTACATGTTAGAAGAAATCTTTTTTCTTTTTTTTTTTTTTTAATCCTCTTGGATTGGCCCCAAGGATGAGACACAATGGCTTTCACTTGAGTGTGTCATGGCTGAATCATATCCAAATACTTATACAAGACAAAGCACTCTCATAGTCCCAGTGAGGCTGATGGGATTTTGTTCAGCAATCACTTCCAGTGGGGTCAAATTTATTGGGTGTCAAGAGGGAAGGGATAGCCTCTTCTCACTTGTGCCCCAGGATAGAACAGGGGGCAATGGATATAAACTACAGCACAGGAAGTTCCACCTCAACATGAGGAAGAACTTCTTTACTATGAGGGTCATAGAGCACTGGAACAGCCTCCCCAAAGGAGTTGTGGAGTCTCCTCCTCTGGAGACTTTCAAGACCCATCTGGATGCATTCCTGTGCAACCTGTGCTAGAGATGGTCCTGCTCTGGCAGGGGAGTTGGACTCAAAGATCTCCAGAGGTCCCTTCCAACCCTTAACATCCTGTGATCCAGCATCATCAGCTGTTTGGGGATGTGACAGCACTGCCATAACCCTGGTACCTGGCTGAGATCTTCTGGCTGTGCTGCAGTAAGAAACAGTAACCCACAAAGGTAAGCATCAATTTGGCCTGACTCTCAGGCTCCCACAGCTCTGTGCATGGTTTGGAATAAAACAGCAGTCAGTCACTCTCCAAGCATCCATCACAGCATTGCTGCATTTCCCCAGTGGGTTGCTTCTTTCTGGTGGAGCTAATTGACCTCTGACCTGTGTATTGCTTTACTGCCACCAATTTAGCACCAGTTTATTCATCAACATCTGGTGGTGGGAAAATCGTATTTTACATTATTAGCTCTCAAATGGATGGCTAATGCTGCTTAATGGGGCAGTTATATGCTATTATAGATTCATTTTTTTTCATTTTGCTAATGAATGGAGGATCTTCATCAAAGAAATATTTGCCAGTTGGCTTCATATCAAAGTTTCTAATTAAAACCAGAAAAATGCTCAATATACGGAGAGCTCAATGGTGGCAGCACGTGAGTTTTTAAAGAAATCTCATTTCTGCCACACTGTACTTGCACAGAGGCCAAATTGGCAATCAAGTGATCAGTGTGAGGAAGGTTGAGTTGTATTTACATACTGTCTCAGTAAAATGCTACTGATTTATTTTGCTGGTGCCAGAGACATGATATGGGCATAGCATAAACTGGCTTCTTTTTCTGGCTTTTACAAGAGAAACAGGGAAAAAAATGAATAAATAAATGGAAATAAACAAGCTTGGACTCAGTCATTAAAAAAAAAGAAACAAACAAACAACAACAACAAAAAAACACCACACCCAAAATCTGATTCCCTTCACCGTTGCATTTGACAATGGGAATGTACATCAATGGTGTGACCTGGCATGCAGAATTCATGACACATCTCTGCATAAACATGTGATTTTTGGAGAGAACACATTTCAAACTGACAAAAGTGCAGCACTCAACTGAGAGCAGGCTATGCTTCAGCATGTACACCCCAGGGCTCAGGGCCTGGCTCAGATTTGAGTTTTGTTGTTTGAGTCAAGGCTCTTAAATGAGCTTCCCCATCCTAAGGGTCAAATAGTTTGTACAGTTTAAGAGTTATTTTTTAAGCTACATCCAAATGCATGTACAGAGCTATTACTCTTTGATTATTTTCAGGTATACGCTAATGCCTAGTGTCATCAGCAGACAACATTCAATGCACACTTCAGTATTTCTACTACCAAAAGTCTTTTCTTCCCAGTTCAAGATGCTAGGAAGGATCCTAGGGAGGCATCTTTATCAAACAAAGCTGCTAATTTTAAGTATGCAGATGTACATCCTGTTTGCAGAACTGGCACTCACTCTCAGTCCTATATCCCATGTGCTTGCAAATAACTGAGTGCTACCACTGACTCATATAGAATCACTCACAAGTCCAAATCCACACAGGAATTCAAGTGGATTTTCTTTTTCCCCTCCCAGAGTGCAAACATGAATGCCAGTGAAATCTGACCTGCATTACTTGCATAATCCCTCTATGGAAAAGTGCACAGAGAATGCAGAGAGCATTTTAACTCCCCCATGGGATGTCTAAGGAGAAGTTGTGGTTTAAGTTTAAGATGACTTCAGCATTCAGCATAGCTCACCCATGCCATGTTTTGCAGCCCAATCCACATACAGCTTGAGGCAAAGCAGTAAAGGCCTGACAGACACAAAATAGTGCTCTTAAAACCTGAAGATCTCTATTTTTTCCCCCCAAACCAAGTCACTCCTGTCATTTCAAAGAGAATGTATTTCAATCTAAAGCTCCTGAAGCTCACAGAAGCTGTGCCACCTCTGACATACCTATTGGCTTCATGGACCATTAAAGAGCACAAATGGCACTATGAATTTCTGAAAATGTCAATAAATTTTAAATACCACAGGCACAATTCTCCTAATCTTTGGGTGCACATTTGCTAAGCCAAGGTCCCAGCTCCTGAACACCCTCTTTTTTGCATCTGCCTTAGCAGATGCAAGTAGCTGGCCACAGAACCAGCTGGCACAGACTCCTGGATGCTACTGCAACTTTACTGCTACAGGTTCAAAAAGTACCAAGAGTGCTGAAAGCATGGGGAGAGCACTTCTCTAACAGTAGTAAAAAGTAAACAGCAAAGCCCAGGAAGTCATTATAAAAGCATTTCATTCATTTTCAGACCTCTAATACATTCTTGAGTAAAGAAAATAAACCAAAGGAAAGGAGAAAGAAGAGGTAAAACGCTGTGTTGGGCGAACACACACAGGTTTGTTTTGACTCTCTTGTTTGTAAATCCAATGGCACAGCTACAAGAAAAGCACAGAAGAATTAGTGCTTCACTAATCCAGGTTATCGGAACCTGATGTTGAGGAATCACAAAGTCACTATTTCAAAGAAGTCAGAATAAAACTAAGATATATGTCATAAAATATATTTGTCATGGCCTGTGACTAACACATCTGGTTCCAAAATTCAAATCCTTTGTTCTTTAATATAGCCATACACTAAGGAGATTTAATTCTTTTTCCTCCCTTTCTGAACTTACTTTTGGTACTAAATTTGCTAATAAAACCCTCAGTTTTCTGTTACATTTACATACAGCTTCACTGTGGCCAGGAGAAGCAGGTTTGGAAAGCTTCACTTCCAGGCAATAAGGGGTTTGTAATTGCAGAACCTTCCATTTACAGGGTAGCTTGTCAGAGGAGGAACCCGTCAGATGAAAAGAGCTGATGGTTCTGGGCTGTCATCTACCTTAAGAGCCTGTCTACCTATCTGACAATATAAAATGACATGAATTTCTCCCATTGTGGGCTCCATGTCTCATCAGCTCTCATGGAAACCACTCCACCACGTTGGCTAACCCTAAGGAACTCTCCCCAAGCCTTTCTGGAAGACATGCCATAGTGAGGTACAGCAGACCATCTTCTGCTAAGTTTTAAATGAGGAACAGAGATGCCATGAGTCTGAACAGAATCTTGATTAGTGCCTCTGTGCATGCACATTGGATATCCTTTTTGTTGCACAGAAAAGTAAAGCCAACTGTAGTATCCCACAGCTTATGGTACAACATTGAACTAGTGGAGGTCAGTGGAAACTAGAGCAGAGGTTTCTCTCTCTGGAGCAGAGATTGATCCCATCAGAGAAAGGTCCTGGGCTGGATGATTTTAAGGTATGATTTAGTATGTCCTTAATGCAGCTGGAGTTTCAAATCTCCTGCAACAGACACTCTCAAATTGCTTTCTTAATGTTTGATGCAAAGTACATTTCACCCTAAACCTCTACCAGACTTCCACAAGTCTGAAGGAAAGCAAAGTGAATCAGCCCAAGCTTGCTGAAGGGCAGATGCAGACAGACTCACACTTAAAGGGCAGCTTGCCCTGAATTTTGTGGCACTTTAGAAATACCTGGCTGCAATATTTTCCCCTGACTTTGGAACCTGTAATGTCTTTTCACAGGAGACTTTTGCTGCAAACTTTCTCTGGAATGAATGCCAAACTGTAAAGTGACTCTCTATGCTGCCTCTTTTCCACTGTTAAATAACTTTTTGCAAGTAAAGTGCCTAACTTGGCCAAAAATAAACAATAATGATAGATAAATAAATAAATAAACCCCAGCAGTATGCATTGAAACACACAACACTTCAGCTAGGAAAGATTTTTTTCTTTATGGATATATAAAATACACTCTCTTGCACCAAACTTGTAGCTTATTTATCATTCCCAGGTGGCTACTGAAAACTCTTTAAATGTTGTTTGATGGAATAGTAATTCTTTTCTGCCTTCCTGGTGTAAACTGCATGTATCTAAGAGCATAGTATATTGGCAATAAAAAAAAAAAAGTTTTACTTTTTAAGATCTATCAAAATAAAATATACTTGGGAGGCTTTGAAGTTAAATTTAAAGGAGAAAAAAAAAAGTATGGGAAACAGCCTTTCATTTCTGAGAGCATAATTTAAATTCAGTCTGAAGGTTTGCACGAGACACCTCAGGTGCTCTCTGCTCCAAAGTCAGTTGATTAATGCTGCCTTAAAAGATTTGCTGAAGAATCAGGCAGATGTAATTAGAAGAGAGATAGCTAATACTATACATAGATCATCAAAGGATAAGTATGCACAAAGGAGATAAAGAATCTCCATACAATTGTAATAATCTCTGCAGATTAAAACAACAACCAAAAAAAAGCAATCATAATTAGGAGGAAATGATGAAGGTTTGAATGAATATATGATCCTGGTTCCCTTGGTGTCCTATCACTTGCAGAGAGTTTGATGGGAGGGAGCTCTGTTCAAGCCAGCAGAGCCAGCCCATGCAGGCTGCCAAAGGAAACACTGCAGAGAAGAGTCCAGGTGCAAGTGGGCCACAAGAACCTTGTAGAAATATTATCCCAACACTTAGGGACTAATTCCTCTTGAAGCAGTGATCCTTTTTGGACCTCTGTGAGTTAAGTGGAAGCAAGACACTCCCAGGGCTGGGGGATAATCAGAAGCCATGCCAGCATCACCAAAAGGCCCATGGGTCTAGCTGGAGTGAACTGCCACAATTAGCATAACATTTTCCAGATTACAAAGGTACTGCCTAACCCCTGAACTCTTGTGTGGGTGAAACCCTGCATGAACTTTCTGCTTTTGGACACAAGCCTTGAGTTTTGACCACTGAAATTCTAAGGGCTGGAGGTGACTCATAGGTCTTTTATGCAAGAACTAGAACCCCTGTGCTCTTGGGGCTGGGAATGCATGTGGAAACACCAGAATGACTCAGGGCAATAAGACCACTTCTGTATTGAAATGCAAATTTGTATAAGGGGGTTTATTGTTGGTCTAATCTGCCAAAATTCACATTTTTACTTTAAACATGAAACACCTTTTAATGCACTTGTAGACAGGCTGAGGTTTGTGAATACTGTTAAATACGTGGTCAGAAAAACAGAGGCTTGTAAGGCAACAGCCAGTAACAGAAGAAATATCTTTTTAACACAAAGAAACCAAGAGTTTGATGGGACACAAGTGGCCTCATTACTGTATAGGCATACTTTCAAGTTTTATTATTGTTCCTTCCCACTATGAGGAGTGGAAAAGAGGTAAAGAAAACAAAGTTCACTAAAGCAGCGTCAAAATGTTGTAGTAATTACCAAGAGGTTGTTACTCAAGTGAGCTGAAAGCCAAAGTGAACTCGAGGCTGGTCAGCATGACAGTGTTTACTGCACAGGACATCACAATTCCTTCCTCTCTCTTCTCAAAATATCATGAGGAGCTCAGTTGCTACCTAAAGAGATTGTAGGGTAGATATCTGGGACAGAAGGAAGACACTGCAAGACTGAACACTAAATGTCACATCTGCCATTTGTCATGGACAGCTTTGAAAACCTTGGAAAGATTCGCAAGTGTCAAAAAGGTGAGAAAAGGTCACAGTGACCCAGCCACAGCAAACACCTCTGTCTGGACATGCACCAGAACCAGCACCAGACCTCCTCTGCCCAGGTGCAATTCCTCTTAAATTCCTCTTTCACTGGGGAGTTTAAACTCTTGGAAGGAAATGCAGCTGACATTTCTGTCAGACAAGGACTGCTCTTGCCAAGAGAGCCCAGGTGGATTTTTGTATTGACATAACCTTCAGCTGCAGAGCAGTGTTTCCACAAACATTTTGCACAGATCCAAGAACTGCTTTGTTCATTTGTTTTCACATCACCAACCTTTGTATTGACAACTTGGAAACCCACAGAGCTAGCCATCCATGCAGTCATGGCTGGAAAAAAGGTTCACAGGTATTTTCAGAACAAAAGACCACCAAGCATGAGTGGAAGCATGTTTTCCCCCTCTCCACTGGAAGCAAAGTTTGGGAAGTCTAATTGAGATGTGTGACAGAACAAAAGCCAGCAAGAGTGAAAGCCAACCCTTTCCCACTGTAGCATAGCTCTTTTTCACTGCAGACTCCACATTTCTTCAGGATTTAATTCCATGGAAAACAAGAGATGTAAAACCTTAAGAAAAAGATCCAAGAATATGCAGCATTGCAAGTTATGCAGCCCTTGGAGTAGGCTGGGATTTTGAGTCACCCTCAGCAGCAATTTTCCTCCCTCTCTCCCAGTCTTGGGTCTTTAATCCCTCCATCTAAAGCAGAATAGTAAAAGTGACTTGCTACCCATCTACTGCAGCTTGGTGGGTTGCCTGCTCCATAGGGAAAGAGAGACCTCCTTAAGTGGAAGGAGATAAGCCTCAACATCAGCTTCAAGTTGCACAGACCTTGCTGATTTGGCTCTAAAGAAAATAAGGCCAGGTTAACAGGGAGAGGTAATAACTTTCATTAGCTTGATACACAAGAGCAGGCAAGTTTGCAAACCCATTACAGGCTCCAGCTATAGCACTGTGGTCTAATAAAACAGACTGCCTCCACCTACAAACCTTAGTTTTACTTTGTCTCTTAGACCATCACTTTCACCAAAACACTACTACTATTGCAGCACCACAAGAAAACAGCAGGGCTGTGGGTTGGCTCATACATCAGGGACAACATTTTTTTCTCCAGTAGCTTTGACCAGCAAAGGCAGGGGAACAGGTAGCCCTCAGCAGGGCAAAGCAGGACATGCAACTGCAGCTTCACTTCAGGACATGAGCTGGGTTTGGATTACCAAGACACTTCAGTATCCAAAAAGTACTCTTGAGTGCCTAATTTGATTTTCAGAAGAAAATAAGTAGATTAGGGGTTACATTTTTTTTTTAAGGGATTTAATATCCTAAAGAGCCAGAGAGGTACCCAGTGGGAGAGTATTACAACTCAATTAGGATTATAACAAACAGCTTATGTTTGTTTTTCACATTCACAGAAGTGTTGAGTTTTGTAGCAATAATCAAATTATAGTGAACCTAAAAATGCTTGGATTCTTTTGATAAAGATCAACTGTATGGGAATTCAGGCCAGACAATTTCAGAATGTTATCAGTGCCAAAAAAAATTAAAAAAAAGAAAAGAAAGAAAGAGAGAATTCAAGAAGGGGCTCTGCTGCAATAATTACCCTAAATGTTGGGGGGTTTCTGTTGAGGTATCAGCATTTCACTCAAGGTATTTACCTTGAAATTCTAAAATATCCCAATAATGATATGTTATAAATACCACAATGGAACCTCAACTTTTGGTCCTTTTTTACCCTCCCTACTGATGAATATTTTACTGTGTTCTTCCACAATGAATACAACCAGTCTTTTTTACACTCAAAAAAAAAAAACCCAAACCAACACACCACCAACAAAAAACACACAAAAAAACCCAAAAAACCCCACCCCAAACCCCTAGTGAAACCTGATGGCCCAAATATTACCTCACCTAGTTGTGAAGGAAGCATTACATGCATAATCCTGCCCTTTTTCGAGAAATCCTAAGATTTCCAGATTTATGAACAACTGCCAAAAGTAAATCCAACATATGAAATTATTTTCTTCTTTAGCTCTTTATACATTTTCTACCAAGAAAAGGGAAAAAAAAAAAAGTTACTTTCTTGCATAGGTGGATTAACTAAAGTTAGCTCCCCTGCCAAAACCTTTGGTAACAGAGACTGAGGCAACCTTCTACGGATGTAGGACAGTAAAAATCCAGTTTTAAGACCTCTCATGGCTTCCTGACACTTCTGGCTGAACTGTGACAGTCTAATCCTTTATTAATGAAATACAGATTAATTGGGACTCAGCTAGCTGACAAAGGCTTGAGACATGACTTTGCCCCATGGCTATTTAGAAAGCCTTCAGTCTAATTAAAACCTTCCATAACATTGGTGCTGTAGGTATGTTTCACTAAAGCTGTAAAGTAATAGCAGAACTTTTTTTTTTTTTTTTTAAGGCTATGCCACTTGCACTGTGGAATGGTGTAAAATTCCTCCCCTGAGGTAGTTATGTTAATTTGATTTGAAATTTGACAACAATAAATTGAAAAGCAATACATTTGGAAACAATAAATTGAAAGTTCAAAACAAAAGTAAAGGGGGGAGGAGGGAAGGTGGAAGAAATAAGTGGAAAAAGCTCTGAAGCTGTAGGAGTTCTGACAAATCATCTTGGCACACAGTCCCAGGGGTGATGAGAAACTGTTCTGTGCATTTTATTTTTCCACATGCCAGAAGAAGAAAGGTACTTGAGGCAAAGCTGTAGAGTATCATTAAATTAGTGGGATTATTTTATTCATGTCCATGAGTTATCAGTGATGAAAAAGGATTATTTTAGTACACAGCCAGGAAATATGATAATAAGCATCCTAGTCCTGTAGTCTGTTACATGTACTTTATGCACATGAGTAATCACTCCATGGGTTATAACATAATATTCTATGGTACTTCTTCCATACTTGGAATTATATACATTGGGGTTTTCCTCCCTTCAGTGGATAAACCTAGTGACCTATATTTACAGTACATCACATCAAATTCAGCTGCTCTCTGGATTTTGGTCTTGAAATGAAGCATTCAGCTATGTGTGCTTCTCCCCTTATGAACCAAATGAGCACCCTGGTGTCAATTACACAGGCAAAAATATAATTTAGCAAGGCACACTCTTTACCAGAAACCAAATTTCACTGTCATTCATGCCCCAGGCAGTATTTGAAGCCAGCAGAAGAAACTTCATGCACACAATTCTCCTGATAAGAAGAGTGAAAATTAGAAACATGGGAGCTTATATAAGCAGATTCAAGAATCCTAGGAAAAGGGTAACTAAAGGCAGACAAATCTTGCATGCTTAAGCTCACAGTGGGTTCATAAACCAAATCCTGATTTTCAGTTCACAAGTTTGGACTCTTGCCTAAAAAAAAATAAATCAAGTTAAATTAATCTGAACCTCTGAATTAAAAATTTACATGTAAGACAAGGAGAGGCTGCTGTAATGCAGGACAGAGCAGATGCAAACAACAGCCAGGTTTAACTGAAAGGTGCAGGCATGCATGGCAACTACAGATTTGTCTCCCTGACTTTAAAGGTTCTCCAAAGGATACAGATGCACATAGAGAGCTAGAGTTTGCAACATCATCCCAACATTTGTGTGTGTGGATGACATGTTCATGCATCGACTTACACAGCTAAATGCAAGCTCAGCTGCAGCTTCTACATGTTAGTTCAATATTGTCTGGTTTGTATCTTCTGAAATGTTGAGCTGGGCATAGATCACAGAATCACAGAAACATTCAGGTTGGAAAAGACCCTCAGGATCACTAAGTCCAACCAATAACCCTACTCTGCAAGGTTCACCTCTAAACCATATCCCCAAGCACCACAGCCAAACAACCTTTAAACACATCCGGGGTTGGTGACTCAACCACCTCGCAGGGCAGCACATTCCAATGCCTGACTATTCTTTCTGTGAAAAAATTTTTCTTATGTCCAATCTAAACCTACCCAGTCATAGCTTGAGGCCATTCCCTCTTGTTCTGTCACTAATTACCTGTGACAAGAGACCAGCACCAACCTCTCCACAATGTCCTTTCAGGTAGTTGTAGAGAGCAATGAGGTCTCCCCTCAGCCTCCTCTCTCCCAAACTAAACAGCCCCAGCTCCTTCAGTCACTCTTCTTAAGATTTATTCTCCAAATGTAATAAGAAAGCACAAAAATGTTTGCATTTATTCTTATTTTTGCTTCCAGACAGAGGCAGAAGAAATCTCACAGACTGTATGCTATTAGTCAAATATCATTTTGATTTGAACCAACTTCAACCTACTTCAGTACATATCAGTGTGCACATTTTAGATAGATAGATAGATAGATAGATAATCAGAGAACTTTTCACTAACTGGTAGACTGTGCAATGGTGTTTATAAATGAGCATGGCTTAATCAGCTGCATAATGAAAAGTGCAAGGAAAATGCAAAAGGACTTGGAAGAGCTGAGCAGTAAGAGGAAAATCTTGATACATCTCGGGAACATTGAAGCTTGTAAAATAAGGTCAAACTCTCATCTCACATTGATAAATAGACTATTGCATAAATAAAAGATTATGTGTGTGTGTGGTCCTTATTAGACAGGCTTGCAAATGAACTGCAGAAAACAAGAATGATGAATGATCCTTCAGACAGTGCTAGATTAACACCAGTGCTCCACAGAGAGGTAGCTTGGATCTCCAGTTTAGCTTGTGCTGAGTAAAACAACTGCCACCGTTTGAGCCACTGTGATGGAAGAAACTTTTCATAGAGACATATTTAGGCATTGAAGAAGATACCCTAAGGCACAAAATAATGTCTGTGACAGCCATGAGGGAGATAATATCATCTTTTAGTTCAAACTAGCAGCTCGTAAGCATGTGCTGAATGTGGAGTTCTCTTTGCTAGTGAAAATCCTGGCTGTCTAAAGCTGCAGTTCCTAGAGGAACTGGACCAGTGAAAGTAGGTTTGTTTGTCTGGAATGCCTTGACAGCAAAATGAAAAGAGTCCCACCTTTGTCATGCACAAACGTTTAGGTCCAGAAACAAAATATGAGAATAAATTCAGAGAGAAAGTAAGAGGCAGCATAAGCTCAGCCACAGAAGCCAGGAAAAAAAGTTGGGGTGAAAGAGAGCAAAACAGCATCAACAGTGAAACATGCCCATAGCTGCTGAGTTCAGAGCACTGCAATGCATGATGGCCTTACTTATGTGATGCTGAATATTGGACAGCCATGCCTGAAATTTGACCTAAATGTGTGGCAGCAATTTTGCTACTACAGCCACCCTGCAAGCTCTTCTGGATCTACCTTGAGAAATCAATTAGCTGCCTCACAGAGATGAAGAGGGCTTTCAGTGTCTTCAGTACCCTGTGAAAAGTATCATAAACTCTTCAGTCATTACCTCTGGGTATGTGGCAGAAAAACAAAATCTGAAATTCAACTGGATATTTGTCAGCTAATTGAGTTGTGCAGGCAGGATGTAGTATTTCCCTGGGTGCATTTTCTTTCTGCCTGGAGATATCTCACAGAAACTGAAATGCACTGGCTAAAACCAACATCTGACTGAGCTTTATTTCTCTGGCTCCTTAATTGGTCTTTCATCTAGTTCACTATTGCATATATATTGATACAGGCACATTACAGTTGACTTCTAATTAGCTTAGAATCAGAATCAGGTTTCAAAATATTCAGGTAGTATTGCACTGGAGTCAGAAGTGTTAGCAAGAGCTAGACATGAATCAATGTCTATGCCTCAGCTGCCTCTCCAAGCTGAGTATTCAAATTCTTTTCCAGTACTCCTCAAAAATCCCTCAAACACCAATAAGCCACTGCTTTATTATATCACTCACGAGGACTTCACAGAAATTAAGCTATTTATAAAACAACTTAGAAGTTTGACAATCACCATATAAATGTCAGTGCCAGCTTTCTGAGATCTAAATGGATAACTTACTAAGCTTTTCTGAGCAACTTTTGGGGGAAAAAAAAAAAAAACACCATCAAATAAATATGCACCAATAATGACACAGCCACTCCATTTAATTCTGTTGCCCCAGTATGCCAGATGCTAATTAGGAGCTGGCCCTCATCCACATACCATGGTCCAGGTTTGCACTTCATTAAAACACAGAAGGCTAAATTCTAATGCAGGATTTTGTTCTAGCCAGCCCTACTGGCAGCAAAAGTCTGTGCAGTTGAGATCTGGATCAGATTCAAAACTTCCTCAAAGTGTATCTGTGTTCACATCCTGATTTTCCATTCCAGCTCATCTCTAATTCTAATTATTACAGAGAATGTCAGATCTCAGGTTATGCCCTTTAAAGTTCTCCCTATAAACAATTAATTAGCTTGCTGCAGCCTTGCTATAAATAGCTTGTACATATAAATTATTCTCCTCTGCTCAGACAAACAAAATCCCTGCTCTGTTTTTTGCCTTCTGATTTTCCCTGGTGAACTGCAGCTGTCAGGCAGACACACACATGTGTGTCCTTCATACTCAGAGCTAAAGATATAATTATGGGGCTAAGTGACATGGGATTTTGTGTTGAATTAATGCTTGGGAAAAAAAAAAAAAAATCAGGTTTTCCCCAGAAAACGTCTGAAAGCAGCATTTCTGTCTCAGAACTCTGACAGAGAGCTGCCTCCCACATAATCTGAATCCCTGTTTGGCATCCTGGGGTTTGAGGCATCACACTATTATAGGACAGGGTACATGTGGCTGCCCAAATGAGTTTTGCTGATAGGTCTTCCAACCTCATCTTGTAGTTGCTGGTAGGCAAGACCAGGCCAAAGCTTTCTCCAGCAAGCAGTGAGGTACCCCTCCTCTTCAGACACATTCTTTGCTTTCCTGCCAAAGGTTTGCACCTCCATAGCAGAGCTGCCCAGGTAAAGTGTGTGGTCACTCCTCTGCCATATTAGGGCATAGTTCCTGGACCTGGGCTTTGCTTACAGATGATTTGATTTACACAAAGTTGGTCAGGCATAGGCAGGCTGCTAGAGCAATCAGACCAAAAAATTGCCACAGCCATGAATATACGAAGTGAAAAATATATGGGAATATACCAGAACCAATTTCTGCAACCATTCCTCTTTGTCTGCATGTAGCTACTGACTTCTGAGGTGTGCATACAAATCGTCTTTGTCTCATCCCTGTGTTGAGCCTGAGCAAGGAGTATTGGTAAAGCACTTTGGGAGGTCATAAAGCAGTGCAACAAAGCGTTATGATTGTTTTGAAGCACTAATCTATAATGTTTTCCCCCCACAATCTACCATACAATCATCCCTCTGCTCACTCAGAGAGAAGCAAGCAGGATTATTGGACTTCTTAATGTTGAACAACAGAATACTCCCACAATCACAGTGGGAACAGCAAGACACTAAGGAGATTGCCCTTGTTTTATGGCCTTCAAACTCAGATAGGAATCCTTACTCAGTTATCTTCCTCAGACCCAGCAGACAGAGCCCAGGATGAGCAGAGCTTTCCCAAGGCTGCTGCAAGGATGCTATTTCATTAGTCAAGTGACATGCCACTGAATACACCTTGGATCTCCAAGCTCCACAGTCCCTTCATCTATTTCTTGCTGCTTGTCAGAAAGACCTCCTTGTGTGCACAGGGAAAACCTCTTTATCTATAGTGCTTTCAACAGTCCCTTTTTAGTTGCATGGCTGGCTAGGAAACAGTCTTAGAGGGCCTTGGTTTTGCTTTTATCATGGGTTGTTGGTTGTCCTTGTACAAGTCCCTTTTTACCCTGTGTCACCTGCATAAGGGATAGCTCACACAAAACATTCTGAGATCACCTTTAAGGAGTTGGATCTTAATGTATAAGAACACATCAGCAGATGTTAAGGATAACATTCCATCTATCTTTATGTGGAAAAATACAGAATCACTGAAATCTGTTAGCCTTTATCCTTCTCTCTGGAAAACTTTTGGATATACATCTTTTTTTGCTGTTCACAGATGGGGGAAAATTCACAAGGTGAGTTTGAACCCAAAAAATCATCACACTTCACTGAAATACGCTGCACCAGTACAGGCTGGGAGGTGATCTGCTGGGGAGCAGCCCCATGGAGAGGGACCTGGGAGTCCTGGTAGATAACAAGTTATCCATGGGACAGCAATGTGCCCTTGTGGCCAAGAAGGCCAATGGGATCCTGGGGTGTATTTTTGGAACAAGAGGCAGCAGATCCAGGGAGGTTCTCCTCCCCCTCTACTCTGCGCTGGTGAGACCTCATCTGGAGTACTGTGTTCAGTTTTGGGCTCCCCAGTTTAGGAGGGACAGGGACCTGCTGGAGAGGGCCCAGAGGAGGGCTACGAAGAGGATTAGGGGACTGGAGCACTGCCTTATGAGGAGAGCCTGTGGGACCTGGGGCTTTTTAGTCTGGAAAAGAGAAGACTGAGAAGGGATTTAATAAATGTTTATAAATATCTGAGGGCTGGGTGTCAGGAGGGAGGAGACAGGCTCTTCTCACTTGCTCCCTGTGATAGGAAAAGGAGCAATGGATGTAAGCTGTAGCACAGGAGGTTCCAACTCAACACAAGGGGGAACTTCTTTACTGTAAGGGTCACAGAGCACTGGAACAGGCTCCCCAGAGAGGTTGTGGAGTCTCCTTCTCTGGAGACTTTCAAGGCCCATCTGGATGCATTCCTGTGTGACCTGAGTTAGATTGTATGGTCCTGCTCTGGCAGGGGAGTTGGACTCAACCCCTTTGGGTCCTTTCTAACCCCTGACATCCTGTGCTACCAGATGTCCACAAGCGCACACCATATGGCCAAAATGTCTTTAGGAGAAGGTACAACTCCATGCCATAAATACATTCATGTCAATATGCTCCACTACAGTTGTATGGAAACACACAAGCAGGGGCACTGGTCACTGGGATTTTTTCCTTAATCTTGGCTTGGTCAAATGGCTTAAGCTCAGTTGCCTCGGTGCCTGTAGAGGAGAGAAGCTTGCTAGGTGCAAACAAGGGAGGTTCAGACTTGTCTGAGCAAACCAGCAGAGATAGAACAGGTATCTCTGTCATCACTCACCTGGTTTAGCAATCCCCACTACCCTCTTGTTTCTTGCCTCTCCACATTACAACTCCTTAGAGTGGGAAAGTATTTTGTTACATTTGCAAATTAATACACCACATGTATGAGGGGAAAAAAAATATGCAGTTTACTACCAAGCTATCTGGTCAGTTGAAGAATAGATTTGGGTTGGGTTTTTGGTCATGTTACCAAGTCTATTTAATTGAAGGTTTGCAAAAGTAGACTTGATGAGCCCTGCTTTGCTCTCTGTGATATCCAATCCATTGCAACCAGCAGTGTAAAATGTCACCAAATTAGGTGCAAACTAAATATAGTATATTTACTACATAATAAATACGATGAAAGCCAACAGAGAATTCAATAGGTTTTTGGTGTAGACTTTGGGACTAGAGTCACATAAAGGACTTCAAAACCTGAAACTCAGCTCCATTTTACCTCCAAAACTTTAACTGAATGTTTGCCTCTTGTTCCAAAAATACTGAGTTTTTAAAAATTATATTGTTTTTATTTCTTTTAAAAAAACAATGCTGTAAATAAGTTGTTTCCAATGTAACAGAGGGGGAAAGAAATAAAGGAAAGTTGTAGGAGATGAAACCAGGCAGAATGAATTTTGAGGCATGCTGCCAAAAACAGAAGTCCAGAATAGAAACTATTTCTGCCATACTAGTCACAGACCAGGCAGAGAGGTGGCTCTCTGTTTCCACAGCTCATGTGAACAGAAATGACACCTGGATATCACTGGTAAAGAACTGGCAGGAAGACAGGATTTTCAAAAGCACAAAAAAATTGGCCTTATTGCAGTCCATTATCACAACCCAAGCTGGATCAGCACTGGATACTGTGTAACTATAATTAGCTCCATGGAAAATGTAGATTTCATGAAAACCAATCACATTAGAAAAATGAATGCTTGTGAACCCTTTGACCTTATTTCAATAAAATTTTGCCATCTCTATTCATCCACTTGCCTTGGCTAATTGTTTTTTTTTTTAACCGAGCAAAAGGGATGAGTTTCATTCAGGGTATGTGCATCATAAAGAACAGCCAAGAGTCTAGACTCCAGCTTTGAAAATGCTAACAAGGGTGGCTTAGTTAGTGATAACTCCTTAAGTGTGTGTATTAGCATTGTGTTTCAAGTAGCTTTATTGCTTTCAAACACTATTGTTTGCCTCCCTCACATTTAAGATGCCCCTGACACATGAGTTTTTTTCCCTCCTTTGTCAAACTAGTTCTCTTTTGACATTTTACATTTTTGTCTTTCCTTAAGGCCCCTAAAGCAGTAATTTCTGTGAACTAAAAGACTGCTGTTATTCTATAGGTGAAATCCTCTTTTATGTTTCTATTTCATACCATTCAATAGCAGAAACAGTAATTTGTCTTGTTGACTCTTAACCTCTTTTACTTCAATTATGTAAATGGCTTAAAAGACTTCTGCAATAAAGTCTCATAAAGTCTCAATTATTCTTCATTTATCTATACTAAACTGGTTTAGTCAACAGCTGACCTTGATTCATTATAAGTATTCATTGTATCTGGTTATATTTGTTCTTGGAATTTATTGCTCTTTCATCCAAGCTTTTGACCAATACTAATCTACTCTGTTTTTCATTTTCAAGGCATCTCACACAGTTCAGAATGTTATTGATATTCCAGATTCATATATTCTAATTTATTTTTCTCCTCTCACTGCAGACAAAGGCAGCTTTATGGTAGAACAACACTAATTGGAAATGGAAAAGTGTTGCTTTGTTAGACTGCATTATGAATTCTTCTCCCTCTCTCCCCAAAGAAGAGTTGTTCTATTATGTATTTTGGATTACATCCCCCAGACTAAAACCTACGCCTGTTTGAGCCTCACCAAGCAACAGCACAAATCCCAAGCAGAGACCAGAAAAGCCATAATTAGCAGCTGTTGAATTTGTGTCTGAGGTAAACCACGTCATTGCCAAGCATGGTTTATCTATCAGTGCAGCCATCGAGATCCGAATTAAACAAGACGAATTGATCTTCCAATTAGGAATGAGAAGGATACCACAGGCAGCCCTTTGGGGCAGTTTTCAGGGGGAGCATCACATGGAAACAAATATGTGACCACACAAGGCAGACCAGCTCAGAGACATTGCAGAAGTTACAGAATCACAGAATTGTCAGGGTTGGAAGGGACCTCAAGGATCATCCAGTTCCAACCCCCCCTGCCATGGGCAGGGACACCGTCTGCTAGATCAGGTTGCCCAGAGACACATCCAGCCTAGCCTTAAATAATTCCAGGGATGAGGGATGAGGCTTCCACCAGCTCCCTGGGCAACCTGTTCCAGTGTCTCACCACCCTATGGTGAAGAACTTCTTCCTAGTATCTAATCCAAATGTCCCTTCCTCTAGCTTGGATCCAAGCATTTGAGACATCGATTACAAGAGTATAATAATTAAAAACAAACAAACAACTGGGTTTTGTTGAGGGTTTTGTTTGTTTTATCCATTAGGCCCCAATATGGGAGAAAAGATGGAGTCACCAAACTAATTCTCTAATCCCCTGATTCTTCAGTTTGTTGCTCTTTTCTTTTTTCACTTGTTCCTCATCCTACCAAACAAAATCATAAGAGCACATCAGTTCTCCATGCAGTACTAGAGCTCTGCTTGGAAAATCTGTGAGGACACTGTCATCTGAACTGTGCACACAAAGCTAAACACATTGTTGTGACAGGGTTAAAATAGCAACATCATGAAATGTGAAAATTAATAGCATTAAGTATCACTGGATTCTCCCTCCACTCAGGATCTGAACTGCATTTTTTGCAACTGCATGGTCACTCATTTTATTATCAAATTTAGAGATTAATACATTCAGCCATACTAAAATCCTTCATTCCTAAGCAGGTTGTTTTCTTCATAGTAGGTTTTTTTCCTCCTCCATTATGTTCCTAAAAGTTTTTGCAAGGGTAAAGCATTTTCTGTAGAAATTATTTGGCATTTTCTTTGCCATGTACTAAATCAAGAGACCTGAACCTCAAAGAATTCTTTAATGACTGATTATGTCTAAGGGAAACTAGTGTTAAAGGGGAATTTTTCAAGTAAGCAACATGCTGACACTCAGTAAAGTGATACAGATTATTTTAGATAGGACTAACTGAGCTGGGTAATTCATCCAACCTAGCTGACCTGACAACTTCTTTCATTATTTTAGTGCAGTAATTGAGATGCCAGCATGTGTGATGATGATGACAGAAGATGACAAGATTGGTCCACTTCAACCAGCCTCCATGTCTACTTCAATGAGTGATACTACAGGTTCACAGTTTAGCCACAGACAAGGTCTAAAAGGCTTATCCTCTTATCTTTCTTTTCAGAGGATGAAACAACTCCAGGGATTCATGTACAAATTAACTTGAACTTCTTTTCATAAGCATTGATGGGCCCCAGGAACTGCCCTAAAATTGACTAAGGGCTGTAAGCTGCCACTTGCCCTTTCCTGCCCTTGTTTCAGTGGTGAGAGGACTGCTGGCTCACTTCACTTCCGTCAGCTCTTTTCCTTTTGCTGACTGAGCCACCTACTCATCTTGACAACCAGAGAAGCAAAGGCAAGGCTCTTCCTAGTCTTTTAAGTTCACTCACATTTCAAGTGGAGAAAAAGGCAAACATTTGGGCTGTAGTTTTAATCCTCATCTTCTCTTTACTGTCTGTATATCCCAGGCATACGATTCTGTAGCTTCCTCAAAACAGTCGAGAGACCTCTGCTTTATAGACTTCAAGTCCAACCTTCCTCCTGACCACCTTTAGCAGTATCCACACAGTAAAAATTAGGTTAAGCAAGGAGCATTTTACCCTTTTCCTTTGTCTAACTGAATATTTGCTTCCATATAAGTGAGTGCATAATCCTTTCATGAACAGTTTTCTTTCCTAGGGTCGCTTCTGAACAGAAAAATCACCTCCTGTGTTTTTAGGCAGAAAACCACAGCAAGGGCTACACACAAAGTGATGCTCAGAGTATATAACAGGACCTGTAGTTTAACACAGGGATGTATAAATAATATATGACACGAAACAGAATTAAAGCAGTAAGTAGAAACCTATCAACGATGCAGTCACAGTACTCAGATGAATGGCAGGGAGGAAAAATGGTAGTTGAAGATAAGGCACTGCATGAGCTGGAGGGCTCACAGAGATTTCAAAGATAGTTTAATAAAAAGAAAAAGACATTTCAGCATCTCTAGATCTAAGGCTCCCAAACACATCTTAACCAAGCAGAGCCTAAAATGAAAAACAATTCAGTATGAAAAGGAAACTCTTTAGCATTGCTGTTCCGGAGAACTCAAGTATCTCCAGAAGCTCATGCAGCTGTGGAAAACAGGAATAAAATCTAGAGCAAGACTTGCAAATGTTATAAAAATATTATGGAGGTAGTGAGGATCTACCACAGACATTTATTTTGGAGAATCCAGCTGCTCTGCTCCATCTTACTGTAAATTCTTAGCAGCGCCACAGAGGAAAGATACAGCCACAGATACTCAGAACAAACAACACTCGATGGTGAAAAGCTGATTTCAAAGAGAATTGAGAGCTACAAACACCTTTAATTACAAAGCTTATTTCACTTACTGCCTACTCAGAGAATCACACACTGGCTTCAAGCTAGTTTCAGTTTCCAATTTCCTAAGACAGTAGGAGCTATGCATAAAACAACAAATAACCATCTCAGAGTGTTTTGCTAGAAGAACTGCACATTTCACACACACACCTACAGAGGAGTTTGAGTGTTAAAGGGAAGTAAAACTGTTACAGCAGATGCTTCAAAGGGCAGTGACTCTGGGTTACTGCACTCAGTTGAATGGTTGAGGGGCAGATCAGCACAAGAGTCTCTTTCTGCTTCTAGAGTTAGTGGGAGGGATCAATTCCTTTCCACACATGTAAGTGGCATCAAGATTCATGCAACCAGTAAGAGGATTTTGTGATTAATAGAATCAACAAGGTTGGAAAAGACCTCAGCAATCATCCAGTCCAACCTATCACCCAACACCATCTAATCAACTAAACCATGGCACTAAGTGCCTCATCCAGTCTTATTTTAAACACTTCCAGGGATGGTGACCCCACCTTCTCCCTAGGCAGCACTTTCCAATGGCCAGTCTCTCTTTCTGGGAAGAATTTTTTCCTAGCATCCAGCCTGAACCTCCCCTGGTGCAGCTTGAGACTATGTCCTCTCATTCTGTCACTGGTTGCCTGGGAGAAGAGATCAGCTCCCACCTGGCTACAGCCTCCCTTCAGGTAGTTGCAGGTGGCAATAAGGTCTCCCCTGAGCCTCCTCTTCTCCAGGCTAAACACCCCCAGCTCACTCAGCCTCTCCCCACAGGGCTGTGCTCCAGACCCCTCCCCAGATTTGTTGCCTTTCTCTGGACATGTTCAAGCAGCTCAACATCTTGAACTGAGGAGCCCAGAACTGGACACAGTACTCAAGGTGTGGCCTAACCAGAGCTGAGTACAGGGGCAGAATGACTTCCCTGCTCCTGCTGGCCACACTATTCCTGATGCAGGCCAGGATGCCTTTGGCCTTCTTGGCTTCCTGGGCACACTGCTGGCTCATGTTCAGCCTCCTGTCAACCAGTAAATCTACACTATCCCTTCATTTCCACCACATGGGTTAAATATTTGAAGAAGGAGACATTGCTGGAATGGTTCTCTGCCTAGGCCTGTCAAAGTTGAAGAACTCCGTGCTCGTTTTCAATGATTGGCATTTCCAAATAAAAAAAGGCTGGAAAGAATATAAACTCCAAACAATAAACTTTCACTTAACACAGTTTCCTGTTGACTGTCTTGTCAGAAAGCTTTTTCTTCATCAGGGCAATGCGAGGTATGCTCACAGGGGGCCCCAGAAGATTCAGATAAAAAGACAAGGACTTAATCTGTTCCTCACCACTGCAGTTTTTAGGAGTAACTTCTCTCTACTCATTTGACTTCCAGCCTGACATAGCTGATTTGCAATGCTTTAAAGCATTGTTTTCCTCCTGTGAAGGTGACATGCTGATAGTCCTGACATGAATCAGACTTTGGGAGTTTTGAATGGAAATCCCTCTTGCCACTCAATCCATTTTTCTCTTGATTACAGAAACAAAACGTGTGTTGTTCGAATATGCAACGAGACATCTATAAAACAGGAATGGGGACATGTAATTGCCTGCTATGATTTCTGAATGCCAGCAAATTAGAGTTGACCAGACAGTGACAATTCCATTTTGTGAGAACTTTCAATGTAACCACAACAAAATGCAGAAAATATTTTCCAAATGCTTTCTGGTTTGCATTGAAACAAAAACAGATCCATTTCAAAATCTTGCCATGAAAACAAAGCCCGGAAAGAAAATCCACTTCCCATATAAAAATCTGAGCTTTTCCATTCAGAAAAAGGATGCAGGAGTGTTTCAGCTGTTATGAAGCAATATATAAAATTCAAGCCCCTGTTTCTCACCCCAGATCAGTCTTGCAGTAAGTCATCTTGCCCAAGCCCTCTTGTACTCCTTCAAGCCTCACCCCTTCTCCACTGAACAGTATAGTTTCACAGGAAGCATGTTTGGCAAATGGAAATGCTTTGGTTTAGCCAGTACTAGGAAAAACCTGGATTTCCACTCTTCCAGGAATTTAAAGAATTTATGCTTACAAAAATGAACAACAAATGTGAATAAGCAGAGTTACCTGTGTGCAGGAACAATGTTGGCCTAAATTCTTCCCTGCAACGGCTGGATACTGCCATAATTCTGTCTTAAGTACAAATGACTGTACTGCATTCAAAGAACTTGCTGTAAATGCTATTTGCTGGAGGAGAAGATAAGTGCTAGCAGCTATAATTCAAAAGCAACAAAAGCTGCACACACTCCCTAGCAACACAATAAACCTGAGACAGACCTACACTTATAACAACAACAACAGATAGCTGGAACAGTTCAAATTGTTTATTCCTCCAAGAACAGAAAGGAAGGAAAAAATATCTGGTAGTTCTTCAATGAAATAGGTTGGGCAATCATGTTAGGAAATGTTTTTGTTTCTTACTATGTTGCTTAGGCTGTGGACAAGGGATTATACAGAAGAAAATTTCTGCAGCTCAGTGAGCATCATAAGAGGACACTGAAACTGGGACATGTGAGACATGAAGTCATTTGCTCTACACAGTTCCATTGGGAGTCCTGTGTCCCCTTTGGAGAATCATAGCTCAGCAAACATGCCAAGCAGTTTGAAGGAATGCCAGTAAAAAGTAGTAAGGATGAACCCAAGTGTGGAAATTTTGCCCCCTGAGGTAAGACAGAAAGCACTGAAATTTTGATAAGTCTATAAAAACATAATTGGAAAATCCTGGAAAAAAGAAGACCTGAGTAAGGCTTTTGTCTTGATTCTGTCAGTGGCCCAAGTCACTGAGTACACTCAGCAGTCTGGAAGACAAAATTATTGAAAATGTATGAGGGAGTTTTATCCCTGTAGATCTAAATTTTGCCAGCAAAGTCAGCCTTGACAGCATTGTTTCCCTCTTGACATCTATCTCAGTGGATCAGAGGATTCACATTTTAAAGGCTTTTGCCTGGATCCGAGGCATATCCTAGGTAAAGCAGGTAACAACAGAATATCCTTCTGAATGTGTGAACCTAAGACTTCCAGAGTTCCACTAAATACATGGTCCCCTTCCTCAAGCTCAGACATATACCTGCAGAAATACCTTTAATGTTCCAATTCAGCCAGCATTTAACTTTTGTTGAACTAGTCACAAGTTCCATAAGACTGAATGGATTTAAACAAACTCTGCTGAAATGCACAGTAACATAAACCTCCCTTCAGTTTGGAAAAGCCTCCTTTAGACAACATCTGTGTGGAGCCTAGAGAAGTGATAGGATAAACAGTGATTCTAAAAGCCCAAGAGGTTTGAAAGTGGCATCTTTCACATGAGATTTCTAGAATTGTATTGCACCACAGCTACAAGAAATGGCAGAGTTCTGCATGATAAATTTCATGGCTGCATTCAATTTATAATCCAAATTATTTTATTGACTTGACTTAGCCACAGTTAAAAAGAGGCACCCAGACCAAATCTCATTTGTAGCAACCTTTCACCTCCTATACTTTAGGGATCATTTCCACCTCACTTATGAGCTAGGCTTCTCAGAGCTCTGTGCCACATTCATGCTGCACCTCCTGGACTGCAACCAGGAGGCAGAAGGTGGTTTGCATTTGACTGTCACTATATATTATTCCAGAAAATAATTTTTTTCCTTAATTCTATTACCAATGATCAGGCAAGTCAGAAGACAACCCAGCATCTCAGTTCAGCAGAAATCAGTTGCAAAACACAGTGGAAAGGTCTTTTAGTTGGCTACATCACTGTAGCTCTGTAGTTGGGTATGTTCTGTGTAAGCGCAGGATTGTGCCTATTAGAACTATTGACTGGAGTGGTGATAGAGGAACTTGTTCTTCACATTGGTCTTCCAATCTTGGGGGGTAAACCAAAAATTGTCTTAAATTATTTGCTGCTCCACCTCCATATTGTTTCATAGGCTTCAGGAAACCAAAGCTGATTTCCACTGCCCAGCAGTGGTCCAACACTTGCAGGAATCATCAATAGGGAATCCAAGGTCTGTATTTCCTCCTCTTTGTACTCCACTAAAATTCTTTTTATGCTGATTGCTGACACACAGTGTGCAACCTTTCTGGGCCAATAGATTTTGCTACAGCACAGGAGAGCTGTTCTAGGCTTCCAGTTCACCAAAATCATGTTCCTGACTCCAGGAATTTCCCAAGAGGAAAAGAAAACATCAAGGCATAGACAGAGGGTGTCACACAGCATGCACAGATCCAACTAGAGCACAGAAGCACTGGCAGAGCTGGACTGGAGGGAATATCAGAGCCTACCCTCATAGAAGAGCTTGGCAGTCTTGAACTATCATCCTTCCATAATCTCTAGTGTTACTGAAACATCACCAGAGGATATTTTGCTTTCCTTTCATTGCTGTCCTTTGTAGCACAGCTCAGAAAGTATAAATCATAAAGCAGCATGGAAATCACATTTCCTCTCTGCCTCTGGAATGATTTCATCATATCTTTTTCTATCCAGACTGAAAGAGCTAATGCTCTCCTCTTATTTCACTCCCTCTGTGCATTTTAGGTTACCTATACTACTGATCCATTTACAACAAAGCATGGAACTAAAACATAACAAGTGACAGCTTTTATAGCCCTTGTCAGTCTAAGGAGATTAAAACCAAACCAAACACACTTCCCATCCCCCATAAAGAAAAATTATCTTTGCACCCCCAAAGACCAACGTTTCACACCTAAAATTCAGCCAATTGTAGCAAAAGATGCACAAACAACTATTTTTGTTAGCTAGCATTGATGCTACACAGTTAAGGAGATGGCACAAGTCAAACAGTTTAATTCAAGCCAAGATTAAGATTGAAGTTACCCAGCCTGCAAATAAGGGGCACCTGCTTGTCTCAGTTTAAGACAGACTCTCTTTAATTCCTCTCAAAGTAGCTAAAGAAAAACACTCCACACATGGATTGGGTAGAATCATAGAATGGTTTGGGTTGGAAGGGACCTCCAAAGGTCATCTAGTCTAACCCCCCTGCAGTGATCAGGGACATCCTCCATTAGATCAGGTTGCTCAGAGCCCTGTTGGACCTGACCATGAATATCTCCAAGGATGGGGCCTCAACAGTTCCAGTGTCCCACTACCCTCATGGTGCAGAACTTGTTCTTAATATGCAGTCTAAAACTCTGCTTCTCTCATTTCAAACCATTGCCCCTCAACCTGTCACTGGAGGGCTTTGGAAACTGTCCCTCTGCAGCCTTCTTGCAGCCCCCTTCAGGTACTGGAAGGCTGCCATTAGGTCCCCCTGCAGTCTTCTACTTGAAGGGAGGTTGTAGCCAGGAGGGGGTTGGTCTCTTCTCCCAGGCAACCAGCACCAGAACAAGAGGACACAGTCTCAAGCTGTGCCAGGGGAGGTTTAGGCTGGAGGTGAGGAGAAAGTTCTTCATGGAGAGAGTTGTTAGATGTTGGAATGTGCTGCCCAGGGAGGTGGTGGAGTCACCATCCCTGGAGGTGTTCAAGAGTGGATTGGACGTTGCACTTGGTGACATGGTTTAGTAGTCATGAGGTCTTGGGTGACAGGTTGGACTTTGATGATGGAAAGTTTAAATGGAAGTGCTATTCATAACTAATACTACAGTGCAAAACATATAAAATACAAAGAAATCCATAGGCCATAGTTCTCCAAAACTTCCTAAGGCTGAAACTTTCACAAAACCTCCCTCCAACCAGGCCAGAATCCCATGCCAAATGCCCTCCTTCATGCCTCCCTGCTACTGCCCCCCCCACACACACAGCAGGTCTGAAACGATGCAGCTTAAAATTAGCTTGGTCTGGGCCACTAGCAGGCTGCTCAAAGCTGAAACCCTCCCCACACCAAACAGGAGATAAGGGAGCAGGGAGAGGAAGAAGGGAAAAGGCAGCTTGTGCTGTCCCCTTATAAAGGCTAGATGCAGGCATTCTGGGAATGAAATAAAAATTACAATTTCCTCTCCACCCCTGGGTTCTCTGGACCTCCTGGAGGTCCTCAACTTCATGGTTCTGTCAAACCACAGCACTGCTGTTCTTGGTACTTCTGCAGGTGTGTCGGGTACCCTGCTGCTCCTGACCCTTAGGAATAACAGTTTCACTGATTTTTGATGTGAATATTGAAAATCTTGTAGATTTGTTCCTCTGCCTCCTTGACGACATCAGTTGTTTATGTACAAGCTGCCCAAGGTGCCTCACATACATAATTAAGTACAATCTTCACTAATGCCAAGTAATACTCAACACAAACAAACAAGAGCAAGCACTTACAGGGAAGTCAGAGAAATTCAGTATGGGAAAAAAAAAAGCTTTACAAAATCTGAACTCCCAGAGGGATTGCCAAAAAAATCTTGGGAGAGAAGGATTAAGGAGCCACTTTGGAAATGTTTTGGGGCACCATTAGCTTGGTGCCATCCTTTAAAGGTGAACAGGTCTTACAAGCTCATATTCATGGTGAAAATATTGAAGTAGGAAATGGATAGGCAACAAAAAGCAAAAGGAATGGCATTCACAGGGGTTCCACCTTCCTTCCCAGTTATGCCTTTTATAACACCTTTATGATGCAGAAGTGTTTTCTTTGTAAATGGAGTGCCATTTTAAATGGAAGCCTGTGGGAATTCAGAGTGAAACAGGCTATTACCAGCAGAAAAGATGAATCTGTCACATCTTGCCACTCCCCAATACCCTAGCTTCCTTTTTTGCCATAGTCATTTGCAGTAAGACAGTCAAAGCTACCTTGGTAATTGATGTGCTGACCTGTCTTAGGTGCAATGACTCTGGTCTTAAAATTTCACCATCATTTTCTCTTCAGGGATTTAATCAAGACACTCACTCCACATTTCTGCATCTTCTAAAGAATGACCTTTGATTTGTTGATTTTTCACTTGCTTAAACACATTTTGCAAACTGAGTTAATTTCCATTTGCACTTTCCCATTAATGTTAAAATGGGCTGGGGTTCCAACTTCCTCTGTCAAGACTGGCTTCTCCAAAAGAAACAAAGTTTAAACCATTCAGTGTAACCTCTGTGAAGTGTGCATAATGATTTTTAATAGGAGCCATCATCTAGGGAGAAATGCTAAATACATAAAACCATGAGAATTCACAGTAATTCAAAATATCATTTTCTTCCTGGAGAACCTAATTTTTCAGCTACTAAAAAACCATTAATACTAATGTTTTTGTTGTACATGACCTAAACTGTTGTTCAGAAAAACCCCAGGAAACTCACTTTAAAGCTCAATTGCTCTCCTTAGAGCTATATGAAAAAAGCAAAATCTGGTAGAAAAGAGAGTAGGGAGGGAGACAGATCCTTGCTGTATGCTCTACCTGCAAACTGAGCTCATGGGGGTTTATTCACTCTAAAGATGGGTTTCATAACATCCTCCTTCACCAAAGGTGAAGATTTTCCCATTTGCTCAGCAGCCTGTACAGCAGGTTCCCAGCTCCCTGCAGTGCCTACATATTCCATACATTGTGGTGAACTGCAGTAGTCAGCTGGGAAAAGTGAAGCCAACCATCTATACTCTTCCACCTTCTATTATGGTTCCTCCTCAGCAATTAAAAGAGCTGAAAAACTGCTAAAGACAAAATGATCTTCAAAAAGCCCACCTAACACTTCAGAGAACTCAAACCTTCAGAAATATTTCCCTGGCTTTACATTAACACAAGTATAAGCTTTTGTTCTCCAGTCACATGTTCATCAGATGTTATGACTTAAGGGAGATTTTTAGCAGCTGCTTTTTAGTAAGCAAAATATTCACACTGCTTAGCACACAGACTATGCCTTATCTGAATGCAAAGTGACTCCTAAAAGCCATAGGCAGGGAGGCAGAGACAGGGATGTCCAATTTTTAGTAGAGTTTGTAAGGTTTCCTCTGCATATGCATGTCTGCATCTCTGTGCCTGCACAAGAAACATGAAATAGGCCTTTTCTCAAGGAGGAAAATCAACAATGACTTACCTCCTGATGCCATTGAGAGGATAAGTGGAAGAGCAAGTCACCTTAATTACACACCTCCAATTCCTGAGCAGTGGGTGCTGGACTGGTTGCAGACAGGAGCATCCTGTGTTAGAGATGTTAATGGACACACAGAGCTCATCATTTATAGAGCAGCACTTAACGCAGTCCCCAGAGGTGCTCTGTGGTTGCAGGAGCAGGCAATTGCACCCACACTTTCACACACCTTCAGAGAATTACCAACCTGATTTACAGCTCTCCTCACACAGCTGCACTTCTCCACAGCACAAGTGCAAGATCATTTAATTGAGCCTAAAACTCTGTAAATTTAGTTGCATCTGCCAAATGGTTTTCTGTCCTTGCAGAATTCCAGTAGGTTTCAACCCCCTTTTTCTAATCCTATTTATCTGTCTGCATCAGGGCTGTGATGTGTCAATGGGATATAAAAGTGTAACCAGGTATTTTCTGGGCCTATAGTGTTGTTTCCAGGGTATGGATACCAAAAGCTAAGGGTGACAGGCAATGCCTGATGTGCAATTAGAATCATAGAATTGTTAGGGTTGGGAGGGACCTCAAGGATCATCCAGTTCCAACCCCCCTGCCATGGGCAGGGACACCTCACACTACAGCAAGTTGTCCAGAGCCACATCCAGCCTGGCCTTAAAAACCTCCAGGGATGAGGCTTCTACCACCTCCCCGGGCAACCTGTTCCAGTGTCTCACCACCCTCATGGTGAAAAACTTATTCCTAACATCCAATCTGAATCTACCCATTTGTATTTTTTTTCCATTCCCCCTAGTCCTGTCACTACCTGACACCCTAAAAAGTCCCTCCCCAGCTTTTCTGTAGCCCCCTTCAGATACTGGAAGGCCACAGTAAGGTTGTCTCAAAGCCTTCTCTTCTCCAGACTGAACCCCAACTCTCTCAGTCTGTCCTCATAGGAGAGGTGCTCCAACCCTCTGATCATCCTCAAGGTCCTTCTCTGTACATGCTCCAGCACATCCAGATCTTTCCTGTAATAGGGGCTCCAGAACAGACACTGTTTCTGTGTCCTTATCACACAATACCTGCAAGATGATTCAAGATAGATAGACCCCCTCCACAAATGAGGAAGGAAGAAATGCTATCCCAGGTATGTGACATACAGATGGAGAGCTGAATTCATGCTGTAAACATGCTGCAAGGTCTCATCTTTACTTGTCCTGGGAACATTTACTTACATAACCATCTCTTCAACAGAAGCTTATAGTAGTGGAGGAGTATCATTCTTGCACTTACCTTAGGCTAGCATTATTTCCATTATAAACGTATAAAAAGCATACCAGCAGTTTTCTCTTCACCTTGTATCCATCTGAAAAAAAAAAATAAAGCTGGCATTTTCGTTATTTTATGGGGGTTTAAGAGCTAGAATGAGCAGTGTTTACATGAACTGAATGTAAAATCAATTCTATCTTGATTACATTTGACTTCAATGAGTACTAAGTGATGCTTCTTCCATTTAATCAGGCAACAGTGTTGTAGCTACACTATTTGCATTTTAATAAAAATTCTCTCCAGATCACACCGAAAAAGAAGCAGCACAGCTAAGTGCCTAGACATTAGGGATTCATCTTCCATGATGAATAGCAAGATTTAACTTGTTTAGATGTTATTTTGCTCTTAATTTTAAGACTTAGCTAACAAATAGAAGCCAGTTGAAAAAATCTTAAGATTCATACACTCCTTCAAATAGAGTTAAAAACCCTTTCATATGCAGAGGTCTCCTGTCTTCTCTTGCATGTTCATGGGTGTGTGTTTACAGCTACACAAGCTTACACTTGGATATGCACATCTCCACACCTTTTGCTGCAGGCATCAACACATGGCCCTGAAGGACTTGAATAAAGCCCCTTAAAACAGCATCATATTTTAGCTGCTAGAAAAGTAATGCAGGGCATCATTACCCTCCAACATTAATAAAGGATGGAGTATGAATTCATAGAAGGTAGTGTCAGACTTATTTTACCTCATGACAAGCATATGATTTTTTTTCCCCCCCCACTGTCTAAAAATTATAAAGTGGGCCCAAACTAATCCTGATATAATTCCGTTAGTTTTAATGGAATTGTGCAAGAGATTAATTTATTGCAAGGACTGAAATCATTTTCTCTCTCATATGGAGGTAGATTTCCAAACAGTCACAGAGAAAGAACAGTGAGAGTTTCAAAATGTGTAAATCCTTCCTGGATTACCTTTTCAAATTATGAAGTGATGTTAAAACTGAACACTGGGAAATGTGTTCCACGCTGCCCTTTTTTTTACCAACCTCCTGGGTCACCAGCAAAGCATCCAAAATTTGTGTCACCATGAACACAATCAGGACTGTTTAAAAGAAAAGAGTTAAAGGTGCTGATTTCTGGTTAGAGAAAAGTCCACAGAAGCATGAAAAGCAGCGAGGGCCTGAGCAATGGATCTGAGCAAGGGCTGACTGCTTACTTCCCCCAGCAATGAAGCTGCCACGTGGAAGGCCGTTTAAGGGCTTTGAGTGCCCATTTCCATTACAATTAGCATTCCCTTCCCCTAGGTAGCTTTGAGAATTTCAGCGTAGGTGTACACATCAGCTACATTATTACTAAATCCTAAAGCAGTTCAAGGAACATTAAATTTTATGCATGGTGTTCGCAGCTGATGCTACTCAACAAAGCCTCACCGAGGTCATTAAAGTGCTGGTGATGGCTATCAAAGGATCTGACCTGAAGCCTTCACCTCTTACTGCTTTTGTGGTCTAGTTGGTATACTTCGGATCAATAGCTTCATTACCAATAAGGATCATTTGTAGATTCTTCACAACAACTCCACACTAATTAGATGTTGCAAGAGCTCAATTGATTCAGTTGCATGTCAAATTACTGATCTACAGCACCACAGAAGTGCTGCTAGTAGTTGTTAACGCTCTGCATGGTGGACTTTCTCCAGAACAGAGTTGCAAATGCTGAAATCTCTTGAACCTTAAAGGAATGACAGTGAAAAACTTGCTAGAGAATCCTTCCTGGTTTGTATTTCTACAGCTTGTTACCAGGTAAAGGATAAGACCCCTGTCAGTCTCACAGTTCTGGCCTGTGTTTCACACTAGATAGAAACAAGCAGTGAAGCTGATCCTGCAGTATGTAGCACTGCCTCTGTTTTGCCCTCTCCATGTCTCCAAATCTGGGCTGTAAATACCTCTGCCTCGTGGGGAAAGGGAGTTCTGGTGTGCTTCTAATTTTGTGCCCATCCCCAGAGGACGTGGAGTTATGGCTTTTTTTCAGAAAGCAGCAACCAAAAGCACAATCACTTACTGCAGATAGCAAGGTGGAGAGGTGTTGGGTAGCATCTTTGAACTGCACTTTTTCCTTTTTTTATTAGTATTATTCCTCCCACCCTTTGTTTCTTAGCATCTCACATGTAACCAGAGTTAAAACTTCACTTTACTTCTTCCATTTCATCCATCAAAGCCCATATAAAGAATCCCAGATACTCTTGCTAAGAATGAAACAGTGACTGTCACTTTCCTATAACTGTGGGGAATGCCGCAGAGAATTTCTGAGCTGTGATCTTACCCATCACCTCAAAGGGGCATGACACATCCTTGAAGTGTCTACAAGAAACTTTTTAGACAGAGACTATCCCTGGATATGCCCCATGCAGGACCTTACAAACTCAGCACAGCACTCAAAAGAACCAAAGCAGCTGCCACAGATGTCAGAGTCAATCTTGCCATAGGTAGGACACCCACCACTCACGTATTTTCACCTTTTCCTCTGGCTTTTTTGCAGCACTCCCACAGATGTTGTTTGAAGAAATCATGAAGCCATTTTATCTACCATAGAGCTGTGCTTCCCTGAGCCTGCTGATGATGTTAATGACCCTGCTGGCTTCTTACCATTCCACTTCTTTATGCCCTACATGCAGCATTGCTATGGCAACATGTATCTGATGCTCTGCAGCCTTCATTTGGATACAGCACACCCTTTTTTGGGTTTACTCTTCTTTCTGAGGCATAGGCAAGTTCTTGTAAGTCATTTTGGACATCATCTCTGAAAGGATACACAGCTACTGAAAGCAGCACTGCCCTTTCTTTGGGAACTCTCTGCAATTCACAAGCCCAGTCAGTCTATCACTGAAAGAACAAAGCAGGTCAGCCCTGCACCAAGAACTGCCTACACACCATGTCTTGTAACCTTACACAGGAAAGGTTTTTCTTTCCCTGCACACATGCATCTTCACAGAGCCCATAACCATGCCTGGAATAAATTCCCTCAGCTAAGTTTTAATTTGTGCATTCAGAAGAAATTTACTCAAATTAATAAGAGTAAATTAACTCCAAGTTAAGGTCAGTGTTTCTGATTTTTTTTTTCACTAGTGTTTTTAAAGCATTGTCTGATAATTGGATATTGATTTCAATGCCCTACAAATTGACCCATCCAGTGGGCTTGCCTCTTTCTTGATTCTCCTCCATTAAGGCATTGATGATGATGGGTTTAATTATTTTGGAACATTCATGGTTTAGAAGGAAGACTAATCACAATCTTTACTGAGCCCTTTTTTCCCCACAGACCATATCAGAAGGATATAATTACTTCCATGCTGACCCACACCATAATGGATTTTAATTTAGTTCCTTCCATGAAACACTTCACTGTAATTAACAGCCCCCAAACTGATGGTATGAAGAATGTGATTCACTGCTGTGCAATCAAATCAGTGTTTTATACATATGTGCCAATTAACTTCATGACAATACCCATAACCTCAAGGTGAGCCACAATCTCTTTGATGCAGACCAGCAGTGATGCTGAAGAGCTCCAAAAAGTCAGGTGGAGGATACTTTATGCTTCAGGTGCTGCTATGTGCACCCAGACAGACACTCTAGCAAGACCTGCTGGAAAGAATCCAATGGAGAGCCACAAGGATGCTTGGGGGACTTGAGCATCTCTCCTGTGAAGAGAGACTGAGAGCCCTGGGGCTGTTTAGTCTTGAGAAGAGAAGGCTGAGAGGGGATCTGATCAATGTGTATAAACATCTGAGGGGTGGGTCTCAAGTGGAGGGGGCCAATCTCTTTTCGGTGGTGTGTACTAATAAGACATGAAACAACAGGTACAAGCTTGCACGTAGAAGATTTCACCTCAACATGAGGAGAAACTTCTTTACAGTGAGGGTGACAGAGCACTGGAACAGGCTGCCCAGAGAGGTTGTGGAGTTTCCTTCTCTGGAGACTTTCAAAACCCACCTGGATGCATTCCTGTGCAAACTACCCTAAGTGACCCTGCTCTGGCAGGGGGGTTGGACTCGTTGGTCTCTTGAGGTCCCTTCCAGCCTCTGTTGCACTGTGATACTGTTTCATATTCTCTTCCTTTGCCAGTGTTTTCACCAGGCAGGCACACAGTTGTTACACTGCTACCCCATACCAGCCATGCCAATTCCTACAGGCAAGCCCAAGATCACCTTTTCAGCTGCAGCCCTGAGAAACAAAATGTGCTAACAACCCAAGTTTTTGCTCTTTACCTCACTCTTCACAAACTCATTATTTTAAATTGTTATCTACATAAATATATTAAAATTCCCAGTTCCATTACAAATCCTCTTCTTGCAGGATATTTATAATTTAAATGCTATAAATCCCTGAAATCAGGTTCTCTATAATCCCTCTGCCAGGCCTAATTTGGAGCAGTGGAGTACAGAGTGTTGTAGCAGTGATATGAAGTCATTAGGCAGCAGAAGGACCTTTGCAGTGCAAGGTAATTGCAATGTTTACTGGAGCTGTCCTGCTAGAGCGAGGTGGAGGGTTCAGGGCAGCTGCCAGGAGCATGCAATTAAACACACACTGTTAATCTTACTTCAATATGCTGGGGACAGAAGGCTGTATTGCTCACAAACACACACACACACCCCCCTTTAGCACACCTGCACTCTGCATGGAGCAGGATATGACAGTAATGGCCAATATGCCTGCACGAGGCTCATGAACCTTTTTAATTCTAAACACACAGGAAGCCCCTTTGTAACAGGTGGGACTCACCTCAGTGCATGCAGAAGACAGGGCTGGGAGTCACAAAATCTAAATTCTGAGCCTGCCTTTGCTATATTATATCTGTCTCCCTAATCTTTAAAACAGAGATAACGTTGCTCAGACAGGGAACACGTAGTTCCCAGCAGACAGCTTTAGGCATCAACATAGTCTCTAGTCTCTGTAGGTTCTGCAGACACTCAGAGGAAAACCAGATCCTCCAGAGGACAGCTCAAAAGAAGAGCCCAACTTCTAATTCCCCCTTCAAGGTCTCTTTCTTGTAACTACCAAGAAGTCATGGGAACAGCATCCCAGTGAGGGTTACCTAGCCGGATGCAAGTGTAAATAAATATCTTCCAGTGAGGCAAACTTCTTTTTGTACCTGTGGATGCCAGATGCTACTTCTAAAAGAAACAAATAAAGGAAGTACAAAACAACCAACCACAACAGCAATAAACCAAACAGCAGCAAAACCAAACCAAAACCCAAACAAACCAAAACCCAATCAAACAAAAACCCAACCAACCTAAAAAGAAACAAACAAACCCCACAGTCATTAACATAATGAGGGTAGTGAAACACCAGAACAAGTTCCCCAGGGAGCTGGTTGGGGCCCTATCCCTGGAGATATGCAAAGTGAGGCTTGACAGGGGTCTGGGCAACCTGATCTAGTTGAAGATGCCATGCTGACTGCAGAAGGGTTGGACTAGATGACCTTCAGAGGTGCCTTCCAACCCAGATCATGCTATGATTCTATAATTTCTGCTCCGTCTGGAGCTATGGATGCACTCCAGTACTGCCAAACTCACTTGCAGCAGCACCTCTGGGTAATGCATTTCATTCTTTGCAAAGAGCAAGCTACACTTTAACATGCAGTGCATTGGCTAGTACCATGTTACCAGCTTAGCACCTTGTTACCAGAGAAACGAGCAGGGGCTCTGCTGTAATTACCATCACTGCCAGCTGGCTCAAACACATAAAGCAATTGGTAAGAGTTCAACACAATTTGAGAGACTCACTTCCCTTTTTAAATTCTGGCAGGATTTTGTAGTTGCCACATGCTACAGTCACATACAGCATGTCTGTGGCAGGTAAACAGAATCTTGATGATTTCAAGACCTGCAGGTACACCTATCAGTGTATGAACACCAGGGATGGAGCAGTTACTCCAATTTCTTTGCTATTTTCCTGGAGAACGTTAAGGACACTTGTCACAAACTTGCCCTTGATCTTCTGTCACACTGAGTGAATGTGGTAACTGCATTTCTAATGTCTACACTTTAATTGGATGCAGGATTAAGTAAGTTTCATGTCTTCTTGCCTATGTTTATTTAATTTGCCTAAGCTGGTTGTATCAACATGTTCCAAAGTGGTGCATCTAACCTGCTGACTGGAAGGAAGACACAGGACAATACATGACAAAACCAAAAAAATCCCTTTCTATATCCAACAGGAAATCCAGATAAAATCCAGTTTCAGACCAGTTTGAATCTGAGGCAAAGTTTGCTAGTTCACATTGGAATTTTAATTCCATCAAACATCAATCATCAGACTAAAAAAACGTTCCTGGCAGTGGGAAATGTTCCATTGTTGGTTCGTTTTGTTCCAGGAAAGTTTTACAAACCTGTTAGACAGCAAAGAATAAAAAAGCACATCAGGACTACTCTCTGGAGGAGCAGATTTGTAGGGACAGGCAAGCTTACAGCATGGTTCAAAACAAATGCTGTTAACACAGGCACTGTGTTTTATTCACAAAGAAAAAAATGCTAAAGAAAATGCAATTACTAAAAGTGTTCTGATTAAGAGAATGAATGGCCCCAGACAGGCTTGGATTATAAACATTAACTGCACATTAGCTCAACTAATTACAAAATAAATACTGTACACAGCAGGCAGCTCCTTCTTAAAGAAACTTCTGTCTTGGGAAATGAGACAGTTGGGTTTTGGTTTTTTTTAAAAAAAAAAAAAAAAAAGAAACCAAACAAAACACAAACCCTAAAGTGTCAGTGAAATACCTGTTTCAGCAAGAGAGACTCTGAAAACACCATCAAGTAGATATTACTGCTGTGCCAACTGTGCAAAGCCAAAGTGGCAGCAAACACTTAATGAAAGGATCTCTTCATTTCCTCTTACTGCCCAACCCAGGTACTGTGAGTGAAACAACATGAAAACACAAAATAATTCACTGCTGGAACTTGGCAGAGGGCAGAAGCACAGGGTTTGGGGAGCCAGCAGCAGAGGCACTGTTTTGCTCTTTTCCAGGCACTTGCACTGCAGAAGTGCTGGTAAGCTTGAGAGCAAAAACCAGCCTTGTGCAAGTGCCTCGACCGTGCTAGTGCCAAGCCTGCCTCAGACCCGTGCTGTAGCCGAACTCTCTCAGTTTTCCCCCAGGTACATACTGCTGCCAGCCTCAAGACATCACCCCAGCAGGGCCCAGCCCTATCATTGCACTTTTACCAGCGTGCTCAGAACTTTCTTGGGGCCTTCTGCAGCACAGTTCACAGCAGGAAGGTGTTGACATGCCCTTCTAGCTCCCTTTTAGGTGATTTCCAATGAACAGAGGAAGAATGAGACATTCAGGCTCTTAAAGCTCAGTTGAAAGCACAATGGAAGGATTGTAATGACCTAATCTGACTTTGGGAGATGGTCTTGGTAGTTATAAACGTTGTTAAGTCTGAAAGATGCCATAAAAAACTTAAAAGCAAACCAAAAAGCCCACAGACCCTGCAGCATTTCACCAGAGTGAAGCAGGAACCAGGCTAGCACTCAGAGCACCAGACCAGTGCTCCAGAGGCAGGGTAAGCTTGTATCTAACAAGCATTACTAATGGCATTTGTAGCTACAGAGAGATGTCTCTCCTTAGGAAACAGACATATGTGAGAATGAGAGATTAAAGACAGATATTTTCAGGCATGAAGGTTAGCTTTCTATACTTATGCACACACAAACTGTTTGTTTTCTTAAGTAGAGATGCATGGACACTGTCACCAGTGCAGCACTAAGCAGTTAATGCATTACTAGATAAAAATCAAGATGCCACAGCAATCTGTGCGAAAAGACTTGTACTGATACATCTGGCTTCACACCCAAGCTCTCCCATAGACTAGCTACATAACCCCAGGCAAGGAGGCTCCATTCTCTGCTTCTCAGATCCAGGAAAAGTCATTTTTCTTCTGTCTTTTATCTGTTTTCCATTTAGCTCTTTGGGGAAGCCACTTTTGCAATCAGCCTTTGTGCAACAGTGAACACATAAAAGATTCAGTCTCAGTTTAAACACTACTGTAATACAAATCATAAACAATCATCATTAAGTCATTAATTCACTTAACAGTCTGTTTTTCTCTCAGTGCAAACACACTTTCTGCATTGGAAGAGGTTTCTTTCAGCAGGGAGGTACATTTGCACTCTCTTGGAAATTGAAAGGTCATGTTCCAATGTATTCATAGTACTGAATAATAATAATAAATGACAACTTGATACATTTCCTGACAGGCACCACAAATCTTCCCTGCAAGTCCATGCCACATCTTTACAGCCAGTTCTGCTCAGAGGACACTGAGCAATTACGGAACTAGCTCAGATCCCATTTAGGTCTCACAGATAATCAAACACTGCAACCTCAACACACTAATTGCAGTATTGTTTCCATTGTGTATGCTATCAAATATGCATGAAACTCCTCTCCTAATGGATAGATGTTGTGGACAGGGCACCTTGCAACACTGCAGCTGCATCCAGTGGCAGCTCTTAGAGGAATTGCTTCTTACAGTGAGGCTGAGTCTGAGTATTCTGACTGAGAAAGGGTTCCTGAGATGATACAGGCTGCTAATGTTTCCTTTTATTGCAATTTGAGGGGATTAAGGAAATCACATCCCCCCACCAGAGACTTTAATTCTCATATTTACTTTGTGCTAGGCCTGAGGGAACATTTAAGAGTGCTGGTAGGGAACAAATGCATCCCCAGAAAGCCCAGGGTTTGTCCACGTTGCATGGTTAAGCCACACAAAGCAGCTCCACTGTGCTCAGCCCTGGGAACTAGCTCTCAGCTTGACTGCTAGAGCAATACATCCCAGGAAGAAACAGGTAATCTGGAGAAAAAGGCACTACAACTGCTGTGGATTCATAAATCCACCACATAGCATGCTCCTGAGGTAGGTGGGTACACATGGGGCCCTGTTGTAAGCAGCCAGTGCCAGGCTAACAGCACAGTCCATAAAAACAGGGGCAGAAACTTTGCTTGAATGCTCTCAGTAATTTATAAGTCACAAGGATACAAGCTTTCATTCTACTCTGCATTAGAGCTGCTCCAACTATTACTTCCTTGTCATATCTCCAGTACAGCTACAGGTAAGTAACATAAAGACCCTCTTGAAGTTCAGCTTCCCTCCCCTTCACATGAACTCTCAAACACAGGCTCAGTGTTGTATTCCTGGCATCATTTCTCCCTTCTTGGGTTTGTCTCCATGGCACTGCACTTAAAGGGATAGATTTTCATTTCCTGCTATTTCCTTGCTGTTCAAAGCCAAGCTCTGCCAAATCCCTGCTCTTCTCCATGTTTAGATGGACACACAAAATAGGTGGTTTAAATCACATGAGTAGAGAAAAGAAAATGACCACAACCTGCTGGCCCAGCCCAGATCCCACATACACAAAGAAAGCCAGAAGAATTTCTTGCCTCTTGCACTACTTCCCTATACCAGTGCTGCAGCAGCCCCACTGGTACAGGTAAGTATGGTACCATGCAGGCTCACAAAGCATTTCTTCAGGGTTCCAGTGTCATGACACAGAGTTAATGTTTTGAGAAGAAGCTCTGGATGTTCCACATACAATAGAGAGCTCCAAACCAAAAGCTTTTGTGATTAATGGGTTCTCTAACACAGTAGGAGTTAAAGACCACCTACTTTTTGCAGACTCCAAAAGCAGGTGCAGTGCAGAGGAAAGGATGAAACCAGATGAACACAGTAATTCTAGTATCAGTTTTGAACTTTCAGCTGGTTTAGCTAAATAGATGTGTGACATCTAGTGACCCAATGACATTAGCTTGATACTAGGCATAGGAAACATGGCAGAGGGGGGAGCAGAGCAACTCTCTTCCAAGCAGAAATTGGCCTTTGTTAGTTGTTCTTTTTCTATTCCAGTTCCACCCCTAAGAAATTCGAAGAAACTTGCATCTCAAGTGAGTTCCTGTAATTAGATTTCAAGAAGTGGCTGGTACTTAGGCTTCATTTACAAGTATTTTAAAGCACAGAGATGATTATCAGCATTATCCTAGTTACTGCTTCAGGGAGAGTCTTTTATTAAGTTTTGAAGAATCAAAAGAAAAGAAAAGCACAAGAGGGTAAGTACAGTAGAGATTCTGGTAAGAGAACACTGTGCCTTAGCTGATTGCATGAGGGTGTGTGAGCTGAAGGCAGAGGCACTCTCTGCTATGACTTTTCCCTGTGAATAGAGGTGGATGTTTAGAATGTTGACAAGCTGCAGACTGCAAGTGCCCAAGTTCACAACCAAAGGGAAAGGCCAAGGCTAAGCTGTGGAAGAACGTGGTAAGCAATCTTTTACCAGACTGGATCAGCTATTTGCACTCACATCCTGCACCTTTTCCTGGGTTTCTCCCAGACTCCTGTTCCATCTCTCCACCGTCAACTCTTCACTCTGCCACCAGTAGTTTCTTTTCCTGAACAAATGCAGAAGCAGTTAGTGGGGTTCAGATTACCCCATGTGCATCACAGTCATCCCATCTTTCTCCAACCTTACCCACCTGATAAGTTTAGATTCTGACAAGAGCAGACAAAGTAAATAGCTGCAGCGAGAAAACTAATTTGTCCCACGTCCTATCTGCCTGTGCAATTTGGAGGTGAAAACAGAAAAGTGAAGAGACAAGGGAAAAACTGTTTTGCTGTTTCATTCCTGAACACATTTCAGATGACTAACTCAACTGTTTTCTCTGCTGCCATCCACTATGTACCTGAATCTATTCCCCTTGCTCCCATCAGCTCATTCCACATTTGTTTCTAGTTTTGCTCAGGTCCCACCTGATATTTCAGACCCCAAGCTCAGACCGTGCAGATTAAAGATTAGTTGTGGTGGGTTGAAAATACCACACCTCCCCCCCAACATTAACTTTGCCAGACCAGCTCAGCTTGGAAGCAGATGAAAGCTGTATTCACAAGCCAAATTACAATCTACAATGAAATGCTATGAATATGTACAAATATACAAATATTTACAGGTATTTACAATTAGCAAACAGCACTAGGACCCCTCTGCCCAAAAGACCAGGGAAGCTGTAATGGCTTCTCCCTCCCTGCCTCCCCTTACCCACCCTGTACACAAGGGAAGAGAGAGAAGCAGAAAAAGTTAATCCCAGACAAAACAATGCAGCCAAAGTCAAGAAGCAGCAAGTTAGTATCTCCCAGGCCGAAGCAAGAAGAGAGGAAGAAAGATTGTTTGGGGAACCAAATCTTATGGGAGATACCAGGTAATGACAGGACTAGGGGGAATGGAATAAAGCTGGAAGTGGGGAGATTCAGACTGGACGTGAGGAAGAAATTCTTCCCCATGAGAGTGGTGAGAGCCTGGAATGGGTTGTCCAGGGAGGTGGTTGGGGTCCCATCCCTGGAGGTGTTTAAGGCCAGGCTGGATGAGGCTCTGGCCAGCCTGATGTAGTGTGAGGTGTCCCTGCCCATGGCAGGGGGTTGGAACTGGATGATCCTTGGGGTCCCTTCCAACCCTGGCTGATTTTATGATTCTATATCCCTCCAATGGAATTGTTTAGAATAATCATTATTTTCCTTTTTACCCCCAATAGTGATTTATTTACATCTTTACTACTTCCTGCTCAAGATCTGTGAAAAATTTTAAAGGCATAGTCTAAAACTACCACATTGGGAGACACTGAAGGTTGCCCTCTCCTGCTCTTCTGGAGCAAGAAACAAAAACAAGTGCTTGATTGAATCCAAATCAAAGCAGAATTGAATTGACCTGGAACTATGGCCCACTCACAGCTAACTGGGGCAGCCTGGCTAAGGTAGCAATAACCCTCCCAGCCCTTCATTCATGCCACTGTCTGCCAAGGGAAAAAGGCTATTTTGTGCTTCATGTCAGCTATTTAAAAATCATTACTATCCATAAATGTGCCCTTCCCAAAAGACAAATAATGCTAACACTGCTGAAAGAGCATTGATTCCACAAAATGATCAGAAGGGAGTCCTTAATTATTTCCTGAGGAAAGAAAAGAATATGGTCATGCCACAGATTTTGATTGCATAAGGTTGTTTTTAAGAATAAAAGCCTTCATATCAGTTCTAGGTCTTCTTGCTTTCACAGCCTGATCCATATTCTTTAGTCAGTTTGTTACAGGCTCTCATAAATCCCTTTTGAAATTTAATGCAAACTTTTTTATTGAGCATTTTAAGTCCAATGTGGGTTCTGTACTCTCCAAGGCAAGTAAATGCATGAACTGTATTGTGTGTCTCCTGGGTACTTGCAATAATTACTCTAACACAAACTAAAGTGATAACCACAGCAATAATTCTAGTCTATGATCTGACCCCAAGTTACTGTTTTCCTATGCAAATCTTTATCTTACTCTGTATGTGGATGATGAGTTTGCTTCTTTGGAATAAACATGGTAAAAGTCACAAAGCATGTTTTAAAGTGCAGAGAAACCTAATTATTGGGGAAACAGAGGAATGTGTTAGAGAGTGAGCATGCCTTAGTGTGCAACCTTGATCCATGCAGTAATCCTGCAGGATTCAGTCTGCATCTAATCACAAAGGGAACTGGGCAGAGAGTGGCTATCTACAGTTTCTTTCAGAGAGGTACAAGTATGGCTCCACAAAGAAAAGTATGCAGCCTGGGTAGAGTTAGATTTCTCTGTTCTCAGAGCAGCTTAATTAAAATCTCCAAGTACCTAAAGAACAAGAATCTCATTGTTTCAGGACCAGCACAGGAATTCGTCAGGGATGGACAACTAATAGCACAAAGGGGGCAAGACGCAGTTTGCACTGCAGTTTCATCTGACTTCTGGAAAGTATCAGCAGTCAGGAGGTCAACAACACTTGGTTTGGTGGGGAGGGGGCTGTGTGTGTGCTTTGGGAAAGGTGCAGAAATGGGTGTAGCCAGTTTGTTAGGTTTAGCATGGTATCATGCAAATGTAATCAAGTGTCTGTGATTTGAACACAAGGCCAAAACAGGGGTGGGGGGAGGGGGAAGGAGACTTTAAAACATGTCAGACTAGCCTCTTTCAAAAGAATTGAGAAAAAGATGCATCCTCTCCTCCCAAAAGGGCAACCAAATCACAGTGCAAATCACTATGAGCAGCTCCTTGAATGCCAATATATAAAGTAGAAAGGGGGAAAAAAAGACTCCAATCTGTGATTTATGCAGAGAGAACTCATGCTGCCAGAGTTAAATTGTCCTTGCAATTGCTAAGAAACTATGGATGACAAAATCTCAACCCCGAAAAGATGCATCCAACACAGATAATTCTGTATTAGAGCTCATCTGTGTGACAAGGAGTAAATTGATCACCAAAAAAAAAAAAAAGGTATTATCCATTGAAGAAGTGATCATGACTTGATTGCATTTTTCAAGTGCAAACAGAAGACTTTTTTACTTTGCCAAGACCACTGATATACATCCTTGCTGCTTAGAAAGGATCCATTTCATGAAACAGGGAGGGGAGAGCAGGGAATAGAAGAGCCAAACCAGTTACAAGACAGAATTTTGGAAGAAAGATGTTACAATAATTGGGAACAGCTTAAGAATAATTGCTTTGGATGTCCAGAAAAACCACAGTCTGAGTCAAAGAAAGCTGTACCTGCTAAAAAAAAACCCAAGTTAGTCTAAGGGGAAGTGTAAGCAGGTATAAAATATAAATGTAACAGATGTGAGAAAGGCAAAATTCTTAGCTTTAACATAAAAATCAGAATACAAAGATTGCTAAAAATGTACAGGGAAGTCTTTCTTTGTTCCATTCCTACATCCTTTGCAGAACACAACAAAATCCTGAGTACGCCTGAAACTGGGAAGCGGTAATTGAGAAACTATTCTCACACAGCCATTTTCCTGCCTGTATCTGTAATTTGCAAGCCAGATATCTGTCTACAACTGCAGTTGTTCTGTACTAGGAGCTTCATTTATGATGCTTTGTTATTTAGAATTGCAAACTGCACAAGCACATTGGGTTCCTCTTTGCTTTCATCACACTGTGCAGTTTGAATAACATCATAAAGCATGAGATAACTACTAAAGGCACAATTAATTTGCTTTTATTCTCTTGACATAGCCTATATATCTTCTCACCATGATAGCTGTGCTGGACAAGGCATGCTTTTCTTACTGTGAAGCACCTTTATGTAAGAAATTTTGGTCCCTTCCACTCTTTTCGTGTTTTAGCACCAAAAATTGTGTTCACCGAGTTTTGAGCATTAGTTTCTTTCAGACTACATGTAGCAGATTATTTCATCAGCACACATCCAGCTCTTGTCTGGCTTTAATTCATATTGAAATTTAGGTGGAATTGTCTTCTGGTGACCCTAGAAGTATCTCTTTTGAGTAGAGGATTAACTGGTATTTAAGCAGACAATTAAACATGAACATAGATCTTGCAAACACGAATTTCATCTGCCAGGGCCCAAGCAAGACTGATATTTGAATCTTCAAACACAACAAAGTAACTATTCCCAGAAAGCTCTGCTTTAAGCAGCAACACTTCCAAAACTCCTGCTATACACATGGAACACTTTTGATCACAGCAGTTTTGACCATGCTAATAGATCCAATTCCTTTACTTACTGTATCAATGTTCTGAAGATTTGATCAATACCTAGGATCACATCAACTAAGAATTTGGTGTCCCTGCCCATGGCAGGTGGGGTTGGAACTAGATGATTCTTGAGGTCCCTCCTAACCCTAACAATTCTATGATTCTAATTCATCTTCTAGAATAAACTCGTGCAGTTCTCCAGGTGAAGTTAACTCAGTTTTGCAACTAAAACTGTATCCAGAAAAGCTGATGCTAAAGGAAACATTCTACCATGCACAAAAGACCCTCACCTCTCCTCCTCTCAAAGCTACCATTTTTCCATCATTGCTAAATACTCCCTGTCAAGAAAGGAGTTGCATTTGATTGAGATGAGGAGGCATCAATAAAATAATTGCTGATGTCAGATAGCATTCTTGGCTCAGTGTATGACTTAATTAACAATGCCTTCATAGCAGAATAAATCAGCCCTTTTTTAATTTGCTTGATGTCTTCAGACAATTTCATGACTGTGACATGGAGGTTCCTTCATTATTTCTTCCAGAGGATTAGGCAGGTGGACTCAATTGAGATTTGAGACCCCCAAAACCCTGCTGGTCTGACAGGAATGGATAGGCAGATGGTGTTTGAGCCAGCCTGAATTTATGGAGGCTTCAGGGATATGATTTATGTGACAAAAGAATTATAAAGCAACTTGCTAAAAGTGCCACAGCACAGCAAAAGACAATAAAACCTAGCAAATGACATGACATTAGATAACATTAGGAGGAGCCAAGGTTGACAATTTTTTGACAGGACGGACAATCAAATGTGTGTTTTCAAAATTACACTTAGAAGAACTGAACACACTCCACTCACAGCAGCTGAGGATGCCCAGAAAGCAAAGCATAAAAGAAACCACATTTCTATGCTCATTTCTGTGCCCACCAGAATGAGAGGAGCAGATTTTCCTCTGCAAAGCCTTTTGGCAGTCAGACAATCATCTCACTTATAGCCGTGCAAACTCAAAATTACTCCTCTGATGCTAACAAAATCGTTTCAGATTTGTACTCCTGTAAGCAAGATCAACTCCTGGGACCATGCTACCTTCACCAAGCAAAAACACTTCAGTGAATAGCTGATATTGCAAAGGCAGAGCATTTTCCCAATCTCCTTGCACAGTGTAAACACAAGCTAGGAAAATTACTGTGAAATGCACCACTCAATTTCATTTCAAAAATGCAGCTTAAACCAGTGGCTCTAGACTGCCAAATAGAGGAAAGGCAACTAATTGCTTCAGCAGAGCATTTCACAGGGTATGGCAGAATAAAAGCTGTGTGCTACTAAAAGACACAGGTAGGAGCTGTTACAAGACACAGACATTATTCCTTAGACCCAAGCTAGACTATCTTAGTAATGAGTCATAGGAACATTTATTATTATTTATAAGAGGATGGAAGTGATGCCATCATTTCTCAACTATAAATAAAGCACATGGAGGCAGAAAGACAAGTTTCAAAGTGGATTCAGAATTTGTACTGCGTGGTCATCGTTTGGTCTACTGGAAGGTGTCCCCGCCCATGGCAGGGAGGTTGGATCTAGATGACCTTTAAGGTGATCCTCTCTCCCAAAAAAAAACAAATGACAGGACAAGAGGAAATGGTCTCAAGTAGCAGCAGGAGAGGTTTAGGTTGGACATTAGATAAAACTTCTTTGCTGAAAGGGTTGTCAAGCCCTGGCCAAGGCTGCCCAGGGAGGTGGTTGAGCCCCTCCTCGTTGGAGGTGTTTCAAAGAGGCAGAGTGGTGCTAAGGGACATGGGTTAGCACCTGACTTGACAGAGTTGGATCATGGGTGGACTCAGTGATCTTAAAGGTCTTTTCCAACCAAAACTACTCTGTTGCTCTGTCTCTTCCAACCAAACCATTCTATGAATAGTTGATTAGTGAAAGCTACATGTGAAAAACAAACACTACCTTTGTAAAGGATGAAAGAGCCCTTGTCTTCTCTGTATTTTCACCCTCACATTGAAAAGGATCAAGGTCTTAAGCCATAAAGGGTGGACAGATATCTTACTAATAAGCCTGAGTTCAAGGATCACTGTGCAGCTTCAAAATACTTTGAGAACCCTCCTTATCTACCCCCTTACAAACAGAGACCACTCACAAGATCTTGCTCCTCCCTGAGGAGCTGCTAACTACATAGTTGAGAAGTTGCCCAGGTTTTCCCTGGTTTGTGCCATGCCTCTCAGGGATTTAAGGACTGACAACCAGCTTTCTTATGACCCATTTTATTTCTTCTATTCACCATAGAAATCTCTGAGCTCAGAGTAGGCACTGAGAGGTGAGATTTTTCTCATCTACCACATCTTCTTGCAATACTCTTCTTGCTCTCTAAATAAACTAGAAAAAGAATCCTGGGGCCTCATAGAGTCACAGAATTGTCAGAGTTGGAAAGGACCTCAAGGATCATCTAGTTCCAACCTCCCTGCCATGAGCAGGGACACTTTCCACTAGACCAGGTTGCCCAGAGCCACATCCAGCCTGGCCTTAAAAACTTCCAGGGGTGAGGCTTCCACCACATCTTTGGGCAACCTGTTCCAGTGTCTCAGCATCCTTATGTGAAGAACTTCTTCCTAATGTCTAATTTAAATCTCCCCTCCTCTAGCCTGGATCCATTCCCCCATTTCCTATCACTACCTGACATCCTAAAAAGTCCCTCACCAGCTTTCTTGTAGGCTCCCTTCAGAAGTGGATAGGGAGGATTTTTATTGGAGATGTGCTAATATCTGATCAACTCAGTCCTAAAAACATCCTATGGGAGAGTGTCCTTTGGGTCTGTGACTAACATGCATATGTTACAGCCACTTCTCTCATGCTTCACAGGCTTCTAAGTCTATACATCACATAGGGCAACAGTAAAGTCTAAATAACTCTCTACAGGTTCATTTATCTTCTTTAGAAAACCTAGACACATGGCTACAGCATGTCAGTGCTCATTTTATTGGGAAAAAAAAAAAAAGGAGGGGAGTGGGAGGGAAGGTGGAGAAAGTGCCAAGTTTTATTCCTTATGGTAATGTTCAAAGGTGGCAAAATGAGCTTAAGTGTTTCTAACAGCTCTGTTATGACAGATACAACTGCAAGCCTCTTCCTTTTGTCTCAAGGGCTGCACTCCAACCACATTTGTCAGGAAAACCTCTGATGCAATGACACCCTCATCCATTTTATAACAGGTAATATTGACCACCGAAGCATTCATGCTGGCTCTTTGTGAAACTCTTATAGCCTGCATTTTAGCTTATTGCAGCTGAAGGGATTCAGAAGAAAAGTCTCAGGCAGCAGTGAAATTATATCAGTCCAAGAGAAATCAAAATCAGAACTGTGGCCTCATCATGCCACTTACAATTTATGCCATCCAACAGGCTCATTAAACATCAGTGAGTTTACAGCCAATTAAAGTTAATGAAAAATGCTTTGGATTTCCAACAGATTTTTGGTCTCAATTTACTGCTTCTCTGCAGAACAATTCCTTTATTCTGGTCAGAGGAGCTGTGGCCTTTGACTTGGGAATGCCAGACCTGGTCTCTAATGAGTTAACCTTCCAGGGAAGCCTTGTTGAAGCCAATTATGTTATGGTATCAAAGTACATTTTAAGTAGAACTATTTAAGTAGATTCTAAGTTTGTCACTTGCTACAGCCAAAAGTTTTACTTTTGGAAGTGACATTAATTTAAGCCCTATACTCTCCCCCTTTTGCAGTTTTAAAGGAAGCCTGAGGGGAGTGCTTTTACTTATTACAACAGGCAGAGTTCCAGCATCTGTTTAAACAAAACAGAACAAAAGGATTATCTGTTGCCATGCAACCAATAAAAATGATGCATTTTTAATAGCCCAGATCAGTAGAAGCAGCTGCCACAGGGGCTCAGAAATTTCTCAAAAGGAAAAATGAAAAGGGTTAATGCCTTAAGTCACGTTAAACCACTTTCCAATAGAGGGAGGGGAACAAATCTGTTGAGACCATTGTAGTATAAACTCACCATGGCCAGAAAGAAAACTGATTTCAGCAAATTCTCCCAGGAGGTACAAGAATTTTTGTTCTTATACAGATAGGTTGGAATCATCCCTGGAGGTGTTCAAGAGTGGATTGGATGTGGCACTTGGTGACATGGTTTAGTAGTCATGAGGTCTTGGGTGACAGGTTGGACTTTGATGATCCTTGAGGTCTTTTCCAACCTTGTTGATTCTGTGAATTTCACTTCCCTCACCTTACTGTGTTTGTTCTGCCCATTTCTTTCCACATCATCAAAACACCTGACTTTTCAAACCTCTGAGATGGAAGCTACAGCATGCTCTAGGACAGTCCAGGCCACCTCCTAATCTCAACAACTGGAGGACTTCAAAGAGTAGCTAGAATTTCATATATGCTACCTCATTCAGATATACCTAGGTAAAGATAGAGGAAAGCAGAAAAAGATCTGGAGCTGGATCAAAACAACCACTTCTTTCCTTTTCAGGAATGAATTTGACTACATAGCTTGTCTAGGAAACTCTTAAAGGAACAAGATCATACACATGGTGCAGCCTGTACAACTTCCCTGCTGGCTGTAGAGCAGAGCCAGTTCACAGTGAGGAGGTTTGGATGGTCTGAATACAGGAAACATTACACAGCACAGTTAATGGCTGAGATTTGCAAGACCTCAAGATGTAGTCAATGGGAACACTTAAGCTAACATGCTCTCACACCCTTAAATGCTTTTCAAAGTCTTACTTATAGTTACCCATCTTAGAAGCTCAATAGTGATTAAAAAAGAAAAAAAAAATAAGTGGGGGGAAAAAGTCTTTTGGAATATCAACCCATCTGGAGAACCAGAAAAAAACAAACCTTGAAGCAAGCCAGTTTTATAAGATGAAACTGTTCCCAAGAGAAGGAAAAGTGTGCTGAAGCCCTGGCTGCAAAAATTAGTCTCCAGAGGATTTCAGCAGAGGTTTGAAGTGTCTGGAAAATGGAGCTGGTTAGAGAAGTACAAGATTTCATACTGATATTTTGCTACTATACATTATCTATAAGAGCCAAATTGCTATTCCATCCAAGGCTGCTGCCAGTGGCAAGGATCTGACCCTGCCTCACACAATGCTGTATACATTTAAGCCATCTGGGAAATACTGCAAGGAAAAAACCCCAAATGAATCACTTCTGTGATTTCTGAAAGCAGCTTCCTTCAAGGATTTCAGAGATATGTTTACACTTTTTAATAAAGAATTTCAGATGGCAGTCTCAGCCAGAGCAGTGTAGGGTCACAGAACTAACCAGTAAATGAAGAACACCTCTGTTCTTCCAAGATCATTCCAACCTCTAATCAGCAGATCTGATTTTGCTTTCAGAAGTTGAAAGTGAGGCTTTCATAATCTCTTCCTGAGATTCAGTCAAAGCTGAATAGAGCTAGCAGGAGCTTGGATTTAAGGCTAGCTTCCTTTGGATCCAATCCACACTGGCTAATTTTGAACATCCTTTCTCCAGACATCTAGCTCAGGTAGCACCACTTAGGAAAAGCCTGGACACATAGCAAATCCTCCTTTAGGCTTTCATGACAGCAGTAAATGCTGTCTGGAGTTGAAGCCAAACAGCTTTAAGGCTAAGTATTCTTGGCATGTTTTTGTCTTCAGTGCCATGGAAGTTTTGTTGAGAAGCAGTTAACAACATAACAATGGAGGCTTATGTCTCTGCTGCTATTTTCCTGTTGTTAACCATGCCCCTCGGTGCCAGAGTGATGGATCAAGACAATGTGAACTAGATTCTGCCACGTGAAATAAAGACTGACAAGGCACCAACCATTTAGATGTCAATATGGAATGATACTGATTGCAGCCAAGCAAAGCTGTAAGATCTATTTCTTCTTTTATCCTTTCTGCCATGTTAAAGAAGTGATTTGTTCTTAGGAAGATGATTTATTCTTTTCAGATTGGTAATCACCACCATCAAGCAAGTTCTGGAAGCTAGGGAAACCATCACTCAGTTAGGAAATATTGAAGGAACAAATGATTTCTCATTAATAGATAATGATGATCATTAGTACAAATGTTGTTTAAAGTTAATTTAGAAGGATGGCTACATTAATGTAATTGTGTTGTGCCAATTAAAGGGCACAAACATTCCCCACTGAACTTACTCTGAGTTATTAAGTTGTACTCCACCTTTGGTGAAACTTCTGCAGAGTTGTGTTTCAGTTTTTTCCTCTCTTCACTCTGAGGCTTACTGAATTTAGCAAAACTAAGAGAATGGCAGGGAATATAGAGAAGCATCCTTGTGAAGACTTCTTCTGTCACATTTGTAGCTAGAAATTAAGTGAAAAAAGAAAAAGAACTCAAACAATTTGAATATCTTAGAGGTTGGTCCAAGTCCACCAAACCAACCAACCAAGTCTCTGTCAGGAGACTTCTTCCATGTAAAATATGAACCAACAAAATGTTTTACTACTTCTAGCAATTAGCTTCTTTCTGATGTGACAAACTTCACTGACTGCAGGGTGGAGGAAAACATTGTCCATCAACAGAGCAGGAAAACTAGAGTAGGAGCAGCATGGTCTTGGTGAAACTTCATGTACTTTGATGGGGAAAAAAAAGAGAGAGTTGAAAACTGTTTAAAGTTGACAGACAAGAAAATTGTCACCTTCTAATTGTCAGTGATTGCTGTGAGCTGTGATAAGCAATCACTATGCACAATGGATATAAATCATAGCTTTGATAAAATCCATGGAAATCTTGCTGTTGGCAAACACAGAACCAGAAGCCACTGTCCACGGCTTCGACCACACAAAACTTTCCAAATCACAGAAACATTGACCTTAAAGAAAACAATCTAAAGGCATTTAGGGAAACTTTCTCATCTACTTCTACATCCTTCAGATCAAGCCCCAAAAGGAGCTTGTATTTATCCTCTTCTATTTGACAAAGACAGATGCCAAGAGTCTGCTTGGTGTGGATCATTTCAATTTTGATCATACTGGCCGTACCAGGATGCCTTCAAGAGCTGCAAAACATCGTTGCCCAGGGAGGTGGTAGAAGCCTCATCCCTGCAGGTTTTTAAGGCCAGGCTGGATGTGGCTCTGAGCAACCTGGTCTAGTATGAGGTGTCCCTACCCACAGCACACAGGTTGGAACTGGATGATCCTTGAGATCCCTTCCAACCCTACAATTCTATGATTCTATGATTCAGTTGTTTTCCATTTATATGGTGGTGTTTGATTTGTTGGCTTTGGGGAGGTGGTTTATTGTTGTGGTGTCTGGGAGGGTTTTTTTTTGTGTTGTGGGGTTTGTTGTTTCATTGTTTTGGTGGGGAGGGAGAGGTGGATTTACTTATCTATCTATTTATTTATTTTGGGGTGGTTGGTTAGGGGTTTTGGTTGGTTTGCTGTCGTTTTCATTTAGGTGTCCCTATCTCCAAAACAACAATTAAAAAAAATCCTCTTGAACATATTCAGTAAATTTTTTCTGTGTGGTTTTGAACTTTCATACAAATTTGTAGAGTTTAATTCGTTTTAAGTGAACTTTCCCTGTGGACAGACAGATAATTAGTCTCCTCTAGAGAAAAAAAAAAAAAAGAGGGGAGAGGGGAGGAATCATTCTCTTCATTTGATCTTGGCATCTAATCGTTGACATCAGGGCCACTATAGCAGAGCAGCATCGTTGTAGCAGAGCAGAATTTGGCCCCATGTTCATACACTGCTAAGACCTCAGGTTAAGCAGTCATTCAGGTGAAAATAGTGCAAATGTTTTAGTTTGAACACCTGTCTCTTTGGAGACTTTTCAGACCTTCCTTCAATTTATTAGTGGATAATTCCTGCCAGAGCTTGAAATGCTTTCTCCTGGCAGCCTCTGAGCTTTCTGGCCTACACACCACTGAGGTGCAGCACTGACTGAAGACCAATCAAGTTATGCACTGTGGTTTCACAGGCTTGTGAATATAAATGAGCAAACTTGGCTTCAGAGCTGCATGTACATTTCTGCTCTGCAAACTTACTGCTCCGGAGGCACAAGGAGCCTGCAGCAAACACACCAGAGGATTTGGTGCTAAAATTAGTTTGCATTGTAACAAATCACTTTAGTCTTTTCTTGTGGAAAATTGCTGTATGCTTAGTCTGTTTAGAGAAGGGATTTTCAATCTTTTGATTTATGGACCCTCAAATATGTTCCAGTGAGAGTGTGGAATGCTCATATCTGTAGACTCTGCATTTAAACTTTCTTTTCCTGAACCCCTTGGAAGCAACAGAGAAAACCCAGAAGGTCCATAGATAGCAGGTCTTTTGCTTAAAGCAAAAGATAAAGCTGTCAATTATCTGCTCTCAGATATTTCTTTTCTCCCCTTTCTCCACACTCAAGCTTTCACACTCATTCACCAGAGTTAATGATACTGAACACAGGACTCCACAAAGTTTCTGCTGCCATGCAGATCAAATGGTAAACAACATTTTCAAGTTTGCACAACTCAAAAAAATATTTCTCACTCAAATGAGAACTTCTAATATAAACCAAGGCTTGACAAAGCAAAACCAGCAGTGCCCTTCCCATGTCATCCAGTTCTCAGTAGCCAAATCATTAACCTGGGAAGCAGATGGAGATCCCTGTTTGGGTGAGACCACCTGGGCCTTGGCACCAGAGAGGGGAGGATTCATCACAACAAATTACCTCATCTCTCAGCTAAGCAAGTCAGAGTGCCTAGTTAGAAAATCACTGCCCTCTGTTTTCTAGCTCAGTGAATACTCAATACCAAAGTCACTGAATGCCTGAAGGAGGCTGGAAACCGGTGGGAAGCCTGCACTGGAGCAGCCTCCTGGCAGGATCTGACCATGACCTCCATTCACTGTCCCTTCCCATGACAGAGGAGGTAGAAAACTGGGAGTAAAGTTAAGCCCAGGAAGAAAGGAAGGGTGGGGAGAATGTGTTTTTAAGATTTGGGTTTATTTCTTATCACTGTACTTTGATCTGACTGGAAATAAATCAAACTAATTTCTCCAACCCGAGTCTGTTTTGGCAGTGACGGCAACTAGCGAATGATCTCTCCCTGTCTTTATCTCAACCCACGAGATTCCATAAGATTTTCTGTCCTCTGTCCAGCTGAGGAGGCACAGAGCAGCTTTGGTGGGCACCTGGTGTCCAGTCAGGGTCAACCCACCAGACATGATGACTTAGATAATAAGCCTAAAGTGCTAGTCATAAAGCACAAGCATCGATTGTTGTTCTCGTTGGCATATATTAAAAGTCCATGCTTCTACACTGAGCACATGTCCTGAAATACACTAGGAGAACCTAGGAAAAGCAAGGAATTTAGGAAGGGAAAAGATCACACTTAATTGTCCATGAAAATTTTAGCCAACTGCAGGTGTACTCGATTAACATCTCATTAAAAAAACCTCTTGAACTTCAAATAAGCTGTCAGCCTTGTATAGTGTAAATGAAGGGTATAATTGATAGCCACAGCAGGGCTAGGTTAAGTGCTTTAATAACATTCTGGCTCTCCAGAGAAAGTCAGCTCTGGTTCATCAATACAAAGGATCCACGCCAAAGAAGTTTCATAGTTTAAATGAGTTTTCTGTAGCTGCAGCAGAATAAAGGCAATAAAGTCAGAGGGAAGCTCAGCATAATGCAGCATGAGCTGTTTGTTTTGTTTTGTTTTGTTTGCTTGTGGGATATTTTCCTCTCTTTAAACTTTCTTCACAGAGAAAAATACATCACACACCTTATTTACTTCAATAGGCTAATGGCTACAGATTATCCATAAAGGATGAGGCACATTTCCAAATGTGTGGCCCTGGTCCTGCTCTCACTCATGAATCTGTCTTTGCCAGAGGCAGAGCTGTGAGGCTGATTTAGGGTACAGTAACCACACTCACTGGCACTGGCCAGCACAAGATGCTTATTTTCAGAGCATCTGATGCAGCTGCAGCCTGGTCCTGTAGGCACACAATTACTTCAGAAGTCTCAGAGATCAACATCTCCTCCTCTCTGCTCCATCCAGCCAACCCTGAACTTGGAGAAGGCTTGAGTATAGAGCAGAGTCATAAATCTAGACCCCTAGTACATTGATTGATGAGACATGGAGGAGAAAAATCTAACAAGCTATTTGATCCCTGGCCTTTTGCTCACTGTTATTGCTCTGGCCTTTGTACAGCAGAGGCTAACCAGGTGCAGCAGCTGGAAAAGAGCATCCATTTCCCATATGATCACATTTGCTGTCCTTGAGAGGAAAGGAGAACTGCACAGTTCTGCTGTACTGTGATGAGGACAAATACTTCCAGTTTCTTGCACTTCAGTCAACATTTTCTCCCATTCTGACAGTTCATCTGCCCCAGAGCTCACAGCAGGATCAAGCTTCTGGAGCTGGTGTGCCCCTCAGTCACAGAGGTCACTGGGCAACTACAAATTACTTCTGATGTGCTCCAGAAACACAATTAACAAAAAACAATTCTGCAGTCATTTTAAATTTGGTCTGCACCCTCCCCAAAAATATGGGAGGTCCACAAATTGAGAGAGCTTAAAACCAGAGATTGGTACCTGGGGTGATTTTTCATCCTGCTGCCTGTCTCCTTACAAAGCTTCCAGAAAGTTGGGATCATGCCTATGTCCTCTGTCCCTCCTTATGCTTTGTCCTGGCACATACAAAAATCTCCAGGTTTGAGTTTTTGTCTCCCACTTGCCCTGTGTTTTACAAGTCTCCTTGTCCTTCTTGGATGAATGCTTATTTGATTAGGACATTCACATCACCCTTCCTCCTCTCACTCACTCTTGGTTACCAAATGGCTGCTTTTGCAGTTCCCTGGAATTAAGATCCATTTAATCAGAGGCAAGAGTCTCTAGCTCTCCCACAAGCAAAGACTAATACATTTTTGCCTTGTGAATGGAGACTCTCAAAGGAATATCCAAACAACCAACTCTCAGTGTGCATCACTCTTCAAAAGGAGGTGGATTTATCCCAGTTCTCTGTCCTTTCAGTGCTGGGATTGGAGGTAATTTCACACTTGCCCTACTGCAGCTTGTGACTGTGCTGGGCTCAGTAGCTGTCTGTCTCAAGCACAGGCAACCTCCCATCACTTTATGGTACAAAATGACACTACCTTATTACTGAAAGTGAAAATATTTTCTCTCAGAGTCATATTCTTTTGAGCAAGCAATGCTAAAAGTTAAAAATAAAAATTTCATCACTTTGGACTTTGTATTTTCTATTCAAATGGGCCCGACTCATAGAACATTTGTGGAAACAGTAATTCCTGCATTAACCATGCATATGAGATTGAATGAAAAAAGAAAACACATTTCAACTGCAGGAAGATGATCCTGACATGAAAAATATAAAATATCAAACCTTTAACATTCAGCTTCTCTCTGATTTTTCTAAAACACAAAGTTGCAAGTCTCAGAAAAGTTCTTGTGTGTAAAATCCTCAGAACCATACAATCAAATAATTGAATGAAAAGCCAAGAATACAGTGAGTTTTCCTCACACACCTATGGACTATCATTCCTTTTGTTGCAATCACTGGCAACAAGCAGTGATCTTGAATTGACAGAAAGCCTCCCATAATGGGAATAACCTTGGGATCAGTTCCAAACCCTTCTATGAAAGTCAGCACAATAACGCAGGAGCTGCAAGAGATGAGACTCACTCAGGAGGCAAAAAAGTCTTTCAACAACTTTCAGGCATCGTGCAGAACGTCTCCTGCCTTCTCTCTTTTTCATTTCTACCAGCAAGGATCATCATATGGATGAAAGACAGTAAGAATTACTGCCTTTGACTGTGTACTTTATCATATTTTGATCACCCTATGGCAGAGCAGAACTGCAACTCAGAGGTGCCAGTCACCATCAGGGGAATGAAGTTGTGCTTATTTTAGGTGTCAAAACTCTGTCTCCTGGGAGATGGCATTGTTGGGTTTGGGCTGAATGTAGCCTTTCTGTTGTTTAAGGCTTCAAAGGAGAAAACAGAAGGGATTTTATATTTGATACAGCTGGGGTTTACCCATTTGCTTATCTTGTGCTTGTCCTTTCCAACATTCCTTGCATCATACAGACATTTTTCCCATGTAGCACAGATCTATGCTTTATAGGAAGAACCACTTAGAGTTAAAATGGTTTGAGTGGTTTTTTTTCCCTAGCACATCAGTGATAGCTAAAAGACCAATTCTGAAGCTGCCCAGCTGTACTTGCATGCAATCCTGCCCAGGAATCTTTAACTCCACCAAAAGCAGAAGTTCTCTAGGGGAAAAAAAAAATAAAACAAGAAACAAACAAAACAAACAGTGAAACACACTCACACAAATAAAAGACAAAAAAAAAAAAACACCAAACCCCACCACAACAAAATGCAGCATTGCCATTCAAGGCAAAACCCATCCAGGTTCCTTAGATATGAGACCTGACAAGGGCTAACTGAGTTGCTTCATGGTTGCCAGCTTGTTACCACTGTTAGCATCACCAGCTGCACCACACTCCTCTTCCCAGTCTGAAACTGACTCTGTTGGAGTTAGGATGTTGGGCTTAAAGTTTTATGCAAAGTTTTGGATGAAAACATAATTAGCTTGATATAAAATCCATTAATAATCCCAGCCTTGCACTCGAAGAAAGGAAAACAATCCGGCAGAACTTCAAGAGGAATTTTGGAGATGCAAACTGCAAAGGAAATCTAGTCTTTAATTTTTAATATATGAGAATTGTGACTCAATTCTGTTGCTCAGCCAGAAAATCAAGGTGAGATTTAATACCTACAGTTTAGACATTACATCATTCTTGGAAGCCTATCAGTTGAGTCATTTGAAACTGGACTGGAAAAAAAAAATAGAGAAAAACTGCAGGAAAAAAAATGCTGCTTAAAACTGTACCTGGTTGGTAATCTCACGGCAGTGGCTCCTGGAATTTTTACTACTTCTAATCTTTTGAAAAGAGTCTCATACTTTCCATTTCTTACAATGTGACAGATGTTTCTAGTCTCAGTCCTTTTAGCTAATATGTTGGGTACTGATTCTCTCCAAAATTGTGCTTTAATCTTTTCTAATACAGTGAAAAAGGAGGGATTCTGGTCCTGGGAAGAAATCAACACAGAATTTCTTCACTAAAATTCTCCTCCATAATTTTACTCTTCAAGTACTTCACAACTTTCCAGTACCACTGTCAAGTAGTTGCCACATCTCACCCACAGAGGAGGCTGAACTTGATTAGCTCAGTCTCCACTACTGCATTTTATACATCTATACACTTACACACCCAGGATCATCTGTCTCATCCCTTCAATTATCTCAGCTGGCTGCTTTCCCCACAATGCAACTACAGTTTGGACATCAAAAGGAAAGCTGGGAGATGGGAAAGGGGACAAGATAGGTTACAGAGTTAAACACTAGTGGCTTTTAAGCTCCCTAATTAAATGCATAGGGCACTGCAACCGCACAACTGAATTGAAAGACTTTTGAGTCATATGCTTTATTAAAGCTTAAATGAGCTCAGTGATGAGTGGCATGTTTTTGACAGACAAGGTTCCTCAGGGTAATCATTAGGTGTGGCTACTGAGAGAAGAACTGAAAGCATGCCCTTTGTTCCTAGAAAAATACTTTGAGACATTTTCTTCCCCGCTTCTGAATCCCCTTGAAGGAGGACCAGCTGGCTGGCATTAAATGTCACTGCTTGCAATTAAGATCATTTTAACTACAACAGAGCTCATTACTCCTCTTGAGGCAGTGTCCCAATCCTAGGAGGGCCTCTTCCTTAACCAGAGTACACCCATGTGATTTGTTACCCTTTACAGCTCTGTCAGATAATCAGGAGTACCAAGTTAATGAACGGTTTAGTGCTTTGATCTCTGCTGCTGGTAAAGCCTGACATGAGTGCCACGTGGGACATGAAGCCTCCAAGTCATCCCTTCCAGAAGCCACCTAGACCTGTCTAGTACCATGTTAAACCAGCTCCAACACTAGTACAGCACTTCAGTGGCTCTTCATTATTGAATATCTAGACAAGCCTGGCAGCAGCAACACACTTGACTCCTCTCTGCTTCACAACCCTGAGCACAGGAGCCATTCACAGAAACTAGAGCACAGGCTATTAAATCACATGTAAATAACAAAACAATGCAAGGTTTCTTCTTCTCCCTGGAGCTCCCCTACAAGAGGTTGAAAGTGAGCACCAGGGAATCTGGTTTACTTTAGTGACAGTGTTCATTAAGGTGAACCATCACCTAGAAGTCAAACTAGGTCTCTGCATTGCTTTTGGTGAGTAATCACACCACTGAGCCACAGCTCTAAGTTCCCCTGATTCCCACTACAGAAAATGGATAGGAGGAGCAGGGAGGGTTCTTCCAGATGGTAAAGCAAGCAGGAGTCTGATGGGGTTGTGTAGCTTTTATAACTCACCCTTTATACATGGTGCTGATACTCCACTTGGAGACCTCCAGTTGCAATCAATCTCAACACAGAGCTAAAACTGCCTGTTTGCCCAGTATGCCACCTGCCAGGGTGGCATTCAGGGATGAATTCAGCCTTTCCAATCTATTTCAAAGTAACCAAAAGAGTTTAAGCAGAAGAAGGGGTATCTTCAGTGCTGAAGACACCCATTATCTCCTATATATGCTCCATAGAATAATACAGGCACAAAACTCAAGCAAGATAATGGTCAATAGTCACCACACTGCAGTCTGTAAGAAACCTTTTGAGAACAAGAAGCAATCCAGCAGAGAACTGTCATTAAAAAATAATCTCTCTTGCAATGATTACATGCTTTTGAGGAGCAGTTTGGTAGGACATATGGTATAGAAACCCAAAACTGCTTCCCACACTACTTACTCACAAGCAGACTCCACTGGAAGGTGATTGCCTTTCAAGCCATCAGTTCATTTGTTAATGTTTTCCATCCTGCTGCTGATCCAGGTTAAGCATAGAGCAAAAGTTTTTCCATGCAAACACAAGCAATGGAGAAGAAAAAAAAAAACAAACCACAAACCCCAAAATCCCAAGCCCCACAACCCCAACCAACTACCTCAAACAACAACAACCAGCACCTCAAGCAAACAAGCACTACTACCTCAAACAGCACCCTCAAGTAACACCACCACCAACAACTTCAAATACCACCATCCTCAAACATGAACCATAACCTGCATATACCACAGAAAGGGCAATCTTGAGCAATGCTCATAGCCTGAACAATAATTCTCATTATTTATTTCCAAAGACACATTAACTTGGACAGCACAAGGTCACAATGCAGAGAGCTAAATAGGCCCTGCAAATTATTTTGCATGAATTCAGAATAATTTTCTTAGGCCCTGCTCATCCTTCTGTACTGTTAATCTCCACAAAATCCTGAGTGCTGCCCTGTCTGAGGGAATCTGGGAGGTATACACCATGGTGTACCCTGTGGTTCTACTTACATGACCATGGGAAGGACATGAGGAAGTGGGATGGAAAACCTGCTTCAGTCCTGGCTGTACTAATCTGTGAATTACAAGGAAATTCTCCCCAGAATGCTGCCCCAGCTTCCAGTGGAAAATCACTCAAATAGAGCAGAAGAACTAAGACTACTTCTGATCCTTCTGAGGGGACTCCCAAAGTATCATCACAAGAGGCAAGTGATTCCACTTAGAATTAGAGAGGCCCTGCCTCCAACCAGATAGGTTGATTGGACTGTATGGATCCAATGGCTTGGCAAGTTGAACCCACAAGAGTATCAAGCTTTAGTAAATGCAGGCTCACAGTGTGCTCTGATGCCATCAGACTGTAAGGGGTGGAACCCATCAGTATTTCTGGTGTGACAGGGGGATCCCAGCAGCTGGATGTGTTGGAAGCAGAGCACTGGAATGAAAGCCACAGTTTGGAAGAAGTCTCAGGACCCAGTATCCCAAGCCAACCCTGGGCAGCAGGTGGGGGGTCATGCCAAGATTCCAAAATTCCCTTGGAGTAAAGTAAACTGAACCGACACCAAACAGCTGATGAGTTAAGTTTATTAGAGCAAATGAAAAGTCTTGGTAATGGACCAGAGTAGAGGGAAAAGAAGAAAAAAGGAGGGGAGGGAAAGAAAGAGAGAGAGAGAGAGAAAAGGGGAAAAGACACAAGCTCTCAGGGTGCCCCCATCAACTATTCAACTTCAACTATTCCTGCAAAATAATCGCTGGATCCAAGGAGTGGTGATATCTTCTTCTCTTCTGGGGGTGTGGTGTTTGCTTGTTAGACTGCTAGAGAATGAAAAGATACCTGTTTTGCAGTTTGCAATAGCTTTTAAACCACCACATACAGTGTGGTGTCCTTTTTTGTCCAAATTGTCATCAACATCATTATCATCTTCTTCCAAGTAAGACTTCAGCAACTGTTCATGGAGTTTTGACCTTTTAGTCTGAAAACACAAAATATTTGGGTTTATTTCAAATTACTATGTAGAAGCTTCTTGAAAATCAAACATCAGATAAAACACCTCTTTTCAATTGCATTCAGTCAGGATGAAGTAACAATGGCAAGGAGCTTCTTTATTACCTGTTCTTTACACTCTCTCCCTCACACAGTTTCTCACTACTTCGTTTTTTCCAAGTCAGAATTCTCTGTCAAGTCTGCATGAGATTTATAGCTCCCAAGATTCCAAATTAATTTTGCATTACAGCTCTCCACAACATATCTATTGCTTTAAAGCATTATTTCTTGAGAGACAAGAAAAAAATCTATCCAAATTCAATATCACTATGTTTTATTTTAAACATTCCTCAACAAGAGCCTGAGGTGAACTTTAATACTCAGCTGTCCAGCTCTACACAGGCTCAGAGCTGAAATCACATCAGCCCAGCCAAAATTTACATCCCAAAAATGAAATAACACAATTCCAGAACGCCAGGTTGGAAGTAACCCCAAAGATCACCTGGTCCAAGGTTTCTAGGTGACAGTGTAGTTGAAATGGGATGGCCCAGCACCTTGTCAAGCCGAGTCTCAAAACTGTCAAATGTAGAGGAATCCACTGCTTCCCCCGGGAGATGATTCCAATGCCTAACTGTTCTCATGGGGAAAAAATTTCTTCTGGATTCCAGTTGGAATCTCCCCAGGAGAAACTTGTACCCATTGCCCCTTATCTGTTGCAGAGTCCAGAGGAGGGCCACAAGGATGACTGAAGGGCAGGAGCACCTCTGCCATGAGGATGGGCTGGGGTTGTTCAGCCTGGAGAAGACTCTGGGGAGACCTTAGAGCTGCCTTCCAATGGCTCAAGGGAGCTACAGGAAAGCTGGAGAGGGACGTTTTGCAAGGCTGTCTAGCGACAGGACTAGGGGGAATGGTTTGAAGTTGAGGGAGAGCAGGGTTAGACTGGATCTTAAGAAGTTCTTCAGTATGAGGGGGTTGAGACTCTGGAATAGGTTGCCCAGGGAGGGTGCAGATGCCCGCTCCCTAGAGATGTACAAGGCCAGGCTGGACGAGGACTTCAGCAGCCAAGTGTAGTTAAGCGGTGTCCCTGCCTCGCAACAGCCAAGCCATACTGGCAGCCCGGCGCTGTCCCATCCGCGAGCCCTCCTCCACGCCGGCGGGAGTCAGCTGGGACCGGGCAGTCCCACTGCTCACCGAGAGGACTGCACCGCGGCTCCCTACCATTCGTGGTAAAGAGCGGCACTCTCCCCATCCACCGGAGCACCACCGAGGCCGCGAGGCCGCTCAACCGCCGCCAGCAGCCCCTACAGCCCGGCAAACCCCGACCTCCCGCCCCACCGCGGCACCCACCCGAGCGGCGCCGCACACCTGCCTGCCGGCCGGGCACGCTGCCGCAAAGAGCCGGCGCTGCACGACACTGCCGGAAAGCAAAGCAGGCGACGGTGGCGCTGGCCCTGAGCGGCCGCGACCGTGGCTATGGCGGTGGTGTGGTCCTGGCTGCTCCTGTTTCTGCACCTGCCCGGGTTTCCCTGTGCCGTGCCCATGACACTGCCTCTGCCTGCTCCTCTCACTCCAAGAAGGACGTTGAGGGACTGCAACGGGTCTACAGAAGGGCAACAAAGCTGTTGAAGTGAGCGGGCAGGGCTGGTGAGGAGCAGCTGAGGGGAGAGCAGCTGAGCTTGGAGGAGGGAAGAGTTTTAGGTTGTGGTGCTGAGGGACATGGTTTAGCACCAGAGTTCAGGTTTTCATGTGGAGAGCAATGGGCACTCACAAGACTGATCCCGTTTGTGGTCACTGCTAGTACTGCCACATGGTGAATTATTATCTGCAAATAAATTGTCATTTATGAGCTAGTGAATTGACTTGTTTCTTTTTATTAATTAAACCCTGATGCCAGTATGTGAACCACGAATGTTACAGTTACTTAAAGTGTACTTTCAGCAAAGAGACAGACTTTGACAACAAGATTCAACAAATTCAGCCTCTGTTCAAGTTACAATGTGAACCTGAGAGACATCTTCAACTTGCTGTTGATCTCTGCTGTGAGGAGAGTATCAAGCATCCAAAGCTAAACCACTCACTGCAGGTGCCACTGTTACCAACACCAGGAGAAGATTTTAAACCAGTGTGATTGTGCGAGGATGATGCAGCTTCCTCAGAAAACACTCAAGAACTCTATTGCTTGTGATTACAAAGTAGTCACAGAATTAACCAGGTTGGAAAAGACCTTCGAGATCATCAAGTCCAACCTATCACCCAACACCATCTAATCAATTAAACCATGGCACTAAGTGCCTCATCCAGTCTTATTTTAAACACTTCCAGTGTTTAAAACAGTTAAAAAGACAGTGACTCCACCTCCTCCCTGGGCAGCCCACTCCAATGGCCAATCTCTCTTTATGTGAAAAATTGCTTCCTGACATCCAACCTAAATCTCCCCTGGCACAGGCTGAGACTGTGTCTTCTCGTTCTGTCACTGGTTGCCTGGGAGAAGAGACCAACTCCCAGCTGGCTACAACCACCCTTCAGGTGTAGATGGCAACGAGGTCTCCCCTGAGCCTTCTCTTCTCCAGGCTAAACACTCCCAGCTCCCTCAGCTGTTCCTCATAGGCCTTGTGCTCCAAACCCCTCACCAGCTTTGTTGCCTTTCTCATATTGTGCATAGTCACAACTAAGTGCTAGCAGAAGTCAACATGCTGGAGAAATCATTCACATGTAATTCTGCAGTAACTCTTTACAGCAGTCTTGTTCCCATGGCTCTTGATACTTTATTGTCTCTCATTCATTATGGTCACCTGGTGCTTTTAAGGAAATAACACTGGTTGTGAGCAGCCAAAGGCATAAATCCTCTGTTTTCGTATTTTCTTGTTGGTACTAATCCATACTTCAGAGATGTGATCTGTTCCCTTCTCTGAGCCCAACCAGTCAGGATAAAAGGTCCTTCTGAAAATTCCTGGCATAGCAGTCTGATTAGGGTCTGAAACAGGCTTTTTTCCTACCCAAGCTAGCACATATAGGAGAGAAAAAAGGGACAGTTTAAGAGATAAGTAATGTGTCAGGAAAACAAGAACTTGGTGATTCACTGTGAATATGAATAATTGATAGCAATGTAAGTTGTCAATTCCACTTTTAAATAACAGCACACTGCTCAGGTGGGAAGCTACCTCCACAATGAGAAACACTGGAGGCAGAAAAAAAAATAATAGAAATCCTTTCATTTTTAGTATGCCAGAATATCATGAGAAGCAGAATATTCAGTGGCTTAAATCAGGAAAGAGCACAAACAGAAGAAAGCCTTTGGAGCTGCTTAAACAAGCTTTGAGACACATGATTCAATAAACTTTGAGATGGCCCTGAAGTAAGGGAGAGAAACTTTGGCCTTCAATTTTACTCCTGGAAATTGCCTTCTAAGACTTGTGCTGAGATGACAATGAAATATTTCTTGTAACCACTTGTTTGTACCAAAGCAAATATCACAGGTAGTATCTCTGGTATCACAGCCAGATCTCCTAAAGCATGCAAGTGTGATGGCAGAGAGGCAAAAGCTTAGGTTCTGAGAAGGTCTAAATCAGAGCAGTTCCAGTGCAGCCAAGATCTTTTCCAACCTAAACAATTCTGCTTATATTGGTCCAGCTTACCCCCAACCCAGACCTCTTACAAACAGTTGTGCTATGAAAATAAATAAGAAGGGAAAGAGCATTATTTGCAACAGATATGCCTGTGCACATTTCAAGCTTCACAGTAAACAAAGGCTAAAGTAGACAGGCAAGAGTCTACTTCTAACACAACTTTTCTTATGAGGAGATATGAATTCCCTCTGCAGTTTTGATTGCTGAAGACAGAAAATATATTTCTGGGATGAAAACACACAACTCGATGTATGAGAGCACAGTTAGTGCTTCAACAATATTCTTGTGGCTCAGAAACAATAAAATGGTCAGAAAAAGCAGAACACTACTCAGGAGGTTAGTCTGGACAGCAAGTCACAGTCAATAAGAAAGTTTTTAAAAAGCAAAAATAGTGAAAGTTGGCATCTCTGTCAATACTACTAATTACTTCTCATTTCCATAACTCTTTCCCCCAAATCCATTATGTTCTCAGCCACAGAAACTGAAATGGATTCTTAGTGAAGCCATTGGTGTTGCTATCTATAGAAGTAATGAAATTAGTGATCAATAAGACTACACAGCTTCTGCCCACCCAAACCCCATCCCTTCTTTATACTCTGATCTTACTCACCCAGAGGACAAAATGAAACTGAGTGCACATGACGCCGCAGAACAGTGCTGCTGACTTCCATTGCTCATCGAAGTCTGTGGCCATCTGTGCTCAGATGCTGATTTTAAGAGGAAAAAACAGAAGGAAGAATGAGTTTATCTGCATCCAAGTCAAGGTTTTGCCTGTGGTTTCAGCAGAAATGGAAATTCACCTATCAGGCTTTAAAAATCAGTATGCTTGTGAATCGTCTCATTCTTAATGAGAACAGAATGAAAGGGCTTTTAAAAATCCTTAGCCAAAGCTCTTGAGATTTCCCCCAAAACTCACAGGCCTTCTTTATTCGCCAGCACACACAGACAAATGGTCTGCAGAAAACCAGAAGGCTCACCAGCAATGGCAGCTCTCACTTGAGAGGGTTTTGTCCACCATCTGGCTACACACAACCTCTTCTGTCCCCTTCCTCGCCCCTACCCTGCAGTACACTATTGAGTTCCTACACTCATGTGCAGCAGTGTAACAGCAGTCACCTGTGTCAGCCTTTACCATGGCAGGATAACAAGGATGTTTTACAACACATTGCATACTATGCAGGAACAGATGAAGTTATTGGCTAACAAAACCCATTGTAAGAGAAGTGACAGAAACCCCATCAGCTCGCTTCTTTGGTGCGTTGTGTGCATCAAAACCCCAGCAGACTGAAAGAAACTGGAATGAGAATCCAAGACAAGCATGGCTAATTCTTTCAGCTACAAAAACAAACAAACAAAAAGATAATGGATTAAGTTTGTCTTTAATGATGTGGTCATGGTTCAAATATAAAAGCAAAACCAAAAATCCAACTCTGCCTGTGTGTAGAGTTGTATGATAATTCTTTGGTTCTACTAGGCAAGCCAGAGACCCCCTAGGACCCCAGAAAAATAGAATTTAGGCATTTCATGCTTTTGTAATTTAAGATTCTCACACTGATACCAAACGCAGCACAGTTCACTGGTAATGTTATCAAATTTCTCATCACACTTGCAGGCTTCTTTGAATTTCTTTCCTTAACAATTGACAGCTGAGGATATGACATTCGATTGCTCAGATTATAATAGTTCTGGACCATAAGTCATGACTTGCAAAACAGCCAGAGTGCTGGAAGATATTCTTTTCTTCCCAAAGGGATCTGCTGGAGTACAAGGAGCATTCAGGATAGCAGCCATCACTTTTTACAGAGGGTAAACACAGATTCTTAAACATGCCAGCAGGTGTTTTTACTGTAAAAGCCCAAAGCATATTACAGTAACCTTATCATAGCACCATCAGAGATGAGGTTGTAAGACATCTATCAAACAGTGCACAGAAGATATGGGAAAGCAGATATCACATCTGTTTCCAGACCCAGAGGGAAAGTTGAAGCAAGCACAGAAGTTTCATGTCTGAAAGAAAAGCTAGAGCCACCACCAGCACCTGGGCAGGGCATTTCCACATCATGTTTGCCCCACCAGCAGTTTGCGTGGGCATGCAGTGTCCTGTACAGCCCTAGGGCAAGTGCATGGCTTTATGGTATGTCAGCAGCAACAGTCACATTCACATCTCCTGCTATAGTTCTGGGACATTTCCTTTGCACAGCCTTCTGGTGTCCCATGACACCTTTCACCACTGATGAGGCTTGGCTCACAGTGATCTCATATGATACATATGTCAGACAGTAAGAGCAGTAGTATGCTACTTGGCATGTTACAAATCCTATAGTATCAAACATGTAGTGGTGAGGACCATGGAACTGACCACAGTGGTGGTAGTGAGCACAGGCTGCTGACAGCGACAGCTTTAGGAGCACATACTGAAGAGTGAGACAACACTGGCCACATCACCCAGAATTTAAGTAACTAAATGGCATGACTGCAACATAACCTACTAGGGGACATGAAGGTAAAATCCTGCTGCCTAAACCAGTGATTGCAGCTTGCAGGGCAGTGTATGGCAGCAGCTGGAATGCTGTCAAGCTACTCAGAAAGTCATGCTTGTACACAGGCATTAGTCTATGTTCACTCCATCCCGTGAGCTTCACGTATTTTCAAACAGAAGTGAGGACATTCATTTGCATCACCTTCACTGTGTTTTAAAAGCGTTTTTCAGTGTAAATTTCACTTTGAAGTTCAGTGAAAATTAAAGCTTTTTGATGCAATTGAGTCCTTTTTCTCTCTCATCCTTTATAGCAAAACCCCTACATCAAATTATGAAGCCACTTCAAATTATAACACCGCTAGATGCCATTTCTCACCTCCTGAGATCAGCTGTGTCCTTTACTAAAAGCTTGTTTCATATTTACTTCCTGCTTGTTGACACTTCATCATGATTCCAGGTAGCAGTGCATTTAAAAGACAACATTATACAGCAGACTTACCAAGCAAGGCCAATTATGCAAATTCCTCCAAAATTTATTTTTAAAGAAAAGGAAGATTGATTGCAGAGATTTACCATTTACACAGACAGCGATTTAGGAGGGTATTTCAATTGCTAATGTGCCTAACAAAGATGTGGGATTTGTTTGTAAACTTCAGGCCTACGAAATTGAATGTCAACACCAGATAATTATCATATCCTATCCAAAATGCTAAATTTAATCGAAATAACTCTTTGTAGTAAATCAACAGTTAGCATTAGTCTTAATGAAAGCTGATTATGATTCTGCCTGCATGTAAAAAGTGAGCACCAGTCATGTGAGTAACAAACATTTCAAGCAAAAACAAGGCATAATTTCTCATCACTGCTTGGCACGAGAAGTATGACAATGGCATCACATTCGATTGACTTCATAGATGCTGGTGCTTAGGGCACAGACACCAAACTCATTTGGATGAGGGCTAGATCCCATGCTTAATTATGGCCTGTGGGCTCAAGCATTAATTCAGGACACCATACTCCCTTCAGTTCCCACTCTCCTCAAGAAGACACCACATTCTTCACAATAAAGGATTAACTATATGTTCAGCAGCACTTTATGACATTCACCTAAATATTTTTCAGCACTGCTTCTGAACTTTTTCTCCTTGGCCCTGTCCTTCTCCTCCCCCCCACTGCCATTCTCCTCCCTATTTGCACCTCTCCTTTGCTTTCCTTCTTTCCCTGTTCTAATCTCTTCACAATACTTCAGACATAAGAAATCTGTGCCTTGAGGCACACTCCTGCAATTTGGGTCTTAAATGTACCCTGCACTGCTGTAAGCCAATTTCTTGTATATCCTTAGACCACCCCAACTTGTAAATCAAATCTATGCTTTGCTTTGCACAGTGCCTTTCCCATTTGTATTTTATACTGTCTCTCAGATGTTAACATCTCAAAGAAGCACAGTTTAAAGTGCCATAACATGGGAGCAATCATATATCCTATTTCCTTGATTTCCACAACAGTCAAATCCTTTTTTTAGATACAAACATGCCTTTCCTGGCATATTCCTATTTCTTCTCATGTTTTGAGTCTCATATTGGGAAAGAATGCTGTTTAAATTGTGAAGAATCACAAACATTTCAGCCATAACTCAAGATGTTTTTCTTCTCAAATGCCATTACTGTGACTCATAGAAACTGCTATTTCATTGCTCTGCATTCCCACTCTGTTTACAGTGTGGTTAGTAGGAGATGCCTCCTATGCTGGACTATGAAAAACTTTCAAATCACCCAGCAAAATTTACATTGTGCAAGTCCTGGTGATCAGTTTGTGACTCCCAAGAGTCTTCTGGTTCACCCTGCACTTGAAATCCTAACCTACATATTTCTTGCCTGATGGGAATGGGAAGAAAGATTCCTTTTGCAAGGCAACCAGTTTACACATAAGAAATCTTTCCACAGTTCTATCTCTAATCTAAAACCTTCTGTCACATCCATGGCTGGAACATCTAGATTCTAATCTATGGGAACTCGAAGGGCTAGGCAAGCTCTTGTGATTCTTACACAGTTCTACCATTCATCTGGAAACAAAGTGTTAAACTCCAGGATTAACTAATAGCTTGCAAATTACTTCAAGGAGAGAGATTGCTGAAGTAGAAGAATGTTGGGGAGGATCATAAGAATATTTCTGGCTTGCACTAAGAAGTCTTTGCATACTGTAATAATAGACTCTGTTTCTTAAATAATTAGATCATAACATAAAAACAAGTAGCAACATTTTAATGCATGGTGTTTGTGTTTGTTCTGCCATAATAAATACATTTGCCCCTGAAATCAAATGCCAAAAACTACTGCACTGTAATTGGTTTAATACAGATATTCTGGAAAGAACACTGTGAGTTTGAATAGGACAAGAAAACAAAAATAGCAAAACATACAGTTCAATACTCAGACTGTTTATGTCAGCATTAAAAAATGGCAAAGAAAATTTTCCTTTGCCTTCATGTTGGGCTCCTTTCCTGAAAATATGTGGCTCTAAAGATGGTTTGTATTAATCATGTTCTCAGCTAATTTATTCAAATGCCAGCATCATTTATTCAAGTAGTTCTATTGTATTTGAAAGGAGAGAGGTCCAGTTTTCAAACCAACAAGTCAAAAATTACTTAACTGTTGGGATCAGAAGGGACCTGTATTTCCAGCCTGCCTCCATGGATAACAAATGCATCTCACCTGGCAAGTCCTCTCTGAGGCCAGGTAATTGGGACTTTCAAACAACTTTGGGTTGCACTTTGCTGTCTGCAGAGTTACATGCTCCTCTCCCTTCCCACTATGCCATGCCCTTTCTACCACTCCTGGACCACGTCCCACAAGTTTTCTGCATGTTCTATGTCTATCTGTGTTTGATTCATGCTGCTCTTCCTGCTGGGCACCATAAACAAAGAATCTGCTCATACTCAAAAGAGTTTATTCTCCCAGTAGGAACAAGACATAACAGAAAGACAATATTAAAACAGACAGTGTCAACATATGTCTCTCTTAGTTGGAGATTACTATCTCCTGGGGATAACTACAACAGCCTTAATTTTCCAAGAGACCTCAAAAAGTGTCTGCTCATCCATGACAGCTCCCACTAGGACTCACTCCTGTTGGGCAAGAGAGTCCTGTGAAGTATCTCCCTCAAGAGAGGGACCAACTCCTTTCATAGCCTTGACAGCTCAGGTTTTTCTCCTCTTCAGCCAAAGTGGGATAAATTCAACAGGAGGTCAGTCTGGAAACTTGAGGCCTCTCTTTGTTTGACAACAAGCATTTGCCATCTCACTCATACCTTTCTCCTGCCATCCTTTCTCTTAAGAAACCATGTGTAAGTCAAGTCATGTCTTCATACAGTACATGCCCATTACCAAGGCAAATAAATGGCATTTCCAAAATTATTGCCTACTAGCAACACAACTGTCCCATGCTTATGCTTATGTTGAAAGGCTTGATCCCTAAACTCCCTTACTTTGTGAAATGATATTACAAAATAGAACGGCATGACAGCTCTATGTTCCAGATGATGTATTTTAAATAAGGACATCAAGCACAAGAAAGGCATGAAAAAGTAAGTCATTTTAGCAGAGCAAAACCTTGCTCCAGCTGCTGGTTTTGTCAAAATCACTAAGGAAGCTAGAAAACAAATAGGTGGTGATGCAATACTATGGGTGCTTTGCGACTATACCAGAGCATTCTGATTTGGTAATGTCGTTGTCTCCATCCCACTTCTCTTTCTCCCCACAACTTTAGCACCCTGTGATAATCTGACTTCTCCTTTCTGCCTGTGTATCACCTTCCCTAGTTGTGTGCACATTGTAGGACATAAGGGCAGAATTTAATTTGCCTTCTGTTTGCCTTTAAGCTATTTACAGGTCAATTTTAATGATGGACATGAGAACTAAGATTTTGCCAGAGGGTTTGAGTTTCCAACTCCATCTGACTTCCAGGCAGTCCCTAACCCCTTTGAAATTCACAGCATAGCTATCATTTCAAATAGTGTTTCTAATACCCTTTGAACGAAAAGTAATCATACAAAAAACCCTCAAAACTAAACCAAGTCTGTCAAGCAATTTGTGCCATTCTCAAGAAATGGAAACCCAGTGAAAATATGAATAATTGAACAGAACTGTTTCCTAAAGTCTTGTGGAATATTTCCTTTGTGAGACTCCCCAGGGCCTGTGCTACTGAAAACACTGTCAGTTAAAGCACTTCCATCTCCATGAGCTGCCTCAGAAGCAGCTGCATATTTATTGCTCTTGTCATATACCCTATTCTGAAAGTATCAGTTGCTGAGAACTTATCTTCTCAGTGCCATTCCATTTGGGATATCTGAAGGACCATGAGCTCATCCATCACAACAGCAACCAAAGGAGCAACCAATGGCATTAGAACAGAGCTGGAAAACAACAAGTATGAGCATTCTCTTCTAAGGATTTCCCTTTAAGGACCAGACAAGAACCACTGTGAGCAATTTTGCATTCTGTGAAAAAGCAGAAAGCTCCAGCAGCTGCCTTACCGAGAGGGAAGGCTCATTGTAGTCTGGGCTTTAGCACAGTGCACAGAGCTCCACAGCAAACAGAAGCACAGTGTTGCAGCACAAGAACCTTAAAAAACCAGATTCAACCCTTCTCTGAAAATAAACATTAAGAATATGAATTACTTTGGGATTCCTGTGGCACTGTTCTGATTTTCCTTCTCACCACAGAGCACGCTGCCATACAACATGGCCTGTAATAGGACTCTAACTGTATCAAAGCTTATATTTCAGCTAATTTTTGCTTCTTCAGCATGATATAGTACCAAAGGAAGAAACATGCATATAACTTCAAGTCTCCACAACCAGCCATACCTTCTTCCTTTGACACACAAAAGATTTCACATAGCACTTAGCAAAACCAACCAACCCTTTAGGCCACCATGACCAAGGCTGTTCAGGAGATGACATCTCCAGAGACTGAAGAAATGGAGTGTGTGTGTGTTTTTATCTGTCTGTGTGTGTTTGAAAACTCCTACATCTGCACTGTTAGGAAGGATACTGAGTATCAGAAAAGGCTTGGGGGAGTTTTCTTGTTGACATAGAAAATGTTCTTCTTCCTTTTGCCACTCAGTTGTCTCTTCTTGATCAGAGGGAAGGATGTCCACTATGTGATGCCTGAAATTCAGCAGTTATTACACTCAGCCTGATCTAAAAGGATATTAGCACAAGTACTCTCTTTTCCTTCATGGTAGCAGAAGCTCTGGTCTCCAGGTTTCACATTTGTTACTAAAATAAAAAGTCAAATTTTACTGGGCAATTTCTCCTGTAGTCCTGTTTCCAAGGGGAATTTTCTCTTCCAAATTAATTTTTATTTTGGACTACGGAAGATTTCTTCCTATGGCATTAGTATTTTCTAGAAGTCTGAATCTTGAAAGAAAAAAAAAGTCATCCCAACAGTCTTCAGGGAAAGGCTTTTTTCATGCCATCTCATCTCTTTTGGTAATAGTTACAATAACTAGAGAGTTGTTTTTTCTAGGTTTAGTTTGCTTGTTTTATTTTGATTGTTTGTTTGTTTTAAAAAAAAGAAACTGTTGACAATACATCACTGAGATTTCATTTAACAAAGCCCTCAATGAGTATTGAAAGGGGAGAAGAAGAGATTGGAAGAGTGAAGAATGTGAAAGAATTGTTATTACCTTAGTGTAAGGAGCTATACATCATTACTTAGCTTAACAAATGAACTATAAAGAAAGATACTTATAGCAATAAACACATTTTGTGAAACATAATTCTGTGTACCTTAGACAGAGCCCTCTTGGATGGAGCATGAATTTAGATTATGGAAATATTACTTACTCCCTGAGTACTCCCTAAATGTCTCCAGGAAAATAAAATGTATGCTTCCCAGCAGTATTGACAGAGTTATTATTAAATATTACATGGAAGCAGCTGTAAACAACCTAGTATGACAGTGTGTCCTCTCAGGAAGAGATTATGCACCCATTACTACAGGAAAGAAAAACAAAGCCAAATTAAGGGGCATTCCAACACTGTCTGCTCCTTTTTTTTTCTCTCCTTCAATGAAAAATTTTGCTTGTTGATCTTTTAAACTACTTAAGCATACACTTAAGTGAATGGCTAGCATGCTGCTAGGATTCGTTGGCTTTCAGACACACAGTAATGGAGCAGAGTGCCATCAGACCTAAGGAGTTTATAAAGGCACTTTGATCTTTCCCTCTTGCAGTGGTTGACACGAGGACTAGCAATGCTCCCAGATGTGCCAGATTACATTTTTATCTTGCAAGGAACAGATTAAGCAGACAGCTAATGGGCATCAGGAATTGCTCCTCAAAATGGACAACCGTTGCCAGTGGTTTTGTCTAGAGAGTTCTGTTCTGAGTGAGGCAGCACTTCCCAGGTCCCACTGCCCTCAGAATCCAGTAGGAGCTAGGTGTTAAGAGCTGCCTCTCCTAACACAGCACTGGGAGCTGCACTGCTATTCAGATTGTTATGAAAAACCTGCAGCTTGCTGACCTTCTCCCCTCGAATTACACCATGAGAAGCTGATACATATGTACTGTGATGTGCATTCACAGATTGTTGTGGTTTGCAAGGCAGTAAGAGACCCTGCCATTTACAAATTAATTGAAAATCACCCTCTTGGTGGCCCTATTCCCTTCTTCCATGCACTGAGAACTTACTCCCTGCCCTTCTCCACATCACCAGCAGGCAACAGAAAGGCAGGTAGGCAAAGGAGAAGCACAGGGTGCTGCTCACCTGCTGCACCCTGAGAGAAATCTGTAAAGAAAGAAAATAAAGGAGTTCCCCCTCCTGCACATCAGGTTTAATTACTTTTTGCTCTGCTGATCCCTGCTTGGCCCTCAGTTAAAGGCATCATCTATATACAGTAAGTTGGCAAAATACCACAGGGAATTGGCTTGGCAGTGCACCAAGAGCTTCATTTCTCTAATCAGGGAGCACGATCTCTGGTGACACTGGTGAGCCAATCCAAATTCCTCCAATTATACAAAATGCACCCAACTTACCACTGAGGACCTGACAAAGAATTATTCAGAGAAGTTATAAGAGCGAGTTCAAATGCATTCTAGATTATTGCCATCTGTTTGCAACAAATTTATGAATAAAAAGGAAGTTTCATGAATAAATTATTCACTGCAAGTTATCTCCCCATTGTTTCTCCTGAGTGTTGATAAAACATATACTTTCATCTATTTCACTTGCAAATCCTTTTGACAGAACAAACTTTTCATTCAATATATTTTAAATAACCAGTAACAAATTCTGAGTAACCAAGCAGTCTGTGTGCTATGAAATAAGCCCCTGTCAAAGCCTGTCTATCACCATCTAGATTTAATTTCTTTGCTGAGCATAGCTCTCCTTATGAGGAGAGACTGAGGGAGCTGGGTCTCTTTGCTTTGGAGAAGAGGAGACTAAGGGGTGACCTCATTCATGTTTAGAAATATGTAAAGGGTGAGTGCCAAGAGGATGGAGCCAGGCTCTTCTCAGCGATGCCCACTGACAAGACAAGAGGCAATGGATGGAAGTTGAAGCCTAGGAAGTTCCATGGAAACAGAAGGAAAAAAAAATTTCACTGTGAGGGTGATGGAACACTGGAACACGCTGCCCCCAGTGAGTTGTGGAGTCTCCTCTGGAGATATTCAAAACCCACCTGGATGCATTCCTCTGTGATCTGGTCTAGGTGATCCTGCTCTGGCAGAGGGGTTGGACTCAATGATCTTTCAAGGTTCCTTCCAACCCCTGACATTCTGTGTTTCTGTGATAACCAATTCCATGTCCAGAACACCATCCTTGGTGACAGACATTTAATAAGCTGGGTTTCTCCCAGAAGTTACACCTTTGAAATAAATCATTCTGACTCTAATGCTTATAGAAACAATAGCTGGGTGTGCTGTAAGACATTTCTAATATCTACATCCCAAAATACCATTTCCAATTTTGTGGCAAAGAAGCCTTCCTGAGCAATATTGAATACAGTCGACCAGATTATTGCATTAAGAATCTCTATCTGCTGTAGAAAGGCAGCTGGATTTTCTCCAACTCTAAAAGTGGAACTAGCCACAGACTCCATCTCTATTACCTGTACACTTATGTGTGTAAAAACATGAGGCATTACAGTTTTGCTGTTACCAGTAAATATATGACAAGTCTAATTGAGCCTAAACCAATATTCATTTATCTGTGGGCATAATTGTGTGACAATTAAGGTCCAAACAAAAGTACTAGGCTTCACTGGATGAGCCTTTTCTCACTGTAATGAAGAATAAAAGATGAAGCTCAGCCTTGCCCAGAAGTGCACCTCTGCCCTGCCTGCATGGGCACCTACTGTGAGTGAACAAACAGAAATATTCACTCTGCATAGCAGAATCCAAAGCCTCACAAAGTCAGGGCTAGAGGAAGACAGAGCAGCACCTGCTCATGCATCAGGATGCTGTTGCCACCAGAAATGTCTTAGTATTAATTCCTTTGGAAGGTGTTGGGCATTGTTACAAAACCTAATCATGCAAACCCAAAGTTTTAGGAACGGTTGAAACACTAAATCTCTTACTGTCTACATACAAGCCAGGAGTCTATGTACCCATCCTTAAGCAACTCATTAAGATTAATGAAGTCACTCATAAACAGTGAAGTATCTGTGCTTCCTTTCTCTTTCAGCACATTTCATCTCGAATGAGCACTTCGAGGCAGTCAGGCTATAATAAGTAACTGTCTCTAGCAGCAATGCACATTAGGTAAAAATTATTCAATATACATCAATTATTTTGAACAATAGAAACAAAGTTATTACAGAGAGCACTGTCAAAGAAACAATCTGCTCCATTATTTAGATGACATTCACCAGGATAGCAACCCACCACTCTCTTCATAATTTTTGTAACCAACATTACAGCATCATCCTTAGAGCATCCTTACAGCATCCAGCCTTAAACCACTACCTCCTTCTAAAGTACTAGCTCTGATGATTCAGGTTTCTATTGCTATTGTATTCAGCACCTAGAGTTTCAGAGGTGTGCAACAAATTAATCGTCTCTCCTCATGAACAGCAAATATTAGGAGTGAAGACCCTTTGGCATAACTCATACATCTGTTCTGCTTCAGTGTTTATCAGTATTTCATCTGTTCACCCATATGGGCTGCCTCATTTTTAAAAGGTATTACTCAATGTTAGAGATTCATGCACTGGAACATTCCATACACTCTTGCTTAGGATGATTATAATTAGATGTGTGCACCAAATTGATGTTCATGAAGCCCTGAAAAAAAAAAAAACAACACCTAACCTGCACAGCCCTTTCTTCAAGAGCTTCAAATTTTAATACACCTGAATTTATGCCTAGAGTGCTAAAACACTAATAATACCAAGGAGTAATTGGCTGACATTTCAAAACCCTATTAAACTAAAATATGTTAACATAAACCTCTGTTAGCAGGGACTAGCCACTTGTCACCTAGAACATTTTATTCATTGTTCCTGTTTCACTTCTCTCCACTTTTTCCCCCCCCCCCCCCCCCCCGCCTTTGGTCTGAAACTTGAGTCAACAAATAGACTCACTGTTTGGGGAAATGCTGCCATATTGTTGGCATCTGTGGAAGGTATTTTTTTTTTGTTATTATTATTCATTTTTTTGCTATTACCCAGACATACTTCAAGTACTGAAGTCTGACCTTTCACAGGATGTTAGGGGTTGGAAGAAACCTCTGGAGAACATCGAGTCCAGCCCCCCTGCCAGAGCAGGACCATAGAATCCAGCACAGGTCACACAGGAATGCATCCAGATGGGTCTTTAAAGTCTCCAGAGAAGGAGATTTCACAACCTCTTTGGGGAGCCTGTTCCAGTGCTCTGTGACCCTTACAGTAAAGAAGTTCCTCCTCATGTTGAGGTGGAACTTCCTATGCTGTAGTTTATATCCATTGTTCATTGTCCAGAGTGCAAGTGAGAAGAGGCTGTCCCTCAACCTTTCTCCCTCAACTGATGGCTTGGGAAAGTCTTTGCCTCAGAATAGCCACCTAGTCATTGCACTAGTAACAAGGTGGCACTGAAACACCCTACTGCCACATCCCAAGCACATTCTGGTGACTCTCCTCCTTGCTCAGTGTGACTAGGAAAACATGTGAAACAACAGCTTGAGCCAAATTACACAGGAACTCTAAGTGGTCACAGGAATCACGGAGCACTGAAATTCACATGGCACTGAAAATATTTTTCCATGAAACTTTAGCTGTGTGGTCTTAAAAGTAGGAGGCTAAGAGGGCTTTCCTGTAACACCCTGCCTGCCAGCTCATACACAGGCCTCTGACCAGCTCTGTCCTCGTCGTTTAACTCTTACCTAGATCAGTCACCACACTCAGTGGAGCAATTTCAGGATACCTTCTAGAGAAATCTGACTGAAAACTAGAGAAGCTTTTTCCAAGTGCAATTTAAACGATAAAGCAGAAGAAAAGACACACACACACAAAAAAAGAATAATTTTCAAAGCTTCCTCCATGATGTCTACTACTGATTTCCATCTGCACCTTGCTTACTGGCCAGTTTTTCTGATCACATACACTCTCCATTCTCACAGCAGGATCATGACAGATACACAAATTAATATTTTATCCCCAGGAGAAAACACCACACACTCACACCCAGCTCAACAGCCCTAATGCCACCTTCTCAGCAGTAGCCTGCTGCTCTTATCTGATGACAAGTGACAGGCAATAGCAAAGCCCCATATTGTTAAAAATCAGAGATGACTCCTGGCTTGGTGAAATGGGCTTTTTGTTTCAATTACACAGTACCACTAAAATACGTGAAGAGCAAGAAAAAGTGCTCTGTCTGAGGCACAGTCGACAGCTAATTATTGGATAGGAGATTGATAGTACCTATTAAACATCCTGAGAAATTGCAATTTAAATTAAAGCTATTAGAAATATAACCCCCTTCTGTGAATGCTAAGGGAATAAGACTTGTTTGGGTTGTTTTTCAGGTTGGTTTTGCTTTAGGTTTGTGGAGGTTTTTGTCAGGGGGAGGGGTGGGGAGCAGGGTTGAAATTCTTTTCGGTGCTTAATATAGCCAGAAGTCCACCACCTTCTGTATTAGTTAGCTCCTGCTTTGGGTAATGAGTATATTGATGGGTTTTGTCGCCTTGACAGTGAGTTATTGTGTTTTAAAGTTGTAAGAGAAGCAGCTGGTAGCCACTCCACAGCAGGGAATTCATCTGTGTGTTATCCACAGCATCACATCCCTCTAGAGAACACAAGCACCAAACAAACAGCACATCAAAGACTGGAGGGAGGCTGAAGGTTATATGTGCTGCTTCATATTCTCTGTGATAAGTTTCCAGCAATTATTTTTGTAAAAAAAAAAAAAAAAAAAAGAATAAAAGTTTCATAGTAATTAGGTAGTTAGGTTTAGGAATTCGAGTATAGAAGAGAATATGGGAGTCAAGCAACTCCAATCATAATTTGTTAAATATATTTGCATATATTTCAATATATATTTTCACAAGCTAATGTAAGCATTTCCTGTGAATCCCTACATGTGAGTGCACATGTGATGTTGTATATTTTTTTTTTCACAAGAACCACAGCCTGCATTATCCTGACCAAACCAAAAGCTTTCAAATTTTAGTGCTTAATCTCATACTGGCGTTTCAGCTTCCTGTAAGAGGTTCTGAACGTGACAAGAATTTCAGCAGTGTAAAATTGCCAAAAGGCTTTTACCTGCTTGAGAAAGAAATAACAAAGCTATTATTGTCTAATAAACAATATGCCTGTAATCCAGATAGCTCCTCTGAATGAAATGAAGGTCCCAGAGGAACCTGATTCAGTATTGTTTTTAGATGGCATTTGAATCTCTTCTCATCAATGAAATAAATATTCATTCTTTCTTTCTTTTTTTTCTTTTTAAGCAAGAGACATTTAATTGAGTGTAATTAAATCACTCTACGGTTAAGAGAGGTTTAATAACAAAAGTGCTCCTTGATGAGGTGCATAAAGTAGTGTTAGCCAAAAGCATCCAATAAAATCAGTAGGTGATGGCCCCAGCTTTTAGGTACACACAGCAATTTCCACGTGAGCAGGAATTTGGGTAACATTTAGGAACAATACATTGGAAGATTTTACTTTGTATTAATTGTTTGACTAATTCAGGTATTAGTTCCTCTGATTATCACTATTCCATATGATTAGGAACCCAATAAGAACATCATCATTGCTACAACTTTTATTCTGACTGTAGGAGAATCTTGCTAACTTGTACTTTGCTCCTTAATAATTGCCACCAAAAGACTCCTGCAATTTTCATTACACTAACTTGACAGCAGCCATTTAACACACATAGATCTGTTTCTAAAGGGGAGGTTTGAAACCTTAGTGCTGCTATGGGCTCATGCATGTTAATACATGCAGGAGAAGTCTTCAAAGCAGCTATAACCAGATGCTGGTTGTAGCAAACATGGACTCCACACTGTATTATGTTTTAAATGATATTTTTAATGCAGCTCAGTGGAAAGACAACAGAAATGAGTGCTACCGAATGTGCAGATATCTGACAGCTCTGCTTAGTGCCTGATTTGATGTGGTATGAGGTCAGGAGTTACATTTGATGGAATCACTGCCATTTAATAGAAAAATCTGAGCATTTCTAGAGAAATAAAGAAGATAGACTCCAATAGTAGTAATCTAAACCTAAATCTGATTTCCAGGGCAACACAGCATTCCTGTTGTTCAGTATCATCACTCTTTGGAAGAGGACAATGGCTTTTTGCCTGCTTTGCATATAGCTAACCTGCTCACTGCTTGTTTGGAATATATGCATTTATTCCTTTCCAGATGCCCAGGGCAGTCTGCAAATCCCATATAAGTGCTCCTACCAAATTCTTATCTGTATAGAGAGAGCCCCTCACATTAGTTCCAAGAACAAGACTTCCAGACTGCACAATATATTAGTCACCTTTGAAGTATCTGGAGATCAGATGAAGAAAGAACTGAAAACCAAAATTAGGGTTAGCAGTTCCCAGCTTGGTAAATCACAGATTTCAGAAGCCTTCACAAGTCACAATTTGCCTGTTACTTTAAATTCTTTTTCAGCAAAATAAGCTTTCCTGTTCCTGTTTTGCTGTACCTTATTTTCCTTGTAGTGTGTATTTACAAGAAGAGAAGCTGTAGGCATGAGGACAAATGGTGCAAGCTTGGAGAAAACTGACTGGAGTGAGGACAGTTACTGCCACTAAACAGCAGTTTAGTGAGCTTTGAATAGACATCTACATGCAATACCAGGATATTTGGCTTTATATGCATCACAGCAGCATATTTTCAACTAAATCACAACATGCTTCTTTACCACACATCAACAAAACTCGAGAGAAGGATAACATTTGGGATTCTGTTCAGATCTCCCGTCCTGGCTCCGTTTGGAGGTGCAGTATAACAACTTTGAAGCTACTCATCCATTCTCAGCTTAAGGCTATTTTCCTACAATGCTATTTTTATGGTGGCACTAAAGTCTGTGTGTACTAGCAGCTTCCACTAGTGTTGAAGTTTATTATCAAGAGAAAAAATGCTGATACACGAAATTACTGTAGGTTTAGCACCTGCTAAATTGGCACTGCTGTATCTGAAGCAGTTCTGAGTCTATAGACTGGGGAAATTGAGAGAAGTAATATGGCAGGTTTGATTGATGTAAGCACTAGGCTGATTTCAGCAGTGATAAACTAATCAGCTTCCCTCTAGCCTACCCAAGAATGCATTGGCTTTCTAAAATGAAGTTCAAATTTCAGTACTATGACTTGGCTACTGGGATAGGACAACTGCAGAGCAATTTCACTCCTTGTTTCTTTTCAGTGAAGAAGGATCACTTCTTATGCGCCCTTTCCTAAATCTAACATTAAGAAGTCACTCATAGAAGTGTTTAATTTCATTTACATGGTCTTTAATTTTCATTTACATGTCTTTATATCACTGAAACTATTAATTGCTGTGATAATTTCCTAATCAGGCATTTCAAAAACTGTTTTTGTTAGTACTTTCTGAAAAGGGGCTGTGGTATTAATAAGGGAAAGATAGAAATCTAAACTTTCATTAGTTGAATAATTACTGCTGCCACCAGAACCTCAGGGAACCATTACTGTCACGAGGACCAAGTAAGAGACATTTCAACAAACTATATCACCAGTTACTTTTAGACATGTAAGGATTACACATGAAAACTGTTAACTACAGTTACAGCAACATGTGGAAAACAGGATGTTAAGTTTTCCAAAGAGTCCTTGGAGTCCAAGAATTTAAAATATTTGTTATTTCTAAACTTTAAAAAAATTCCAACAGCTTTACCTCATAAAGGACAGATGGGCAGCTGAAGTTAAAAATGAAACCCAAGGAAATAAAAAGTCACAAATAATCATCTGATCCCAAAATAAAGTCACATCAAGCTCATTAAACCCACATACTAAAGCACAGAAATATTCTTTTGTAAAGCTGGATTTCCTTTACATGAAGTGAGCAGCCTCATAGACAAATGTACAGGATGGACCCCTAGATATAGGATCCTGAGAAAGGGGGCAATGCTTTAGGACCTTGCATCCACAGGTACACAAACATTTTAGAGGAAAAGAACTCAAAGTCTAAGCAGCAGGGTTAACAACTTAGTGGCTGACCATAGGACTAATTTGTGTACAAAAACAGCCTACCTTGATGAGGGCAGCTGGTCTACAGCCTCAGGTAGCACTTTGCCTGGAGTACAGCTCAGTCTGTGAAGCAGAGGAAAGTTGGCTCAGCCAGGTAATACAGGAAATTTTAACTTTTCTGCTCAAATCTGTTGCCCCACTTCCATCCAAACACTCACAGATAATTCTTTAGTGAAATATTTTGTGTAGGACCTGTGGAGTAAGGACAGACAAGGAGGGTTAAGAACATTAGCAAATGGGACCTCTGGGGTCTGGGGGGTTTTTTACCTTGGTTTTTGTTGGGTGTATATATACATACATACACACATGTACACATACATATATATATAAACTTACAGCTCCTTCAGAAGATACTCAAGTGGTTTATTCATAGAATTAATTAAATTTTAATTAATTATTTTTTTTAAAAAGAAAAAAAATATGGAGCAGAGACTCAAGTAGTGCCTGCTCTAGCTGTGTTCGAAAGAGAGCTCCTGAAAGAGAGCTCCTGAAAGCAGTAAGAGTAATCAAGTAGATGCTACTGACACCTTTTTAGAGCAGAACCACATGTAGGGCCAGTGCAGTTCCATTTAGAGGAAGACAGCATCAGAGCAGCTGGGACACTTAGCCCATGGACACAGAGTACTTAGTTCCCTAAAAATCACAGTGTTTTCCTGGTGGTGTAAAAATAATATCCCTACTTTAATGATCAGAAATGGAAGCACCATCATGTGGAAAGTCTACAGCAAGGCAAAAACCCAGAGGATGTGAGCACATCTCTGCCAAGCAATAAGGCAGCACCATAATCAAAGAAGTGTCTTTTCCTAGCCTGAGGCATCAGCTCCACAGTGCTGGGGCTGTTGCTCTGACCTGCACCATAAGGATTCACACAGACAGATCCCAGCACCATTCTCTTTCCATAACAAAGGCACTAAAACATCCCCCTGCTCTCCACTGGCTTGGGCATTTATCCCTGACAAAGAGACATAGATCAAATCCTGTAAAACCCATAAGACTAGAGATGCCAGACACAATACTCACATAATTCTTTATAAGTGGCAGAGCTGCCAAATTATTATCCTGCCCAGCATTGTTCCAGCACTGCACTGAGATTAGCATGAGGCTGAGACACATCTGCATTCCAGCATTTTTTGAATTCCTGTTTTGGGGTTTTTTTTATGCTTTTTTTTTGGGGGGGGGTGTTTGTTTTGTTGTTGTTTGTTGTTTTTTTTTTTTAATCAAAACTGCACAGAACTCTTCTTCTAGCTTTATTAAATAAAATGTACATGCAGGAGAAATCAAAGTAGAGATGCATCATTTGAATACAGAAATACAGTTTTGCACAGTGGACTGTGAATCGGGTTTCTTCTGCTGTTATAATTTACAATTACTTATCACATTAGCTCCTAATTGTCTTTTCAGAGTGCACTCAATTACAAAATTAGAATCCTTATCTTTCTGTAACAGCCACCTTCTAGACAGATCCCCATAAAATGTGCCATTTGACTAGAAGAATATTTTTCCTTATACTGTTCCTGCTCATCAAAAGGTTTTCCTAAATCAGAGCTTAGGCATGCTTTTGTTTTACTGGTGAAGAAAGCAAACCAGCTGCTTTCTGCAACTGGCTTATTAGCCACTGCTTATAGAGAGACCAGATGGTGTCATGGTTTAATTCTTTTTCCTATTTCATAAAATTGTAATTATTTTTTTAAGACCAGCCTTTGACAGTAAGGCATTCTTATATATGGTCCTTTTTAACAGATAGCAACCATTTGCTGTGAAAGAAGCAGGAAGAAACAAACATTTTCTCTCATCCTGTCCTCTCTTTTAAAAGCAGGTGCAAAGCCTGGAGGTTTTCAGCTTCCCTGTTTTGTGGATCTGGCCATCCACTCTGAACTGGCTGAAACAATTAGCAAAATCAGTCCCTTCTTTGACTGAAGCATTAACATATGCTCTTACAGCTCAAATGCATTAGCTCATGCTGAGCAGGAGGGCAAAACAAAAAACACACCCAAAAAAACCTCCAAAAACTTTTGTATGCAGCAAAAGTCTGCCCCCAGCTAATCAAACAGGGTGAAACCTACTGCCAGGCTGCCAAGGTCCAGGGCTGTTCAGCTTTTCGGTTGTATATCTGTCACTATCCACTCTATGTATTGCAATCCAGAAAATAAAATCTGAGCAATTTTCAGGTGTGCCAGGATCAAACCTATCTTTCATCCAAATCAGGGAAGCTTTGACATCCTACAAATTCAAGTGGTAATAGCCTGTGAAAAAGGACAGTTAAATATTAATGACCGTAACAAGTAACAAGCCTCATCCATTTGCAATGCCATTAACCCCCCCCCCTTCCCATGCACTCCAAAAATGTATTTGAATTCTCTTCCTAGACCACCAACCCATCAAACATCTTGAATACAACCAGTTTTTCAATATGACTTCACTGACACACAGGTGAATACTCAGACAGGAGGAGCTGAGTGCTAACACTGTGTTGCAAGCACTTCAGAGGAGTACGAACTCTTGTGGATGTGGGAGCTCCTGTGCCTGACTCAGACTCTATTGCTTTTCTGGACACAGCCCTCAAAGAAGTCCTTGCTGTCCTCTGAGATGGTTGCAAGGCTGAACATGTTGTTGCAGAGGCTGGGTTAGCAGTGTTTAGCTATAAACCAAAGCTCCAGTCACCTCTGCTCAAAGATCCTTGTGGCCTCATCTCAGTCCACAGTAAAGGAGACTCTCTCTGTCTAGGCTGAGTACACTTGGCTGTATGCAAACAAGGGGGAACAGCTACTCTAAGGAGCCTACACTGAAGCTTCCCAAGTTGACACCACAATGCATAAAGTCTATTGTGTCTAGATTCAAGGTTTAATCTCCAAGCAGTACCAATTTCTCAACATTTATTTTTGGTAGCTTATCTCTGAAGCTTCTCATGGACAACCTGCATTTTGGGAAAGATTAGAAAGAAGTCAGACAGGTTATTCATGAGCCAGCTCAAAGCCAGTGGGGCTTTCTTAGGGGACTTAATGAAGAGTGGTCCTAACAGTGAAGATCTGATGAAAAGGGATTTTTAGGATGGCACAGATGAGTAACTGTGGAATCTGTCAGTCTGGCATTGTGTTGCAAGAAAGGCATGAGAAAGACGAATGGAGTAGACACCAGAACTGCAAGCTGCAATGACAGGAAGCACATTGGATGCACAGGGGAAATGTCACAGTTTTAAGAGTACCAAATTTCCAGCAGCTTTCAGCTGCTGAGCTGGCTAGGGAAAGCCCAGGGTTGGGTATGGGTAACCCTTCATAACAGAGACATTTAATTCACTTTCCAGCCTTTACTTGCTGTGACATTTTTGTAATTTTCATAATTTCAAGGTAGCTGCATAATTTTGCATACATTTAAAGTTAAGTGGTTAATCATCATTAATTCCATTGGCATTCTCTCTGCTAACAGTAACCATTATTAACCTATTTGACAATATTGTGGATTCCTTTGGCATTAATGTGATTGTAATATGTAAATCCATAGGAATTCAATTGTAAATTACCATTATTCAGCATACTTAGCTTCAATGCATAATTCTGCAATTTGTGCAGAAGGAAATTACATGCTGACTCATGAGACATAACTTTTCAGGGCTTCATAAGACCAAATGTGAACAATTTGTACCTATAATTACATGAAAATGTAAGTGAAATATATAATGCAGCTACAGCACATTAAAGGAAATATACTGCATATACCCTTAGCCCTGTTGTTTAAAGGAAAATGGTTCACAGTAAATTAGCTATTTGCATTAATTACTCACATAGCATAGATCTACTTAGAAGATAGCAGTGTGTCAGTAGTGGTAAAAGTCTCAATCTGAAGTATATTAAAGAGGAAATGTTGACAGTTCCAGTTTTAAATGTAGTACTTTTAATCTAACATAAAAGCTCTCAAGGACCAGTGGCAAAGGCAGTTGCTGGCTTCAGGGTGCATTGATGATAACTCTGGGGAAATCCTGACCTTTTCATAGAAGGCACATCTTCTTTAAAGTCCAAGAGACTTCACAGGACTTAGGCCAGCTCCTAGGAGGAGAACATTTCCAGACTGGGAACTTGGGTCTGAGGTCTGTGTCCTACTCACCAAAGAACTGATCCAATTATTTCCATGGGTTTTGTATGAAGCCATTGTAAGAAGTCAGACAATACATGGCATCAAAATGGCAAGATTTCATCCTCTGGTCTCAGAAGCATCATTTAGTTCAAAGAGAGCTCTGAGAAATGATCAGAATTTTATCTGCACTCTTTAAAGGGATTGATCTTTTAAAGTTATTCACCTGAGTAATGTCATTGATGTTTAAATTTAATAGAATTGCTCACATATACATTGGAGCTTTGCAGGTTATTAGTCAGTAAAAACCTTTGTGTCAATGAAGTTCAGACAAGAATCCAAGAAAAGAAAGTTGGGGTGTTTTTTTTTTTTTTTCCTCCAGCTTGTGTAGCAGCATGAAATGGAGCTGAAAATTTCATGAGATGAGGCTTTTATGATCTTCAGCCAGAAGTACTGCGAGAACAATCCATGATTATGAAGACCAGGGCTGTGAACTGAATATTCTCCAGGTTCATTTGAAATTCTAGAAATGAAGGAAAATTGAAGGAAGATATTCTTGAATTTACAGTCTGAGGGCCTTTAGGGCCAACTCATAAACCCATTCCAGATCAAAGTTAAATTTGCATCTGTCACTAACCAAGTTTCCAGGAGGTAGAGTTGGGTTTCTAAGTCAAACGTTTTCATCTTTGAGCCACAAAGGAGTGAAGCCTGGTGAGGTTCTTAACAGAAAAACACTGCCTCTCCTGATCTAGAAATGTCCCTTTGGACATCTGGCCTTTTCTTGGCATTCATTCAATTCCTCATGGTGGATTTTCAAACTCTCAGCAGTAATATTACTGAATAAGATGGGACACATGAACAAATGGTGCATCTTTTCTGATCACACAGGCTTTTCTGATCCTTCTGATCTTTTCTGATCCTTACTGTGAAGGTGGCTTTAGCACCTTGCCTTGCTAGGGGAGCAGAGTGTGCTACTCTCACCAGAAATAACCTATGTATTTCTAACTCCCATACTATGAGAAAGAACAATGCATGAAGGTCACTGACATCGTTTAGGAAGGAATCTATCTGTTTCCATGAGTACTGGACTACATCCATAATATTTGAGGGCCCAAATAGTAGCAGGAAAAAAGCAAAAAAGTGATTGACCTCCCCTTCCATACAGCTACGGGTATTCTACTGACTAAAAAATACTACCCCATTGCTCCTTCATTTGAGTTGTCTTCAATTCTTTTTCTGAAGAACAGCAAGAATTCAAGAATGCATCCTCCTGATAGTAAAAGGAGGATTAAAGAAAATCTCTCATGAATTTGAAGAGATGCAGGACAGCTACACCTCATGTCAAAAGTTACCAGCTATGGAGTAAAGGCATTCTTTTCCTTAAAATAGTCACTTTTGACACATTTCCTATCCAGAAAAATAGAACAAGTTCATTTAAAACTGCTGAAATACTAGAGGTGGGTTTTTTTGCTCAAAACATCTTTTCAATCTCATGTGCTAGTGCAAAACTAAGAATTATTTTTAAAAGGAATAAAGGCATCCAAAATACCCACAACCTTTAAATACTTTTTAAAACCCTCCATCTAGCATGACCAGAAAGCTTTCTCTTGCACTCCAGTTAATTCACATTGCAATTTCAGCTTCTCTTGGAGGTTTCTCAACCTCAGTGGAACAAAAAAAAAAAAACAAACAACATCACACCACTCCACTTTCAGTATCCTACCACTGCACTAGATCTGAAGCCTCCCTGACAGGGATCTGAAAGGTTTGGAGAGAGCAGTTCCTTAAACTACTGCTGAAGTTCACAAGTGTTTGAACAGTTATTGCTATACCATTGCACCCTCCAGCAAGGGTTGGAGGACTCTAAAAAAAAAAAAAAATAATCACAGCCCAGCATTGCTGTGCACCACACTGAGGCCAATCCTGTAGTGCTGGAATAATGTCACCACTCTCACTCCTTCCATTCTCCTGCTGGCACCTGTGTGCATATGGATCAATATCTCCTGTTCTACCTTCCTGCCTATGCATCCAGTCCAGTGATTAAATGGGGAGAGAAGCCAAGTGATCTCACTACACAAAATAAAACTATGTTCAGTACATTTCCAAATTAATCTGGCATTTCAGGGTAGCATTACTTGTGCTGCAGCAGATACTCAGCACCCTTACATCTATCAATATAATTGTAGTGAAAGGTAAAATGTACTTTGCCTTTTCTTCAGCAATATTCTTTGCTCTGCTCTTTTAATGACTGCAGGGACCTCAGGTGTTCTTCAACCTTTATAGTCAACAAAGCACCACATCCACAATTGGCTCAAAACCTTTACAGTTCTGCCTGCAGCTACAGCTGTCCAAGTGAGACTTTTGTCATTTTGGACTCAAGATTTTTTTGAATTATTGATGGCAAATACAGCCATACAATATTTAGTAGATGTAGCTACCTTCAGACTGTGTAAAGTTTTAATCCTTCCTCTTGCATTTATAGCACACAGAGTGCACACACACACACACACAAAATGAGCAGCTTAATACTTGTTTAGGTTCAAACTGTGTCTATTAGTCAACTCTGCTGCAGTTTTACAGTGAGAGGATAAAGCTGTACAGCACAGCTCCTCTAGAGAAAAAAAAAAAAAACGTGCTGAAGTGTGTTGTTACCTACAGAACAAAACAATTGTCATGTCTAAGAAACAGAAGGGTAAGAAACTCCCCAGAGAGAGAGTGGCAAGGCTGATGCGTGGGCTTCTGTATTTCTGCTGATCACCTTTTGATATCACTCTGGTTTAGCTGAGGGACAGCAGAACTGAGAGCAGCATAACCTACAATGGAGAGGGAAAAGGGAAGTGTTAATCATCAGCCCAGTGAATTCTCTGCAAGTATGTTAGAAAACTGTGAAGAGAGTAAGGCTGAATTGTGGATTATTCAATGCACACACATTTTGCCACAGGGAACAATCTTCCCATGGAACCAGCAGCTCTTTTGGTTTTCACTTTAATAGCTTAACTGGGAGGCTTTTAACATGGACTTCCTCCCCCCTCCAGGAAACAGTGCAAAAGTGGAGCAATGACAGCTGTTTGAGCCTGACATTAGGGGTAAGCCCTGCACTGCATTCTCGTGTCAACAGCTCTACAAAAAGGGGCATCCAGTGTTAAATACTGCTCACTGTGTAAACCTGAAAAAAAGTTCACTTCCATAAGAAGCAGAGAATAGTGGTGGTTTGGTTTGGGGTTTTGTGTTGTGGTGTTTTGTTGTTTTTTTTTTTTTTTTCTACATGATTAGACTGCTCTTTCAACTTTCAAAACTTGTATTCACTGTTTATCTTTCTAGCTTGGCAAAAGCTTTCTTTTTCAGTTGTCTGGGAGGAATATATTTCATGAGTTATCCTTTGCTTTAGGATTTTTTTCTAATCTTTATCCATTCTTATTGTAAGTATTCTTGAAAAGAAAAGAAAAAAGAACAAGAAAAAAGGGCCAGCCCTCTGAGGCTGGTATTTTCAGAGTGATCCTGCAGGGCTTGGCACACAGACTGTAGCTATCAAGTCCACTGATCATACAGTTCAGCCCAGGACCACTATACTCAAATTTCCCCCATTGTTAGGCTCGTTTAGTGTTTAAAAGGGTTGGATTTGATCATATGAAATGGGCCAGCAAGCTGTTGTCAGAGATGAGAACCCTTCCCTGCTATTGCAAACACAGAAACTTCATTTCTACAGCAGTAATGGTGGCCAGAGAGCTATCCCCTCCCTAATATCTTCTGAAGGAGACTCACTCTACTGGAGGGGTGTTTGAGCCTTAAAGGGCAAAGGAAACAAACAAAACAAAACAAAACAAAACAAAAAAAAACAAACATCAAGAGCCTGCTTCTAGAACACAGGATCTGTTTTTGAACAAGAGTGAGACAGAAATAACCACTTGCACCAGATTCATAGCAAAAGGGCATTCAAGTGTGACTCACTTCTGGTAACACCTATATAACTAGAGTAAAGGAAGCAGAAGGACCGAATACAACGACCCAAAAAACAAAGTGTACTAAAGGAGAAATCAAATTAAGTTGTTTTACAGCTCTGCCAGGCTAAATTCAGCTATGACTGTATGCTTTTGCAAATAAAAGACAATGTAAAGGAAGAGGAAAGAAAGAGGGCTAATACAAGGCATTCATTCACATGAATTAAATTGCTTTAGTGGTTCTTCACATCATTGAAGCCAATTAGATGCATGTCCTTGCTGAAGTAAGCAGAGTACAGCTCAACTCACTCTACTTTCCCTATGGTTCAAACATGCATAATACATGTGCCTCTGACAGCTTCTCCCAGTCACAGAGCTGTGTGTCCTCATTTATTAGGACACAGAGGTTTGAGCTGGGACTGGGAGTCAAAAGCCACAGGGTCTATGGCTAATCACCCTGTTAAAACAGGCCCAAGAGCCCAAAGGAAGATTAACTTCTCTGCCTGAAATGAAGATCTGCTTGTAATTATCTTCAGTGTTGTTTCTTACTCCACTTGCTCGTCTCCCAGTACATTTTCAATTAGATCCAAGAACTATATTAAAACAGCTTTTTATTGCTAAGCCAAGCACTCCAAAATTAAGAGCTGCCAGAATTAGGACTGCCCATGTAACTTCAATTTGGCCCCACTGGATGTATGCGTGGTTTTAATTACATGATCACACAGTATTTCATCCACAGGACCCTTGATTAATTTTCATTCTGAGCACACTGCAGGGGACATTGGGGCTATTTAAAAAATAAAATAAAATAAATAAAAATTAGGTTTTTAATACCAGCTCATCCACAGTTCAGAAAGACAACAAAAGTAATTCAAGACTGTGTTTAACCTCATGTTTCTATAGATTTGGAGGAAGAAGTGCAACAGCTGTGACTAACACAAGGTGGTCACCCATCATCATGAAAGAGAGGTAATTCATACTGTCTCTATGGCCTGTAAAGCATCACTTGAAGAGTCACCATGTGCCAACTTGGGAAGTGAAGCCTCTTCTTCACCTCACAGCATAGCAAATGGTTCCCCTGAAGCCATCCACACACCAAGTCAGAGAACACCATTTCTAATCCTAGCACTAGAATTGCTCCCACTCCTTCTCAGGGGTTACACAGGTCATCCTCACGCACTCCTTAGTACCAGACAGCTCTTAGCAGAAACCCTGCAGGTTCCTCAAAGACTGATGCTCAGGACCCAGAACCTGGAGTCATGGTATACACTATCTTAAAGTGGTATGAGAGTGGGCCAGTTTGTGATACCATGCCAGAAAGCCCTTTGAGCAACAGGACTAACACAACTGCACATCAGCTGCCATTTAGGGGCATTAGCTCTGGCCACTTGCCCCATGAAACACATTCCCATAACCTCTCATCAACCCAGAAGAGTCAGAGCCAGCCACCAGGGATGGACTAGGAAATCACACTCTGAGCTTCACATTAGGCCAGCTAGCCTTTGACCACACCAGCAAGAGAGTGCCAATTTAAGAGTGAAATCCTCGCTGCCTCAAAGCCAAAAAGCATGAATGCTTCAGATACTCCTTGGCAGCTCTTCTGGTGCATTTCTAAATGCAGGCAGTGCAAGATGGTATTGGTTTGACTGGTGTTCAGATGGGATGGAGGAGGAAACTGCAGAATTCAATTGACATTGTAACCCAAGAAGTTGATTTACCAACACAGGCTTTTAATGGATAGCTACAGGTAACAATGTTTGAGGATTTTTCTTGCACTCATCTCTTACATAAGAGGGTCTGACATTCTGCATAGGATGCACAAACTGGTAGGTTAAAATCTTTACTACTTCCCCAAAAGGTGTCAGGTTTTGTCTCAGGGTGCAGCAGGCATTCTAGCATTATGTCACCCACAGACAAGTGACACTGCACTATATGCAGTGCTCAGGAGCATAGGAACAGGCTGCCCAGGGAGGTGGTGGAATCACCATCTCTGGAGGTGTTCAAAACATGTGTAGAATTGGCACTCAGGACATGGTTTAAATGCCATGGTGGTGCTAGGTTGGACTCTATGATCATAGATTTCTTTTCCAACCAAAAGGATTCTATGATTCTATCAACAAACAATGAAATTATACAGGAGTTGCAACAAGGAACATCAAGAGCAGCTATTGATAATGATATAGGAATAGAAAGGTTTCCTAATATATTATTTAGACTGCTCTTACAAAATGCAAAAACTACTAAAAATTCTATTCTTTTTTGGAATTGCATACTTAAAACTTTCAGGTAGCTAAAACACACATTGAAAGGGTTGCAATTATGCAGAGACACAAGCCACAAGAGTTGTGTACTTAACCTGTACTCAGATGACTTTGGATCTTGTGGTTTAGTTTAGGCATATTACAAATTTCATCCCACAACACTCCAAAACTTTGGAGAAAGTAAAGAACGACAAAGCTAAAATTTCCATTTGGATTCAACTCCAGTTATACTCTTCTGAGTAGTTTCATCCCTATTATTTTTAAATTAGTTTCTCTGACACCACAAATCACACATAATAGTGAGGGTGGTTTGGGTTAGGTTTTTTTGTTGTTTGGGGGATTTTGCTTGTTTTTTTTTTTTCTTCTCTCTATAATGTGCTCATTAAAAATATCACCAAGTATGATGACCATACTCTCTACTGACAATAAGTAAATATTCCCAGAACTATGAGCAGTCTTCACTTCAGAAGAACACAAGAGGTCCAAAGGGGACTGGAAATCAAAAAAAGAAAAAGGGGGAAAAAATTATAGAAGAAAGGCAAGGGATTTCTGAGGACTTGTAGATGCTCACCTGTTACATACCACAGGGTCACATTCCAAATCTCACAAAGAAGGGACTTGGATGGAAATTTCCCTTAATGACAGCTCTTTGAAAGCAAGCTAGTCCCCTCAAGGCTCTTTGCAGTGGTCCCTATGATGCTGCGTTTAGAATTAGCAATAGCAAATCTATTGCTGTAGCAAATTTATATGTTAGGTAATTCGTGGGTAATTAGATTCTGCCATCTCTTCTCTTAGAAGCAGTACATCCTACAACACACACCTCTGACACTCTACACTGTTAAAGGACTAGAAAGAGCCATCTCTGTTACTAGAGGACACCACTGCTCTCAAAACACGTTGTGCAAATGCAGGGTGGGGGCTGCATACTCCACATGAAGAGTTTACTGTATGCAGCATTTCTAAAGCAAGTTTCTTTAATGGAGAAAGTGATACCCAAATAGAGTATGGGTAGGTTCAAGCAACCAGTAAAGCCCTTTGCATTAAAAACAAGGGGGTGAAGGAGCAGAGCAACATCATTAGTAAAAGCCTGTATTGGTGATCTGCCAATTTCAGCCCCCTGTTCCCATTGAGGTTACTGAACACCTTGTCCTGTTGCACTACCACCACTGTCCTGTTTCTGGGGTTCAGAGAGATGATTTCAATGCTTTGCACTACACAACAGACTTTCCTTTATTTGCTGATTTAGTAGGACATGATCCCAAAAGTCACAAGACCATAAAGAATGTTTTTTAGGCTGGTCAAGCAAGTGCTGATAGATAGTTTTAAAAACAGCTGTGTTTAAAACAGCAGCTGATTGAGGAAGGGAGGAGAGAAGGATATACTTTTCAGGAGAAGTAGGATAACTTCTGAACTTTAAAAGGCAGAGGCAAGATGAAAGAAAAATCAGAACCATTGTCTGTAATGATCAAACTATAACCTATTTATATCAGAGTGAGCACCTTTGCTATATTACTCTTACCCTAGGTGGTCCTGCTTTGGTGGAGGGGTTGGACTAGATGATCTCTGGAGGTCCCTTCTAACCCCTACCATTCTATGATTCTTACCAAAACATTGCTTAATTATACTGCTACAAGATTAATAATGTTCAATTGCACTCCCTTCCCACCTAGCATACAGCAGCTTGAGGAATCACATGAGGCTCTTTGATTGAATCAATACAAAGGTTAATATCAACCTGAGGGACTTTTGATCATGTTATCCATAGGATAAATGATTCCAAACTGGCACATTAGTTCACTGGTTGACTTAATGTAGATGAATAAAATGAATAGTTAAAAAGAAAGGAGAGAGGGAGCACTTTAGGTGAAACTATGCAGTATTTTATTGCTAACCAAGCAGTGGCTGCTCTGAGGGTGACTATTTTTCCCCTCAAACCCTCAACAGCAAAAAAAGAGCTTTGCCCTGTGGTTTGAGTCTTATTCTCACTTATTCTCTGCAGCTTCCAGCAAGTAACAATTTGGGGCACAAAAACAGGAGAAAGAATAGTATTTCTATAATCTGAAAGCTACGGAGAGCTTAGCAAAAGAAAAAAAAAAATCCACAATATTAGTGTTAAAAATTTCCCTGGAGGGAAGAATTAAGAAGGAATATACTATCCTTCTCCAAAGACACCAAGACTTTTAATCAGCAGCCCCATTTTTATTTTGCTAACTTGAGATGAAGACAAGATTGGTCTTACAACCAGCACTGTGCAAAGGGTTTTGAGCTTCTAATCAAAGAGCTACAGAAAATGACTAATTTCCACTGTTTGAGTTACTGGAACCCTCTATAGTTGAGGCATTCATTATTTTCATGTACTGCAACACTGGCAAAGCTGGCAGACCAACTTGCTAGCTGTTTTGTACCTAGAATTAAGTCATCACATTTACATCACAAAGAATAAATGTGTTTTAAACAGCTTAATTCCTTCCCTCACTCTCTTAAGCAGCAGACAGCATGAGAAGCACCCACTGCAGTTGCTTCAATTGTTTGTGAAGACTGGAAAAGGAAAAAAACATAAATCCACTAATTAACAGAGAAACAGCAATATGTGGAATCTGGCCTCCACTGCAACCAGGGGGACTTTTGCCAGCCAAGTTCACCCACTGAGCTTAACAATAGTTGATGGAAAAAACGTGAATAGCTCCATTAGGAGTTTGGAGTGAGAAAACAAAGTCACTTGGCAGTTGATTACGGTGGAACAGGATGATAGATCAATGAAACAGAGGTTATTTACCTGGCATATTAAGTTTTGCAACAATAACACTGCCACAATGACTGTGAAGGTATAGTAAAGATTAATTTATCTACATAGTCTTACTGGTTCAGAAATCATTTGACAGGAAACCACAGAGTTTAACTGTGAGAGTACAGCATTTAGAGCAGCAGTTCATCTGGTGGGTTTGGCTTTATATAAAAAGAGGAAGGGGAAGGGAAGGGAAGGTGAAAATCCAGCAGTGATAAAGCACCAGGTAGAGTCTGCCTCACCAAGGGAACATTGCAGCCTCACCTCCTGCTCCAGTCTCCCAGACATCTCCTAACTGGACTAAGCAAGAAACCTAAGGTGTCTCAGATGACAGCTTTCTCTGATTCCATTGCAACACTGGAAACATGAGCCAAAGCCAGAAAAAAAATGATGCCATTTCACAGGCCACCAAAAGGTTTGTAAAGAAGTTCCTTCATTTGCTGTGCTCAACAGTGATGAAATACTAACATTAAGAGTGAAAATTAGCTCGTGAGAAGGAAATGGCAAAGACAGAACTCAGACACTTCACCCCATTAGTTTACAACCTTCATCTTAGCTTGGTCCCAAGATTTTTTTTCCTGAAGAAAATAATCTACCCAGCTGTGCCACAGGGTACAAGTAGGAAGACCAAGTGGTGGACTAAGATGATATTGGAGATCCATAGACTGCTAGACACAAAATGCTTGCAAGACAGTTCAATAGGAATGAAAAGAACCATGATTAATAATTGATTTTTTTAATGTTTACTGTTAGGCATTTTATTTGTGTTTCTGCAAAAGCACCTGTTTTGTTTGAATATTCTGCCTCTGACAAGCTCCTTCATAAATATTTCTGCTTTGCAGTATAAAAAATTTAAGCCCTTAATTAAACTGTCATTGATGTTTTATGGCAATAAATGGATTGAACTAAATGACAGCATTTAACAATATATGCATGTTTGTATAGAGATGATCACTGCTAGTGTTGATGGGGTACCATGAAGGATGCTAGTGTCTTCATACTGCTCACAAGAAAGACTTTTTAATCATTGGGCTCTGAAGATTATTAGTTAAAAACTGCTGATGGAAAAAAGAGAAAGATAAAAGAGTAGAGGAGGAAAGGGACTGACTGACATTCTGCATTGTGAATATTCAAGCAGTTCTGAGTAGCAAAACGCTGCCTTCTATTACTCAGTAGACCCTTCCTCCCTTGACTTAGACTTTCAACATCAGAAGCCTGGGGTTTTGCTTAGTTATTTCTAATGTATTGTATTTTAGAATTTGAAATTTATTTTTTTTTTAAGATCTAGAATGACTCTAGAGAAGTTCAGTGTAATAGACAAGATTATTTCACTAGTGAAGTTCTTACCTATAAGTACAGAAATTTCTTTACTTGAAGACTCAAGAATAAACAAAAACAACCTTAAAAGCCACAATATTTTCATGGCATGTTATTTATACACTGAAATGACTGAGCTGGAAAGAGTGGCTTTGAGGGGGACAAGCTCTCAGAGGTGTACATTAGAAGGTATGAGGTATCCTTCTCACTGCAATTAAAGACATCCTTGAGGAGCAGAATCATTACCCCCTTGAAAAAAAAATAAAAGCAAGATTTCACTGTCATTTAAGTATGTTCAGTTTTTGAAGTGTACATGAGAGCTCTTTGGTTAAGAATAATTTAACTTTTTATGGATGATAAAGAATAAAGCAGCTGCAACATACACTGAAAACATACAGAGGGACAATATATGATCTTGCTTCACTGCAAAAACTTACTTCTGCTCTTCCAGCAACAAGAGACAGCTGCAATGTTGTGCAAACATCAGGGAGAGGGACTGCAGCTGCACTGCAGATGGAGAGTTGCTGGAACTTTGCAGTTAGTTTGTACTCTGAAAGTTTTCTAGCCATATTATAACCAAAAAGAGAAAGAACTTTCCCTACTCCTGCTCCCTCCACCTCATTCCCCCAGCACTACTGGGACTATTCATCATAAAGTAGATTAGAAACCTTTAACCTTATGTTCCAGCTAGTCTAAATATTTCCTAAGGCCATTTTATGTTGCTTTCTTTTATTCAGTGGCAAGGTAATTAACAACAAGGACAGGTACACACATAATCATTTTTCTAATTCATATGCTGCCCTAGAGATTGATGCCATAAACATCTCCTGTAAAGTATTAAGTGCCTCTGACACCTCTGGTGATATGGAGCACTCAGACTCTCTGAGTGGTGCCAGGCACTCCCCAGTATCTCTCTCCTAGGGGCAGCAGTGTGATGGAAGAACTCTCCTCTGTATACCTGGCAGAGGACTATCATCACTCTGCCTTTGTCTGGGGAAGGGGAACAAGAACCCTTGGAATCCAGAAGTACATACATGAAAGCAAATTGAGTTTCTATTACACTTAGATCAACCTTGATCCATTAGGAATATCATCCAGACTGTGTGTAGATAACTAAAGAAGTGGAGCAGCCAGAGGCACTTTGTGTTCAACTGAGACAGATCTGACTGAATCATCCTGAAATACTTCAACTGGCCAGTGCTGTCCAGTCCACTCCTTAATCTTCTTTTGGTTCATTACAAACCATCTTCTCCTTCCACCACCCTGACTACTTGACACTGGGTTGTACAAACCAGCCAGGAACCCAGGCCCTGCAATCTCCCTGTCCTCTACCAGGGAAGTTCCTTCCCCTCTGTAAGGGCAGAGAATGTGATGTAGATGAGGCAGCTGCTCTGTATGACAGTGCACTCCAGACTCAAGGGAAACATGCAGGTAAATTAATAATGTGTTTGAACCTAATAAGTATGGCCATAAAGTAACCATTTCTTCTAGCAGAAATTGAGGTTTAAGGAAAAAAAAACAAACCTACAACTGCATAACCTTTGACCACCATCCTCCCACAATACTGGAAAATGGTCTTTTATATCTTCTCTTTCCCATCAGGTAGCTTCTATGTTTTAAATGCAGCATCAGAAAATACAGGCAAGCCAATACCACCACAAGGTTATACAACCTCATCCTCTTCCAGCCTAAAATCAGGTCATATTTTCAGGACACTCCTGAAGGAACAAGATTATCTTAAGAGACCACGATTGAATGTGTTCCAGCAGCAGGACTAATTAAGGTCGTTGCTGCTCTAGGTGAAATCTCCACAGACTACTGAAAATCTATTTACTCTTTCATAAAAGTTTCAGTGAAAATCAAGATCCAAGTAATTCTTTGGGAGCCCAAGAGGTCACAGTGACACAGGGAAAGAATTCAGCCCACACCGAGTTAGGAGTTAGCATTTCTTCTTAATATTCAAGGAGTAGTCCTCCTCATCTGACCTTCACTCTCTCCTACTGGTTTGTTCCCACATGCACAGTTCCACTTCTATTTGTTAGGGAAAAGGAAGGGTGGGAAAAAGTTGAAAAGGAAACACTTTCCAGTTTTGTGAAAATCTTTCTCATCAGCTAGTTCCTAGGGCTGCTTTTGCATGGCTCCAGCATCGTGCATATGTCCATCTTTGAAACAAAAGTTACTTAGAACATTTTAGGATGTAAGGATAAAGGGTAAAGGTTGAAGTAATCTTCCAAAGCCCCTTTTAAAGATTAAATATTCGTTTTCTATTCTTGTTCTGCAGATAATCACAGCACAGAGTGATGGAAAAACCAGCACATGCTTGGCTGAACTTCTCATTAATAAGGACACCACTATCTGGACAATCTTACTCTCTTTCCCTCTCATGCTGGGACAAAAGGACACCACAACAGACATGAAAAGATAAAATATTCCAACACTTCATAAAGCAAACCAGCTTTTTTGTTAATTAGTAACTGTCACTGGGCTATATAGATATCAGGCTTGCATACAGGAGTGGCAGGAGCCACTGATACAGGGATAAGACTGAAGGCAGAAGTGTTTTCCAGACCCACTACAGACTGCCTGATGCTGGATGAAATATTTAATGAGCATGCTTCAGCTCCCCCATTGTTCACAGAAAGCTTTCCCACCTCTTCAACATCTCAGGTATTTCAAATTGCAGGACAGGGACACCTCGCTGTGGGCTTGTACAGTGACAGCCATAGCAGGCTTCTGATCACTGTGCAAGTGTTACCCTCATGAAAATAATCACATTGCACATACTGCAGACAATTAGGTCAGAGAACTAGAGAGCTACCCAAGGTTGTGTAGTTCAGTATTTAATGTTCATCACAGGACTAGATGCTTGGGCATCTAAAGCAATAATTCGATTTTCTGAGGTGAGAAACAGGAAACAACCTCCCTGGCTTTTAATACTCACAGTGGAGTGGATCGCACCCAAAGCCACTCAGCAGTGCAAGACTGAAGTGGCAGCTTGAGCCAGGAGCTAAGAATATGGCTCCATCTTGGGGTTCCTTACTTCTAGTCCTGCATGACAGCAAACAACTTGCTCAGATACAAACATTTAACTTCTACAGATTTTCATCATTTAAGTTCACATATACCCTTTCTTCGCCACCTCAGTTATCTATCAAGCTTCCCAGCACAGGGCCTAGGGACAAAAAAAAATACAAAGGATGGTGAATGACACAGATTCTTTCAGAAGAGGGACTGTGCAGCTGGCTAAAAAAAAAAAAAAAAAAAAAAAGGAAGGGAAGAACAAAAAAAAGAAAGTTGGCAATTCATTAAAATTAGCAACAAAAGGCACTGTCTGAGAGGAAAAACCAACAGAATATGGAAGTTTGTCACAGAGTCATAAAATGGTTTGGGTTGGAAGGGACCTCCAAAGGTCATCTAGTCCAACCCCCCTGCAGTCAGTAGGGACATCTTCCACTAGATCAGGTTGCTCAGAGCCCCATCAAGCCTGACCTTGTCCTCCACTAGGTGTTATAAAACAGAACAAACAGAGGATGCTGTCCTATGTGAGGCATCACCCTCTGCTGCTTTGCAAGGGTTACAACTGTGACTCCAAAATGATGCATTAGGCAATGCGAGCACCTGAGAATTCCAGTCAGTAGGAAATATTTTTACTGATTCCTACTACTTTGTGCTTCCCCCTGCTAAGCAGTAGAGGAAGTGTAGGAGTTAGCAATCTCTGAACCAATGTTTGCTTTTAATTAAATCCTTCCTCTGCACCTTGTTCAGGACCTGGAAGGATGAGGCCATCAAAAATGCCTGTGCAGTCCATGCAGTGAGGAAGCAGGATTTATGCCTCACAGCAGAGGGGATAAATCAAGTTCATAAAACACGCTGTTTCCAGCCGTGATGTTATACATACTGCTTTGGAAAAGCAGCAGGAGCTTTCCTTTCCCCATGTAGCTGCTTTCAATATGCATCAAAATGGTTTTAAATGCCTGAGAAGGCACTAAGAATGTTTTAAGAAACTGCCACAGTAAAAATTTTATTAATTTTTTTTTTTTTAAAGAGAGAAGACAGGCAGAGGTGTATCAGGCAATAAAGGTGGCTTCTTGTTAGGTAGGAGAACCATAGCTGACAAAATTGTTATTTTTTTAGCCTTGTCACTAAGAAATACTCCTCTTGGATTAACCTGTGATAGTCCAGAGTAAATTCATATCATCTTTGCTAAGCTTTTCCTTCTTGGGAACCTATTAGCTGAAATAAAAATCACAGCATGGTCTAGTGGATGCTAGTCATAGCAGGTGCATAAACAGAGCTGTGCATCCAAGCCAAGCACCTCTTCCAGCAGAGGTGATGAGAACTGCTACACACCTCCAGACAAGAACACCTTTCTGGTTTTGCTGATCAAGCCAGTTTTATCTTCACTTTCAACCAGCTGAGCTTGCTGGGGAAAACATCCTGCTCTGAGGATACCTTTTTCTGTTGAGGAGGTTCTAGAAACCAGCTGAATCTTATCAGCTGCCTGTTACTTGCTCTAGCAACCCTCTCGTCCTTTGTGCAGAGGTTTTCTAACAAACAGGATCTAGAAAGCCTGACAGCAAGACAGAAAGAAGCCCTTAACCTGCTGGGTGTATTCTAGTATTTTTCTTACATTTCCCAATTCTACCACAGAAGGAGACCAAAAAGAACTTTTGCAAACTGGAAACCTCAAGCTTGCTCTCAGAGGAACTTAAGAGCCAAGATAGGGCTGAGCAGCCAAGCTCATCCCAGCCTGTCCTCACATGATGACAGCTGAGGGCCAGACCCAGCCAGCCAAAACAAAAAGAACTTCCTGCACTCTGTACTAGACCAAGAGAGCTAACATGAAAGATCTCAAGCCCCAGGTCCAGGTGGGAGATGTTCTAAAATGGTAAGACCTCTCAAGAGCCTGGTGAGCTTCTAGATCAGATTTATTATCTCTTTGCAATCATCTGCTCTTTTCATCTCCATATTATTTGTTTAAATAAACAACCAGCATGCCTTTGAGTGCCATTTCACCCATTGCTTGTGCAACTACATGGCTGAAGAGGCAGGAAAGAGAATAATAGAAAACTGATGAGGAAAGAGGAAAATAATAAATAAGACCATAAGAAAAAATGAGCACCCTTAGGGTTGTAGTCAGCATCCAGCTGAGAGGTCTGTGGGTACAGAAAAGATTATTTACATTAAACTGTGAAATTGGAAAGTAATATTATATAAACCTTCCAGCTTAAGCTATTGAAGAGAAAAGTAATTATAAGAATTACATAAATGTCAAATGGTTTGCAAATAACTGAAACATTTCTCTCTCCTTAGCAGAATGTTTTGCGCAATGAAAAGACCAAGTTTCTCCATGATGGGGAGGGAGGGGAGGGCTCTATCACTCATTTTAAAATGCAAATATTTTAATAGGTTTCTTTTGATATATATGATAATGAGCTTATATATGAGACCCAAACCACAGGCCAAGTAAGCAGATGTCTTGTCAACAAGGTCTAGAATTTAGAATCATTAAGGCTCTTTTAAGAAACATACTTACTCTGAAATAAAACTGAAGCATATTATAATATTTCAAATTCACACTGCTCTGTGTGACATTTTTTTCCTCATTAAAATGAAGAATGACACAACCAGAGAGAGCCTCATCTTTCCTGCTTTGTATTTGTAGTTCAAAAGATGTCTCCAGCAAATTGTCCCAGAGAGACAAAATATTAAGCACCTTGAGTGCTGTTCTGCATGCAATTAATTTCACAGCCTTTGGAAGTTTTTCATGTGTTGTGGTGACCAGCGAAATAATAATTAGTTGCTGTTCATTGTTCCCATCTTGTTCACTCTCTCTTTTCTGCAACCTGTCAAATTCTGTTTAACTCTGCTTGTTTTCCTAGGTGTCAATTGTTCACCCTTTGACTTTGGAAAGTTTGAAAAGCAAAGAATCAGACAGACCTAGGCAAGTGAAGCTCAATGAGCAGTAACCAACCCCATGTTTCTGAAACTACAGCAAGTAAACGACATCTATGGTCATTAAGCAAATACCATCAAAATTAGGTCAAGTTTCTGAGTTAATTGCCCATTGTGTTGGGGTTTTGCCAATGCACTGAAATCAATAGAAGGTTTCTTACTGCCCTAAGAGGCTTTCTATCAAACCATAAATTAAGCTGTCTTCTAAACTCCTTTCTTTGGTGGACATATACACATATTACTGTGACTAAATAGTGTGGAGAAGCCTATAATGTCTTGGGTTTTAAAAAGCAGTAAAAAAAGAAAACAAGCAAGCAACCAAAAAAAAAAAAAAAAAAAGGACATAGGTATTTGTCCTAAAATCTCAGGAAAATCCTCCTTAGGAAGGAAGAATGTCACCAGTAGTATAAAAGAGGAATCTGCAATATGAAATAAGCTTTCAAGACCAAGACTTCAACACTGTGTTTTACAGCTTCAGGGAACAAACTTTCAGATAATACCTTCAAATTAATGAGTTCTTTTTCTATTTTTTTAAAGGATAACCTTGAGAGAAAAATGTATTCAAAGAACTAAGCAGGAATCCTCAGTGCAGAGGTTTGATGTTACACATTGAATATCTGAAAGTGAGCCTACGTTCATCCCAAGGGACCCAAGGATGTTTCTCTGTGAGATAGAAGATACAACCCTCAGTGTATGTATTCAACCAATAGCCTCAGCAAAGACCAGTTGCAGAGAAGAGTAGAAAAGAACCAAAATTGCACTTGGAATTCTGACATTTTGAAAGGGAAAATAAAGGGGGAGAGTGCAGTACCTACTATTTTTAATATATTTTTTCCAAATCTAGCATCTAGAAAAATTGCAAAGTTTTTCTGCATTCCTCAGACATCTGCCATAAAAATCACTTTTTCAAACTATGATATTATATTATTGCTCTTGGCTTTCAGGCTGTTTACCAGTGCTTACAGAAGGTTAGATTCCTGTGACCTAAAGTCAGTTGAAGCCTTTAATTTCAAAGCTATCTGTGGCCCAGCCCATAATATCCAAAGACATTTCCCTAAGAGAAGAGTATGGGCAGAACTTGCCTGACACAGGCAATGTCTGTAGACAAGCAGAAGTTTCCTGGGGACAAAATTTCTAACTGAAATTTCTCAGAAGCTAAGAATCTGCACTGATTTCTCCAAGTGCCTAACACGCCTTCAGCCTTGTAGGAACACCAAGCAGCATGTATGCAAAATGCTACTCCAAAAACATGACCACCATAACACAGTCATCATTTGCTTTCTAAAGAGAAGATGGAAAGAGAAAAGACAAAGCCTAAGTGTACTGTTAGAAGATATCTGATTCTGCAGTACTCTGTCCCATACAGAAATACAGTAGAAAAGTCAGTGGAAACCTTTCATTAACCTTAGTGAACTCTGAATTAAACTTTAAATGTTTTCTTCCAGGAACAGTAGTGCTATTCCAACACCAAAGTTCTTTTTGTCTCTGCTCACAGAGGTCTGAACAGTGCTTCAAATTTCTCAGTGGCTGTATTTGTGTTTCCTGACTACACAGAATCTCTGACTACATCCATTGGAGATCCAAAAAAGCAAGATGCTATCTCCAAAGCAGAAGACACTCAAATGATCTGATTATACCTTTCCCAAGTTCAGTGCATGGGCTGGGAACTCATCACAGTTAAGAGACTTAAAGGATTTTGAGTGTCAGAGACTGAAGTTCCCAACTAAGAGAGAAGCAACAATTCAGGTAAGCTGAGTTTCACACTTTGCCTCAGGTAAGTTTGGTAATTGTCATTTCTTCCTTGCCACCTTTGCTGTTGCTGCCAGCCAGCACAACCCATAAGATTGTAAGGAAGGGATTCATTTATTAGGAGCTTGAAAGGATGCCTGACCTGCTGTACTGGCAAGTCACAGTGTAGCAAGATGGAAACATTTCTTTGGTCACTCCATAATGAGCCTGGCAATCTGAATGCAGATCTTGTATTCCTCTGACAACACCTTGGGTTGTGTAGCACCTCAAGCCTTGCTGATGCATTGGTACAACTGCACTGACGGCATGGTGGTGCACTGGTTTTGCACTGAAGGCCTGGCTCCTAGACTCCAATAATGTCACTTTCAGCAGCTGAAATGCAAACTACCCCAATTTTATTGGAAAGAGTTATAGTTCTTAAAATTATACAGAATTTTAACAAACTTGGCTCTCCTTGTTTCATATACAATTTCCCTGCTTCAGTCATGAACAGTTCCACTATACTGATATTCACCAAGTCCCACTGTGATTCATTTGCCACTTTCCCAAAGCATGCCTGAGATTCAGCTGTTCTCTTACAACTGGTATCCTCCAGGGTTTTCATGAAGAATCTGAAGCAAATAAAACTATAGACTGCCTTCTCCACACAAAATAAACACAGGAGTTGTGACTTTCTGTGAAAAGCAATAGGTCTCATGGACTTGAAAAGTTCTTGAGGTATTTAGCATAAATTCCAGCCAACATCACACAGCTCCTGCAAAAATTTATATCCATGACCAGCACTAAATGCATGCTCCAATAAAACATAGAGACATAGTCATTAAGTCACAATGATACTTACTTGAGCAGCAATTCAAATCCTTTCTTCTGAGTCAGGATCTAAATCTCAGTAAGACAGGCTTAGGGTCCCCTTTGTGCCACTGGAACAGGACAAAGAGATGAGAACAAGAATGTCAGTTCTTTCATGTTAAAGCCCTAATTTGAACTGTTTGAAATACAAATAGTTAAGTGAAAATCTGCAAATAAAACAATGTTGCAGGTTATAAGAATGAAGACAAAAGATATTCTGGAAACCTCTAGGCTGCAGGACCATGCTGAATGTCAGGAGAGGTTCTTTAGGACAGGAGAAGTTAACAAATTTTCTTGTAATTTTCAAGATGAAAATAAACAAACAAGCCAAATTTGACCAAATGGATTAAATAAATGAATTTGGTTCAAATTTTCAGGAGACAGCAAAACCTACAGATAAACACCTTTATTCCAAAACTCATCAATCATCTCAGCCTTGTGCTTCCATTCCTCTGGATAAGGCAACTGCCTGCAATATCAAATTCTCTGCATCCAGAAAAAGATCAAGCAAAGCAGAACGTATTTCCCAACACCTTTTTGTTGTCCAAAGCCAAGACACAATTTTTAACATTTACATTTGGTCAGTCTTAAGGGAAAATATCCTGATTTTCAAAGGGTTTATTTCTCATGTAACTACAACACAGTCCTGTAAATTTTTTAGCAAAGGAGTAAAAAAAAAAAAAAAAGTGTAATTTCTTGGGAATTGTAGTTATTGAGAAAAAGAAAAATCAGTTTCCAATAAGAATTCCCATGTGCAACTTCAGCATGAAGTTTTCAATTAAAGAGGCGGAAATGTAACGAGAGAGCATTCTGTGTTTGCACAGCACACACAAGGGTGGGAAGCTACATGAGTCCCTGCACTGAGCTTCCCACAGACTGAAGAAACTAGTTTCACTTCAGCACTTCACAACATAGCCATTCCCAGAGCTTTGCACACTAAATTTACCTAAAGAGAAAGAGAACTAACATCAAATCATCTCTGGTCTAAAGGGCGAATTTTGCTCTTTCAGGGGAAAACTGAACAGGAACATACAAAGAACCTAGAGAGGGCAAGGCTATGGAGAGCTGGGCATTATGTTATGATAGTAACACAGACCTTTGTCCTTGTCCAGCTGGCATATCCAGCCCATCCCTGTACCAGGGATACACACAGCAGTTGCATCTACAGAGTGTTTCACAGCACTGGGAGCTGTGAAGTCCCAGGTAGCCCAGCAGCCCTTTTTTTTCCCCCCACTTCTTGCTGCATATTTAATACAGTTTTAAATCATTAATTTACAGAGTTTGCTTTTTCTAGAACAACAAATGAAAATACTGGCACAGCTGTAGAACCTAATATTCTTAGCCTTTCCACTGACAGAAAACAGAGGAAAGGTCAGTCCCTTCCAGGAAAGACACTGCTTTCTCTGCCTTGTGTGCCTTTTGGTCGAGCTGATGCAGCACAGTCGGTAGACTCAGCACACACATACTGTAAAGTCAGCAGGGACTCGTGCTGGGGAAGGAACAGAAGATCCCCAGATCATGATCTCAGGTTGAATTCATACACAGAATTATTTTTTTATGTGGCAAATGAGTACAATGTGTGGTGTCACAGAACAGAGGACATTCTGTAATGAAACCTGGCTTGATATAGTCTCTTTCTACCAGATGGTGCTTTATTTTCCTATAGCATTCAATGAACTCTCAACAGTAACAGAGCAATAGTAATGAGGTAAACATTTTACAGCTCTTATTATGAGCAAACCAGTGTTTTCAAGGCACTTTATGAACCCTGCATCCCTTTCCCTCAATTAATTTTCTACGCTGATTTGGAAAAAAATAACCTCTTGTTTGTCAGTTTAAAACACTAAAGCAGATACATACCTGGCATTAAGTTTAACTGCTAGATATGGAACCATTTTATTGCTACAACAAGTGTGAGAGAGTACATGTATAGCAAAAGGATATAGTTGGTTTGAGAAACAGTCCACATTGCTTCTCCTTCATATAGAAAAGGTTTTGTCCATCTCCTGCATTAAGTACACTAAAATATTGTATTTAAAAACTCCTGGAAAACACATAAAAGTAGTTGACCATCAAATGGGTTAAAAATATAATGAATTTCCAACCAAAAAGCCTTAACAGAGGACTCCAAGACTGGCATTTTCCATTCACCTTAAAAATGTTCATATTAAAATCACAAGATTTTACAACCTTACAATAGTAAAGGTTTTGTATCTGCCATAAGTCCACAAAGGGACAAGACTGAGATTTACGAGTGAAAGCAAAAACCAGGCTGAAATTCAGACTCAAACGAGCTTGGTCCTGCTACCAAAGAAATGGATATTGAAGAGCTTGGGCTACATTAGCAAATAAAAACTTCTGGAATCTTTTCCTAAATAATTTTCTCAGTTGCTGTGAGGTCCTTGATCTAGTCCCATTGTTCCACTGTAGCATTCATCACAAATTACGATGATAATTACAGCTGGGATTTTCAAAGGAGAATACAACATTACAGTAAATGCTGAAATCCATTGCAACTGAAGTCTATTTGTCTCATGCCAGATCTTAGGATCTTCATCTAGCTTTGACAGACAAGACTGAAATGATTCTCTACAGAAGCACAGCAGCTCCTGTCCTCAGAAGTACACAAGACAAGATAAAGGTAGGTCATTATTTAAGTGAAATATAATGTTTTGCCTCAGCTCACATAAGGCTAGGTTATTACAAACAACTTGATAACCAGGTCTCTTTCATCCCAGTCTATTGCCTTTACTGTAAACTCTAACTTGCAAAAGACTGGCAACTCTGATCTGTGAAAAACAGAGCAGCCTCTATTTTGTTGTACCTGTATGGGGGGGTGGGGGGAAATATAACAACAAAAACCCCAAAACAAAACCCCAAGTTATCTATGGATTGCACTGCTAATGAAAACAGAAAGTATGTTCTAAACCAGTTTTAGCCTGGTACAAAAAAACAAAACAACCCCCCCACACACACACACACACAAAACCAAAACAAAACCAAACACAAACAAACAAATAAAACCATTTTTTAAAGCAATCAAACAAGCAGATAATTAATAAATTAATTAAAAAAAAAAAAAACAAACAAACCCATAACCACACGCAACATAGGCAGCAGCAAAACCTTGAATTTAAGGTTCAGCTGAAACTTTAAATTAAGTCAAGCTCAAATAATATTTATGGAACACTACATGCCACTTTCATTGGTGAAAGTAAGAAGTACAAAAGTCTAGGCATGGATAATATGCAAGTGAGTATTCTGCTGCTGCAAAGGACCATGTAGAGAAAGCTTTCTCTCAGACCAGGTACAGTATTCTAGGTAGCTGGGATGGCAAATGGCTCTTTATAATGACATTTAATGAGGAATTAAATTTACAGGATTTCAGAAGACCAACTACATTGTTTTACTGGATTAGCTATATCAGGGATGACCCTAATGGGCCCTACATAAGCAACAGAAAGGTAACCTCTAGAAAATGTTGCAAATGTGAAATTATGTTGTCAAGTAACTGCAGCTGCTTAGTTCCATGAGTATTTATCAACACAACAAAAGCAGTTTCTCAACACCATTTCTGAAGAGCAATTGCTTGCATCTGAAAATTAATTCTTACTGACAATTCACTTGAAAAACTATGGAAACAGGTAGACATGAGGGATCTTCATCTAAAGATGAAACACTCGTGATGCCCTTCCCTCTCTCTTGGCCCTAAATGCGGTCTGGACTACTAGTTTAGGTGGTTATGGTTAGATGAAATAATACACTAACTATGATCTCCTAAACACTAACTTCTGTAGCTTACCAGATAACTCACTGTGGAGCATTGCCTTACGGGTCTTGTAATCACTTCCCACACACATCATGTCTTCAGCAGATCTGCACAATGACAAGGTCTTCAACTGCCATCAGTCACTGAGAAAACTGGGTCCCTGTGCAGTGAAAGACTTGGTTCAGGATGGGGTAAAGTAGGGCTCTCTGTTTACCCATAGTCTTCTCTTTTCTGTGTGTGGACTTACTGCCCACAGCCTCCTGTGTCTTCCCTCATCAAAGATTTCAGAACAGCACTGACAGCATTCAAAAAGCTTTAGCTTATTTCACACCTCTGTCCTTCTTCTGTTTCTCTGGTCCTGGTAAATCTGCAAGTTCCAAGATTATTCAGAAGTGTGTAGATAATTTGTGAGCTCAGTTCCATATATCTTCAAAGTAACACAACTTTAGAACAGACAGAGCAGGCACTCACTTGAAAAAAAAATCAGAGGCCTTATCCAAATTGACATCACAATCGTGAAAATACTGTCTGTATTAGCAGACAATAAAGTTCTCTGCTCACACAGTGAAGCTGAATCTATCACATCCTTCTCTCAATTATCCCCAGTCAATTTATCTCTTATTGCCATAAAAAAAAAATCTCAAGCCCTCATAAAAGCAGACAGTTCTACCCATTTCATTCACAAGCATAAGTGAGTCATGAAATGCAGAGATAAAGCAGTGCTCTAGAGGAAGCTGTCGAATTGATTTTGTGGGTTCTGACTTGAAAAACAACATGAGTGCTGGGTAGAGGGAGGAAAGGAGAGAAGGAGGGAAGTGGAGAAAAGAAACCAAGAAAGGTGCAACCCAGTGAGGCAGTGAAAAATGTCAGTCAGCTTTCCAGTGATGCTCTATCCCATAGTCACTCACTAGTTTACCACTCATGCATAGCCATTCCTCGAAGGAAGCAGTGGAGGGGAACCTGGCATTCAACTGGTGGACAATCACTTAACAATGCATGGATACAAGCAGTATAATGAAAAACTCTCTGCTTTTGTAAGTGATTTAACTTTCATTCTTGAGCAGTGTTTCTGGAAGGTTGGTAGTAATGCACTATAAAAAATACATTTAATGTTGATCTGGGCCTCATTTTTCTATGTATCAACTTTAAATATAGTTGACAGGAGAGAACCATCCTGAATTGTGATTTTCCTTATCAAACCCGTTCTTGAGGGAATAACTGAAAATGGTACTGGGAGAGAAAAAGCAGGCAATAAAGAATCATCACAAACAACAGTCTGGGGATGTTTTTTGTGAAGGAACTCCAGTTTGTGAAATCAGTAATAGCAGAAAAGTGATGATCAACCTTACCAGAGCAGTAAGTCCAATATTTTAAGGTTACTCGACATAAGACAAACCATTGCTTTAAAAAGGAAGTTTTGAGCCACTGTATTTGGCCTACAATAACACAGTAATTGACAAATTGTCCTTCACTGAGGAATTCTAGCAATAAAAAAATCTGTATTTGATGAGTTGGTGTGATATGGCTATGAGTATGACTATTGAAGTTAAGGGTTGAAGGAGTAAAGTTCTTCCTAAATATTTGGTTCTTGTTTTTCAGGTGGAAAGTGTGGTTAGCTAAGAAAAAAAACTGAAGGTGACAGTGTACAATGGGGATATCCTTCAAGCAAATGCTGACAGCTAGGAATAGCAGAGCCATGAAGAGATATATAAATGGCTGTACTCATTGCTAGTGTCTTAATCCAATCTCCAAGATAAATATAGATAGGCTTTCTCTTTTAACATACAGGTCCTGAAGCACAATGGTATTTACTATTGGTAGGGAAAGAATTCTGTTCTGGGGAACACGTGAGAATGAAAAATAAAACCAAGAAATAATCATTCAAAAGAAACTCAAATTTAATTTGAGTTAATTGGAAATAGATCACTATAATTTATTATAAAAATGGACCTCTGATGTCTAGAAGAAAGCTTAAGAATAACCAACATCAGCAACTGGAGCCAAGAAATCCAATTAAAGTCCTATGGGGGAAAAAATTAAGTCTTAAACTTTTATTTCAACAAACATCTGAAGTTTTATCCATGTTTCAGTAAGATGCTCATAGCTTCACAAGAATGGAGGGCTTGTGAAGCTTGATTTTCACTTTTAGTGAAAAATCTTAAAGCTTTTAAAACTGATTTCCCTCACACAACTCAGCCCAAACCATTGCAAAATAATTTTTGGTTTTTTTTTTTTCCCCCAAGCTGCAGTTTTGGATGAATAAATGATAAAAATATAAGGAAAAGGGGCAGATATACCTATAAGCCAGACTTGTTGATTTGAATGCAACTGGAAGATCTTTGTTCTTGGTGAATTCTCAAATAAACTATTACAGAAAATAGCCTGCCTGGACTTCACTTTTTATCTGCACAAAGAGATAAAAACGAAAATAAACGTCTGTTTACCAAACTTAACAAACAGAACAAATTTACAAACCTTTGTTTAACAACATCCCAAATACCAGTTGAAATCACACATTTCATCAGATGTTTTGAAGCACCATCTTGTTGCATTTTTCTTGGTTTGTGTATTGGTTCTCTCCTTGGTGAGTGGAAATTGTTTCCTGCATCAAATGCTGGCTACTGCCTTTGTATTTCAGGGTGAATGTGAGTGATTTCAGAAGAGCATTCCTCTTGTCCTCTAACACGGTACTGAGTGTGTGTTTTAACCCAAGCAAAGGCCTGACTCACTTACATAGGAGTCCTTATAGGCTCCCAGTACGATTCAAAGCCCTCCAAGTAAGGCTGTGAAGAGAAGGGATTCCAGGTAATATTTTAATCCAAATCCTCTCCTTCCTCATGGCCTACATTTGAGGGGCAGGGAAGTCACTTTCAAGCCAAGGAAATTGATTATCTGCTATTTTAGTCCTAGTTTTATCCAGGATCCCCTTTTCAGTTCAGGTAAGCAGCACTTCTAACAGACTTTCCTAGACACTGTGGTGTCTGACAAGATGCCAGCAGGTGGCCTTAAGCAGATCATGCTTGGAGAAGACAGAGCAGGCAAATGCTTTAGGGAAGCAGCTGCTAAAGGAATGACAGCAGACATGCCTGTAAAGACTCTGAAGGTGGCTGCTGGCTGGGGAAGAGCTGTTTCCACTCATCCCTTAGCAGTGGTCTCCAGAGCTTTTGCTTCACCTTCAGCTAAACCCCTCACTCTCCTGAGCTGGGCTGTCCCAGTTCTGGAGCCAGCCCTGTATCCATAACAGTGGTGGCAAAGCTCTGGTTTCCATTCTGCTAAGAATGCCTGTAAAGGCTCTCCACTCCTCTGTGACCCTTCCATAACATAAATAACTGGCCAAAGTGCAGCTTCACTGTAGGATGACTTGTAGGGCACATGCCATCGTAATTTAACATCAAACTTTCAGGGAGTGATCTGCTTTCTACTTATTAGTCTTAATATTTGGTCCTGTAAATGCTTACACTCCTGTGAGAGCAAATTATTCTGTCATAGGGTCAGGAGAGTGAGTAAAACACCTAAAGAAACAAAGCTGGCCCAGCTGAGCTCATTTTTGTTCTTCTGATTTTGTTTCAGTAGTAAATCAGTGACTAGAATATTCTGACTAATGCACAAAGAGTATGTTAACAACCTCTCCAATAATGAACAATTTGCCTCCCAGTCTTTGCAAATGACCTTCATAATCTATCATCTTAGCTTGAGAGTAGCCAACAGCCCACAGCCAGAACCAAAGTCACAGCAAAGTCCCACAGCAGACAATATGGGATGAGATTGCTTTAGATCATGCAAGATCAGCCCAAACCATTTAACTGACATCAATCACCAGCGTGGCACCACTTCACTCACTACATGAACCTTATCAAACAGTTCTGGCCTCTGGAAATCTTTAATGACCTCATATGAAAAATGGCTTTGCCTTAAGGTTTATTCCCAGTCTCTTGAATGTGAAGAATATAGCAGTAGCTGCCAGGCTGTGCCATGTATATGAGCCTGCTAAAACATGAACAGGTCTATATCCCTCAGCACTGAGCACAGGGATACAAGTAACAGCTGCAAGGGTGTTCATATCAGCACCTGATACCCCCAAAAAAATTAAGATTCCTATTTAAAAAGTCACCTTTGTCATTTCAGAGTGCATTTGAGTTAGGTTAATCTCTTGTGGTCAAGCTAAAGAAGTGCAGGAAGGGCAAATTCTCTCTCCACATCTCCCCTGATGAAAAAACAAACAGAACAAAACAAAAACCAAACACACAAAAAACCAAACCACTGTGTTAATCTGGACTGTCTCCCAAGAAGATAAGAAGCATAGACATGTAAGATACACAAGCAAGTATTTTCTGGGTAACATTGTAATTACATGAGACAGACCTAGCTTTCAGAGGGATTTGATGTGGGGTTGTTTTGTATTCTAACTGCAATAGCTGAGTGCCATCCAAAATGCAACTAAGCTGAAAGAAGCAGAAAAACAAAAGCATCTCCTTTGTCCCAAATGAATTCAACTTCGTTAGTTTTGGCAGCTGTTCACAGAAGATCAGAAAAAAAAAAATTGTTTGATTTTTCCCTTCTTTCCACTTAAGGTCAATGATTAAAACAGGATCAGCTCAGCGACTACACCTACAGTTCACAGTCTGTTAGATAAACTCACGAAGTACCTTTTTGACAGCTGTGGGGGGAAAAAAAAGAAAAAGCAACTGAAAGATAGCATGACTTCTTATAACAGCTCTCCAAAATGGGGAAGATTGTTGCTTTTTCAGGTAGTTAAAAGCCTGGGCCATGAGGCAGAACAATTCACTTCTAATCTCTCTCCCAGAGACCCACTTGTTGTCAGCCAGCAGGTCATTCACACTAAAAGTTTCAGAGACATATGTCACAGTCTTGACACGCAAACCAAATGCAGTTGCCAGTAAATAAAACCATCTGCAGAATAGCTTAGGCTCAGTATGTTTCCCTGGTGGCAGGAATTCATGGAGATATGAAAAAAGGAGTTCTTCTTGAAATAAGCAGCCAGTCTTGTCTAAAAAAGTCACATTCGACATGCCATTACTTATGGTGTGATTTTCAAAGAGTCTAGACAGATTGATCAGTCTTTGAAATGCACTGGTTTTGCAATTCCTCACTGCATTATTGCTCCCATTAAAAAAAAAAAAAAAGAAAAAAAAGGCTAAAGCCTAAAGAAGATCTATGTTTAGATAACATGAAGCTTAAAGAGAATATTCACTCACTTCAAACTGTATTTGTATGATTCTCAACCTTACTGTGGACAGGGAAAAAATTCCTATTATCAGCTTCACAGATTTAAGGATTAGGTTGAATCCTCTGAGACTATTAAAAAAAAACCCAACAAACACCCAAAAAACCCCTCCACCAAAACAAAAACCCCCAAACCACCAACTTCTCCTCTGCTCTTGTAATGGGCTAATTCCATTTAGAAAATTTTCCTCCAAGGAAGCATTCTTTTAGGGGAAAGAAAAGAATTCATTAAAAAAAAAAAAAAAACAGGACAGGAGTGGGAAATATTGTGCAGGAGGACCTTAGAGCAGCAGTGTTTCACTGGATTCCTTACAGAGCCTGTCAATGTTTGGTGGGAAAAAAATAAGGTCCCCTGTTCTAACACTGAACAATAACAAGCAATTCATTTAGTCTTATTAGGATGTCAAATACTCCTCCCAGATTATCATCAACATCCTCTGATAGTGAAAATATCTGTTTATTAAATGAGGGTTTTGTTGGCTGATAGAATTAAAAGTGCTAAGTTTTCAGATCCAGTCACAGAGTAGGCAGTAACAGTGTGATGAATGAAAGTATTTCTAAGCCATATTTCTGTTGTCTTATTTTTAGGCTGGCTGAAACCAAAACTTTTTTTCTCCTAGTATAAGGTTGAAAGAGTTAGAAATATGCCTTAAAACAATTATAGTTCAGTTCATTGAAAGGGTCCATATGGACACCTAACTCAGGTATCTGCAAGGTGGTGAATCCAAAATACTGCTCCATATTCCTCCTGGTAGCCACTACTCATTGTTATGTAGATCACCCCAACAAAAACCTAAAGATTATGGAACTTTGTCAGTCCCTTACCACCCACACTTTCAGACTCTACCATGAACACACTTACACATTTGTGGAGTAAGCTAGTTGAAGTTCACTAGGTATGAAGTAAGGGAGAACAGTGTTCACAGTCAAAGAGCTAGTGAAAATATAGTACCATTGATTTTATATCAAGGAGGGTGAAACTTGAACTTAGAAAATTGCAGCATCAAGAAGTCTCCCAAAGTGTTCATTCTGAAAATAAATAAATATATTCTAAACAAAATAAACAAATATATTCTTATCATCTCATGGGCTATGAAACTAGAAGTTTAGAATAACTTTTACAGATACATGTCCATAATTAAATGGAAAAAAAAAAAAAAAAGAGTAAATATAGTCAAGAAGTTTAAGACATCAACACGGTTTGGTAAAATTGCTGATGATTACATGAACACTGATTTTAGCCTGCGAAAGCTAATGCCAGAGCATTTTGTTGAATTTTGCTTTAGTCTGACCATAAAAGTGCTGAATCTGATTTATTTAATCAGATTTCTTTTTTTTACTGACACAAAATTTGATGCCAGCTTTCACTCTGAACTGACAAATTGCAAGGGGAAAGACTGATCCTTTCAAAAGCGGGGAGGTGAATCTAGGTGGATCTAAGGAGAAATGCTCCTTTCTGGCATGTCAGTTCTTCACTCCTGTTTTTGCCAAGTAAACTTTGGCTAAGTATTATGAATGTAAAGAAAAGAGCCGAATCAACTCTAGTTTCCTCTTTTTTTTTTTACATAACAGGAAATAAAACACTTTCCCCTCCCCCAAAGAAGCATGAAACGACAGAAAAGAATCCACCTGACACACTGTACAAATACAAAGAAGTGGCAGGATTTACATAAAACTTGGGGAAAGAATTGCATGTGTGAGATTACTTTTTACAACAACTTAAACCCAAGAGAAATGCCTTGCTGTAAAACTTCAGCTTAAGAATTATGAAGAACAAAGCTCTAACACAAACAAATTTGAAAACACTTAATTATTAATATTGTAATAACAAGGCCAACAAAACACTTGGAGTAGCTTGAAGTACTAACAGTTCCTCTGGATTAATTGTATGCAAACTATTGTAAGGAACTATTAGTCCAATACTATTCCTATTTAAATTAATGGAAACTTTTTTAAATTAAAAAAAAATATCAACACAAAAATAAGACTAAAATTATTACTGATTTTAGTTCTTGGTTGGAAAAACAGAATCATAGAATCACAGAATGTTAGGGGCTGGAGGGGATCTCAAAAGATCATCCAGTCCAATCTCCCTGCCAGAGCAGGATTACCAATATCAGATCACACTGGAACATATCTAGGCAGTCTGAATACCTGCTATAGATTCAGTTTAGTTTGGTTTAGGTCTAAGAGTTTGCAATAAAGCCTAATTTTCAGTCAGTTATATTCATCATGATATATTGGATTCATCTTCATACCTTACTTGCACATGGTTTGCTTAATGACACCGTAGATCATAACTTCTGAGGGCGCTGAGGTTCTCAAACAGGTATTCAAGAAACATCCCATAGAGAGAATTTCCTGTTTCTAGCTATTGGAAAGTCACTGGAACTTCTGAGAAAAATCTTCTCCAGGACAATAAACTGAGAAAATAGTTCTTCTGATTCCAATAGGCATTTTAGTAAATAAAGAAAAATGGGACAAATTATTTTTCAAAGACAATGTTAGAGACACCAAAATATTGATTACACTGCTATGAGGGAGCTCTCAGGAACCCAAGCTAAAAGAAGTTCTAATAATCAAAAGAAAATCTGTGATTGCAGAAAGTGTGGTGGTATCAATAACTGTTAATGAGCAACTTCAGCAGCTACTTGCAACAAAAATAAATCACCTGTCACTTTCAGGGATTTGCTTGAGTGTGTCCAGAGGAGAGCCACAGAGACAGTCAGAGTGCTGGAGCACCTCTCCTGTGAAGACAAGCTGAAAGAGTTGGGGCTGTTCATCCTGGAGCCAGTGCTAATCCTTCCTCTTTATTGAGGTCTGTTACAATAGCAGCTTTTCAGCTGCATTCAATGCTCACTAATTCCCCAAAGATGATGTTAAAGAGCTCCTGAAGAAGCTGCCTTTTCAGGTCATTGTATTTTTCACTCTTCAAGACTTTGTATCCAAGAAAAACAGATTATTAGTGACTGGAAAACATCCAAGGACATATCTCATTTTGTTTTGGTTTGTTGGCTTTCAGAAAATTCTCTCTTCAAACAGTGAGCTTTTATTAATTTAAATGATCTGAAGTACTGACTGTAGATTTGAGAAAGCAGTATCATTGCCTCAGAAGAGCTTTGTTTGATACATAGCAAACACTAACCTCTTTAATAGTTAGAATGCAAGAAGCATCAGTTTCATTTCACATTAGTGCCTCTAGCAGCATGTAGTAAAGGTAGCTGAGATCTTTGGGGATATCTGGCAGAGCTTCCAGAAATTGTTCTGCTGTTTGCAATGCAGGTGTCAGACAATGTAGCAGTTTTCTATTCTTCTCCCATGTTGAATGCACTTGTAGGGTTTATTAATGGTACTGTTATATTGCAGAAGGGTTATACACCAATTACCACTACAGAAGGAATATGTTTTTTAATACGTTGTAACAGGCAACCCTGACCTCAACCTGAAAGTTGTCTGAGTGCAGGAAAAATCCAACTCAACCCACGTCTAAAAACAACTCCCTGGCTCAGAAGAGAAAACAAACAAACAAACAAATAATCTAAGGAGCCTTTAGTGAATTTTTTTTCCCCCTGTTCTTAAGAAAATACAGGTTAACACAGAAGCCCAGCAGAGCTCAGATTTCTATTTCCAAAGAGAAAATATAAATATTTTTAAAGCATCAGTCTCAGTGGCCACCCTTACATTGTTTGATTTTAGAAGATTGTATTTTGCAGTATAATACAGACAAATTAGTGAAAATATATGCAAATAACATTAATGTCCAATAAAGATGTTTTAGATTTTGGCATGGATAACTCTACATTTGTGTATCTTTGTGACTACTTATCTATTATGTCATTTCATTGGAGTAAAAGTCCTTTCCTGTCCAATTATTTTTTTAATCATGGGAAGTTATTAATGTTTGTATTTTTTTAACCTTTATGGCTCACAGAGTTTAAATGAACCTTTAAAAATTGCTGGTTGGGTAAAGACCACAGAACCCTTTATAACATGTTAAGAAAAGCTAATTGTTAAAAAAAAAGATAGATAAAATAATTACTATTATTCTTGGTGATTAAGCATCATATTTAGAGCATGAGAAGAATCTTTATTCTTCAGTTTAGCAGCTCTTAGAGCACAGGTTGGGAGATGAACCATACATGAGTTATATCTTTGCCATTGCTGCTGTAACATTACTGGACTTGCTGAAGATTGTTAAGAAAGTAATTGTCAACATTAGTGCCCAAACTTAATACTAAGTTTAATAGCAGCTCCACATCAGTCAGTAAGGTTCTCAGTAACCACTGTGTTACAAACCACAGGGCCACACTCAGGTTTCATTTCTGGTTTTATTTCCATCACTGGAATGCAGCAAATACAGATCCTGGGTCAGGTTTATTTAACCTGCACTGCCAGGTTTTATCCCCCTGAATAAAATATTTGTGGCAGTAGAATAAAGGATGGCACAGTTAAGGAGAGACTCCAGTGTCGTGCCCCTTCTATGTCCTTGCTTTATTGCACAGTGGGTTGGAGATTGTAGAAGCTTTTATTTTGCTGGATAAATGGAAGCTATTAACCAGGTCCTTGTAGTGGAACATTTAGGAAACACGGAAGGCTCTTCATTAGCGTAAATGCCAATACGTAGCACCGCCAGTAATGTAAAAGAGCCAAAAACTTTTAGTAAGAAGGATGGGGGGAAAGGAGAGAATCAATATCTTTTTTTTTTTTTTTCTGCTTCATTTACTTTAAACATTTTACATCTCTCATTTGTGAAGTGAATACCAAGTGAAAAACCTCAGCAGTAAGCTGTAGACATAGATCAATCCATGCTCGTTTGCTCTTTAAGTTCCCTCCTGAAGTCAGAACTAGGCAGAAGTCTCTGAATAAGCCATCTGGGCTAAGCCCACTCTCAGGCTACCCTATCTGTGAAGCACACAGTTTCTTCTTTCACCCCCAGGAAAGTAAATGCACAGTAACACCAGCAAGGTCAATGTGGAGAGAAGGGAGAATTTTAGTCATAGCCTGCATATTTGTATTCACCTTCCTGATAGTTGGCTCTACTGCAGGGCACAGCAGAAAATATTCAGAGAACAAGCAGTGCTTTTAAGATTGACCAAATTCACTCTTGTTCCCTCAGTGCAAACTATGGATGGCAGAAAGCTTTTCATCTCATCTAAAGATACCATCACAGTCTCAGGCCCTTTGAGGGCAAGGCCAGCTAGAGAACATAGATGATGAATTAAGATTTAACATCTTCCCAGGTGCTGAACATTCAAGGGGCCTTACACTCTGTGTTGGGATCATGTTAACAAATACATGGTGTCTATACCACTGAACTCTACTTCCTTTGTCATTTCTTTATCACTCTCTTCTCAGAGAAAAAAATGCTTCTCAAATTTTTAACCTTGCAGGTTTCTTTGGGCCAACTTGTAGTTGCATCAGTAACATGGTCAGCATGATTCATCTCTTCTATAATCAAATTCTCCTGTTTGCAGACTGCTGGCAGAAGTTCACATAATTGCATGGCAGCTGAGCAGTACAGAATAACTTTGTGAAGTCCCATACAACAAAAAAAATATATCTCAGCCTATTAAATAGCTCTACTGGTAGCTCAAGATAAGTCCTTGAGTCTAGTTAAAAAAAAATGCTTTAATGATTATGTATTTTTCTTTATACTGTATTTTAAACTTGGAGGGAGGATTTGCATTTATCTAGGAACCACGTAGAAAAAACTAAAAAAAGAGAAAAAAAAAGGAGGGGGGGATGTAAAGGAAATACTTTTTCCTAAGAGAAGCAATATTCATGTAAAACATCCCTTATGTTCCTTTTCACTTGTGTTCCAGTGCAGAGGTTCAGCAAAGTTGATTCCACGGCATGAATACAGAACTAATGCCAAAATATTTATATGGACTATCACTCACAGATCCATTTCATCATGTAATCACAGCAATTGTTTTGGGGATGCTTTGACACCAAAGTCAACAACAGCACTGTGGAGCTTGAGAAGGAGAAATATTTTGCACATTCCTTGTTGGCTCAACTTCATTTTTCAAAAACCGAACAAATGAAAAATTCACACCAAGTGCTCTCACAAATCTCTGTCCACGAGACCTGAGTTTTCTCCCATTTGTTAAGAATGTGATGAGTGCTTTTACTTAGGACCCAGGTTTAGCATCCTACCACACTGAAGAAAGAAATAGTTATATTAGGAGTAAGTTGTATTTTGAAGTAGTTAGGGTAAGTGCTTCCTAGTTTGGGACACACAAATTAACTAAAGCAAGTATTTTTATATGTAAATCTGATCATTTTCTGGTTTTATTATTAATCTGATTTATTATTAATCTAGCTCATTTTCTAGTTTTACTACTAATTCAGTTAAACACAGCAAAATACTGTAGACAATTCTAAGAGGTGTCAATACCTCCACAATTAATTTTGCTGTTATCATGCCACTTATTTCAATGCAATTTAAAGAAAAATCTGCACAACTCTAAGCACAGCTAAACCTCTGAATTAGGATAAGTGTAAGCACCCTCTTTTGACATCTCAAAAGTTTGGGTTTTTTTGTTGCTGTTAGCTTGTTTTGGAACAGAACTTCATCCCACATATGGGGTGCTTTTACAAGAGACTGATGAAGTTAAGGAAATATTTTGAGACTTTTCTTCATCCACTGCAGGATGCTGCCTAGAATGAGAATCTAGTCACTATAAAACATTTAAAGAGATATTAGCAAAGTTACAGGTCCTAGCCTTAAGAAAAAGGAAACTAAATAAGTGAAAGACATAGCTGAAGAAGTTTTTCTTAACCTTGACATTTCCCTCACCAAGCCATATGCTGCAGTTTCTCAGGGAGTATTGTTGCAGCATAGGGAGAACAATGAGTATTAGTTGAATAATCAGGATAGATTATCAAAATATACAAAATCAAAGTCTGTACCCTACAGCAAGTCATAAAGAGAAGCAGCCATCTGGAGCTCAGGAAATGTTTCTAGCTTTGTCAGTAAGAGTTTATTACAAACACACAATATAGGCTGCTAATTAAAAAAGCTACAAGTAAGCATTTTCCCTCTCTCCAGGGATTTTTTTACATACATGCATTAGCATTCAGGATTGTGATCTTGACAAAAAACTCTTTAAGCTTCTAGGCCTAGATGAAACTGACTGCAGGATCATAGATTTCCCTTCTCCACATCCAGTACCCAGAACCAAAAGACCAATATCTGGACCAAAACACAGTCTTTCTAAACTCAAAGGAAGTGAAAGAGAATTAACCACACTAGCAAACTGGACTATATATTCTTTCTAAATCAGAAGAGCATTTGAGGCTTTGCTTAGACTCCATTTCTACACCCACATTCACAGGGGCACATGAGTGCTTGGCGCACAGCTTGCATTCACACAGCATTCATCTGCAGTGCAGAGAGCACACTGTAACACATTACAGAACAGTCATTGCTCTCCCAAGCCATGGTCTAGCTTCAAACAAGCAAACCATAGTGAGCTGGACCCAGAGACACCTTTGTTCCCTCTTCTAGATGGAACAAATGTCATTATAAAATAGATAGCTGCAGTGGAGATGGATCTGAGACTGCTCAAAGCCATCTAAAATATGGCTTGCACAGTTTTTCACCCCTTCTACTGAAAGATTTCAGCAGCAGCCACCAGTTTTGAAGGGCCAGACTTGTATTTCCCGGTGTGCACACAGAAGAGGAGGTATATAATTGTAAGATACAGTCATATATTAATCTACAGATATTTAGAAGTTTTCCTAATCCAGAAGTTGCATCTTTGTTCCTCCTGTCTAACGTACCAGTCATCCCTACCTGAAGCAGACACAGCACTAAGCAGTCCCTCTCACAGTTAGGGGTTGTAAACATTGAGTCCTATGAGAGGGACTCTTTCCAGAGCTTTCTGCAGATAAAGGTTCTTCCTGATGTGTTCAAGTTTGCAGTCCAGACTCTCAGTTTTTAAAAAGAAAAAGCTACTTTCTTTGTTTCAGATGATGAAAGGTGCCCTACTTACTGAGAACACAAGCTACTTTTTGCTCTTGTGATTTCCTGCTGGCCAGGATGTACAGATGGCTTCTGAAGGGGAAAAAGAATGGAGAGAAAAAAAAAAAAAAAAGACAGATGACACTGAAGTACAGAAGAGATTAGCAGGGTCACTAGTGCACACTCCTGGGGTCTGGCTGAAGGATTCCTGCTTCTTAAAACTGTGAGTAGCAGGAGATGATGGACTCATCACTCAATGAAAAGTGAGTTACCGCTTTGTGGTGTGAACTTACTTGGCTGCTTTCCATCGCCTTGGCTCTTCAGGATGTGAAGGCTCATGGCAAAGTGCTACTTTGATGTTTTGCTGAATTTTTCTGTGGAACATATTAGACATGAGGCATATCAGATACAAGTTCAAAGCATCTGGGCTAAATTCACAGTTGGTATTGATGACTTTCTGCACTGCTTCAGGTGACATTTGAAGCAGGTTATTTAATGTGCTAATGAGCATATAACCAAGACTGACTAGGAACAACAGATCTTTTGTAAAAAGATGTAGGACATGGAATCACACTAAACTTGACAGATATTAGGCTAAGACATACACAGACTTATCTAACAAGAGCTGGATAGTGTGCTAGCATCTTCATTATGTCAAGAAGACAACAGAAGGCACGATGCAGGAATCAAAGCACTTCTTAGACAAGAAGCAGCATTTCCATTTATTTAGCACCAGATAAGGCACCTGTGTGGGATCACTCCCCAGACCCTGATATGAAGCAGTAATAGATCTCTTTAAAAACTGTAGTGTAACTTCCACTTGTAAAGCAGACACCATCTGAGAGACTGGTCAAAGGCAGAACACAGTGTTCAAGCATTTCTCTGTATAACTGAAGCCTTAGACAGGACCTTAGACAGGACTGCTACATCTCTCGAGACTGGGGGTGGTTATATTTCTTCATCTGAGAGGTGATTTCATGCTTCAGGAAGTAAAGAAAGTTTGTGCATTGACAATCTAAGTGCGGATGCCTCCCATAATGATTGACACCAGAGGTCGTGTAAGTGGAGCTTCATTTCTACTCCCAGCAGATCATGCAGCCAAGCGAATTAACATCTCTTTAGGAATTAGAAAGTCAAAGTTTTGACAGCTCTGGCTTCCCCCTTTGAAATGGGTTCAGTTCAGAAAGCCTCCTTGAGGTCTCATCTGCTCCTCACAATTATCTTTTTTAATAGACAATATGAAAGCCGGTGACACTCAAGGTGTACTGCCATACAGAGGTGAATTTCTTTCCCTGCAAAGGATATGTGGCAATGAAAGAAACAGACTGCTACATGGAGCAAGTAGTAAAACTGTCATAAAGAAGTATTAATTTCCTACAGCTGCCAGAAAACTGTCTCTGTCCCAATCCTAAATGTACATCTCAAAATGAGAGACCATTTCCAGCTTATGTCTGGGAGAATAATGCTGTTAGTGTAGAAGGCAAGCAAAATCTATTCCTAACAAGTTCCTTTTGCAGTTTGTACTCTCTTACCAAAGAGGGAATTTCCCAATACAATAAAAAAGCTGTTGAGCCTAGAACCCAAATATTGTGACACATAGTTGAAGCTCAACACATTTTGCCCCGCTGTGTGTAGTCAGCCAGTTGCCTAACTTCTTCATGAAGATGCACGAAGTACAACACTGCATTGGAATATCAACAAAGTAACAATAATACTTCTGTTCTTTTTTGCCTCATGGGAGGCTGATTTGGCCCCTGCAGCCAAGCCTGTAAAAGTTGAAGTAAAATATTTTTATGCTCACTTCTACTCACACCTAAGCCCAGCTGTGTCTCTGCTAGAACAGTGCTCTCTCAAATCCATTACTTGATCAATTAGTTGTCTACCATAGCCCACAGAAGTTCCAACATGGGGTCCCCAAATAATTCCAGTCCCTTACCAGACAAAAGGCATCAGAGGCCCATTGGCAGAATTCTCAGGAATCACTCTCTGGTGCACAGAATGGGACAACTTTTCTCAAGGCACAATAAAACATGATGCTTACAGTTAGCCTTAATTTGTTATTCATCTGTTTTCTTCAGGTCCTAACCTGTACAAATGCATTTCCCTTCCAACAAGGGATGCTTTATCAGCTCTGTGTTAAAGATGATACTTTGATGCAACTGCTGCTGTAGAAAACTAGAAACATGTTCCACAAAACCATTTAATTCAACACTTCTCTAAACTGAGAGTACCACGCAGAGAAAGATTTACTTTTTCTTTTCTAAATTATAGCTCATCTTTAAGTGAGAATGCAGAAAAATCCATCCCATTTGTAGCCTTTGTCTTAGCTTTTGATTTTCATTTCTGTGCATTTTCCAACCCATGGAATATCACTGATAAGTTTATAAAGTTATCATTAGTTCAGTGATGGCAGTACATTACTGTAGATAATAGAAACTTCCTATTTGATATGCAGCTGCTGATTGGGAAGAAAAAAAAATCAAAATGTTAATATCTTAAACCAAGAAGGGTGTAGTGCCTGGGAGAGAGACAGAGAAAGAAGGCATATCAACAGGAAGTCTAAAAGCAAACAATAAAAATCAGCATTAAGCCTACAGCTTTCTGGGTAACAGGAAAATGACAGCTAGTATAATCCAAAAAATAAAGAAAAAAATCACAAGGATAGCATAAGCATTCAAGCTTCATCACTGTTTCTTCCCTCAGCTGATCTGGCATTTTACTACCTTTTTCATATATTCCTCATTACTCAGCCAGCTTCATCCAAAAATACTTAACCTTGATCAGCATGTGCTGCTGATTACAAAGAGAAAGTCTACACAGAAAAAAAGGGAGAGTTACCCAGAACATTCAAGTGACCAGACACTTAGAGAATGCACAGACTTCCATCTTACTCCACAGCTTGATTCACTGCTACTTCCTGACTATCACTGTTCTGGAGCTATGCAGTGCAACAGAGAAAACAAGATACTACCCAGTTTTGCTGGTGTCTCTCTCTGAAATTCCCAGGATTACATATTACAGCATGACAGGCAATGCCAACTGCTTCCCAAGATAATTTTTTGGTGGTGAAGTTTGAGGAAACTCAGACTTTGACAGCAGGGAACCACCACAGCAGAAATTATAATCATTTTCCATTACTGACTTCAATAACTTCTCACGTAGTAAAAACCTTCTCACATCATCCACTCCACTGGAGTTGTGCAAGAAGTGTGTAAGATGTGGCTTTTCAGGAGATAGTTTGGTGGTCATGGCAGCTGGGTTATGATTGGACTTGAAGGTCTTTTCCTACCTTAATTTTCTATGAAATAGGATTAGCACTCTTGCTACAATGAAGTTGTAGTGATCTTCCCCAACATGAAGATCTGATCCTTTTTGACCCTTGAATCAGTGCCCAAGATTTCCAGTGGTGATTTGGGAACTACCCAAACATTTTTTGTTTCTGGATAGAATATAAACAGATGAAAAAGAACACAAAAACATTCTCCCAAAGCCAGGAAGAAATACTTCTTAAGTCGCTCTTGAAGCATCGATCATTGTCCAGCTGACCTAGACAACGGACTTCAAGGTTAACACTTCCCTTGACCTACCATGGTTCTCTCAAAGCTAAAAATATCATCAATTTCACACCAGTCAGGACTCTTGGTTAGAGAGATGATAGATAATAATTTAACATGTCTCTCTTTTTATTGGGTACCTTCCCTTCTTCTGTAACTTCTTATCATGCTCTTTTTCAATCAGATATTAGTTGAAGTCTGTGTGTGCCACATTAAGTAGGACACTCAGCTGGTAAAAAAGTGCATATGCTGAATGGAGCTGTTCTAGTCTGACTGAGAATATGACAAACACACAGACAGATCATTGGAGATCAAGCTTCTCTTCCAACTTTTCTAGGCTTTTTAATAATTTCTTTTTGTAGCAGTGATTTTTCACATGAAAGGCAAGACATTTTGCACAGTGTCCCTTGAAACTTACTCAAAGAAAGCAAAATATGCACAAAACCAAAACAAGAGATACCTGAAGGAAAAATGAGATTCCATTCTGCTGTAAATAATTTGCTGTAACTTTTTGAGAGACAGCCTGGACATGAAGTGCAGCCAAAGACTATCTCTTTGCAGTCTTAGAGGGCACAAAGCATTTCAACACTACAGTTGTAAACATTTTCTTTAGCAAAAAGATGTTCACAGATCTTTAGAGGATCAAGACCTTCAAATCAGACTTTCAAAACAAAGTAGGTGTAAGCTATTTGGTACTTTTAGCACTGATCAAAGGAAATTACTTACAAACAGTCCAAGCACAGCACTTACAGCCATTGCTAAAGGAAGAGTTTTCAGTAACAGCACTCACTGTGCAAGCCACAAATTGCAATCCAAAACCAGAGACAATCAGATCTTTACTCAGAGACCACCTGACAAGCTCTGCTCAGGGTCCCAGACTTTCATAACAGAATCCAAATAGGGTCTTTCTTTAGAACATGAAATGGTTATTTCAGTGTTTCCACTTATATAGATGGACAAACAGGCGTTGTGTATCTGTCCTCTACACCTTTGTCTTCAAGAAGAGTGAGAGATGCGAGGAGCACAGCACAGATACAAGGAAACAAAATGGCTCTAAAGAAGAAAAAAAAAAAAAAAAAAGGAAAAAAATTGACCAGGATTGACACACAGGGAGCTGAATATCTGACAAAATCATCAGCCTATTTTACAGCTGAAGAGAGTCTGAGCAATAAAACCAGCAAATATTGTTTATGTGTATAAAACTGATCCTTTCATTCTGTAAAATCCTAAAGCACATCATAAGCACTGGGCACAGAAATCCATGGAATGCAATAGCTGTTGATAAAAAGTAACAATTCCTAATAGCTTAAAGCAGTTCTAAACCAAGAAAATACCAAATGACCAGTTCTAGGAAACTGACAAAAGCACCAAGAAAAGGATTCAGTAGAGATTATCTGAAAACTTGATAACAGTGGCAGCATTTTTCTTTTCCTTTTCCTTCTGTATTTCTCTTTTTTGATGCTCATTAATAGTCTTCAGAAAGATTCAAAAATCAGACTCTCCTCCTTTGGTTTTCCCAGGGCACAGAGAACATGATTGATGTCCTCATCACTTGCTTATAGCAAAATACTAACCTTTTGTATTGCTAATTTTGATCTGAGCTGTAGAGTTCCAAAGTTATTAACTATTTCCTTTCCATTTTCTTCTTGACATATGAAGGATATTTCAGATTGCATGTCAGAGGAAGGAAGAAAGGAGATATGAAAGAGAGTGCTAAATATTTTTAAAAGGCATTCTAAGCCATGTTCTACCAATAGTTCATGAAAGGTGAAGTTCTGTCAATCACCACAGGGAACAACAGGAGGTGGGGGGGTAAACAAAACAAAACCAAAAAAACCCGCAGCTATATTTGAAGGAGTACATCACAGTGTTCCTGTCAGTACTTTCCTTTCCTTCTACCTTCTCTATTTTACGTTTTTATGACAACTAGGAGCAAGGTAGGTCTTAAGGGGGCTGGAGGAGTAGCTCAGCAGACTAAAACAGAAGCACAGGTCCCTGCTGCCAGCTCCTACCCAAAACTATATTTACCTCTGTGAGAAGTGTCAGCAGAACAGGGAAAGAAAAAAAAAATTAAGTGATGCAACAGAACAAAAAGAAACAGAGGTGAATCTTGCACTTTGTCATGCTAAAACTGAAATGTGGGCATCCAAGTAAGGTGGCTTTTTCAAACCTTTTAATACCTTAAGCTTGCAAGTTAGCTAGTGATGCTTAAAACCTGCAACAAGCTTGAGGACAGAACTCCTTTGTGTGCCAAGAGACAATACAGCTTCTCTAAAACTGCCCACACCAACTGCAAAGGCTGAGGAGGCCACACCAGGTTCAACTGCTATACAGCTTTGCACAGAATCGTTTCAGCAAGTCTTTCCCCACAAAAAAACATTCTCCATTGTACAGATTTCTTTCTGAACTCTGGAGAAGCTCCTCAGCTGAAAATTAAAATGATTTGGAGTTGTAAAATGTTTTAAGTTTTGACAGGGAGAATCAGCATAGAAGAGTATGCCAGCATCTGTCACTCAGTGTAATGGTGCCATGGGCTGAAGGAGGCCAACAGAGATCTAGATTCACTTAGGAGACATTGAGCAAATGGTAACTACTGGGAGCAGGAATCCGTGTCAATAATTAGGTTGTTACTCATCAATCCTGTGTTCAGAGGCATGGAAGCCATTTTGGTTTTCTTCTAAGAGGTTACAGTTGCATTTTATGTATGGTTTCTATATTCCAAAGCTTTCACACCTAGGGTAGATCGTTTTTAAGACACTGAAAACTCATGGGTCTTCAACAGGCCCTTCATACATGAAAGACATAAGCATGAAGAGGTATCCAGGCCTATATATGAGATTTTAGACATAGAGGTCCACTCTTGACCCAGATTTACTCTGGGTTCAGGCAAAGTCAGTTTACTTTCTATACTCATTTCTTGCACGTACACAGAAATTAATAACAGCAAGGAACTAAGTTTGGCAGTGGGTACTCTCCCAGTGCCTGGACATACCTGAACTACCCTGAATCAGAGTGAACTCAGAATCAAAGAATCAATTAATCTTTGAACTTTTCCACATGCTAAGTGGGAAGCTTTATATTCAGGGTATTCTGGCCCATTCCTCTTGCTGGAGATGACCTGAAGTCATGCAGACTACAGAAGCATTCACCCAAGCAGAGCACAAAACAATTATCCAGATTAGGAAGCCTGTAGATAGCCAGCAGACAGCCTGTGTTCCTAGGAGTGGAGAGACATATATTCAAGCCTGATAGGTCAAAGCAAGAGGTTAAAATCTAAGGCCTGGATGAGTAAGTTGTATGACCCCTTAGCTGGAAAGGGGCTCCATTACCTTCTGTGACAAACTACCACAAGTTTAGTTACAACACAATATATTAACTTTCTGATTATAGTGCTGACCCTTGTGTAGCCTTGGGATGACCAAAAGAAAGTCAGGCACAAACTTCAAGCTTTTCTGCTTGTCTCTATAATTGTCCACATTGGGCAGGCAACCATTTTTCAATATGATGGGAATCCTCTCAAAGATTAAAGTAGTAAATGGAGGAAGAAAAAATCCCTTCCACCCATTTAAGCCTTTCAGAATCTTTCGGAAATAGCACAGACCGAAGAGGAACTCTTTTCCTCAGAATAGTTTTGCAGTCCATGCTTAGGAAGCTTTTAGCTGAGTTTCAGCCACGTTTTGTGCATTTTCAACCTCACATACCCACCATCTGGAGAGGCAGCTCTGAGGGTAGAGCTGGGGAATGCCATCACAATAAACTAGTCCTTTTGGGGTTTTTATACGACTGAACTGCTGCGAATCTGAAACACTTATTGCAGCACAGTGAAACCTAGTGACAGATGGTAATAATCACTTAAAAATAAATCTCCTTTATGCAACCAGCTTTTGCATTCATTGAATAAATCATTAAATCTACAGTACATTTCTGTGTGCTGTGCATTGCAGAAGCTCTGCAGGGCACTTTTCTTAAAAAGATGTTCACTTACCTATCATTACTGTTAGATGCAATAGATAAAGTTTTAACCCTTACAAAGTCAATTACAAAACTCCATTTCTCTTTCAGTGAGGACCAGGATTGCACCAAAGCTACCCACTACAGATAATCTCAAATTAAAAGGATGCATTCAAATATCTCCAGCTCAGAAGAGGTGCACCTGTAGAGAACAGCTCTGTAGCAAGCAGCTTATATTCTCAAGTATTACACTGACAGCCTTTTTTTAACTTGCACAGCCACAAATTGCATTATTGCCCATAAAAGTATCCTGAATGTGTAATGGAAAATCCCAAAGCAATTCCTAAAATAATGGGGGTTCAGCAGAGGTTTAACGATATTACAAAAGCTTTCCTGTGTAAATAGAGATGGAATGAGAGTACTTTGCATTTAATGAGCTTACTTCATGGCTTGTTGCTTTGTTGCTTGTTCTTGTTTTTGTTTTTTAATGAAAGGTGCAGTCCTACAAAGTGCCTCACAGTGACCTCAGATTAGCAGAACCTGTTCATCACATTCTTAATCCTAACTAGTTAACAAATTATTCTGTAAGTGGAGTGCAGCCAGGTCAGAAAGATTAGCACCACACAAAACTGAAGTCTATGAAATTGGTTTGGTCTATTGTGCTTTTTTCTGCACAGCTTAAAAAACAAAACTTTGCAAGAAAAGGCCCAAATCATAGAAGACAGAACAAATATCTACAGAAATACAAATAAAATGCAGGGGTCATGCCATGTGGTTGGCTTTTAAGTACCTATCACATCAAAAGGGATGGTTTCCTGCAAAACTTTGTCAGCCAAAGTTGCTACAACGGAAGAAGTCTCACAAGAGTCTTTGAAAGAGTCCAGCAGACTACACAACAGCACAAGACATTAGTTAGCAGTGACTCAGTCAGAGCTACTAAAGGTTAGGTGTGTATATGAATTTAGCTAGACTACAGCTATAGCTATAAATCTGTAGTATAAAACTCAGCTGATCTGCACCTTAAACCTCACAGCTGTTACTTCTTACTTCAGATCTGCCCAAATGGAGGTCAGACTCCTTGCAAGAAAACAGAACACCTTAGTGCCTGTTATACAGATCACACCAGACAATCATCAGATGAACAGTTTGGAGACCAGGGCCATAGGATTTCTTTTGCTTCCCCTACTACACCTGAACTATGAAGCTACAGAAGGACATTCTCCTTTGTGCTTCTTCCTTCCCCACTGTTCTTCACTCAAAGGGTGAAGAACACTCTTTTCCATCTCAACAGAAAAAGCATCGTTTGAAGGAGCTTCCCTAATGTTGAAAGAAGAGGGTTTGAGCTCTGCTAGACTGTTACAGGCAGTAAGTATGGGTAGCTATTTCCTTAAGTTTACAGTGTGGCAGCCACTGGGATTTAAAAGCCAAATCCTGCTCAGTATTATGAAAAGTTCATTCTTCAGATGTACAATGAAGAAAAGGCTTCAGGTGAAGAACCTCATTTGTATAGTAATGCCACAGGATCTCACAATGAGGATCTAATGTTTCTTGGCACTGTGAAGGGGACCTCTCACAGGTCCATAGGACAGGCACCTTGAGGTATCTCACTCAAAGACAGAATTTACAAATTTCTTTTCTCTTCTTTAAGTGCTAATTGTTGGGAACACTTACAGATGGCTCTAAATAAGCACAGAAGGCAAATGGCATTGCAAGCTGTGTGTTTGTGTTTGCACTGCGGAGGAGCAATGAGCAGATTGGCAAGTTTTTCCTAAGTGATCTTGAAATGGAATAACATTGATGCTACATGCATTATGCAAAAGTGGGTGGATTGATTAGTGGGTCACACAATTCCAAAGACCCATTATACAGCTTCCTTTAAATAATTAAGCACAGGAAAATGTACTACTGCAAAGCTAACTAGGATCATCTTGCTATTTAGAAGATTCATTGCATGCTTCATGGCTAAAGAAAAAGCTAAGCAGGTTCACCCTCGGTTGGGGCATTACCCTCAGTTGCATGGGCAATGTCCTATTCCTTCAAGCACATTCTATAGTGGCATCAACAAGCATCAGCTTCCCAGTGCCCTGACTTTGTTCATGGGGCCTTGTTGCTTTCTCAAGGGTTTGGAAGCAATTAATTTGCTGGTTTGAGCAGAGAGTGCACTGAATTGTTTTTCTAAGCCTCTCCCAAGGATTCAGGGTTAGGGTTTGTACTATTTTTTCCTTGGCAATAGCATTGCACATCCCCAAAAAAGAAAAATAAATAGGTAGGTAGGTAGGTAGGTAGATAGGTAGATAGAGTGAGCAGTTGGCAACAGATAATATATTTCAATTTGTTATTTTTTTTAACCAGAAGTGACCATCAAGCTTAGAGGAGTTATGCTCAAATCCAGCTATTTAGACAGTGGGGGTTTTGTATCAGTGTTGCTAAAAAGGTTCAAGGATTGCCAAGTTTTAAGAAGCCAAACGAATTGAATTATTTCAAGCTGCAAGACATAGCTCTTAACCAGCACCTTACTGACACCAATGGATTTGAGGAAGCCAGTACACATGAATGAGTGACCCTGCTTGTCTCTTTAGCAGCAGTTTTATGAAGGCACAAAAATGAATGGAGCATTCTGTCTTCCTAGAAGCTATTTAGAGGTTGACTAAATAAGTATTGCCATTTTCAAAGATAATTCCTTCAGAAACACACACAGCACTTAGAAAGACTTCATCTAGTTGTCAAAATACAAGACCAAAGAATCAACTGCAGGTCCTTTAACAATCTCAAATTACAACAGGAAAAAAAAATTGCATGGGCACAATCTTGCATCTGAAGTTACTCATCTGACCTCTGTATGCTAATAAGATTTGAGTGACTTAAAAGATTTTCTGTTCTTTAGAAGATATATGACAGTGTTGAGAAGAGTTGGCTTCTGTGTTTCACTTTTATTTCTCCAGTACCTTTTCTGAACTTACTGTATATCAATGTATTTCAGTTTCTCATCATCTCCTAATTAGATTCTTATCTTATCACCTGATGCAGAAATACAACACCAGGAGAAATCAATGTTCAGAGCAGAGAGTCAGACAGGGGTCAGCCCTGTAGAAGTGATATGCCTGTCTTATATCATGGCATGAGACCATCTTCAATCAGTGAATATGAAGTTAAAAAAAAATAGGCTCCTAAGGGGAAAAAAGAATTTGATTTAGCTTAGCTGAGTAAGTTGCATTAGTTCCTTAAATAGCTACACCTGGCTGAAGTTTGCAATTTCCCATCACTGTTTTCAACATCCAGGGAAAAAGGCCAAACAAACTCTTTTGATGGGTTTGGATAACGTTCTCTCTATTTTTCATCAAGCTCTACAGAAAAAGACATTTAAATCACAGCTGCTCTTTTTCCTTCCCTCTAACAAATACAAAGACATATGTGGCTGGAGTCTGTATAGGTCACCCTTTCCTCTGGGGATTTTTATGCATGTTTAATCACCTGCAAGTAAACCATTTCCTGTGGTTGAGGAGCCTACAAAGCACACTTCTCAGCTTTCTCCCTTCCATCAGCATCTATTTTCATGAAACGTGTATGAACTTCAATACATTGGATACATCTACCTCTCCATCAAATGTGGTTGAAATCAATCCCTGGGTTCAAAAGTTATGGGGCAAGGTGTTAGTCTCTCACATGCACACTCAGAATGAGACTGTAATCTAATTTCCTTAAGGATACACCAAAGACCGAACTCAAAGTAACATTGCATGGGTAACACCTGTGTACATCAGCCTCAGGAGACTTTGAGACTTGATGGAGGTTTTCTGTAGCATTGTTGAAATGTTTTTATTTTTTTTCCCTTCACACAGTCGTACTGAAAGCTTTTTCATTACTAACCTGGTGCAATCTCTTGTTAATACTGCTGCAAGCAGACAACTTCCTAAGGGACTGAATATAACTGTAACGCCAACACACCCATGAGGGAGCAAGCTGGACTATCCCACAAGTTGTCCCCCCTGAATTAATTCCAGGATGTTCTTTTAATCTAGTTTTGGGGCGTTTTCTGGAGAAGAAAGCTCTTTTCAACAGAGGGAAAATAAATATAACCCCACCTCTCTGCCGTCCTGCTTTGCCTCACCAGTGACAACAAAACAGAGCAGCCACAGCCACCACTGTGTTGCACTTACCTTTACAGAGCAACATCACTGCAAACTGCAGCTAGGTAGCACTCAGTAAGACCTCCTCCTTTTCCCTTTTAAAGTTTTGTCTCACGTTCATCACACATAATTACACCATCCTCCTCAACAGATGTTTTGCTCCTGTAATCTGTGTGAGTTCTCAACGTTCAGCAGGAGGAGGAGGGACAGAGCACCTGCACCGTGTCACAGAGGGATCAGGTTCAGAGCGGAATTAAATCTGCCCATTATCGGCCCCACTCCCTCCTGTGCTCTGAGGCGTGTTCTCATTTCCTCCATGCAAAAGGCAGTTCTCCCTGCATGGCAATCAAATTGATTGTAGGACTTCACAGACCTGGGTTGCAGGACTTGAACTTTTCACAGTTTTTGACTCGAGAAGCATGAGCTAAGTCAAAATTCCCTTGTTTCTCTTCTACTTAACCCCTTCATGTGCTGTAGTGCTTGCCTGCCTACGGATGTGCCAGTTTCCAGCTGAAGAAATTTCAGCTCAGGACTGTTTATGGTGCCAAGAGACTCAGTATGTGACAGTAGTAACTCTGACATATTTGAAAGCTTGTCCTTCTGTCTCTCAACATGGAGTAGTATCTAACAATTTTCTAAATAAAATAGAAAGAAAGGAAAGCAAGGAAGGAAAGCAAGGAAGGAAAGCAAGGAAGGAAAGCAAGGAAGGAAAGCAAGGAAGGAAAGCAAGGAAGGAAAGCAAGGAAGGAAAGCAAGAAAGGAAAGCAAGAAAGGAAAGCAAGAAAGGAAAGCAAGAAAGGAAAGCAAGAAAGGAAGGAAAGAAGGAGAAAAAGAAAGGGGGAGGGGAGAGGAGGGGAAGGGGAAGGGGAGGGGAGGGGAAGGGGAAGCGGGGGGCGAAGGGGAAGGCAAGGGGGAGGGGAGGGAAGGGGAGGGAAGGGGAAGGGGAAGGGGAAGGGGGAGGGGAAGGGGAAGGGGGAGGGGAAGGGGGAGGGGAAGGGGGAGGGGAAGGGGGAGGGGAAGGGGAAAGAGGATCGATTCAAGACTTAACAATGAAATCTTGGATTGGAAACAAAACATTCTGCTGACCAGAAGCAATTTCTTAATTTCTACTTTCAGTTTAACAACAACAAAGCCTCCAGGTTGTTTTTCTTTTGTTCTTTTTTCTAGAATGCCAGCATTTTTCCCAGAACATGAAGATGTTTTCCCCTGCCCTCTGCAACACCACCTCTCCTGTATGTTTAAAGTTAAGTAGGTGCATAAAACTCATTGATTTCCCCATGACCTGAGCATAAGTAGAATGCTTTGATGAACTGCATCCAAAATGCTTTCCTACAAGAATCCCATGGTTGTGGAGTGATGATGACTGATGAACAAGTTAGCTACCAACTTTATAAAGAAAATAAAAGGTCTGTGTGAATTCCAGAGTTCTTTTATAAGCTGTAATGAATTATGTCTTACTGGGTTCTGGTTACTTCAGGAAACTAAATGCTATAGTGCCCATAATTGTGCATTTCATATGTCATTCACCTTTTAATTAAACTGTCTCTCTTATAAGGTTATGTTTTCTGCCCCATGATCTCAGCTCTTCTACTCTCAGACTGAAGATCTTGTACATTACATTGTTCAGCCATATACAGGGAAAGACAATGCCACTGTGCAGAGCATGTTTGGTACTTTGACACTGAGTTAAACCCCAGTCTTTTGTAAACCCCATCTCAGAGAGAATGGAGTCCCAAATGTGGACCATTTCAACTGAAGTTTTTCATCCACCTCTGCGACTGGACTGGATTCTGTGGCTGGACTTTTCCTATGCTAAGTGTAAAAAGTGATAATCAATATCTGAGCTGATAGAGACCTGTCAAGCATATTAAAGAGAAAGGTGGGAATTTTATGCCTATTTTACTTCATTGGTTCATGGAAGCATGCAAAGCCAGGCTGGATGGAGCCTTGAGCAATCTGGTCTAGTAGAAGGTGTCGCTGCCCGTGGCAGATAGGGTGGAACAAGATAAATCTTTAAAGATCACCTTAAAGTGATCACTATAAAGATCACTTCCAACCCAAACCATTCTATGATTTTCATTTTATACTGGGAAAGAATATAGTACCAGATTTTAAACAGCAGTGATCTTTCATACTAGCATGGAGTTTTCAGACAGATGCCAGAATAAGAAGGTGCAGTGGGGTGCTCCCTAGAAACTGGGGAGAGTGGGGCACATCCCATAATCACACAAAGCCACTTATTTTTATTCCCTGCTGCAAACTGGCCTCATAGATCACTTTTCTCTGCAAGACTCCTTGACAGCACTTAAAGGTCATGCAGTGCTGAAGTCTGTGCTGCTCAGGCCTAGTTATGATTTTGAGACACTTTATTCAGCTGTTTCAAGTGCTCATAGTAGAGGGGAAAAAAAAAAAAAAAACCAAAAACAAACCTCCAGCTTGCTGGTAGAGGCCTATTATAGCTAAGGAGAAAAATAGCTTTATGGGAACATTGCCAGAAGAGGAGATTGGTGCTTACACAGATTTGGTCTGAGAATGTCAAGTAGCTTCCCTCACCTCCCCATCTATACTGCTGAAATGAGTGTTACCAGAATTAAAGGGATGCTGTGAAACTAAATCCACACAGGCTCTAAAAGCACTTAGAGGACTTCAGCTGGAAGGCATGACAGAAATGAAACACTTTTTTATTGTTTTTCTCACTCACTCAAAGACACATCTGAGAGGAAAGCCAATATTTTAGAGAACTTATAAAAATATGAGAGTCCTGCCTCATTTTCCATTCAGGTCAAAGGGAGTGTTTTCCACTGGCTGCCATGTGAGCAAGAATTTGGGATAAAAGGCCTCCAGCAATTCCTTACAAACAAAGTCCTTAAACCAACTTGCAAATAGATGTTTGCTATCTGTCTTGGCTTTCACCCAAGTGAGACAGTTAAGTGGAAGATGGTAATGATTCTGTCCAGAGAGAAATGTCTGCATGCTAATTTATTTTCCTCAGTTAACACTGAGAGAAAGAACAATTGGTCTGAGTTTTGTGGGCTCCTCAAGTAGAATCAGAAAGCAGCACACCACAGACCCATCCTGCCTACAAAGCAGCTCCTCATCTCCAAAGAGATGAGCACTTCAAATCACTTCTCTACAGTATCTTCAAGCACCATACTCCCACCTCATGGTCCCTGATTGTTTTAACTCACTTTAGCTGATTTCAGAAGGCTGGTGAACTAGAGGATGTGTTTACATTTCAGGTACCAGTTTGTTGCCCAAACATTGTTCTGCCAGCACTGGAAACAGAAGCCCTGCTTTCTGGAAGTTGGCCAGCCTCTCAATTCTTGAACTCCATTCACAGACTGCTAAAGGAAGTTCAGCCACTGCATATATTTGCTTTGAATAGCTTTGCTGCTGTTTCAGCTGGAAAGGCTCTACATGATGCCAGTATATATCAAATTAACAAACTCTGCATCGTCCTGGAAAGATACCACTGGCCTGTCACACACATTGTTTTGCTGTATTCCTAAGGAATTTTTCTGCCTGAAGAAATATTTGTGCCTCCCACTTTAGCTAATGCTAAAAATGCCACAAGTAGTAATAATGGTATTAATTATTCCCTCCTCACCTCCATCACTCACCTACCCAATACGGTGAAGCAGCATTTCAGCACAGAATGCACACTGCCTATGCAGAATGGGATCCTTGAAGGTCCTGCAAATACCTCCCAGCACAGAAATGTCAGAACAGCTATCCTGGATCGCACCAAAAGCCCACCCAGCTCAGTCCTTTGAGACAGTCAGCACTCAGGGAAGGCCCAGCCTGGGACCACCACCTGTCAGGAAACCACTCAACAGCAGAACAGGCAACCAGATTCAGTCATCACTGGGAGAAGCAGCAGAGTCAAGGCTGATGGTGGTGAAGGAGTTGGGGCATTTACATGCTGCAGAACCACATCCCAGCATGCTGCCGTTTAGTGGGAACAGTACTGAAGAGTGCTCCTTGACCCAGAAAACACCACAATCACTGGGATCCTGATCCAGCAGTCTCAGGCAACACAAGAAAGGGTAAATGAACCCTTGGAGAAGCATGGCCTCAACCTCCTGGGTGAAAACAGGCAAAACAATCCCTCCACAGAAAACGTGGAGGTGATCAGGACCAGCACCAGCTCAAGAAACTCAAGAGACTTTCCACCACTTTTACCTCCCCTCCACACCCTTTCCTCTCCCATTACCTCACTGAATGTAACCCTATCATTCACTATTGGTCACACATTGTTTTTGTTAAATCACTACACTTTAATCAAAAGTTGCTAATAGCCAGCAGCTTAGAAAGGGGATAACAACAAGGTAAGCATGTGATGGTGTTTCCATGGAATATTTCCCAGCCTTGAAGCGTCAGTAGCTCAGCAGAAGAGTATCTGGGCTTAGGAGCCCTCAGTGTATATACTTTCTGTCATGAATTTACCTACATTTTAGAACAAGTCTTTGTAATTGGAGGCTAAGTAATGCTTAAAAAAAAAAAAAAAAAAAAAAACCACAACCAAGCAATAAAATAAATTCTTCTCTGCAAGATGAACCAGGCAAAATGTCTCATTCAGGTTTCCCTTCATCAGGATTAACCACAGGGAGGCTTCTAATATCACAGTAACCTAATATTTACTTCAGTTTGAGGTAAGACAGGAATGTTAATAAAAACAGACAATGAAACAAACCCCAAAATATCTCATTAAAAACATTTTGTGATTTCTGACCTGCATCTTAGTTTTTCCTCTACTTGGCTATAAATTAAGTCTGCATGTGAATTTTGCTACTTTAATGATTCATGACTACAGATTGTGCCTTGAATGTAGGGGATAAAAAAGGATTAGTGATTAAAAGGAAAACAAACATAACATTTTTCTGTGTCTTAAGTTTTAATCACTGGGAAACAAAAAAAATAAATGAGCTATGGGCATGGTATAATTGCAACAAATTTTGAGAAATGAGTAGTGTCCAGAGAAACCCAATTAAGTTCTATGATTTTGTGCATCAGAGACTGGAAGGGTGGGAGGAGGGGAATAAATCTAACAAGTTCCTGATAAATGCAAAGTTTTCAACTGCAAAACCAGTGTTTAACTTAATAGAGCACACAGTCATACTTCTGGCTGCCTTTCCAATTGATTCCTCTTGTTAAATCAGGAAGAGCTTATGCACAATAAGCAGATTGCTGAGAGGCTGTCCCAAGCCAGGAGATAACAGTTAGCTTTAGCCAGGCACACAGTGTGACTTGTTCATAAAAGAGCAGTCTCTTTTTGAATTTGGTAAGGCTTTGATTATGGGGTTTCTAGTTTAAGGCTCTATGTAACAGCAAGTCCAGGGGATCACAGGAGTCTCCCAAACTCATATCCAGTAAAATAAATTAGTCATTATTTGGCTCACATGCATTGCTTTTTTCCTCCTGGAGCAAATGCTCATGGTGCAACAAAAGGAAAAAGTCAGGTACTTTCCTCTAGTCACTGATCAATACTTACGCACACCACAGCCAACAAAAGGAGCAGCTTACATTAAAGCATGATCCAGGCCAATAAATTCCTGAAATACCCATTGCCAAATGTGAAGCATTCGATTTCATGAGGTTCCCCATCAGAGCCCTGATTTTCTAACCACTTCTGAACTGAAATCCCAGCTAAGAGGGCATGAGAGGAGCCTAGATGTGTAAAACAATGTGATCCACTTACACAGGGACAAAGAACTTCTGAGCAGTGTTCTACAAAGTTTATCTTCAGTATTAAAATGATCAAGTCAGTTGGCTAATTCTTTTAGCTAGTCTCCTAGCTCTCCAGAGTTTTGGGACTGGGGTTTGGGGGGTTTTGTTGTTTGTTGGTTGGTTTGGTTTTTTTTGTTTGATGGTGTGGTTTTGTTTTGTTTTAAAGTAAGTTTCTAGCTTCTGGAATTCCGAGGATCATAAACAAAAGCAGGGTGTCAGAAGTGTCAAGAACACATCTGGATTATCACTCAGAAACAAACTGTCCTGTCCAGCTCAGTGAGGTGTCCGATGATGATAAATTATATGCCAGCACTCATGATCATTTAATTCCTTGTACAGTGTAGGGAAGGTCAGTCAGGTATCACGAGACCAGGACTGACAATCAGGAAATCCTGTCAAGTTTTATCATTCCATCTGCCCCACTTACTGTCCCTGGTAACACAGACTGACACTGAACACAAAATAGAAGATCATTTGCTGGAACATTATTTGGGAAAGCAACACTGACATTTCATTTCACCCTGGGCAAGCTTAGGAGCTTGGCAGAGCTCAAGGATAGGGCACCTTGATAGAACAGAACCATGTTTGTGGATACAGAAAACTACACAAAGATATTTTGAACAGCTGTAGTATCCAGCAGGTGCTGCTTCTCATTTCGGCAACTCAGGCAGAAATTCTTTGTGCAGAGAAACAAACACTGAAAAGCATTCATCTCCTCCTCTTGCTCAGCTTGTAAAGCATTTCCCATTAGAGAATGCATTTGGTCCTTTTTGAATACCTCACTTCTTTCTGACATGCTTATTAGAGGATAACACCACATAAACTAATGAATTATGATCAAAAGTGCACACACAGAGTGAATTTGCCTTATTTTCCCTACTTTACAGAAGAAACAGCTGAGGCCATCCTTTCAGCAGACAGTACAAGACGCTGCTCATCTCATCTTGCAGCTCACAGAGCCTGGTATAGATCACTTTTTTAGCAGAATTTCACCAAAATCATTAAGTTAATTACTCTTCCAAGAGAGATTAATGAGGAAGTTATTAGACCAAACCTGTAATTCAAAGTGGCCTAATTTAGGAATTATCAACAATCTTTCCAGGAGAAAAACCACCTCTGGCCATATAGAGAAATTCTGAGTTAAACTCCAACAATTTATGTCACAGTGAGAAACTGGGAAGCTGTAGGAGACTCACAAGTAGAAGACTTTCTCAGTAGTAAGCCTGTATCTGTGGGTTCACCAGAAGCCTCCTAGGCTACACTCAGTCCACAACAAGTGTTGTCCCCTGACATTAGATTCTAACATCCCCTGACATTACAATTGCAGAAGAAATGAGCCCAGCCCTTCCAAACCTGGAAAGGTTGTTGTATTAAAGCAAGAGAGGATCACTCTTTTAGCAATAATTGTTCAAAGTTGCATCCCTATTAACCCTGTGATAAACTCAATTCCGACAGTTCCCGTTCTTGCATGCTCTTGCTGCTTTTTGAGTCAAAGGTAAAGGGTTTAGAAGCAGAACTGATTTAAAATAAAACACTTGTTCAAGAGTGTGCAAAACAGGCTGTGAGGAGGTGCATCTGCTCCAAGCACGGAAAAGAGGTCATGAAGTTTTTCCTGACCTCTGTGAGAAATATCTCCAGACCAGAAGGGTGATAGCAATTAGAATAGGACAGAGAATGTGTCTTTTGAAGACTAAGAGTTCTCCTCACTTTTCAGAGAACATGATACTTTCTTTCTACTTATTTGCTTATAAATGCTACAGGCAATGCAGCTATCTAAAAAACAAAAGTCTTTTGATGGTGGTATCTGAACAAAACATTCATTGACTTAGAAGAAATAAAAGGGAATCCTTCTTTACAAGAAGGATCAAGTGTTATTTTTACCCTTCCACTGAACACATAAGGTTGGCTGTGGAGTCCACATGACTCCTCCATACCCAAGCCATGTCCCTTCTTGCATTTACATACAAACAAAAAATTAGTATCCTAGTATCTAGGTAGTCAAGATCTGTGAGTTGAGACTGTATTTAGGTGCTATTTTGAGCAAATATTGTATATTAAGAGGCTTTATATCATTTCAGCTTACTAAAAATTAGACTTTTTTCCAGACTATAGTGTTCTCTTTACATGTAGGAGGGTCCAGAGCTGAGAAGAGGATGTCTGGTCAGTTTAGGATGCTAACAATGCAAAGAAGATGAACAAGAATCCATTTCTTTATGGTGGAGCATGGAGAAAGTATGCTGTGTTTTTTCACAGATAAAATTAGAGACATGACCTTACCTATTCTTTTCTTTATTTTTATGGACTGTTAATTGTTTAGCACATAGGCCAAACTTCATTTTTGCATGCAAGTTCAAACTCACAACAAGAGAGGAAGTTCCTCATTGTTCAGCAAATTCTCAGCCTCCTATTGTTGTTCAGTGCTGGATTTTAATTCTGCAAGTTACAGTATCTTAACCATTTTTCACTTCACCTTTTATTTTATAGCTTCTGATATGTGTTAAGGAAAATGTTCCTTTCACTGAAGTAGCAGCATACTAGCAGCTCCTGAAACTGCAAGATAAGAATTCTCACCTGACTACTCATAACAAATGAGACATGCCTTGCAGAATTCACCCATTTCTTTCCAGGAAGGGAAAATGTGTGCACTGGGAGACAGAAGGAGAAATGAGAAACGCCAGGTGACCTTGGGCAAGTCACTTCACTTCTTTGTTTCTCATTGCTGCTTTTTATGATTGCTACTTTTGGCCTGTCTTGTCCAATTAAAGAAATCTGAAGCAGCAATGCTCTTTGCATTGTCAGCTTATCTAGCCAGGAAGGTGCTGGCCTTACTTGTATACAACAGTGATAAGTAATAACCATGACAACAGTTTACAAGTGATGCCCTGTATTTCCAATGCCCCTCCTAAGAAGTGTTTCAATAACTTATTAAAGCACATGTGTAAGTTCTCCTTTACAATGGGAAGCTGCTCTTAACTCTTGTCAACCTCAATAGAACTTCAAAGCTTAGATTTTTCACCCTGACAATTTCTCCTGGAAGGCTGTTGCAGATGTCTTCTGCTCCACTGGTCTGAGGAAAACTCTTCCAATTACAAACCCAAATGCACTCTTGGACAACTCTCACCTTTCACTTCCATGCCAGCAAGGTCTTCTGCTGTAGTGTTGCTGCCTGTGCTGTATTTAGAGACAAATCACAACTCTTCCAAGCTTGTGTTTCACTAAGTGAAAGAGGCCAAACCCTGTTCTGAATTACACGTTAAGCCTCCTTGAGAACCTCTGCTTTCAGCTCTGTTCCATCACCCATGCAATCACTATAATCTAATTCTAGATTTAAGCTCCTATTAAGCTAGGTCAAAAACCTTTCCATTCTCCACAGCCAGGCTGGTAGGGTGACTAACTCTGGGCCTCCACATGTTTCATCTCAAAACAGAAGAAAGTGAACTGTGTCCTCACCGTTGAAATCCATTGTTCAGTGTTGTCGAAATCCATTGTTCAGTGTTGTCCTTATCTGCCAGCACTCAGCACCCATCCCAGAGTAGAAAGCTCCACTTTCAGGACATCTTCTCTTTCCTTCCACCATGAGATTATCTGCATATAGCTGTGTACCTGTTTAACTGGGTCAAGGGTACAAAACTGTATTTAAAAAAACCAAACCAAACCAACTAACCAAACAAGAAACAAACTTCAGCTTAGAAGAAAATATTGTAATACATTACATATTTGTAGTAGGAAGGATGACTTTCAAATGCCCATTAAAAGGAAATGCCTAACAAGATCTTTTCTTTCTCTACTCTTTCTATGGACAGTCTATCACTTTCAAACATCCTAATTTTGCTGGGTGAAAATGTATGCCCTCTTTAATACAGATAAGTCATTTGCCATGCATAAGCCTTGTTAATTTAGGATTAATGTTGCTGAAGTAATTAAAGTGACCTTCTGCAAAACACATGACTATAGCTTTGTACTGAAGTCCTACTGGTTATCTGTAGGGCTAACATCAGTCCAGTGGTATTAATGGTTGAGTTGGCTTTAGCTTTACAGCTTCAGAGGTGTCCAAAACCACTTGAAAACAAAGGTCTTCCAATTAACTCTTCCAAAGACAAATGTCAGTCAGTTGTTCCCAGGAGTACAAACTCTTCAGTAAGACTTGAAGGGTCAAAGATCACAGACAGAAACCAAGCATGCAGAGAACTTAGTATGTTCCCCTGTGATTTGAATAGCCAGGTGAGCAGAAATGAATCAGGGGGTAGAGGTGGCACCATCAGATAGTTATTGCCACATGCATTAACTCTGAATTTGGTATCAACTTCTTTCTCTCTAAACAAAAACTCCAAATAACTCATCCACTATACTGCAGAACAGCACTTTTAGTATGAGAGAGGATTGTTTAGCAAGCAACTGCTGCCAGATTAATAATTTATCAAGTATTAACAATGGTTATTTTCACATGGTTTCTCTAGTTTAGAAGAAAAAGAAAAAAAAGTCTGCTGGGAAATTTACATAAAAAGAAACTCCATGGGAAACCAAATGCTAGTGTGTGGGCAAGGATATAAAATAGAAAAGATTGTTTTGTTCAGTAACACTTGGGGCTGGTGGTCACTTAATGCACTTCTCAGCACACAGCCAAAGATCAAAGCGCTAACAGAGACAATTACAGAGCACAACCTGAGAGCAAAAGAACAATGAGTTGCTAGGGCTGGAAAGTTTATTGTAAAATGGTATTTACACCAATAAAGCTCTCCTGATTTTCATATTGCAAAATAATTTGACCTCCCAGGCTGTGAGCTAGGATTACTGTGTCTTCCCCTAGGAAGAGGATGATTATTTCAAAGGACTTCCTCTCGAAGGTACAAACATCATCTCTGTTCACTTTCACAGCTGACACAAAGTCCATACAATAAAATATTTCCTTTATTTGCATATAGTTTCCAAGGACTTTGTTCAAAAGCAGCTCACAGTGTAAGTATCATCTGCTTTTCTCCTGGTCATTAAATCCATATTCATTCACTGCATACCACACATTTGTTCACCTCCTTGATAGCAACAAAGCTGAAGAGGGATGAACTGACCTCAAAAGAAGGCTACATTATTATAAATTTCAAAGCAGGGGTATTTCAAAGACTACTGCCTAGGGTCACTGCTGAATACCAATTCTAGACATTCACATTGAATTTTGTGAGGCAGCACTATTGAGTCACAGCCAAGTTCAAAAGAAGTACTGTGCTATGTGATGTGTATGCTATTTCTGATACAGAAGTCATTACTGAAAGAAATGTTCCTAGCAATGTAGTACAGAACAAGAAGCAGCATTGTACACTTTTGCAATTAAAAGGAAAAGGGGTTTCATCTTTTCCTGCCTGTATAGATTGAGGGAAACAGGTACCTGAGTTATGGGAGACTGGGTACCTAGCACCTGACTGGCTACAGAAATTCAGATGAGACCAGAATAAATCCTAGCTGCACTGAGTTCACTGCTTAGAAGAATGAGATTTGTGAAAAGCACAATTTTGACCATACCCATTCCAGCATCTATCAAATAGTGCTGTTGAAAAGATAGCCTCTCAAAACACACACACATACACCCTCTGTGCAGTTCAGAGCCTCTGCTTATGGCACTTAACTGATAGTTGACCCAGGTCCAGAGCAAGACAAAACAACCTTGCTCCAGTGAGTTGTTTCTGATCTGTACTTGAAATTCTCTGGCCAGGTTTTTCAGCCACCCATTGCACTGCACTACAATCCATGAGTAGATCCTTAAACTGTAATGATCATTCCTAGTCTCCCCAAATTCTTTAGTAACACAGACATAATCCAGCTGCCAAAACATAAAGACACAGGATTCTTCGTCACTTCCAGATTCCCCTGAAGTGTCTTTCAAAATTTGCTGCCCACAGAGAACACCACACTTGCTTTTCTTTTGTGTTTTTTTCCCTTCTATCATCTGCTTTTAACACACAAGACATGTAACCATGCCTGGGGCATCATCCCTGACTCGAGGAGTCTCCAGGCAATCTGCAGCCTCTGTGGTTGTGTTACAGGTGAGAGATGAGCAATAACAAAGGTACGTTACAATGTAGAACCTATGGGGATTTTGTGAAGAGATCAAGTAAAATAACTCTCATCAAATGCTTTAGAAGGGGGAAAAAAAAAAAAACAACAAAACCTACCAGACCTTCTCTCATCAGATTTCAGGCTTGACTGAAACATTCACAGTGGAACCAGAGACTCCCCAAAGCTCATCTGGCTTTGCAGCCTTGCCACTGTCATGACTCAGCTGAGACTGGTTGAAAGCCCAAATACATTTGAAAACATTTTGGGGCTTGCTTTCAGAAGGCCCTTGGCTGAGAGATGAGTTTGTGCCTAAATTTTGGTGGAACTTAGTTATGCACAGCTTGAATTGCACAGAGATAGTAGTGAAATTATTAGATACACACTTGCACATCTTCATACCAAGTGTATTTACACAGCTGTAACATCTTAAATGTGGTATTGCTGGTGCAATGAGGGTGAATTGCCTTCAGTGAGTATTCCTCCATATTTTTGTTAAGTACATTAATTTTTATCTTTACAGCAGTGTCATATAAGAGGTCATAGGTAAGGATTCTGTTTCCTTAGGCACTGCAAAAGCACCAATGTGGGTTTCCTGCCTCATACCACTTTTGATTTAGGGTGTGGAAATCACTTATTGTCTTTTACAATAAGTGATTCTGAATAGGTAGGTGTTTCAATAATTCTCCATGAAGTCAGAAACTGCTGTTGCTATTGTGCCCCTCTTTGACATGGATCACTGTCTTACAAATGAGGGTTTGAGGTGGTTTAATATACATTGGAAAGCTTGCAGTGTAAACAGATAACTTGGTATGTTTTGCTCTTTTCTCCTTACAAACCTTTGTTAATCACTGTCCTGATGGCCTAATGAGGAAAAAAAAAAGAAAAAAAAAAGAAAAGAGTTTTCAAAAATCTATATAGGCAGAATTCATTTTTAAAAAGAAGTGGTGAGGTTTTGGACTTTTTAAAAAAAAAATTCATTTTCCTCCTCTGCTTTATAATTATTAAGGAGCTTAAAATAAAATTTTATCATATGACATTCCTGGCAAATACTGGCTCAGCTTGCACGAGATGAATGTGCTGACAACAACAGAACTTCCCTTGACACAAACAGGTGTGCAACAAAGCCCTGGAAATCATACTGCAAATATATCCCTAAGAATCCTTCAGATTTCCTAAAGTAGGGTGGAAACCAGAGATATGCTTAAAATCCCCAAAGTAATGTGTATTGTCAGCAAACAGGCTAAACTGCTGCTTCATGGGTAATGCCAGCAAAGTGCTCTGAAAATTGTCAGCACCCGCAGCAAAATGTAGCAATTCTTATGACTTCTGTCACATCACATCCAAGCAGGGTAGATGAGGCATTCTGTGGGGTTGTCTCACACATGACCCTACAAAATCACATCTCAGGTGATGGGTGAGATGATCTCAGGAAACACTACGCTCCAGAAAAAGCTGGGATTAAAGGGAAGGGCTACCTGCAGCAAAATAAGTAATACATGACAGGATACTTTTTTCAATCCTCAGTCAAGCATGCCATCATGTCAAGAAATGGTGAAAAAAAGGGTACAAAACACCACCAGCAATCAGAAGGCAGTGACTGGCTAGAAAACAGCCCTGAGGAGAGGGACTTGGGGGTGTTGGTGGACGAGAAGCTCAATATGAGCTGTCACTGTGCACTTGCAGCCCAGAGAGCCAACCAGAGCCTGGGCTGCAGCAAGAGAAGTGTGGCCAGCAGGTCAAGGGAGGTGATTCTCCCCCTCTACTCTGCTCTGCTGAGACCCCACCTGGAGTACTGCATCCAGTTCTGGAGCCCCTATTACAAGAGGGATATGGACATGCTGGAAGGTGTCCAGAGAATGGCCACCAGGATGATCAGAGGGCTGGAGCACCTCTCCTATGAGGACAGACTGAAAGAGTTGGGGCTGTTCAGTCTGGAGAAGAGAAGGTTCTGAGGTGACCTTATTGTGGCCTTGCAGTATCTGAAGAGGGCTACAAGAAAGCTGGGGAGGGACTTTTTAGGATATCAGGTAGTGATAGGACTTGGGGGAATGGAATAAAGCTGGAAGTGGGGAGATTCAGGCTGGAGGTGAGGAAGAAGTTCTTCCCCATGAGAGTGGTGAGAGCCTGGAATGGGTTGTCCAGGGAGGTGGTTGAGGTCCCATGCCTGAAGGTGTTTAAGGCCAGGCTGGATGAGGCTCTGGCCAGCCTGATCTAGTGTGAGGTGTTCCTGCCCATGGCAGGGGAGTTGGAACTAGATGATCCTTGTGGTCCCTTCCAACCCTGACTGATTCTATGTTTCTATAAGAATCAAGAGAACAGAAAACACTTATTTTTCCCTCGTTTTGGCTTGGAGTGGGCACAAGCTGTGACTAAAGGCAATGTTGTCCAAATGTCACTGAACCAGACTCACACTCTCTGCAGTGAGAACAGGGCAAAGTTTGTAGGAAGTTGGTCCATTTTGATTAGACAAACACAGTTTGTAAAGAGCACACCAGGTTCACAAGCCAAGCTTCCTTCAGTGATTCAGGGCCTCCGTCCAACTTTCATTCCCTTTTAGCCTCCTAGAGCATTGTGTCCTTCAAAAGCATGCTTCACACTGAGCCAATAAAGTTTAGAGGCATACAAAACCCTCACATTTAAAACACTGATCAAGAAATAGTGGCTTTTTCTTCAGGCTATGACCTAACAACAGACACCTGGGCTGTTTTAACTACCAAAGCCATACAAATTAAATTAATTATTGTTCTAAAAATTAACGTCTCTCCCCGTTTCAGTACACAAGAGCAATATCCTCTTCTATTTCTGGGAACCAACACCTAATTATCTCCCTGGAAGTGAAAGCAACAAGCTCTTTTAGTTGGACAAAACTGTGTTCTCATACAAGCATGAATGCAAGTATAAATCTAACATCTGAGAGAGCAAATTCAACCTAATAAAACACTGCAGGAACAAGGACTGAAGTTTAAAGTCCTCCTCACTCAGTCATTGCAATATACTCTGTCATCATTCACTAAAACATGATGATGTTGCCAAGCATCTGTCACAGGGTCAAAGCATTTAGAACTTCTTACAGTTTCCCATCTTTAAGGTAACCACATTTTAAGACCAGATTTTTAGCACAGATAATAGACCTGTACAGAAGTTGAGAGTCTGAAATTCCTCCTTCACAACCTTTCCATGGGTCAGCAGCTGAGGAGGAGAGTCTGACAGGGGCAGGGGAAAAGCAGACCTTGGATTATATATATCCTTTCACTACACATGAAGGGGCACATTCACTTTTGGGGCTGACAGGGCATTCATCATCCTGCTCCTCCTCGAGAGAAAGGAGAGACAGTAAGTGCTAGCAGAAAGGGTACCTTCAAGCACAAGGTGTTACTGCTCAGCGTGCAGAGGGCACCTGCCCTCTTATTCAAGGTATGATCTAATCCACAGTACTCAGTCTAGTCCTATTTACCTTCCAGAAAGACACAGGTGATTCTTAGTCAAGGCTGCAGAAAGCTATATGCCATAGCAGCAATGCCTTACAACGCTGATGCTGCCAACAGTATCAGCCCTGGGATGCTTCTAAGTGCAATGCTGATCATCAGCTCAGAGTAAGTAAAAGCAAGTAAGTGCTGTCTGATACACACACACATGTGCATGCACACATAGACCTGTGATGACAGTGACATATGTACTGGACAGATGTGTTTGTTCCCCCAAAGGAGTCAGCAGCCCAAGACAGTTATTAAAAACAAAGAAGAGCCAATTGTCTTTTTATCACTTTCTATACTAAGGCCTTTTCCATTGCTCTGCCAGGTTCATGTCATCTGAATGCACATGGAAACTGAAAATACTTACCTGCTCCTCAATGCCAAGGTGAATTTAATCAGGAAACTAATTGTTTTCATTTTTCTCTTATAAACTCTTCAATTTGCTGTAGAGATTACCAGAGTGAAAATTCTCTGCCAGCAATGAAGTCCAAAAGGAAATGGTCTGTGTTGTTTATTGGAAGAAAATTGCCTTTAGAAAAATCTTATCTCTTTGCTAGAGTATCAAGGAGAGAAGTGGCTGAAGAAAAAGATGTATAGCTTTTTAGATTAACCATTATGATGAATGAGAGAGAAGCTGAAGAGGATAAATAATCTCCATAGTCTACCATCACTTATTGTCCAATAATTACACCAGTAGCTGCCATCTTCACTCTTTCTATGTAGATTCCCTTCCTGTCAACCTTGGCCCCCAAAAGAACTGCTGTAAAATATCTAGCTCACAAGTTTTCAACTTCAACAAGCTGCAAAAAACATGAATTCCAAACAAAATGCTGCATGAAATTATTTCCAAACACCTTAGCCATCCATCTAATATTCACAACAAAAATAAGTAAGAATTGCTGAAAACAAATCTTTGAAGGGAAATACTGATCTCTTTTAGCCTTAGAGTCAGCATTTGATAGAGCCTTAGAAAAATGCACTGAGGTCATGGCACTTCATTACTTCTTTTGATGTGTTTTTACATCTTTATGGAGTGGTGTGGGTTTCAGTCATGAAATGCAGATTTGGAACACAGTTTTGTTCCTCCTTAAACAGCAACTAAGCATGCACAGCACATACAAATAATTCTAGTGATAGCACTTTGGGAAAGAATTTGAGATGATGTTTGAAGAAAAGCACAGAAAACTGTTATGTTGCCTCCAAATATATGATTTTTCACAACTTTGTGATTTCTTTGAAGTGTGGTTTTTTTTTTTTTTTTTTTTCCCCTAAGATATGTTGTTACTTACCATGTGGAAGATGGTGGTCATTAAACTGTGTGCTAGGGAAAGTCACTCACACAGCCCATGGGTGCATGTTTCTGAAAGCCCCAGATCTCACTCCAGCAGTTCCACTGGACACTGAATAACAGAAGGATGTCTCACCATGCACCTAGCATACCAGTGACTGAGGAGTGACAATCACACCACTTAGACTGACACAAAACAAACGCTGGATTTCACTCAGAGAAGCAACTGTTAAATCTCCTGATTCATATTTACTTCCTAGGAGGAGGATTCTCACCACCTTCTACAGCAGCATGCTCTAATGCTTAATCACTTCAGCTGTTAAATAAAACCTGCATCTTGTTAGTAATAAATCTGGACTTAACATCAGTTCAAAGAAAGAGAAATGGGAGACAGTGCCAGGATACTTGTGAGGAAAACAAACAAGCAAGAGGCAATCTGGCTGCCTTGGCAGATTCTGTTTTCTTACATTCCAAACAGAATTAGGGGTGATTCAGCTGCAGCATTATCTACTTACACTGACATGATGAGGATGGTTTACAAACACCCATTGTACCAGATCTGTGTGGTCATGGTGTTCAAGGAGAAATAAAAAAAAAAAATGAAATGAGTAGTGTCCAGGAAGTCAAGGCAGGAATAAGTAGAACTGAGAGCTAATATAATGCAAGCGCCAACCTCATGAAGAGACAAATAATTGCAGGTCAAGAGCCTACAGCTGATAGGAACAGAAAGTTACACAGGCACCTAAAAGCACTGGATGAGTGTGGGTTCCAGAGTGCTCAAAAAACACTGTCTGTGACAAGGTAAACCACAACCCTGCTGCCCAAGTAGCTCTCAGACCTGTAAGCCATACACACAGACTGTCACAGAGGTCTTAAATGGCTCCTGCTGATGTGCAGAAAAGGCAACAAAAAAACAGCACATCATTAACAGACTGAAGAAGGACTGGTTTTGGTATCCATAATCCCTACTGACTACTTGCCTTCAGCTGACAGTGTTCAGTATGTGCCACAGAAGCAAAGTAACCTGCAGGGAGAAGAGAAAAACAAACACTGAGCGTGAATAAATAAGTGAAAAATCCCAAACACACAGATAGGAAAGCTGTTAAAACACAGAAACAAAAATGTGTGCAAGAGAGAGGGAAGACAAAACACAAACAGGGGAAAAGAACTAATGCCTAAGTATTCTGCCAGCATGAAGAAAGCACAGCCTGCCAGAATGAAGCAGTGTTGCAAAAATCAGGAGTTATAAAGAACGCCAGAGCAGAGACACTGTTAAAGCCAAAGTGAAGCACAGAGGTAGCCACTGACCAAGCTGTGAGCAGCAAAAGGACCCTTGAAAGAGTTTTACAAGGATAAAGCCTCCTACAGTCCCTATAGGAGTGCAATTATCCATTTGGTTTGTTGACAGGCAAAAAGGAGTTTTCTCAGAGGGGCTTGGTGGGGGGGGGAACTGTGAAACCTGGAAACTCAAAGGCAGGCTTGTTTTGTTAGCTAAATAGAGACCTCACTGCCATCTCATCTGAAGAAATAACTAGGAATGACAAGGTAGAGACTCCCATGTAAAGACATCTTTTAGTTACAGAAGGCTTAACAGACTATATTTGCACTCAAATTTTGAGCATCTCTCATAAAGTTACTGTCAGAAATGGTCTCTTTATGCCACTGCCAAACAGGAGCACTACAGGAGAGTTACTGCCCAGAGTCTAAAACTTAAGTAGGTGCAAAAGACAGCAGGTCTTCAGAGAACAGATGGAAGGAAATGACAGGAATAGGAGCACAATTTAGAATTTAAGTCCCTCTGTAGCTAACAGAGACCATTCATTTATTTCAGCAGACTTTGGATCAGGCCCCTCACTTCTGAAGAGCTTTGAAGCTGAAAAGTGTTAGATGAGCACTCAAAACTTATCAATAGAAAAATGTGGCTAAGAGATGTACAGGAGTGTCTTTCTAATTTGCTTGAAGAGGTCAGAAGATGGAGAAGGATGTTGGCACATAGGAGGTGATTTAATGGGATTTGGGGGGAACGCTTCAGACACAAAGCGTGGATAACACATGAGAAAGGAGTTGGACATTTCTTAGAAGAGTTTGTGCACTACAGACTCATCTGGGCTATCTAAGAACTGGTCAAAACCCAAAGATAAATCAGAGTGTTTTCCTGAATTAGGAATGTCCTGAATGTTTACCACCTTATCATTAATCAGGGGAAAATATTTAATGCCATTTCTTTGGCAGAAACACCAGTTTGACAAAATTTTACTACCCTATCTGACCCAGCAGGTCCTTGGCATCCCATCATATGCTATGCAAACAACTTTTATCCCTGGTGGGGTGAAAGCTACTACCTGAGGTTTACAGACAATAATATCAGGAGTGTCTCCCTTGAGCACTATCCTTCATGTCAGTGGAATACTGCACACCCCAATTAGGTTAGTAATTAACAAAAGATAATAACTGAATCTGCAGCTGAAGGATAGGTAAGCATCTTTCAAACTGCTGTAGGAAGGAGCAGATATCAATAAATCTCTAAATGGCAATCAGAAGTTAACATCTTATGCTCTGGAAAAACCTCCAGGGATGAGGCTTCCACCACCTCCCTGGGCAACCTGTTCCAGTGTCTCACCACCCTCGTGGTGAAGAACTTCTTCCTAGCATCCAATCTGAATCTACCTATTTCTATTTTTTTTTCATTCCCTCTAGTCTTATCATGACCTGACACCCTAAAAACTCCCTCCCCAGCTTTCTTGTGGCCCCCCTTAAGATACTGGCAGACCACAATAAGGTCTCCTCAGAGCCTTCAGCTCACAAGCAGTAACTTGTCAAGCTAAGGCAAGGAAACCATTCTGTGCATTCCCTTCCAGTAAGATGCATTTTACTACTATAAATAAACCTTCAAACACAGACCAATGCTTCACCAAAGCTGCCTATCTTCCAGAATTTGTTATTTCTCTGAGGAGTGCTGAAGCTTTCAAGAAATCTAGGGTGCTTGCAACAACTGTTGACTTGCCTATGTCTGAGTTACA